>NC_135692.1:6744269-7367269 GCF_964276395.1 Gasterosteus aculeatus | reverse complement strand
TTCCCTTAAATGTGAAAGATATATTAATTACATTCAGTGTGGCGACTGCATATAGATGATGTTCAGTAACAAACAAAATACACAACACAAAAACGTTGATCATCTTGTTCCACAAATGAAGTTGATTCTTCAGTTTGAAATCCATTCTTTGTTTATCAGGAAGCTTGGAAGGAGAATTAGACAACAAGTTATTTTGGCCTTGTTAGATGCTTGCAGGAGAAAAATCCTCACAAAGGTACTTCATCTAAATTAAACACAAAATGTCACTTTCCACAGCCGCATTGATCTGAAACAGTACCAAGAGCTATTCCCTGAGCAGGTTGCTCTCAAAGACATCGATATCGATGCACGCTAAAGGTCTCTAACCACTGGACGTCAGGCATAGCGTCACCGGCCGCCGCGTCCAGTTTCCTGTTGGTTTGAGGGACGAGGAGACGCTCCCCGTGAGGGGGACACGGTCAAAAGAGAACCGCAGCGCCGTCTGTCTCCTCCAATGGTTACTGGGGTGTGAGAGGCGTCCACATGAATAATTCATCCAGGGTTTTGTATTCCGTTAATAAAAAAGGATTCCGCCTGTGTTTGGCCCAAACTATGTTTTCACTTATTCATGCACATGTATATGTGGTGCATTTTTAACGGTGTTTACTTATTTATTTGTCCATTTGCCTTTGCAGTCGGCCTCAATCGGTGGGGGGTTTCCCAGCAAAGCCCGGCGGGCCGGTGTGGGACACGATCGCTCTTCAGCGCGTCGCCTGGTCCCGCGGCCGCTTTGTCTTAGCGCGTCTCCCTAATCCCCCGACGTGTAACAAGTCGCGCGGCGGCCGCCTGATGTTTTGGCGAGTGACCCAGGGAACGGGAGCAATGTCGTCTCTGTGGACGACATTCAAGGGCCCCCCATGATTCCCACAGGGAGCTGGCCGGCGTGCGTCCGTGCGCGTCCACCCGGCGGACCGCCCCGACGTGGGGATCAAGATGTGCGATGTACATGAGCGGCTGTCAGCGATCCTGATTCAGCTGTCTGGCCTCAGCGGCGGAAACAAAATCTGACTCACCGGGTTATTGATTTTTGGAAATGTCACATCGGGTCTTGTTGAATAACTACGGGCCTGCCAGACACAAATAAATATTGGACGGGGCTCGGCTTTCGTTAACGAGGGGAAACACGTCCGCGTTTTGTGACCCAGTTCAGTTTTAATTGAATGATGCTAACGCACGCTATCGATTTAGACTTTGTTTTTATTTGAGGCGAATCTCCAGGCGCCCCGTGCTCTTCTCATCCCATCTGCCAGTGTCTCTGCGCCACGCGTTCGAAACAGAGAAGAAAGTTTAACCTCACGTTGCTAAACAACTGCCCGAGGAGGACAGATGTGGGGTGTTTTGATCCCGCAGGTCGTCTCCTCCTGTCCAAACACACGCACCGTAGATGATTGCGTTAACGTGACACAACAACAACCGTGATCCTCGTCTTTCACACGTTTATTTATTCCCACCCGTTTTCCTTCACTGTTATTTTTCTTTTTCTTTCTTCATCTTCGCTCAGTCTCAGCTAAAGATCGTAGCTCGATGTACCGCAGTGACTCGAGCGTTTATTTTTACCCTCTGATGACTCCACAACCATTTCTTCTCCTCCTGCCCGCCTTCTTTCCTCCTCCTTCGTGCCCGTCACTTCTTCACCTCGCAGCTGCAACGGTGCGAAAGCTAAATGCGAAGCGCTACCAGATGTCCAGAGTCCTGTCCGGAGGAGTGGGATTGCTCACACCAATCGGGACGGATGTGGGATCGAAGTATGTTTTTTTTTTTTTTTTTTAAAAGCTGTCAGAGTGGGAGGACACTTTAACACGTCCCAATAGGGCCGCGCTGTTCTGAACCGACAGGAAACACGATGGAAGCAGCTGAAGCATTTTCAGCTTCGCTGCGTGGCGTTGTGCCCGTCTGCAAACGCGTCCACCGAGGTTCTTTGAGGAACACCGAACCAGTAGTGAGGGAAAGTTGGGCATGAACTCGTCCTCTTAGCAGGACAGACGCTCCTCCCTGGACTCGTTGGACTGAGAAGCATTCATTCAGCTTCATGAAGAAGAAAAAACGACAAATATTTAACTACATGTTCAGCTTCGATTTAGCAGATCGTTCAGTTGGCCGCTGAATTAAGAATTGAAAACGCTTTAAAGATGCATGCGAGATGTTTTTTCGGTCGCCGTCGATGGCAATCGAGTGAATAAGGTCCCGTTCAGTGGGAGGCCACCCAGCTAATTAGGGCGCAGATCACACGGATTCGCTCGATGGGAAAATATTACTGTGCAAACTAACATTATGTAATTCGTCCATTCGGCCTGTGAACCAAAATGTGATACGATGCCTAAATGTGTGAGCCATAACACAGGCTGGAGGACATTTATGTTATTTGGACTTGAGTTTTACAAACCGAGGGCTCGTTACATCACACTGTGCCGCTGTAAAGTGACTCCTCTGTAGCCCAAAGGCTGCAGCACCCGAGCCCAAATAGCTAAGCAGACGTCTGGCTGGCGCCCAGTAAACAAACTCCATTAATGTCCAACGACATCGGGAGTCTTGTGACTCTGCAGTTATAATTATAGCAGGTCTTTTTTTTGTGTGTTCTGGGTTCCCGCGGTGTTTTTATTCATAGATATCTGCTGCGTCGTATCGATAAGAGGAGGATGGAGAAGAGATACGGGTCGGAACCTCTATGGGGATCAGGGATTCTCCCTTTGATCCACCAGCTCATTAATGAACCATAAACAGCATCAAGAACAAGAACAACAATTACCAGGCAGCGACTCAGAGTCTCTCTGAATCTCCTCGAAGAAGAAGAAGAGACAGTGAATAGACGGGAGGATATGATCAGAAATGCCTGTTGTGTTTGAGACGTAATGCAAGTGAACGTGTCCCTTTCAAAAGACAAAACGCTGCATAATGCATGCGATTCTTCTCGGAATAATAAAGGTGAGTCTCCTTTTAAAGCCGTGCTCTGTGCACAAAATCTGTTCATGAGCTCACTAAATTGTCCTTTATTTAAATGATTGCAGGTGTGTACGCACGTAGCCATGTTCACAACGGTAACACCAGAAAGAAGCGTAATGCAATGGCGTTTTTTAACTTAAAATTTGTGGCGATTTAATTGTGCGTATGAATTATTAAAGACCCACAGTGCAGTAAAGTCATCTCACCACTATTAAAACGTAAGGTCCCTCTGCCTTGTAGCTTGGAGGATTTGCATGTATGTTTAAGCTACTCTGAAGTCATGCATGTGGAGTGCAGCTCATATTTCCGCTTGCAGTGAGATTAGACCCAAATAAAAGGCCTTTTCTGGCCCACGGCTCTTAATTCTGTCACCTGCAATGGCAACTTTTGCAAGTCGTTTTTGTCGTCTGTGGCTAATCAAGCGCACTCGTTTGTCTACATCTATACTGCAAACATGGAGGCTAAAGCTGTGAGCATTAAACAAACTATATGGTTCGTGCATTGATGGCAGCACGCTCGCCGTGGACGTGCTACTTCAGGTTAGCCTGGGATGCTACAACGTCACAGCAGAGAAACACACGGCATGCTTGCTCTCTGGCTGTGGCAAAGCAAAGTGGATCATTATACTCGCAAAGCTCTGTCGGTGTATATTTAAATGCAGGCCCTCGATAGTGGAAGTGACTGCTTCAGGAAAGCAAACCTAATCTCAATACGTCTGAATTCTTGTGTCACCCGCACCGGGAGAGCATGCTTGGAGAGGAGGCTCCAGCTCGCTCACTGTTCATCCGGTTGTGATGAAAACACCGGCGAATTAAAGCTGACAGACTGTACTTTAACATTGTCATCGCCGCGCCGCTTCAAAGTCAAAACACTGCACAACCCCAAAATGTGTGATCCGAGTGCACATGGAGTTCGCTGTGTGATTCGGGAGTAGCCAAGAGTCTGTACCACAAGCCACATTTTGCCTTTTTTTTTCTTCACATAACCCATTTTTGTCTTCTCCACTGGTCCATCTGGCCGCTCTTGTGCGCTCACACTTAACTCATCTTTCTTTGTATCGTTCTTGTTCTCCACCTCAGTTCATAGTGGAGAGCACAGCTTGTGATGTCTATATTGGTCCTTTCTCACCCTCTTTTTCCTCCTCTTTCTTTGCCCCGTCTCTCAGCCTCGTCTCTTATTGGAGCAGCTGTGCTGAAGTGAGTCAGAAACCCAGATAGAGACACGAGCTGCATTTACATTTACAACCCAGTTTCGTCCGTTTTCTGGTTGAGGTCTCACTCGGTTTAAGAGGTTGTTGATGTTTAAATGAACCAGGTCTCCCTTCTGCCCTGAAAACAAACCGGAAAGAGGATCGTTTCCTATGCAACATCACAGCGCACAATAAGCTATTCTGCAGATGTGAACTTGTAATTCTTTAGATAAATGCTTGATGTTCAGTAGGAAGTATTACATGAAATATCTTCAAATATAATATTGATACAGGAACTAGATTAGTATTTAGAGAAGCATGTGAGAACAGAGTCATGGAATGATTTATTCATATATAAAAGAGTAATGAGAAAGACATCAAAATAATGATTTAATGATTGTTTGAAAGAGTATTTCTTTTTAATCTCACCACGAGCAGTAGACAGAGAGAATCGATTGACGTGCTTATCGTAAACACTGATGCGCCGTAGTAGATTAACAATATAAACGCATGCAGGATGCACAATGTGCAGCCAGGGCTTTCTGCGCCTTTTTTAATCAGCTCGGCTCTGACGGAGATGGATGAAGGAGGGCGTTGGGTTTTCTGAGGGTGTGAAATTGGGTGTTTATGTGAGCGAGCGTGCGGTCGGCGTCGCCCTGGTAGCAGTTAGCTGTGATGACTCCAGCAGGGCCGAGCGGTTGCATCACACCAACCCGACCTGCGCGACCGATTGTCTCCCACGGCTCTGCTGTGCCCCCCCCCCACCGTTTCTCAGTCACATCATAACATGAACATTTAACATTTAAACTCAGCAGTGTAGCTGTGTTGTTATTTTTGCGTCCTGCGAGTTGTTGGATTGGTCCCGAAGGGACTGTTTAGTCTACCTGCTGCAACCAATGGAAACTGGGCCTGGTATTTCCTCTTTAAGATGCATGATTTTAAATGATGACAATTTCTTCTTTGAAGGGAACAACCGGCGTAGACGTTGGCGTTTACTGTGGGCTGTACGAATGTCGTACATCTGTCATTAATAACCACGGCGGGGGCGGATCACCGCATTAGATCTCCTTTCACCGTAGTTATTTTCACAGAAAGTGATATTTGTTCCATTGAAAACGTAATTTGCAAAGAGACCCTGAGGCCATTAAAAAAACATTGTCAAGTTTTAAGTTTTTAATTAAAAATATATACCAATGGGAAGTATAGGTTTCCTTGCACAATCCTTTTTGATCTCGTACCCAATCTTTGCTCTAGATCCAATGAAAATGTAGGTCACCGTTAAGTTGATTGCAGCAAAATAACCAATTCATCTGAGGCTAAATAAAGGTTCCCGGTACTTTGGTGGCACGTCTCTACGTTTCTTGTCACCTTACCGCAGCTTAAAGCAGGCAGCCTCGTGCATGCGTGTGCCTGCATGCATCTGAAATGACGAACACACTTATCAAATCATTGTCCCGTAGCACTAGTAATGACATTTTACAATATACTTACTACGGTATATTCAGAGAAGTTGCCATGGTAACCCATGACAAGAACATGGTACTTCCTTCCCATTTTAACTTTAAGATGCTGCTGCCTTGTTGAGCTGTCAGCTTGATTGTGATGTTTCCTTGTCCTTTTTTTTTTTTTTTTCTTCTGGTTGTCGCGAAAAGCGTTCCAACCTGAAACTCCACTGGCTTGGAGGATGTTGTGAGCCGGTCCGTCACCTTCAAAAGAAACACCTTTTTGCTCAGGCTGCGAGTGTGTCAGTGACACATCCTACGATCGCTCTGCATGCAACAAATTCCACCTCCTTAGCCGCTGCTTTCATTCGTCTCGCTGTTTCCGGTCTTTGCCGTTTGCGTCGTTCTGTGCGGTTCAACTAAACTCTGAACCTGACCGATTCAGCTGAAGTCTCTGGAGCTGCCGTGGTCCGCAGCCCTTTGCGTGTATGCTTTGTCATGTCCGTGCGCCTATTAGCCCGCGTCCTGCAGACAGTTATCGGATGACGCGGGGCCGAAAAGCCAGCCGATACCGTCGCATGTTGAGGTGCAGGCACGACCCCCCCCCCGTTAAGAAGGTGAACTTGATTAAACGCATCGGCCACGCTGGCGCGCACACAGCCACTGGTTGGTGTGTAGAATTAGCACGCACGCACTCCCTCTACACTACTGTACTTTCAGGCGCGCACACACACACACACACACACACACACTCGTATGACTCTTTATGACTGATTAACGCTCCCTCCCTGAGAATTAATTGGGTTTCTTCACGCTTCAAATTCATTTTGTATTCTATAATGTCCTATTTAAGAGTTGTGGGGGCCAAATCGTAAGAGGTGATGAATGACGTTGGGCGTTTCGGAGGGGGGGGGGGGGGGGGGATGACAGGATGCGACACGTGCCTGTTAGACCACAAACACACACTCCACTGTGTGCGACAGCAAACGCGACGGCAAGATATTTATCTATTAGGTTTTTATGTGCTTATATTACCGTCCGCTGTGTTTTATCGCTGCGCGGCCTTGAGTGATCCTGTTGTTAAGACTCAGCAGTTTGATCAAATATGACTCCCGTGGTCTCAGTTTGCATCACTCACGAGGTTGATGCTCACTCCTCAAAGTGAAATACCTCCGTTGTTTTGCAGCATTGTGTGAGATGCGTGCAGACCTCTTTTTCTTTTTTCAAAAAGTTTAGCTCTAATTCGCTGAAGGGGATTGAAGTCCTTTCAAAAAGTTCTCGACTTGAAACTAATTTAGTTAATGCTTTGGTGGAATCACAGCCTTTTGAGCTCAGGTTGTGTTTACCTGCCTGAGGATACACACATCATTATTCACCTAATAACGTCTGAACTGCAGTTAATTCAGAGAGACAAAGACAGAGCGAGCGGCATGAAGCACTTTCTCTCTCAGCTTTGCTGCACAGCATTGTCTTGTGAGTTCAATGTAATTGCGTTTTTTGTCTCATGTTTTTAATATTCTTAATATTCCTATTATAATCTAATTAATCTGTCTATAGGACGGCACATTAGGACCACCGCAGGTCAAAGTATATACTTGCACGTAATATTCCAAGAATATATTATAAATTGTTGCAAATTAACTGGAACAAAAGAAATCATTTTGCTACCATAAAGTCAGCAATTTACGAGAAAGAAGGCCGCTCTAATGACAAGTGTTCTTTGTTCAACGCACCACCAGCCTTTAACGCTGCAGCAATGTGTGCTTTTGGCTTTGCCCTCTGGCCCAGTGGGCCGAGCTCTCAGAATGTAGTTTCCACAGGGAGACATATTTGTTATTATTTGGCCAAGAGGCAGTCTGCTCCAGAGGCGGGGACAACACATGTTCTGGAGCCTCGCTCTCCGTATTTTAGAAAATGAGGTTGTCATGGCAACTGGAGGCTTGAAACTATTTCAATAACGCCGGCAAAGACTGAATCCACCGAATTGTTTAAAAGCAATTTGAAACATTGATCAAATGTGTTCTCGTGAAACCTCACAGCAGCTGGCTCAGACCGTGCTTTGGAATAACTGGGGGGGCGAAGGCTCCACGCGCGGAGCGTCTGTCTTACACAACATCAATATGCCAGCGTATTAAGTCTTGTGAATTTACCTGTTCGCTTGTGCACTTTATTTTTTATCTTATATTCCTCTAGTTTATATTCTATATTATACTGTACATCTAAATTGTAAATTGAACAAAGCTTACTATTTATTTGTGTACATGTGAATGTGTGCGTGTGAAACCTTTTAAATTGTCCCAAGATTTTGGGTGTAAAACTGAAAGCCACTTTGCCACAACGCCGTTTAGTTTATCATGATCACCATGGCTGTTGCTGTTGCACCAGGAGCCTCTGCGGCGGCGGGTGGGCTCCTAAATGGGCCCCTGAATAGGATGGCGAAGCGGTGGGGGGCCGGCGGTGGGGGCCGGCGCGCCTCGGCTCACCTGTCAGCCGGAGACGGCGCTCTGCCCAAACGGATGTGACAGCAGGTGTCCTCCATACAGCACAGCTGTCAGTCACCTGACCGAGACCTGTCCACACTGTCTGGCATGGTTAGGTAGAGAGGCCGCGCACACACACACACACACACACTCATATTTCCACATACACACGGATGTGAATAACACAACGTCAAGGTTAGTTTGAGCTGATGAGAATTGATCAGGAGTCCGACTGCTTACAATATGACCTCCCCCCCCCCCCCCCCCCCCTTACCTCTCTGTCAGGTTTTTGACCGTTTCCCAGAATCTGCCCCTCCGCCAGCATACATTACGGTACATCATTACATCACCGGGAGTGGTTCAGTCCAAAATTGTATATTTGGATGGTTCAAGCTATATATATATATATATTCCTGTTGCCCATTTTTACTTTATATATATATATATATATATATATATATATATAAATATAATATGTATGTATGTATATGTATAACGTTCTACAGCATGATTAATTTAAGTGCCTTGGTGTGTATTTTGTGCCCGTGTGTTTGTGCTGCAGGTGGCCGAGATGCACGGTGAGTTGATTGAGTTTAATGAGCGCCTGTACCGCTCCCTCATGGCCAAAGACCACCTCATTGTCCAGATGAGACAGGAACTCATTGACCTGAGAGGCCCGGTGAGTCACTGCACGCACACACACACACACACTCTGCGATGCCTCCCCCCGTGCGTCCACTCTCCTCCCTGTGATTTTGTTTGATTTTCATCTCCCGGTTTGTTTTTTCCGTGTTGCTCTTCTCACTTTTCTCTGCGGTCAATGACTGCCAATAACAATCAACTGCATTTTCACTGGACATCCGTGGGATGTTTGTGTTACTTCTGCCCTCGAGAAGAACTGTCTATCAAACCGTTCACACCTTTCTACCTCTTATGTTGGATGCTCTGTAGGAGTGACTTGTTAGAAGTTACTTACTTTCAAAGTGGTCCTGACCTCTACAATAACAACAAGCACAGATTGGACGCCGGCATCAGGCCGTGGCCAGGAGAGCTTTAGCAATGTGGACACACACACGGCTAACTATTCTAGCTGTTTATTCATGACTTTTATAAAACAGGTTCAGCTTATACAAATTAGTTAGCTCCTCTATGATCCCGTTTTTATCCCCATATAACTGCAGAAGTACCGCGAGGGTCTAAAGAACCTCTTATGGAATCTATTACGTATCAGACGCCTGCGTGTTTATTGCGGTGTGGGTTCTCTCCCCCCCCCCCCCACTTCTCATCAAGCTGCCCCTCTTTTCTTTTCCAGGTTCCAGGTGATTTAAGCCAGACGTCAGAGGACCCCAGCCTGTCAGATTTTGAGACGTAAGAATATTTCTCTGCTCCATTACTCGCTCGCCCTCACTTTGTCCTCCTCCGACCTTCCCTCTTTTCATTCCTTACGTTTTTTTCACCCTCGCAGTTCATCTTGTTTTGTGTCTTACAAACAACGCTTCATCCATCTGCAATATAAGTTATTCTTCCTCGCGTTTACCTGAGAACAAATATTGAGCCCTGCTTGATTTTATATACGCATTCGTTTCTTTTACTCTCCGATCAGAATGATATTTTGAGCGAGCTGTAATCTGCTGCAGCTGTCCAAGCATAAGACGAACACCGAGCACAGAGACAAACCTTTTTGCCGTCTCAGTGATAATGATGCTTAAGACGATCATGACGGCGGCAGTAAGGACTGTTTGTGTGTGTCTCTCAGGGCTCATCGCGCTCTCATCAACGTGTGGATCCCCTCCGTGTTCCTGCAGGGCAGAGCTTCCAACGCCTACCACGTCTACCAGGTACACCCCATGTCTCGCCTCTTCCTTCTCTTTCCAAGCGCAGCATCACATGAGGGCACGTGGCTTCTGCTCGCTGTTGGTTTATGTAGGAAACAACTTCACCGGACATGGAACCCCTTGAAAACAAAGACATTGAAGCAACGAAATGCTTTTATCTATCAATTAGTTTGAGTTCAACCAAACAAACCAAGGAGGGATGAAGTGACAGGTTCATAAAGCCAATGAGGGAACAAATGAGCAAGCATGGAGATAATTAAGCCTTAAAGTTTGCATTAATAGCCCATCGCGAGTGTTGATTAGCATCATTGCGCTCGGTTGTCAAGAAGTCCAACGGGACACTTCACTGGACATACAAGGGACTTTTTGCCTGATTCCTCCTTCGATTAATCGCTAAAACCGTAACCAATCTCACTCCTCACACCACAACTATTCCAACAAAGGCCAAGACTACCAACCAATCGGAGGCAGAGTAGGACACGTGATCCCAAAGTTTGATTTTGTATCAAGCGATCGGCTTGTCAGTCAGATTGGTTGTGATAACAACGAACGAAACACACTGTGTTATTGATTGGTACCTCAACAAAACTTTTTTTTACATCCAATCCACAAATATTGATTCCACTTCCCGCTACGGTCTTTTCCCCTCTGTTATCAACTCTCATCACCACTTGATGTATTCACAGTGATTATAGCCGAGCTCCAGTTGCACCGAGCGCTTATCTCACTCCGGTGTGTTGGGAACTGAACTCAAGAGCAGCCTTAACAAATCAAACTGCCGCTTCTAGTTTTATCGAGCAGAGTGGAGACCGGCGGCTCGCTCCCTCGGTGACTGTTTTTACTGTTTCTGTCACATTAACAAGGTCTTATTCTCCGGCTCCCTCGCCGCAGCCGTCCACCAGTCCCCCCCTGTGAGACACGAACACACACATTCGGTCGCATTGGTTTGTTTGTGAGACGCACACACACACACACACACACTCCACACACAGGGAGACTGTGTGTGCTGAAGTACTAATGTAACATTAACTGAGTGGAATACACAAAGGCACAAGGAAACACACACATACAAGCCCACACATACCTGCTCAGAGGTACTTTGACACAAATGCAGGTTAGACATTTTCACACACACACACACACACAGTTAAACGCTGCAGCACTTGACCGAACAAAGCGCACACACACAGCCAGGACGGACGGCTGTCACGTTACTCAGGGGAAACCATACAGGTGACCCGACACCGTGGAGGTAAATCCACCACTCCGGCCTCCAGCTGAGCGTCGCCCGGCGCCTTTTTGTGTGGAATTATCTCCGTCACTCGGACAGGACGGGGCCGCAACAATGACAAATGAGGCGCATTGTTTTCCTCCCCGTCGCTCCTGTCGTTTCGTTCAAGCGCTCACGCTGATGAATATATCTGCGCATTTCTCAACACGTGTGATGAAAGCAATTTGAAATAGTTCTGCTGTCGGCGGTGGTGAAATGCTTGTGCGGAAGGCAGCTCACGTCGTGATATTACGCCACTGGGTTTGGACTTGTTCCCTGCAATTTCAGGAGTTCATTCATGCAGTGGGAGGAAATGCATTGTAATGGCGCTGTCATGGAAGCACAGTTTTAGATTATTCATTGCAGAGTGATGTGGCCTCTTGTGTATTACCTTTTGAGTAATAGAGCTAGGCATCTGATTTCCTTCAAAACAAACTCCTGTCGAGATGCAAAAAAGCTTTGCCTGCTGTGTGATGAATATTTTGAATATGTTCCATGAGTTGTGCCTCTTTTTCCTGACTCAAATAAAGATGGAAGCCAGAAATTGGATGTCTTGAGGTGAACAAAACATGAATAAAATGATATATATATATATATATATATATATATATATATATATATATATATATATTCTATATTCTATATATGCTATATTCTATTAAAACTGGAATAAAAATTCTGGTTCTAACTTGTTCTGTGATTAATAGTATGCTTTTGTACGTCAAGCTGATGTTGGCTCCATCTCCAATACGGCGATAAAGAAAATGAAATAAAATAAAAACACCAATATCTCCATGAGGGTTGATAAACAATGTTTTGCCGGAGGAAATCCGCTATGATAACGGTTTGGTTCGCGGTAGGAACATATGGAGTGAGCTTATATCTACCCCGCTTTGGGCATTAATCAGTGTCCACCTGCAGTCTCTCATTCTTGGACTGCCTCCAACATCAAATCTGAATATTTCCCATGTGTTTCACCGATTTAGCCTAATTTCTCGCTCTCAATAGCGGCCTGTGAGACACGCCGTGCAGCCCTGGAGCTGGTATAAAACGCAGCCCATCTGGTGTATTGGATACTTCACTTCCCAGGGCTATATTCGTCTAATCGCTCCCTATGGAAGCGGCTTTTGTTCTTTGACAGGCTAATGGATGGCCAAGGTCACCGCCGACATTGTTGTTGAGGTGAGGTTGTTATGGTGATTGAACCCAGAGCCACCAGTCTTAAAGACCGCTGTTAAAGCGCATCCTGCGGAGAAGTGAGGGCCCTCTTTAAAGCCTACAAATGTGTTCATAGACATTTTGTCATTCATGCACGTGCACAAACACACACACACACACTTGCATATGCCTGCGAAATTGAACCAATGATCGGAGCAATCAGCCATAGCAGGAGCCAGAGGCTTTAGGGAGGGTCGAGGGGGGGAATGGGTTTTTAGACGACGGAGCCTAAGTTAGGTCACAGCAACCTTGTGGTTGAAAATAAGCGCACGAACGGCTCTGTGCTGCTGCTAAAGTCACCCGCAGAGAGCAAGGAGGGCTGCTCCAAAGCCACGGCTCACGGTGTGACTCGCTTAATGTCTTCGGCTGGCTTTCTTCTCTCCTCCACCCTACGTCATCCCTCCCAACGATTTCCCCCGCCTCCCTCTGGCCAGATTGCGCGGCGTTGTGGCGGCGTCGAGACCGCTTGTAGCCCATTTTCTCTCTCCTTTCGGAGTCACTTTCCTCTTCTGTCTTATCCTTCTGAAATGACGGCCGTCTGAAGCTCAGCAAGGCCTGTGGGACGGATGGCGAGAAACGGCCCCGGATGGCGAGCGAGACGCTGATGGATTTGCTCCATTATCAGTCGGGTTTTTTGCTCTTTTGTGGCACGCCGTGGCTCCGGGCCCTCATCCCTCTCCCTGTGCCTTTTCTCCCCTTCTGAACTCGTAATGAGAGAATTATTCTGGCCACGGCAAATCAGTGTCTCCCTCCCACACAATGCCAACAATAGCGGCTATCACTAGAGGAGGAAAGAAAGCGTGAGTGCAGGAGTGTCTGTGTTTTCATTATCTGCCTATTTTTGGCTGGCATTGTGCTGCGAAAAGAGCATCAGCCAGAAGCTCACCAGGACATTGGGGGCTGTGGAGTTGTGTCCGCAGTAACGCAATTAGCTTAAACTTGACAGCAGAGAAATGAGCGAGAGCTATATGGATCCAGAGATGGCAGCCTCGGCTGTTGGTTGGATTGCCAGTTCTTCTTCAGTACTTGGGCCTTTTATCCAGGCCCTGGAATATCCCAACGTCTTTAAAGGATGTGTTCCGCTGTCCATCTTCTGGCACCATTAAGTCTTGAAAGCTTTCGGATGGATTGCAGCGACAAAATGATGTAAAAAAAAAAAATGTATTTTGCGTTGCCTCCTCGGATTGGCACGTCCCGCGCACCAGTTGGTTTGTTCCGACCTGGTCGCCGTGAGAGAAGAGCGCGACACCGGGACGAATGCAATCTAAAGTTGCAGCTGGTTCTGGTGGTCTCTGAAGTCCAGCTCATGTTTCACGCTACGCGGCTCCAGGTGTTTGACAGTGCCCCTATACAGAGTTTCGGTTGTGGTTTAAGCCTCTCGTTGTCATCCATCTCTCCAGCTCCTCTTCCAACGCTTTTCTCTCCTTTATTACCCGTCTCGTCAATCAGTCTTCCATTTTTGCCCCTTTTCCCTTTCCCACTCTTTTGCCGATCGCCTCCCAGTCATTGTCCATTCCTAGACAGGCTGAGAAGGTGTGGTTGCTCCCGGTGATGACTTCCATGGGCCAAAGGGGGCATTTCGACGGGTGGAGGAGGAGAGAAATGTTGTTCGACGTCACCAATCACAAATTTGTCCTTGGACCACTTTCCGGGTGAGACGAAGACTGGAAAACAAAACGCCACATGTTCCGATCCTCTGCGTGGACTTCCATCCGTCACAATGCCGAGCCATGCAGCGAGCGGCTGCAGAAGTAGCAGCACCTCTGATCCGCGACTCACCGGCTGTTTTACATACGCATCTGACAGATGCATGTGCATATACATCCCGCATGAGCAAATCTCTTTGATCAGCTACAAGCCGAGCGCACGTCATTTCCACACAAAGTCGTCAGCTCACTGTTTTGCTTATGCTAATGAGGCCGGGTATTTGCCGTCGTAACTTCTTCTCCTTCCGTTCCCGTCTCTCTCTCCGTCGTTCACACTTGCGTTACGGACGGCTGAGCTCCATTCAGGAGATTGAGGAGACGTCGGAAGTCCAAGAAAGCCGGCGCACGTTTCACGCTTTCCTCCTCCTACCTCCGCGATCCCTCCGCATGTCCTCTTCTCCAGTCACAGCGCGGTACCTTTTAGCCGTGGCCGTCTGCACACAACGATAGAAGGTCCCAATTAAGAGCAGTTATATAAACCATTTGCCCCCTCTCCCCCCAAAAGCCTTTAATATGCACCATATGAAACCACATAAATCCGCCACTCACTGAATAATTGAGGCCTCTTCCTTGACACTCTTTCAGATGTGTGCACCTCGCCTGCACTGCAAGAAATGCAAGGCGGGAAATGTGTTTGCACCTTTTTAAATTCCATATTAGCCATTAGATATGGCCCCGGGTTAGCCGGGGGAAACTGGCTGCCACGGCGTAAATCTTCACTTCCAGACGGGCTCAGTGTGAGTCTCTGTGATTAGCCAGAGGCTGCGGCTGAAGGGTGGCGGGTCACTTCAGCAATGCAGATGAGATTATTCATCCATACCTATTAAAGTGAACTGTGTGTGTGTGTGTGTGTGTGTGTGTGTGTGTGTGTGTGTGTGTGTGTGTGTGTGTGCAGGGATCGCATTCCAAGACAGGTAGATGTTTCTTTTTAGTTTTTAAAATGATTTAACGCAGTTAATGTAGACGATCTTGTGTGCTACTTTTCCTCCCCGTGCACGTCTCGTCACCGACGCGCTCCGGAGTGATTATGGTTCTGAGCGGCTGGCTGTTGACAGAGGAAGATAACTGTTCTGTTGATGACGGCTACGATGAATGTTTTACAATGATGGTGGTGATAATTACGATCGTCAGTCGTGGAATAAACCCCCCCAGGGAAGACGCAGAGGCTGCTTTCACCGCAGCACGGCCAGCAGCGCCGGCGTGATTTACTCTACGTTTCCATTTCAGACACTTCAGGCGAGGGGGGGGGGGGGTTAGGTCCAGTGTGTTGTTCAATGGCACTATAACAAGATGCGTAGCTGTTGATGGACATATGTTGTAAAAGTGTGAGGGGGGGGGGGGGCACTTTAAGAGCCTGCACCGTATAGTGCAGTACAATATGTCTGCAATAAACACCCCTTTAATTCAGCATAAATGATCCTGAACGTTTATAGATATGAATACTTGATGGTAAATTAAATTAGGTTGGCCTTGTGAGACCGGTAATCCCAAGCAGGAAGTAATCAAACTGTATTAACTGTTTTTCAAGCCCACGCAGCATAGCGGTATGTAATATTAATGGAGAGAAGAGTGTACTTTTATGTTGTTGCTATTCTAGAGTTTAGGTTAAAGGAAAACACCTTTTAAACCCTTTCGATCACACTGCACCCATTTAACAAAACATATATCATATCGTTATATATATATATATACACACATATATATATATATATGTGTATATATATATATGGGCCACTTTGAGCAGACCGCTGCACTAGGCAGTAGATTGCACTCTACTGCCTAGTGCGACGCCGCCCTGCATCTCTGAACAGTCCATCACTTCTTCATTTTTTTCATCCATGCCCTGCACTACTCTTCTGATGAAAATGCCGCCGTTTATTTCATCTTGCTGCATCTTTTTGTCCACGTCTGCTGGATCTCACTCCAGCTTAACGCGGCGAAGACCTGCGGAGTCACTTCATCAGCAAGCTGCCCTCCCAACTTCAAAGGCGCGCAGTTAACTGGTGGAAATGGGGGGTCGGTGGGGGGGTCGGTGGGGGCCCTCCAGGCCGGTGGAATCGGGATCGGGCTGGTGAAGGTGTTTCCCCTTGGAGGGAGTGTTGTCTGCTTTAGCCTCAGAACCTCGGATTAGATGCTGGGTTAGAGCCCCCCCCCCCCCCCCCCCCCCTCACCCTCCGCGACATCACCCATGTTCCTCTCCATTTATATTTACCCATTTTGTCATGCTTCACCTCCCCTCCCGCCACTCTGCTTTCTCCTCCCCTCTTTTCCTCAAGGCTCATTCAGGTCTGCTTGGACTCATTCAGTAGTATGGAGGAGGGCAGTCTCCCACCCGGGGGGGGGGGGGGAGTTGACAGAACGTGGGAGTTAAAGAGGAGAGAAATCAGGGAAGCAATTGTGATAAAAGGTGGAGATGAGGAGCGTGTTTTTCCAAGGTAGCCGCTCGCTGAGAAGCCGAGAGCTGATATGTGGTTTCCTCCCGCTGGTCTCTTCTTAAAGAACGAGTGCGCAGTCTTCAAGTGATTAAAAAAAACAAAAAAAAAAAAGCTTCTGGTGAAGTGAACGCTGTCTCTTAGGAGGGGAAAAAAAATAAAATAAAGCTGTTATTTTTTCCGTTGTGCTTTTTACAAAGCCATGTGACCACACTGCAGGATTCTTTGTTCAGCTTTCTGAATGAGTGGTTACCGTCATTACTGCGTGTGGCTTCACACCTTTTGTTGCACGTGGCAACGTGGTATCAAGTGCTGCTGCGAATTAGAAAGATCGTACCGACAAAATCTCCTCATTATGCTGACTTTAATTTGCATTTATTTATCATCTGCTGTACTTGTCCCTTATCTCCTCAACGTTTTCTGACTGTAGGCCGCCTGCTCGTCATTTTCAATTTGTTTTTAATCTCGGGCCCTAAATCATCACTATTTCTACATTGCCAATGGATCACATGACGACTCGAACGTGAAACGGGATTTTTCTTAACGCACCTGGTGATTATGTTGGATACTGTGTTTGTGTCATGTGTTATTTTGGGTCCTGTATGCAGGAAACCATTTCCTACAAAACTCCTTCAATAGCACCATTATGCACTCAGGGATCTGTAGCAGAAGCAGCGCTGTCTGAGACATATTCCTCATTTCTAACAGTGGAATAGGAAACAGAATATCCTTCCCCTTTAAGGTTTGTTTTATTTTGGTGTCGCAGGAGAAGCTCTGGTAGTCAGCACAATGTGTGGAAACAACCTCCTTTGTCTCCTATTTTCACTCATTACATTTTAATGAGAAGGATCCTCCGTGTAATCCCACAGACTGATGCAATATTACACACATTCATAAACCACGTTTTATCCTTTTGGTCACTTGAACGTACACGCAGTAACTCCGTATTTCTGCTGTGGGAGTCAAGGTGACCAACGAGGCAGATTTGAGGGAAGGCCGTCTTTCTTTCTCAGCATTTAAGAACTCGAAGCTCAGGCGAACTCCCCCGAGCGCAGACAGATGGTGTAGGACGCGCTGAGGAGCGCGAACGACTCTTCTTTCTTTTGTTGTCTTTCAAAATAAATATCTCAGCCTTCATCGGCAGACGGGGGAGTAGTTATTCGTTATCTAAAGTACAAACCAAGTCCCCCTGCAACTCTTCTGGAGGCGCGAATCAGGATCATCAAAAGCACGCAGTATTTTTCCGCGGTGTTTTGGCTGAAGCAGCTTTGGAGCTTTCATTCGCTTCCAATTGGCAACGGAACTCCTTGGATTATTTTGCTGAGTGTCGCCCGCTGCTCCGTCGCTCACAGTGGAGTCAGAAGCTGTTTTGCTTAACTTCATTATATTCATTTAATCATTAAAAAGCGAGTGCTCTCATCAGAAGAAGGTTTCTCACCCACAACATTCTCTCCTCCTCCACACGCTTCCTTTTCTTGACCTTCCACCCATTTTTCTTGTTACTTCACAGGATCAACTCTAGCTGCTCCTCGTTTTAAACCTCCTTGGTTTGTGCTCCTCCTCTTAACTCCTCCAACGGCTTTCTTTCTCCTCCTCCTCCTCAGGGGGTGTGATACGGTAAAACCGTTGTATCACCCTTATTTTCAGGCACGATCACGATCCACAAACTTATTACAGATGTTTTTCGTGGCGGCAGTTTGCAAGTTCCTCAACAGGAGAGTAAAACTCATTTGCCTATTCGAAAGAATTATTGCTGTGTATTAAACTTTGTCACCAAACACTTTATTTAAAGTATCTGTACATACAGTGGGGAAAAAAAGTATTTAGTCAGCCACCAATGGTGCAAGTTCTCCCACTTAAAAAGATTGGAGCGGCCTGTAATTTCATCATAGGTACACGTCAACTATCAGAGACAAAATGAGAAAAAGAAATCCAGAAAATCACATTTTTGATTTTTGATGAACTTATTGATAAATTATGGTGGAAAATAAGTATTTGGTGAATAACAAAAGTACATCTCAATACTTTGTTATATACCCTTTGTTGGCAATGACGGAGGTCAAACGTTTCCTGTTAGTCTTCACACACCGTTCCTCCATGCAGATCTCCTCTAGAGCAGTGATGTTTTGGGGCTGTCGATTTTCTATGGGGTTGAGATCTGGTGACTGGCTTGGCCACTCCAGGACCTCGAAGTGCTTCTTACGAAGCCATTTTTTTCTACATTCCTCCTGTTCGGAGGATTTATATATTTTTTTAAACTGACTTTTTGTTCCCTTTTTCTCATATCTGGTGATTGTAATTTTTTTGGGGCAGAGATAGAGGCAGGAACCCGGATGTCTGGAAGCTAAACGCTTCCATGCTCATATTTAACGCCCACCATCGTTTTTTCTGTCTGGCGGTTCAAGTTCAAAGTGTGGTTGGTGGTGTTTCTGTGCTCGTCTCCTCTCTCCGGACACACTGATGTGTGGAGAGTCAGCGGGCTGACGAGAGCCTCCGCTGCCTCGGCTCTGGCTGGACCTGAATCACCTCATTCGGTCCCCTAGAAGACGCCCTTCTGCCGCGTTGCTCTTCCAGGCTGCGGCGCGTATCGCTTTCCCTGCCGTGTTTTGTTGTTTTGTTACTCTTTGCTTCCTTCTGGTTCGATCAACACCTTCAACCGGTGTTGCGTTTCTTTCGTTTAGCTCAGAAGCCGATGGATTGTGTTTAGTTGTGTTTTTTAAAAATGGCTGCCTCCAAACACCGGCGGGCTCGGTCACGCCACCAACCGGGTCAACGAAAGACGTCCGCCCACCAGCGGCGGGGGCGAGGCGCTCTGCGCGGGGCTCCCGCGGTGCCCGGAAATGGGTTTGCATCCGCTGCAGTTAACTCGCCCGGTCGGACGGGAGAACAATGGGCCGGTTTCTTTTCAAAGAGAGAGCGAGACGTCATTATCACCGGAGCTTTCTGGCAACTCTGCCTCACACCTACTCCTTGTTCCACCGGCTCGTCGGATTTCCCTCCGGCTGAGAGCCAGGCTCATGTCAAGCAAAGAAAAGGCCGCAATTATCCCTTCACAGGCTTCCTGTTTCAGCTCCTTATTCCCGCCGTTATTTCGCGGCGCGTCGGTTCTCTTTTCTTCAGGAGCCAGTCGTGCCGGGAGACAGCGGCGCAGGTTCGGCCTGCGTGCACTTTGCTCCTCGGCTTCATGCGGGGTTCTACCGCTGAAAGGCTGGGACTCAGTTCCCCCCCCGGCGTCTGTCAAAGAGCGTCTGAAGGAACGAGGCAGAGCTCGCGCTCGTCGCTTTCACATCCGAGGCGGCTGGGAACACATTACACATCACGTCTGACGTTGATTGGTAAAATGAATGATCAATGAGCGGAAGGACGTTAACCCACAGAGCGGAGGAGGGGTCGACGACGCTCTCGCCCGTCTCCAATGACACCACAGATCTGAGTGCGAAGAACAAAAAGCGCCGTGTTCATATTTTTAGAAACAAAACCCGAGAACAAATGAGATGTTCACATGGGACATAAAAGTTCTGTGATTTAAATAGCATTAAGACTCCGGATCTTTTTTTAGGGGGCTGTAAAAAATGTTAACTGTCCACTTCATGTTGTTGGCATTATTTATTAATAAAAATACTTTGGGTCCTCAATTCTGTGATCACGCTGCAGACAGTTAGACTCACACTGAGCACTTCCCCCCAGACTCCTTTTTATGTGATGATGCTCGATCGATGGGACGGGAAATCATCATTATATAATTGAACGCTTAAATAAATTGACACAATTGATTTTGCTCCCTCAAAAATGATTTCATTTAATAATCAAATTGAATACTGAACTTGTCCTGCTGGAAGGCACCAATCAGAGGCTTTAATCACTTTCATTCATTTAGCCTTAGCAAGTTACATGGAGGTATGTATAGATAAATAAATACCATTATTCAAACATCAATAAATAAATTAAAAAATACACAACTTATTGTCCCATTTATTTGTTGTTCATGGAGGCAATTAATAATAATTTTTCTTTACATTAATTAACATGACTTATTTATTTTTTTAGGCCTTTAAATATGTTTTAAGCTGAATACAGCGTCTGCGATGGGGGGCAGGGCGGGGGGGGGGGGCTTTTTGTGGCAAAAGTCGGTACACACCAAAGGAAAAATTACAGAGCTTCCCGACTATAAAAGGAAAGCTGTCTTTTATGTCACAAATTGCTGATACTTTGATTATGAAAGTGAATTTTCCATCTTCTATTGAGTCATTGAGGTTATATGTTCATCAAAAGCAATGTAATGCTTTCTCAGATATTCTCTTAAGCCATTTAAATACAGACAATAAGAGTGTGTCCATCACATTTGATCTTTTAATGACTGCCCAAACCCATCAACCGTTTGCCGTGAGGTCCCTCTGAAGCGTGATTAGAAGCCCTGTCCCCTTTTTGAAGGCGGCTTTTATTGGAGAAATCAAAAGTCCCGCTGCTCAAAATATTCAAAGATGTTAAGCTTGGATGTCGCCGAGATTGTTCGCCGAGATAATGAAAGACCACTTTTATGTTAAGTCAGGAGGAGAGAGCTGTTAGCCGTGTGTGCTGCCGCCAACGAGAAAGCCAACGGGATGGCGTGAAGTGGATTGAGCTCGCTGAGCGACACACTGCAGACAGGAACACGAGGCACCACAACATGCGGCACAACATGCGGCACAACATGCGGCACAACATGCACCACAACATGCACCACAACATGCACCACAACATGCACCACAACATGCAGCACAACATGCACCACAACATGCACCACAACATGCACCACAACATGCACCACAACATGCACCACAACATGCACCACAACATGCACCACAACATGCAGCACAACATGCACCACAACATGCACCACAACATGCACCACAACATGCACCACAACATGCACCACAACATGCACCACAACATGCACCACAACATGCACCACAACATGCACCACAACATGCACCACAACATGCAGCACAACATGCACCACAACATGCACCACAACATGCACCACAACATGCACCACAACATGCACCACAACATGCACCACAACATGCACCACAACATGCACCACAACATGCACCACAACATGCACCACAACATGCGGCACAACATGCACCACAACATGCGGCACAACATGCACCACAACATGCGGCACAACATGCACCACAACATGCGGCACAACATGCGGCACGTGCCGCATGGTCTTTGAAGCAGGCCACACCGTATGTGCACTAAGGACTATGTACAATAGTGCTTATCTTTCATTTAACACGTGGGACAAGACTGTTTTAAATAGCACAATATTCATCCAGGCTGCATGTGGAAAAATAAAATGTACCTGTAGATGCCGGACTTGATGAGTGAGTTGTTTGATTTCTGGTCATCTTTCAGGAGCAGAATGTCTTCATTCAGAAAACTTCAAAGTCAAATCTCTTTGATCCGTCTTGAATGAGGAGTTTGTTGTGACCCAGTTTAGTCAGCCGGACACTAACCTACGAGACGGCAACGCACACACACACACACACACACACACACACACACACACACACACACACACACACACAAAGTCCTTCACCTAGCTTGCAAAAAAGAAGTTGGTGAAAACTTTGATGTGCTTCTTTGGGTCGGACACAAAATGCTGAGATGACAAGTCCCCCGTCCATTAGCAGAGTTGTCTGCTCCCATCTCGTCAGCCCCCCCGCTGAATGAGCGGTCCTTCCTCCGGGCAGCTGCTGCTCCTCGTACACACAGGTTCCCGTGTGTCCGGGGTGGAAACGACTCCTTTAGCTTCGCACCAGCGTTTCATAGCTTTCAAAGGTCAAAAGCCCCGCGGTGCATTGTTCTGTTGTGTGATTAAAAACCATTGGACACCAGCCTCGGATTAGCAGCACTGCCCACTTAGTGGGTATCCATTTAAATGATGGTACACGGCCTGAAATCATTCTATTCAGCTACTGTGAGGAGACATTTTCACTTTCCTTGTAATAACATCACCGGCGTCAAGACGTGTCTGTCTGCGAGGCACTCAGGACGGCTGACTAAGCCCCCGTTGGCAGTCTCCTCTTAATTGTTCTCTAGGATGTCCCATTTTTCCATGTTTTTTCCAGTAGCGTAGACTTGCACAGTAGCATATACGCTGACACAAGAGCACTCGGTGAAATCAAAATACAAAGCACCCGTCATTATTGGCTCGTTGCAGCGTGGTATGTATGATTGTTTGTTGACTGCACCTCTTAAAAGCACACGAAATGACGTGAAATGTCCTATTAGAAGGACAGTCCATGAAGGGGTCGTAAGGACCTGGCTTCATACAGTGATATGTTATACATTGTAATATTTTAACATGGCAAAGGTCTTCTCACGGTTTCACTTCGTTTCAGCTGTTCCATAACTGGCTTCATATACACGTTACACTGATTATTATTGATAACAAATCACACCGTGCAAATCATTTGTGAAAGTCAACCCTCCAATATCGTCACAATGTCTATACGTTTATGGCCAGAAAACTTGATATTTGATCAATGTGATATTTTACCCACTGATTCATGGTCCCAAGAGGATGTATCCTGAGGACTTATGTGATCCTGCCGCTTTTGGTCCGTTCTGCTAGTGGTTCAGAGTCTCCACTGATATATTAACTTCAACAGCGTGTATCGGCGTAAAACTTTTTCTACAGCTTTGATACTTGTTTACCAAACATTCATCTTCAGATTCGTCCATTTCAAAAATCCATTTCTGTTTTTATGTACCTGAATCTAGACTGTGTGTGTGTGTTTCGGTTGTTGGGCACCTTCTCTTGGAATTAATTTCTCACAAGCCGCCTCTCGCTGCTTTCCACTGTGAAAACGGGAGCCGTCTCTCGCTCTCTTCCCTGTAATGGGCTCATCGTCGGCTCCCTCTATCTTTTGAGAGTCTGAATAAAGCAGCTAATGGTGCATGAAAATGGCGGCGCCCCCCCCGCCGCGCCTATAGCCAGACCGTCTCCTCCTCTGCTGTGTGTCGATAGCATTTAAGTGAAAAGACACATTTACAAGGACGTCATTCTTTCACCCATCTCATTAATTTATCGTCAAGCTCTGTAAGAGCTCAGTTGCAAATAAGTGAAGAGAAAAAAAAGACAGAATACAGAACAGCAAGCTGTTCCTTCTATTAACTTTATTAACTAATTCTTTGCATATTTGATAAATACGTTCTGGTTTTGTCAGCCTCTCAAACGGGTTTTGGTTCGTCGTTGCATTCATGTTTGAGGATATTGTGTCGTATATGATGATGATGATGATGATGATGATGATGATGATGATGATGATGATGATGATGATGATGATGGTGGTGGTGTTGTGTCCCCAGGTGTACATCCGTATCCTGGACAACGAGTGGAACGTGTACAGACGTTACACCGAGTTCAGGGAGCTCCACAACCACCTGAGGACCCAGTTCCCACAGGTGGACACCTTCAACTTCCCCCCCAAGAAGGCCATCGGGAACAAGGTGAGCTGCGCGTTCCTCCTGAGGAGCGGTTACAGCATCTGTCAAACGGTACCAACAATTCGAAGGGCCCAACCTCCGTTTGGGTGACTTAATCCGGTGTCTTATTAAGGTTTCCAGGTTAATCGTTTCAATGGGGTCTTGATAAAGGGGTCTTAACCACACCCTCTATGGCTACATCAGGCAAAGTTTCCTATTCTCAAAGTCAAGGGGTCTTCGGTTGCTAACAAAAAGTGTGACTGCAGTAGTTGCCGGGGTTGTTGCACAAAATAAAATAGAGCATTAAGCTGTAGCTGGACGTGCTAACATTTCAGCTAATGTTTACCTGACTCTTGCTGTTGCGTCTCGGATCGGTTCAACACGCCGCCCTCTAAAGTTTATTTCTTACCACGGCCGCCAGTGTGGACGAATCCAAAGCTCGGCTGACGCGCTGCGCCTGGTGGTGGTTGCTAAGCTCCTCCTTCATAGGGAGGCTGCAGTGAACGCGGACACCGTCCCCACACCACACAAAAAAAGAGGCATGCCGGCCAAAAGAGTGGCAGCGAAGAAGTCCCTGTTCCTCCTTCGACACACGCACAGCCTCCCTCTTCCCTCCTCTCCACCACACGTCTCTATTGCTCACTTACCTGTCTAGTTACCAGGAGATCGCTCTGTCCCTCTCTCCCTCTCTCCCCCTCTCCCCCCCTCTCCCCGCTCTCCCTCATTCTGTTCTCCTCCGTCTCCCTCCAACATTTGGGAGATAATTTCGCTCTGACCCCGTTTCTCTGGTTTGGTGGATTTGACACCGGCCCGACTCCCCACATTCAAAGACACGTGCGCCGTCACAGCTACAAAAGGGGCTGAGCGCCGATGTGCAGGTGCTGCGGTTGTGAGAAGAGGTTGTGTGTGTCTTATCAAAGGCTTCCGTGCCATTGTGTCCTGGAAAGCTCTCTGAAAGCCCATTTACGCTGCAAGCGTGTGTGAATTATTGGTTCTCCACCATCTCCAGGAAGTAACCACACCGAAGGCGGCGGCGGCTTTGTGGCTCTCTGCCACCAGGGAGACCAGCACGCACCTGAGTAACTTAACAGCGGACTCCATCCCGTTGTCTGTGACCTCGCTGCGGTGTGGTGGAGGTGTACTCGGCGGGGGCGTGCGTGCCGAGCTGTGTGATTTTCCGTGTTTGCCACGTTGTAGTGGTAATTCAATCGTTATTAATAACACTCGCATGAATAGTAGACCTTCTCGTCTACCAGGTTCTTGTTCTCATGATACGTCACACGCTCATGGAGCCGTTTCTTTGTCTTCGTCTCATCTTCTTTATGTTCCCAAATGACCCTTTCCTGTGTTTGCCATCATGTGATTGTCTTTTTGTTCGAAGTAGATTCATTTAAAAGCCTTTCGAGGTCCCTTCCGCGCCCACTCCCTCCATTAACAGTTTCTATTACCCCACAAATACACCGGCCCTCAATGACGGTGTCATCAGGTGTGCACTGTGGAGACCAGCGTCCCTGTCAGTTTGTCTCCCAGGTCAAGACTAAAGCCTAAAATGTCGACAGAAGCTGAAGACCTCCCTGCCTTGTTTATTCTCTTTAACGGGAGGCCCAGTCGCATGAAGACATCACGTCTCACAAAAGGATTGTTGCTCAACAAACCTGCAGGCGCTCGCATGCTCAAGCTCAGGTCACAATTACGGTATTTGTTGTGGTTGGTTCAACGTGTCAAGAGGAGCAAGAGGAAATAATCCAATGTTGCAAATAGCAGCTGGCATTCCGATCCTTTCTTCCAACTCACTCGATATCATCGGATCATCCATCAGCTGCATCCCGTATGCACCACGTGTGGTGTCCCGTGGTGTTGTTTTGGGTTCTGTATTGTTAGATTATTAGATATGTTATATATGTATTAAGAGTCTCGTGATCAACATTTTGAACATTCCTCTAACAGCGGCCTCGCACGGAGTATAGATGCGGTTTAAAGCACAACCAGCTGGTGTGTTTCATGAGGTTCTTTAAGCTGTAAAATGAATTCACTGTAATCGTGACCTCAGACGTCTCAAATGAGCTGCTGTAGCAGCAGAAGTTTTAGAGGAACTTGCCAACAAAGAAAACCGACCTCAAGGCCGTGGAGACCTGACGGAAATGAATGAGCGAGCAGGTGGAGGGCTTTTTAGCTCAAAGATAAGTACCAGATTGGTGAAGTGTGTGTGTGTGTGTGTGTGTGTGTGTGTGTGTCTTTGTGCAAAACATGAATTTCTCTGAAAGCTGAAGCAGCACAGCATGAGAGAGCAGTTGTTGTGAGTGTGTGTTTCATTGGCTCTGTGTGTGTGTGCATTTAGTATATTCCGGTGTGTTGATTGTGTGTGTGTGTGTGTGTGTTGCGTTTCCCTGTTATTTCCATCCAGTCGGTGTGCGTTTCTCGGCTCTTCTTAAGATGAGGAAGGGAGGAAAGCTGCTGCAGGAAGGAAGCCTGCTGAGATATTTCACCCCCCACACAAGGAGCTGATACTTTGGATAGGGTTGTTTCACTTATTGAGTATGTTTTAAGTGACGCTAACTTATCGGACGGGGCGCCCCCTTTGTTCATCGGGAGGGGAAACACTACACCAATTTCTCAGCAATCTCTGTGCAGCCACTTTGTCCTAATTGGGTATGAAATTGGTTCCTGTAAATCCAATAAACTCCCCGAAAGCCTCGGTGAAGCTGCAGTCGGACCCGAGCAGGTGTTCTTGCAGAAATGGCACGTGAAAGAAACAAGAAAGGAAAAAATAACTAGAACAAGAAACTCAACCTTACTCCATGTGACCTCGATCCCGAGCTGCACTCGTTCAGTCCCAGATACCAGCCGACCGTCCTGCTTACCGTCTGTGCAGATGATGGTCCGAGGATCATTGTAATTCATGTATTTCTACTTTCTACACCCTTTAACTCAACCTCCATTTGTTGATCTTGGGATTTAACATGAACGTAAACAGCAAAATGTTGGCGAAAGGTGCTTCTGCGTTGCATCATCTCCTCCAGTGCCTCCGCGTCTGCTCACGTGTTATTTCTTTTTAGTTTCCATTTTTTTTTCACCTCTTTGGCGCTTTCATTCGTTACAAAGGGACACTTTGGTTACGGCGCTCTCTCCCCAAAAGCTTATTTTTAAGACACACACGGGGCCTCTCGCTATGATGTGTGGCGAACGATGAGACCATCAAAAGCTGTTTAACGACGCGCGCCGTGAATATCTGCCGCGGTTCTCTCCGGAAAAGGATGAAACGTGCCAACTGTCAGTTGAGATCAGGTAGTAGAGCAACACGCACGCACACACACACACACACACACACACAGCAGCAGACTCTACTCACACCATTGCGTGACAATGACACTCTGTTTCATCATCGCGCAGAATGATTGACAGCTGCGAGGGAAACACGGCTGCAGCTCTGCTGTGGATTTAAGTCCGTAGAAGTCTTACTTCCCCATGCGAAGCAGGTAATTTACACGCTTCTGTGAGATAATGTATGCGAACACTTGACTGACTTCTCAGGCAGCTCGCGTGCCAGGACCCCGCCATTGGACGCTGGGGGCTAATCTCCCGCCTCTCGCGCGGTGTCGGGGCTCGTCAATGGCGCTAGCGGAGGAAGGGAAGGCGAATCGCAGAGGCGGCAGCCGGGCGGGACTGGCACACCGGCAGAGACGGGAGTGTGGAATAGACTCGTGCAGATGTCCGTACTCTGTATTGTTCTCTCCACCATCTTCCAGCCAGAGACCATTTAGGACCATTAGCAAATATTCTGGTTTCGCCCCTTTCATATATTATATATTTGCTTGTGTACTTGCTGCAGTGGACCAGCAGGCGAATCTGCAAGAGATCCTGCAGGAGCAGTTCTATGTGGAAGTTATCAGCAAACACCATTTAAATAATGGTTATAATTTACAATGATAATAATCATAATGAATACCTTTCAATGAAAGAATAATCCGCCTTTTGACAGCCACACGCTTCAGTTACATGGAACCAAGTTCCCTTTCATGACTCTCCAATAAACCGTGATGTTTTGGTCACATTCGCAGCTGAAGCGCCGCCTGAGCACGCCTAATGGCGTCTGCCTTCATCGGGCCGACGCTTCGTGCTGTGTTGTCTGATCAACGTTGCATTAGGAAATTAGGAATGAATTTCTTACAATGCGAGAAATCTTCCAGGTCAAGGATCTAGATCATAGCGAGGGATCCCTGCTGGATTTAATTAGCTGCTCTACGCAGCGGTTTCACACCCAGACGGGGGAGGTCGGACACAGGCATTCATTATTTTTCCCCATGACCGTGCCAATTATCTACGAGTGCTTTGTGACACAGTTCCACATCTGCATGCCCACGATCGCCCCAAATACCTCTGCGCTCACAGCGTGTACCGTAAGTGTTGAGGTGGTAACTTGATTTTTATATATAGTTCTCTTCTTTGATTCCAAAGTGGGCTCTTTAAAGCCTTTCGGAAGCTATTCACGGAACTTTCAGAGAAACTTCAATTGCTCCTCGAACAGTGAGGCAAAATAATGTGAAAACCTCTGATTGCATTTCGGGGAAGTGAAGCCTCGTCATTACATTTTTATGATCTACAACTCCGGATCGAATTGTGGGGAAGGAAGTTTGAGATTGCGTGGTTGACTTTTGAGAGACATTGCAGTCATTTAGTCAGATAGATGCACATGGAGCCGTAAGGCTTCGGTGTGATATTTGAAATAGGAAATTGACGTCCTCAGCCAAACACAATCTATAGACGGCCGATCACGTATGAACACACGTGTTAGTACGCAAGAGGAAAGCTAACGACAAACTGAAGAGACGGATAATATGAACCAGAACCAAGTTCCAAAGAGATCAGAGGTGAACTCGGAGGTCAAGGTACGTCAGTGTCAGATCGCACCATCCGTCGCTGGCGGAGCCGAAGTGGACCTCGTGTAAGACGCCCGACGACGACACTCTTCACACTGTTGAAAGCAAATCCTAAAAAGCAGCAAGACAGGAATTGGCCGAAATGCATACTTATTCATTTATTGATATGGACAAGCCCAAAAGAGACAAAACTGGAGCTTTTTGCAAAGTTCCGTTAGCTTTATGTCCGCAGACAAAGAAAAGCTGGAGCTGTTTGACGAAATCTCACTTGGATTCATTTCATTTAGAAAATGGCTCGTGTCTCATCGGCCGGGGGCCTTTGACCCCTGACAGCGGCAGGCTCTGTCGCCGCCGAGACGGTGCCTCATTGACTCGGCCTGTGCATCTGTGTCCTGTCCGGTCCCCCTAATGAGACTTCCGCCGCCGTGTCCCCGAGCGCTTTAGGAGAGACTGTCCAGCTGCACAGATGCACGCGCGCTTGCCGGGGCGGCTCCTAATTAACCAGCCGGTTTCTCGGGGGGGGGGCCCGGGCCGGCCGCAGAGTCTGAACGTTCCCCAAATGCGTCTGTCAAATTCCCCCTGACGCTGAGACCGAGAGGCCTGAATGGCTACATGGGCGTCCCGTTGACGTCAGACCCCGTAGGGCACTCGTGTCCAAAGGCGCCCGTGATTCTGTCTTTTTTTTAATCCGCCGCCCTTTATAGCGATTTCTCATTTGCCCACTTGTACCACCGCCTCCCCCTCCCGCTCTCTGAAGTCACTCACCCGCCTCAGGCGCCGAAACAAATAGCTCCATTTCTTGCTTTTTATCTCGTCACCGTTCTCTACAGGCCGCTTCGGCAGACGTCGTGGTTTTTCTCTTTCCATGAGCAAAGTATTTTCAACATTTATCTTCTCAAGTTCTGACATCAACAGTGGCTTTTCATTTGTTTGGGCTGTTCAGAGGCTTGTAGCCTTGAAAATGATCAGTCATTTTGAGGCAAAAGTTCAAATTTTGTGGCTTATTTGCCTATTTTTTTGGCACAAAGTTAGCTGGGACTTTCTGTCAGTTGAATCTACCACTAGCAGTCATGTAGCCTGAGGGCTAACCCGGTAAGAAAACCCACCGCAACCTTTTGTTTAATCCTTTGACTAATAGGTTGCCATTCGGGGGGACGTGTGCCAGACGTCTAGTCACTGGGGACTGACTTGGTCGAACGTGGGGGTTCAACCAAGTCAATTGGAACAATTCACCGCGTCCATTTTGAAGGCGTGATCAGCATCAGCCAATCAAATACCAACTCGTTACCAACAGTATATTATTGAAGTCTATAGAAGCACAGATGACATTTACACAGAGTATTAGACGAAAACAGTGATTCAAATCATTAGTAGATGCATTATTCAATATACAAGCTGTTTGCTTTAATGTATCCATGCAACAAATTATTTTGGGTCCGGATTGTTGTAATTATGGTAACACAAAGTGTTGGTAGGTAACCATAGCAGAGGAAATGGCAATTACACAAGTGCCCCGGGCAGTCGCCCCGTCAGCACAAAGAAGAGTGCCAAGGCTGCGCTGATTAATTAATCAGAAACTACAAAGTGAATTATTAACCAGTTCCTAGTGTGTTGTGTTCTCACATTATGCAATATACATGTTTTACGCCCTTTAATTATGTCAGACAGACCATGCAGAGGGCTTGTTTGAGCGTTCCTGAATCGCCTGTGATGTTTAATGCATGTCCCGGTGTGGCAGAGCGGCCCGCTCGGCCTCGCTGCCGACTTGACCTCGTTTTGACGCCAGCGGGTCCCGACGTGTTCCAGTGCACTTCAAACGGACACTCGGGCTGCCGGCTTCGACAAGTGTGGACTCGGAAAGTTCTGGGGTGTTTTCTTATTTTTTTTGCACGTGTTGAGCTGAGAATTTTTTTTTGTTTTCCAGAAAATACGCCGGACACAAATTGCCGTATTCTCACACGGAAAATCCGACAAGATCAGTTCTGGGTCGGCTCCTTGTCAGTGTGTGAAACGCCAAGACAGAAGCTTCCTGGGCAAGAAATGCAGAATGGAAGTCTTGGTCAAAAGCACTGACTTTCTGGGAGGAGAAAAAAAAGAGCGCAGTTACTTTTTAGTTCTGGTCTTTTTTCAATATGTAGTTTTTCAAACGTGCTCTTGGGATATTGTTTTTTTTCATCCCCCAGAATTATTATAGAGACCCTGGCGCATAAGTGACTAGTTTTTCTTCCATGGACTTCCCTTCTTCTTGGTGGAAAGTGACATTCAGCTGGTGTGTGTGTGTGGGTGTGTGTGTCTTAGACTGTATATATTCATCCAGTTTCATAGGATGGCGCCACATCGGCCCATATGCTGCTGATAAGCATGAATAAAGAAACGTCTCATAGTGAACTAGAAGCCATTACGTGAATGACTTCCAGAGGTGAGGACAGATTAAATGTCCATAAACTATAAGTGGTTCCCTAAAAAGGCGGACAGTATTAACTTCTGATGCGCAGCGATGGCAGCGCCCCAGGGCTTTTATTGTGAAAGGTGAGGACACACAGAGGAGAGCTGCATTTCTAAAGCGTTACGTGCTGGCCTTGTCAATGTGCCTCCACATTGAACTTATTGAAACTTGTTTTGCGAAATGAAAAGATGCAATAAATGTTATTTCTGCTGTGATGCTCGGCCCGAAATACAGACATCAATTTTGCACCACAACCCGCGGATGTGTTTCAATCACACAGATCGGCCTCGCTCACCTTCATGCTTTGTATGTTGGTACGTGTCCTTTCCCATATGATGAATAATACTGAACTGATTGAGAGAGAGAGGGCCGTGTCGAGATGGATGCTCGAGGACAGAAGGCACTGGAGTTTCAGCAGGCAGCACCTGGCCTCTTCGGGCGGCTCTGCACCAGAGGACGAGTCCGTCAGCGCGTCCATTAGCCTCTTTACCGCTCTGACATGCATGAAAGCGGTCAGTGTGTCCCTTGTGGCGTCGACGTGGCATGAAACCCGCGCTGGCATGCTCACCCTAATCTGACACATCAGATCTAACCGGCCCTACGCGGGGCGACGGTGGACCGCCCATGTGACCACATGGGCCTCTGTACTGCCCGTTCACTCTGTGTCGGGTTCGCAGTGGGGAAATGTGACTATTCTGCAGCAAAAAATACCTAAAAATGATTTGTGAATTCACTCTGCAGACTTTCATTTGCTTTTCTCTTGTTTTTTGAGATGGATCAAATCCAACCAAAGCTATGGGTCATAATTATTTTCATTTTCTTATCATTACACAGCAAACCCCCGTTCCCGGGGTTTGCCGACGTCCTCAGACAAAGGGGGAGTGTCTCTTACACGGCCGTGGTCCTTTCTCATCACACCAAAGCACTCAAGCGCTGTAGTCGGCCGCACAATTCTCTGCATGGCGTCCCAGGCTTGGAAAGCACAAGAACCGAATGAAACTATTTCCTATATGAAGGCCACGTCTCGGTAAGAATTGGGGGAAAAAGTTGTAGGTTTGCACAAATTATTTTGAAAAGGACTGTTTTCTCAACCTGTGTCAATAAAATGCTGATTTGCACACCGATGACACAGTTAAGGTGTAAACCCTGAACACAAATACCAGCATTATATGTCTCCTTTAAATGTTCAAGTATTCAAGATGAGTTGTAGGGTTGCCAGTAGTGCATCGAAGTGTCAAGTAATGAAATGAACTTTGGTTAACGTACTGATACCGTTTATAATTAAAAATGAGTTTTTAAATGTTTTATTTTCCTTTGGATTGTAGGAGTTAGATTAAACACTATTTTTTATTAAAAAAAACATTTTAAAATAATTGCTTCCAAATGCAGTGTTGCAGTATTGCAATTTCTACTTCCACACTACTACCATTTCCTCTTATTTTATTATATTATCAAATTAAAGGCCATGCACTCTTGTTTTTTTTGGTTGAAAGCATCACAAGTAGAGCGAATGTAATATCCCGGCTCCTGGGAAAGTAGCAGGTAGCTCATTGAAACCCCCCAATGCGCGTCAGATGTTAACAATTTATAAACAATCCGTAATCTCATAATTGCCCTTGTTGACTAATGAATTTGAACCGACATCAGCCTTTTTGTTTTCCGTGCTGTGCGGCACCGGGGCGCCGCGCACAGATTAACCAAAACTGTATTTCAAGGAGAGGAAAGCGGGTTCACTCGTGTGTTGGGTTTTCCCAACAAAAGGGAAGACAACAAATGTTGGCGGCGGTTTGTTCCGGTCCCGAGCTCCAGAGGGTGGAGCGGAGCGCCGGCCGGGCTTTGTTCTGAGCCGGGCCGGACGCTGTGTGAAACAGGTGTGGATGCTCATTTCAATAAGCCTGCTTTTCACTTCAACGTTTCAGCAACCAAATAAAAAACAAACAAAAGAAACGCAAACATCTGAGGTGTGTTGATCCCCTGAGGTCTGGGCCGTGTGTGGAGGAGCGGGGAAAACATCCTCCACTGCGAGTCGGCACTGATCTATGCGCAGTAATCCCTTCTCCAGATTATCTCGGATGTCTATATTTAGCATCCTCGCTGCGGCTTTTCAGGGCCTAAAAGTTAAGGGAAAACGTCCTCAGTCCGGGTAGCTGGTGTCCCCTCTCTTGTTTTGTTTCACTTCCTGCGATGGGGGGGGGGGGGCGGATTAAGTACGACAGGCGGTCTCGGTCTGATTCCTAGTGGACCCCTCAGGTTCTGGTTCGCACCACAATGCGATGGTCCAAAGCCCCATAAATCTGAGGGAGGCTGCAGGATGATAAATCATAGACACCACATTCTGCAGCCATGTTAATGTGATAACGAATGAATTATTTTACTTTGCTAACTACCATCGATACCATGATGAAGCACCATTTTATGTGAAACTAACTCGGTCTTCTTTCTCTCTCTCTCTCTCCTTCTCCCCTCTGTCTCTCTGCAGGATGCCAAGTTTGTGGAGGAGAGGAGGAAGCAGCTGCAGGGCTACCTTCGAACGGTGATGAACAAACTGATCCAGACGCTGCCGGAGTTCACCGCCCGGCCCAACAAGGAGAGCCTGCTGTCTCTGCTGCCTTTCTGTCTGTAAGTGGACACACGCTGACATGTTCGATACGGCTTCTTCCCCTTTTATCTGAGCTCGTGTGTGTGAGAGAGAGAGATTCAGGAGAGGGATGCCAGCACATGGTAGCAGGTGGAGGGCTTCTGTCTGTGGACACGTCAATGAAATAATTCATTGAATGCATGCCAGCCGGACTTGATGTTGCAGGATACAAACGGGGAGGATTAATGTCGATTCCCCGGTAAACCCACTTCGCCGCTTCTTCCACTCACACAGTTCACTTATGCAAGTGTATATGTTCTCTCACACGCTCCTTCGCGCGCACACACTCAGACCAGCGAGTGTGAAAGTTCGCGATGCCCTGTCTGCTCACTTACCTACCGGGCGCGTCTGGAAATGAGACGTTCCAGTCATTTCCTGTCAACATTCGTCGGTTTCCACTCACTGCGATCAGTCAGCTGGCGCGACGCCGGCTGACTGGAATGTCATTTCCTCTGTGGGGAGACCTGAGTCATCGGGCTGCGGGACAGCAACGTAGTTCACATGGATGCAGACTTCACTATTCTTCCAATAGTAAGGCCCAAGAATTATCCAAGAACATTTGGTCGCCATGGTAACAGATGTGCACTTTTCCCAGATACAGCGTAAGGAGAAGAAGTTGAGGTGTTCTGCCATCTATTACTTAAACGTGACACACAGTATGCGCTCGATTGGTAATGCTCATCATCAATCATTTATTATTGATTGATTATTTATTGTAGCAGCACCGGTTGACCAGCAGTGACAGGAACATTTTTAGCAGCCATACCAGAAGTTGAAACTGTCATATTAATTTAGTGGAGTATATTGCATGAAATAAAGTATCGTACTTGGATACATTACTGTCATTTCTCCACTGGCTCCAAGTCTGTGTAGTTTGAATGTCTGCGGGTCATGTGACACTGAAGGTGCTGGATGACATCACCAAAACTGTCCAATGAATGAGTTGGGGGACGACGGCTCCCCAAAATATCTCCTGTGGTACATGAACCCAGCCTCTCCGTGTAGTTAATCGGTAGCAAAAAGTTCATGGGTGCCGGGGGTGCAGATCATGCGTCCGACAACAGAGATGCATAGAGATACAGTGTTGTATCTTTCTACCCAAACGCAGTAGAGATGAATTCAACATGTGAGTCTCCACGGGCGGCAGTCCAGTAGCCTAGAATACAAGCTGCCTGTGTAAAGCTCCAAAGCACAGTCTGTTCATTATCTACTCTGCCCCGAGAGGCTCCGTAATCCTCTCCTCTCTGTCGCTGAGCCCTTCCTATTGAAAGGCGCGCAATATTACTGTGACAAGCCGCATCCGTTACTTTCCTCTCCATGCGTCCTCAATCTACTCTGTCTGTCATGGCTGCCGGCGGCCGCTAATTGCTCCCGCTAACGTGGCTCCGCTCCACTTTGTGGCGTAAACAGCTGATGTTAACGGTCACCAACCTTTTGGCCGTGGGACGCTCAGAGAAGCGCAGCGTTCATCAGGAGGCCGTGCACGCGAGCGCCGAGCAGCGGCGAGTTTTGACGGCTGAGGGCCTTTGCTCGCACGTGCAGGTTCCGCTGTGATCGGCCCCGACACCGGACCCCCCCCCCCACCCCCCTCTCTCTCTCTCCGATGGGATCGCGGCCGACGGCGACTCAACAGCGATCAGCGTTCCGAGGCTCTAGTTTCTCGCCGGTGTTCTCGTGGTGTATTAATGGGTTGACGTGATGGGAACCTGCGCAGGTCCAACATCTTCAGCGAGGGATGAAAGCCTGATTAGTCCGCTCATTACCTTGATGAGGGGGGGGACACGGGAAAAGATGCAGCGGTAAGCGAGAAATGCTGTTTGGCCCCAAAAAAGAAACCATACTGGATTATGCAACAACCACGTCTGATCCGAATGAAGAAACATGGGATGCTGTCGTGTCTCAAAGAAGATCCGGGACAAACAAATAAAGGCCCGTTGCCAATGTATGTTGTGTGCAAACGTGGCAAATTCATCAAAATGTTAATTAACGCGACATCAAAGGACTAAACACCAGACACGCTTCCTCCAAAACTTCACCACAACTGTTATATATTTAAATACGTTACACATTATCTGCGTATTTATCCTCTGACGTGACCAAATGGCAACGCCTAGACAAGGATGGAGGGACTTCAAAGCCCGACAGGAGGCGGTTCACTGGGAGAGATGAAGGCCCCGGGGGGCCGCGGAGGGGAAGAAAGCCGGTCTGAGGCGGAGGAAAGAAAGAGAGAGAGGAGGGGTTGTGGTCCAGCACATCAAAGCACTTCATCAGAGCTCCCTAATGGCGCTGCTCTGACCCCAGCTTGAAGTTCAGTCATTGAAAAACTGCGTTACGCGACAATCATCTGGTTGGATTTGTGATTGGCTTCTCAAATTGCCGTGAGCTGACAGGAAACGTGCTCGGAGGCTTCCCGGCACTTTGATTGAACTCATGAGCAGTAAGAGCAGACATTTGATCGCACTGATCCTCGGCAGCGAGCGCTTCTATTTGATCCCGCCGATGTTTCGCCGAGGAGCTGTGAAGATCAGAGGGGATGACATCTCGTGTTTTGAGAAGATCAAATAACTGCTCTCGGGAGGAGCCGCAAAGCGCGTCTGTGGACGCTTGGCCTCCACAGCCACTTGGTCGCAGGTCAGCCCAGATCCACTAGCTTGGTACGCAGCTCGACCTTAAACCCTTTACGCTTTACTCGGAGCTCAAAGCACCCGGGTGTGTGTGGCCCTTGTTGACCTGCTGCCTGTGGGAGAAATGTCGTGGGCCTTCGCCTCATAGTGGAGCGTTCAGACTTCAGAATGGGGATGCAAACCCTTTTTGACGTGCATGACGTCCGCCTGTGCTCATGCATGTGTGCGTTGGTGTGTGGGTGTGTGTGTGTGTGTGTGTGTGTGTGTGTGTGTGTGTACTGGGAATAGATTATAATTCAGCTAATCAACACACCCCGCCTTCTGCTGCGAGACAATCAATGTGATGCATGCTTGTGCTTGTGTACCACTTTATCCTAATTATGCACCTCTGCAGTCAAATTATTAATATTCCAGCGGTGCCTGGAAATGTACATCTCGTGCCAGAGGGGGAAAAAAGAACAGTTAGCCCTATTAACAAAGCTCATGCTGTTCCCTTATTATCTGTTCACGCCGTTCCACCGGAGCTGTTTGCGTGGACACTAACGTACTCCAGTTTGAGTCCTCCTCCACGTCTGCGGTTTGAACACGACAGCCTCTCCGTCCTCTTTCTGTGCTGCTTTTTTTTTGTTTTTTTAGCCCCTGCTGCCTCCGATACGGGCATATGGCCCGCACGACACTCTTCCGCCCAAGCACCTCATCATGAGTCCATTTATTTTTAGCTTGTGTTGTTCTTGTGGGAATCAAACTGCAGCATCACCCAGATGTCCCAGATATCCTCAATCACAGCTGGAGCAGCTGGGACGCCTCGCTAAGGAGGCCAGTCGGACGTCAACGGGGAAATGCCCTCTGCCTCTTCATATATCTATTTTTTATATATTAATCGAAAGTTCCTTTGTCAAACAAGCACTTGAACCCACATTTTAACCCAATCACTGCTCCATCAGGAGCAGCAGGGGAGATGAAGTGCTTCAGAAGAAATGTAACAAGAAAGCATTTAAGCGGAACGATTCAGTCTCCCTGCTTTCCTCTTGAGTGTCTCTCGTTCGTCCTCGTTCGTTATCAGATTCAGGGATCAGGGGGGTCTCACGTTGCGGAGACGGTCGTCAGGGTAACCGGGGCGATGATGTCATTAGGCTCGCTGAGATGATTTCCTCCTGATTAATGAGGGGGCCTTGACATCATCATCTGATCAGGAATGTCTAGAATTTGATGCGTCGTGTCATTGTTAGCGGATGTGGGAGAGAGGGCAGCAGTGATGAAGACACTGGTGGGATCGCCAGAAGTGGATGTGACTACAATGGATTGATCGATGAAGATCGCAGAATATTATAGCAAAAATAAACCATAAATACAGTACATTAATTCAGCTTTGGCAAAGTCCCTCCCCTAACTAATCTTAGCAACTCTAACTAGGCACAGAGTGGCCTCCTCCACATGTTCAGAGTTGTAGCAATACTACAAGAGGTTGGTCTCTTGTTCTACCCTCCAAAACTGAAACACAACAGAAAAGGTCCAATAAAATATTCAAACAGTTGTTTTATTCATGTTATTCGTGTGCATTGTTAGCCTGTCCTTCTGACCTGTAGCTGCCCCTTTGCACATGTCCCGCTGTGCATTTTAAAGGAACCTGAAACATGTTTTCCAGTGAAATGCTCTGGATGCTTTGCCCCTCTTAGTGTGCCGGCGCCTAGTTTGCCTAGTTGGGAGGGGGGGGGGCGCATTTGGTTTAGAAGCAGTCATTTTCCTGCCGTGTAACGAAGTAACGCAGGTTATTTTTTGGGCCTGTGACTTACTTTTACTTTGTTTAGCCGACACAAAGTGTGATTAGTTCACTTCCAAGGAGCCTTCTTGTTTGTATTTGTAGGCTACTTGGGAACATAAACACTTACTAATATTAACTAATGTGTAACGTGCAGGTGTTTGTAAAACTCCCTGCACGCGAACCCAAAGGCCGCATTTCCAACCCACTCACAGAGATTACATTAACGTTTTCCACTTCTCCATTCTGCTTCTCTTTATGCGCAGTTAATGCAGAATCCTTTAGATTCACCTTATTCTGTGCATGAACGCGTCTCCATTTGAAGCTCATGTTGGTGTCGCTTCTCTGTGAAAAGGTCCTGTGGCAGAAGGGAAATGATGCATTTAAGTCTCCAGATGCGGCACCAGTGGTTTGTTTGAATAATAAGTTGGGTAACGACCTTGGCCAGATGTTCATTTAAAGCCCCGGCTCTTTTCTTCTCCCTCCTGCTGTTTCCTCTCATCCAGAGACTCGCCGCAGGCCAACGACGGTGGATCCAAGACGCCGCGGTCCAAAACCTCCTCCCGCTTCCCGAGACTGGGCCGCAGCCGCAACCAGGAGGCCAGACCTGAACCCCAGAGTGGCGACCTTTAACCTTCCTCCATCAGCAAATGATCTCTCGCTGTGCGTTCCCTAGAAACATTGGGGGTGTCTAACGGACCGTCAGAGGCCAGCTCCCATCGCAGGACTCTCTCTGAGAAGTGTAAACCTGCCTGTGCACCACCTGGCCGAGCAAAGGACGATGACCCCCCCCCCCCGAAGCACCTCTGTACTGTGCACAGGAACGTGGCACAGTGAGCACGATGAGGCGATGGAGAGGTGTTATTCCTCTAGTGGTGAAGGCGTTTCTTGGTCACCGTGCGTCAGTGTTAAGGAGCTGCTTGCCGGCTCGGGGAAAGTGTGGCTTTAAGTATTATGTTGGGAAATTAATTATGCCTTTCAGCTTGTGTGTCAGTATTATAGTGCCATTACATCTTCAGGGACGATATGATTCACCGTCTCCGGCGAGGAGCATAAGGCGATGGGTTTTACTTCTGTTCCATTATATTAATAAGGCTAATGGATAATCTGCAGAAAAACAGGTCTTTGTGTCATCGGGGATCCAGTGGTTATCAAAAGCATCTTTTAAATGACACACAATGGTTCTCATAATGGAGGATCTTCTCCACAGTACATCCCACCTTCATTTGGAAAAAATTAAATGCAACCTAGTTCATCTAAATTCTGTCAATAAGTACTGGGATATTACAATTTGCTTAACCTCCTTTCAACTAGAAAAAATAAATGTCGTTAAAAGTGGAATTTACAAATTCAACAAAATTCTAGCCACTATTTTTTATTTAAAGTAAAGTGTTTTCCTGCATTAATTTGCACGTAAATGTATTCTTCCGATTGTTATTTTCATATAATAATACGCCATAGTGATATTTTCAGTATAATGTTGATTTTTCTCATCTTTTGCTTTGTGAACAAAGGCATCAACAATTCGGAGGCTGCGTCGCAAGTGGCAAACTTTATCACTCCTCTCAACCTCGACAAAGGCCGACCACGTGCACAACTTGTTTCATTTTTGTAATTAAACAAACCCTCTGTGTGTGAAGGCCTCAACATAATTAAAAGTGACAAAACTTTAGTTAAATTAACAGTCAGCTTCAAAAACTGCAGGCTAAAGAGAAAACATTTGATCACCTGTTGAAGTCTAGTGGACCGATGGGTAAATTGAAACAGGTACAGAGGACTGTTGTCCCCCCATGACCCACTCTGAACCCTTAAAAGACATTTCTCATAGTTTTTGGACAGTCCCGTTTTGAGGAAGTTAAAAACATAAATACGTACATTCTTTCGGATTCCAAAGTTTCTCTCCACATCTCTAAGCTGACTCCTGCTGTGATTTACACAATCATTGTTTGTCAAATAGTCTTGAGCACAAAGCAAGACTGATGGATAAGCTGTGTTTGTGTCATCCCCACTATGACTACAGGACACTAGATCACATGGATAAGGGTCCTCATCACAGGTCGGCTGCCTGTACAGACATTGACTTTGCAATGTTTAAAGAATGTTTAACTAATGTGTCTTAGCTGGATTTAAAGAGGGGTATTTTGGCGAATAAATGCTTTAATGAGACTAAACACTTGAAGAAAAGCTGCTTGGAAAAGGGCTGCTGAGCATCTAGTGTGTGTGAAACAGAAGCTCATGCATATGTATGACTCCCCCCAAGAGCAGTCAGAGACGTCGAGTAAACGAGGACCGATCGCGTTAGAAGGTTGTCGGATAACTGGAATCAAAGGGTCGTCTGCGAGGGGGCGGGGCCTGTGACTGTCAATGAAGTTGTTATTCTCACAGGGGGAGCGGGACCCTCACAGGGATCCGTCTGCAGGAGAACACGGGGACATGTGGGGACATTCTCACAGGGTCACCGTCAACGAAGGAGACCGAGCATATAAACCTTTTTGAGATGTTTTTTCTTTTCAATTGGAGAAAAAAAAACTTTCACTGCTGTTGCTTTCTGTCAAGAACATGTAATCTGTGACATTCTTTTTATTAAAGACTCTTTTCTGCTGTGATGTTTTGGAGGTACTGTAGCCCTCATCTTCAGACGTCTCCTCTTGGACCACAGGTGGGTGGAACTAGCTGCTCTCGTATCCGTGTGATACATGTCGTACTCCGGCCATTTAGGGTTTCTCTCCCATTACGCTCCTTCGCAACTTGCATACTTTTTTAAAAGGATCAAGGTGGACGCAACAGAACAGAACTTCACCCTGGCGCCCACGTCACTCACATCGCCACGAGACGGACACAGTTTGGGCCAGATGTTCGGTCAACAGGAGCAGTGTTTAGAACTGCAGTCACTGAGGTGACGTCTTTCCTGATCTGATCACAAACCTCAGCATTCTTTTCAAAGTCTCCTTCCCAGAATCCTCCTGGCTGGTAGAGATGTTGTTGTGTACGTTTCTGGCCTTGGTTCAGCAGTCTCTATCCATCAGTGTCTCACCAAAGACGGGCTGGACAATAAAGTGCACTTTGCTGTAATTGTATTGCCTCGTACTGTGCAAACGGTCACCACGCAACACGTAGTATATTTTTGTGTGAATGCGTGTCAGTGCACCCGCTCGCAGTCCCACATGCGTCTGCTGCAGCGCGTTTGTGTGGCGTGGGCAACGCGTCAGCGCTTGCATTATATTGCGCGCATGCACCTTCTGCACACATGGATGGATAGTTGCTGTGAGTTGAGCCATCTGTGGCCCTCGCCGCATCGCTGTAGCTTGTCGAATGGTTGTTAAACTTTCACCGCTCTGCTAAGCAGTCTCTGCGCTTTCATTCAATCCATTCAAAGGCACTTTTAGGGGGGGGGGGGGGCTGCATTTTGTCAGGTTGGTACAGAGGACAATGGACAAACGGTCATTGTCCGGTGACCAGGACATTGGTTACGAGCCCGTTGAAGTGGACGGTGGACTTGGGCAGCGTTGGGCCGATGCACACGACTCGATGCAGCAAGTTCTCTGAGCGCCGACACAAACGCGTCTCCTGCAGTCTTTCTATTGTTTTCATGCGTTGGCTTTTGGAAAAACCAGCTATGTTGTCGTGAAATATGCATCTTATGGGAAGCTTTGCCTGTTTATAACTGATGTGAGTCTTGTAATCTGGTAATTGGCCGCGTAAAAGGAGATGTAAGGGTCACACATCGGGGGACGAGTCTGACTTCCCATTAACCGCTGAGGGAAAACACCTGAGAGACGCCAGGAGGGGAATTGTTCCATTATATTTCTGTTGCCCTATGAAATCAAACCTGAACTGGCTACACAAGAGACGCCAGGCCTGCGTGAACGCTACAGGTGAGTGAGACCTGTTCCTCCCAGAAGGAGAGACGGCGGTAAACTGGTGACCAGCAGCTCACATCTGTACCCATTATAACCAGTATAACCACCTTTAATAACACCTTGAAATCACACTTCATTCACTATACAGAGGAGACTGGAAGACATTTGAGAACGCTCCACTAAGCGGTTTCACGTTGATGCTTTCAGGCAGCGCCCCCCCCACCCCCAGATGGAGTTGTCCTGATTCAACTTAAACCATACAGTAAATATTCTGCAGTTCAGATTAAAGTGAGTGCCGTCGTTGCAGTTTGCGTGCACCGATCCTGCTGACTGAGGCATAATATCTGTACGGCTTGTGCTGTATTCACAGACCGGTCAATGTCCTCCGGATGCTGGATACACGCGTGTGATTATTCCAACGGCAGCACACGGCTCGTATGGTTCAGCTTAAGACCAAAAAAAGAAAATCCTTGAGTTTAAATCTTCTCAAACTTAAGACTGAGAGCTTTTTTAAATTATTTTTTTTAAAGATGAAAGGAGGATGTTGTTATTCATTAGTCGGGTAAGATGCTGAGGAACATGTCTGAGGTGGATGCAGAGAAGGTGAGCAACCTTCTGAGAGGTGTTTTGCCGCGGCAGCTTGAGCCGATCACGTTTTATTATTTATTCATGAATCTTTTAAAGGAGTGAAAATCTTTTTTTTTTTCTCCTACATATCAGTCCGAATGGACGTAGTTTCCTTGCCACTGTCATGCATTTCATTCCTCCTCCTCCATGTCGAAGCTATTTGTTACTATACCTCCTTCCTTGTCCCGTTCCCCTGGCGAACCTGGAAGACATGGACGTCCCTCTTGCATTTTTACAGGACTTCATGCAATTACCAAGCTCTTACCTCAGTGTGGGGAACACGGAGGAGACGGGGACCCTGGTTTAATCCGAGGTCACTGCATAAGCAGCGCTCCAATCTCCGTAATGCACAATACCCGCCTGGCATCAGGGCGCGTTCATCATAATGATAAAGAACAAGGCGGAGGTCTCAGGCGCCCTGTGGACAACTGCCCCTTCAGCAAGGAGCTTCCTAATAGAAACCCAGATCAGCGCGGGCTTCATGTGTGAGCTCAGCAGAAGGCCGACGGCGGATGTCCCTCAGAGATGGAGCTAGATGGAGCTGCATGGGGCTGAAACGCTTGCGTCAGTGGTTACAGGAACTCTGGCGTGTGCGGCTTTTGATTCTGCTGGGGCGTTTTGCTTATTCGTTAAGGATACTTTTTATTTCCCCAGTTTGCTGATTAAAAAAAAAGTAGCTGATGTGTGTGGAGCATAAACAGCTTCCGCTGGAGCCCCGCAGTCTCCGGCCAGGACCACCTCAAGCAGGGAAAAAGGCTGAAGGCCTCCTGCAGCTTCTAAGAGTCCATGATGGACTCCTGTAATCTGCCAACAAGCTCAATGGAAAGCAAACAAAGTGGCGTGTGCGTCTGCGGTCGTATTTCACGTCACCAGAATGATTCCCTTGCTTTTGTGCGTGTGATTCAATGCCGGTGAAGTGGACTTTTGTGTTTGTTCAGAGCACCGAAGTCCCGGCTCTTCTGTCTCATTCATGCTCAGCTTATTGATTCAGCGTCCGGCTTCCAGACGAATACACACGTCCAATCACGGTCGTGTCCAACTCCAATTCTTTGGTCTTCTTTGATGTCTTTTCTCTCGCTGATTTGATCCTTTATAGAAGAAACATGTGCGCCACTTGTCATCCCCGTCGTCGTGTGCAGTGCTGCAAGTGACGATGTTCCCTCCCGGAGCCTGGACTCTATTTCACGGCTGCTGTTGGTTTTCTTAAATCTCCCCGGGTTTTATTATTAATTGTCCAATCCGTCGCTCCCACAGCCTCCTGTCCTCCGTGCCGGCAGCAGCTGAATGGACGGCTCGCCTAATTCCCTGCAGATGCTGAAATGCTCACGTGCTCTCAACACGCAACACCTTCTCAACCTCTCGCTGTCTCTGCTCTCGGTTCTGTTTCTCTCCTCCTCGCTCGCTGTAAACACGTCCCCCTTCCCTCCTCCTCGGGCATCTTATCGCGCTCCTGTCCCTTCCCTTCTTTTCCTTCTTCTGTCCCACTAGTTTCCCCCTTTCTCCCCCATCACTCTGATCTTTTCTCTCCTCCAAATTCTTTCTACCTGCCTCCCCCCTCGTCTCCTGTCCCCCCCCCCCCTCGTCCTCTCTTTCTCCCCTTCTCCTGTCCCCTCTGAGACCTGTTTAACAGGTTGTATTTACTCAGCCTGTCACTGTGTTTAACACTTACTCAGCGAGAGGCCATTCGGAGGACTTTTCCCCCCAACTCACAGATTGATTTTGGAATTTTCATTTTCAATGTATTCAATATGGAGCATTGTCTCCTTCCCGTTATGTTGAGTCCACATGACCTGGTTTCAGGGAGCAGGAGGGGGGGACGTGCAGATGGATCACCTCGGGGTCTCTACTGAGGATCCGTTTCTGTCGTATCTTATCGGAATTAAATCCCAAATTAAAGGGATTAGATCAGAGGTCTTCAACAGGGGGTCTGCGAAATTTTTGGTTGATAAGACAATTTTTTTAAACAATTTTTTTCCCCGCAAATGTAAATGTCTTCAGAATCAGAATTTTATTTATGGTCTTTAAATACACATTAACATGAATCCAACATATTGAAGCGAACGGATAAATTGATGGAGAAGACGTTATCTGTCAGTCCGCAACACACACACTCAGCTTCCCTCAGCAGCTCTCAAGCTGGGCACCGGTTCACTCACTGCTCCTTTCATGCGAATACGGCAGCGCAGGCACCGGCCAATCAGAGCGTGAAGCTCAAAAATAAAAGATGGCGGACCAAACTCCGTAGAATAGGGGGTCCCTGCTCCACCTCGCCATCAGTTTGGGGGACCTTAGCTTGAAAAACGTTGAAGACCTCTGGATGAGATTGTTTACAACGATAGTCAATTCTGGAGACGTAAGCAATTCACTGTGTGCTTCATCCCTGAGCTGACGGGGACGTGCTTCAGCGTCACGGCAGCACGCGGGATGTGATGGCGGATGTGCTGATTCTCCGCATGTGATGTTCCTTCCCAGATGACTTTAAAGACAAACAAGAAGTGCGGACTCTTCGTCTTCGTCCTGAAAACCAAAAAAAGGTTTGCTGAGGTTTGCTGTGCGTTGAGTCCACTGTGCCGTCTACAAGCCGCCTTTGCCTTGAATCAAGACGCATAGATATTTCTTCATGAACGTAAGCATTTAAAACACGCGTCACCTGCTGCTTCGTTTCGATCTACGCAGCAAAACGACGGAGTTTAGTTTGATGATAATGACGTTGATGCAGTCAAGGTTCTTAACCGGCATTATTAGTTATAGTTTACGTTACCAAAATGAAGGCGGCCACCTGTCTTGGAAAGAAAACCCTCCTGGGCGAGAGGAGCCATATTAACAAAGAGTAACTAGTAATAGTAATGATAACACACAGTTGGACCCCCCCCCCGCTGATCCCACTGGTGTTCTGAGTCCCATCTGAAACTCATTAGATGTGTGAAAAGTCTGACACATCACACGTTTTCTCCAAGAGTTTGATGCACTTCAAGAGTTCTGATGCAGTGACAACTGTGCAATTTGTGCTTCGTTGAGTTTCTCTTTACAGTTCACACGAGGGTCAAATAGGTAGTGCGCTCTGCCAAACATCAGTGCAGATGTGTGAGTAGGGCTGTGTCAGCAGGTGTGACAGTGACTGTATGAAGTGATGTAAATGAAGACATCACACTCAGTGATGCGTTCTGTTCGTGTTTTCTTTCTCAACACCAGCGCGTGTTTTAACACCTTACAGATCACAAGTTTTTGTTATTGTTGAGCCGTTGTTTAAACTAGGATGTTGTTCCCAATGTTGCACGGAAAATAACGTTGATAAACTAATAAAACCATATAACTGCAGGAAGCTCCTTGCGGTATCTCGGGCTTGAAAATTCAGGTCCCATTTTACTCCGATATCGGAGGCCGAGGCTCATCACAACCGCATTATATGAAACTCCCTCTGCAGTCAGAGGAAGGGAGGCGTGGGAGCAAAATGGGACTGTAATTGGACACTTAATCACAAGTGGTGTTGTACAGCCCAAACGGATGACCCTTAGTAAAAGTGAGGATGGGTGCAATGGTGCAGGAGAGCGGATCTTTGATGACCCTGATGTAGTGGCGTTCAAACGACGCTTCTCGTCCCTCGGCCGGGTCTCACCTGGTCCCAAGTTCGAGCTGCCACTTCCCGTTTTGAGTATTTAGCCCCGAGGGGTCCTGCCGACCCCGGACAGTGATCCCCGCCGCTTCTCCCGCCAGAAAGCAAGAGAGGGGCAAAGAGAAGGCAAATTGAGCAGCGCAGGAAGAGAGCAAAAAGGAAGAAGAAATTACCCGAGACTCAAGAAAAAATTCAAAGGATTTACACCATTGCGACAAAAGATGGGCGCGAGTGGACAGAGGGAAGCCTCCTTCCTCCTCAGAAACGGAAGCGGAGCGTACAGAGGAGGCCGATTTGAAAGGCCGATGCGCCGCGGCGGATCTGTCCCGTGTGCCCGGGACGACGGTCGGGCTCATTTGTTCTCTGCGGCGACGGAGGGCGGTCCTTCATGTGCCGAAAGAGAGCGATGGCGGCGGCACAACGGGGATGAAAGATGAGGCCAGTGGTGGGAAACACGAAGGTTGATTCCATCTGGTGTGTCAAAGACACTCGCACAGCCAACAGACACAAGGGGACACATTTGACTGTCAAAAATGTGCTTCTCATGAATGTCTAATGGTGTTTTTTCCTTTGCAACGTCGAATATTAAGAGAAGGCCTTCAGCGGGGGGAAGGACGCGGTTTGGAGTCCTTCCCTCGCCGCTCCTCAGCGCTGAACACGTATAAAAGCCGGTATTGAATCTGGAATAAATTGACCCACAGGGTGAGAAACCGATAAGGGACTCAAGGGAACGTTTTAATGTGTGTCTGAAATTAAAAAAGATTTAAAAAAACAGGAATGATATCGCGTTATCCCATTTTGGGAGCTGAGGCGTCAAACCTCTTTGTTTTTTGCCTTTAAAAGTGAAACTGACCCTTCTTGAATCGTCCGGCCAAGGTGCAACACTTCATCAAACCCAAGTCCTTCCGTCCGAAATGTACCGATGGCCCTGATCCGCAGTGTCGTCCGGGCCGACAGCCTCACACTGCTCATTCTGAGCAGGTCTCGCTGCCCAAGTGCAGATTTCAGATATGTTCACCGAGAAGAAGAAGAAGAAAATAATTATGTGAGAACAGAAAGGCAATTTAGTCCGACACCAAAGGGCTCCGGACTTGTTCGACGTGATACTTGAATCCATAAAGTTGTATCCAACTGAATTGTGTTTAATGCTAAATTAACTGGAACGTTTTCAATACCTCACAATGTGAGAAGACCCCCTCTGACTGTCACATGACCCCCTCTCATATTAGTGACGTTACATTTTTGTTCAAACTTAAAAAGCAGCCATTTTTGGGCCATCGAATGCACATCCTCAATCCACCTGGACAAACAGGATAGAATATGTAGCGTGCGTTTTAATAAAATGTACGTCCTCCGTTCCCCCCCTTTGTTCTCCAGTGTGAACGCACCAAAACACAGATTATGATTAACATGCAATATGGAACTAATTGGCTAACTGGGACACTTGGAGAAGAACATAGATAGAAAACCGAGTCTTTGTGAATCCATCAGGAACCGCCGTGGTTTTCTCAGCTGTGAGAAAACACCACAAATAAAATGGAGGAGCTCCTCACAGCTGCCGAACATTCAAACTAACCGTCAATGTTTTTATTCAACAAAATGAGTACAGAGTTTAGCCGAGCTTTGCTTTCTGTCAGAGAAGATGATTCCAAAGTTTCCGTCTGATTGCAGCCTGGACTTTTCAGGACACAAAACGGAGGACAGCGTTCATTTCTAAGCAATCAGTCCAGTGCAACATTTGCCTTTTGAATTCTACGCTGTTAAAGCGTACAAAAGAAAAGACCCTGTCCGCGCCCCCTCCCTCCCTCCGCGGTGGGCCGATGGCAGAAGTTTCCTAACCGCTGAGTCATGTGAAGTCTTGTGATTTAGTGCCGGGAGAGACGACACGATAAGCTGTTAAACATCACACTCCCGGTGCTGTAGATTCCCTCGTCGCCTGCACAAGGCTTCCCTCACGTGCTGCAAGTGTCGGTGCTTCGTGAGAAGAAGGTGCATCGTGGAGTGTGTTTGTATGTGTGTGTTTATGTGTGTGTTAGGGCACATACTTCTCTGTTGTTGTTTTTTATTTGGGTGCCAGGGTGAGAATTTCATTGTTTGTCCATTTGCACAAACAATCCTTGTTCTTGTGCTTGTGTGTGTGTGTGTGTGTGTGTGTGTGTGTGTGTGTGTGTGTGTGTACCATTCTGCTGCATGTGCTAATTACCTTTATTTTTCAGCAACAGTGACAACTGCTGCTATTTCGAAGAAGTGCAAAATCTCACCATCTCAGGTCGGCCGGGCTGACTGTGCTCGTTTTCACGAGTTACCCGCACATTTTCTAACCGTGTTATATCAATAGAACGTGATCGCAGATGACAATCGCTGCAGTTCCATTTTTAAAAGGCAGAACAGGTGGTGTTTTCACACGGACAGGCAGTGGTACATCTAGCATCCTTTTCAATACGTCAAAAGGGCGTCCATTTCTGTCCCCGGTCTCTCGCCATCTTAAAGGGGACATGTGATGAAAAACTCCCCTTTTCAGTGGCTGTGAACATACATTTGTGTCTTCTTGAGCGACTAGTACCTCGCAAACTGTGAAAGCGCACATCCCAGTCGGGCGTAAGAACCACCTTTGCATAGGGTTACGATTTCTTTTGCTCACAGGTCAATCACAGCATTTTCTGGGGCAGGACTTAAAGAGACGGGGGGGCTGAACAGCAGTTTATTCAGACTGATGTGCAAAGGATAACTTGTTATTTTCAACATAAACACATTTTCTAGAAGAAGTCCAGAACACAAGCATAAACGTACAACTGCCCTGATCATTGGCTTTAAGAATTAGTGGAGCGTCTGAATAGCCCTGACGCATAATAAACGCCCAGCCAAGCATGTTTGTGAAGGTGCAGTCGTTCCAGCTGTTGTTGACAGTGAGCTGGCTGGAGCTGCGAATGTTCCCTGTTCCTGTTTTTTTTCCCAAGTCTCTCAGATTACATCAGACTCTCTCCATGAACCCCTCCACAACCCCCCCCCCCCTCCCCTGGCTATCCCCACAGCGCTGCTGCTGTTGTTGTTGTTGTTGTTGTTGTGCAGCAATCAGCTAGTTGTGTCTGTATTTGCATGTGCGTGTGTGTGCGCGCGGACGCTTGTGAACCAACTGAGTCATGTGAAGCTGTCGCAACTTGTGTTGTTGTGGTTCATTATTTATGTGTGTGTATGGGAGGGAGGAAAAAGGGGGAGATATAGGGGGGGGGGGGGGGGGTCACGATCTCTGACAGAGGTGAAAAGAAGAGAGAACTAGTTTTTGCCTGCTTCTCCCCGGGGACCCTGGCAGCTCCTTCTCCGCTCGCTCACTTGTGCTTTTTGTTGTGGGAGTAATTACATGTGTCCCGGGGCAGAGGGGGGAGTGTGTGTTGGGAGGGGGGGGGTCTCATCTTTGTCTGATCTGGTAGAAAGCCACAGCTGGAACGGGACGTCCTCTGCTCCAACATGGTGCTGGAGATAAATGGAAACAGCCGCTTCAGAAGTGCGGCCTTGTCTTGCAGAGACCGAGGACAATCTGTGAAATGATTGTGTGGACATTACTGGCGTATTCCTACAAACGCAGCGTTGGGAGATTCGCCAAAGGTTTATGCAACCACTCTTCACTCTCCATGATGACTCACTTCTAACCTTTACACTAACAGTAATCATGCCGTATTCATCCCATCAGATTAGCTGGCGTTATGAATGCCTTTTGTGTTTTGCTTTTGTAGTTTGTAAATGTGTCCGACTCATTATTGTAACATTGCATAAAGCCTCATCAATGGTTGAGTTCAGCTCCGTTGACCTCGTCCCATAAGCCCCCAGCGGTAAGCTACACGTAGCCACGCTATGCTAACGCGATGATCACGGTAAATATTTCGCCAGCATTGTCATTGTCAGCATGTTGCCGGAGGTGCCGGCGTGGCTGTCGGCCCGAGGTCGGCGTTTTTTCGGAGCGCGGGTCATCCAGCACGGCGTGTCCCGACTGCTGAGCAGCTGCAGCTGTTTGGATTTGCCGACTGAAATCAAAAGGATCGGGGCGGACATTTGATCCGGCCTTCACAGAGTCACTGTGAGCGGTTTGCTCAGTGGGGGGAAAACCTTGAGCACGGTTGCAGCAGTGGACAGAACACTTCAAATAATGAAGACAGGGCCGTCTGCCAGCGATCCCTGATGACCTGACATAGCAAATCAGTGATTAGGCTTTGAATAAGGAGTTTATGCAACCAGACGCACCGCCATCAGGGTTCAAAGTACCAGTGCAGATGCATTTATTAGCTCTACCAGTTCTTTGTAATGTGACATTTTCGTATAAAGTATTTTCTAAAGGAATAGTATGCCCTACAAAGGACATTTCAAATGGGTCATTGTTGAATTAAAAGATAAAGAATATAACTTTACTGGGTGGAACCCTAAATCATTTTCTGAAGCAATTTATTTTGCGGCCTAATTGAATTAAGGTTTAAAAAGAAGTCTGATCTATTGAGTTGCTGCTTTGTATTACTGTCACAAAACTGCTACCTCTCTTTCCAGATAGTCTGTCAACATGTCATGCAGGTTTAAGCAGAAGCAGTAAAGCCTCAGTATACATTTGGAAATCTATAATTACACTATTTCCCTGGTGATTGAAGTCAGTTCCCTCTGTCAGTCTGCGTGTGTGATCCTCCCTGGACGTCCCAGGACAGCACCGAGGGCTGTACACTGTGTATTTAGGGAGCTTTTAACTCAATATACGTCTCAAACCCCATGGGAACCAGGCCCGTTCGTTCCTCTGCACATTACCATGGAAACGCTGATTTGAATTAATATCCACCCTCCCTTTGAAGGTATTATTAGGACAAAACGAGAAATAAAATAATTTACATTCAAGCAAAGAACGTTCAGCCCAAGCACGTGTTCATCCACTGTGTGTGTGTGTGTGTGTGTTCATCCACCTGCTTGTGGTTAGAAGCTGCATGGCGCTTCTGCTTTGGGACGTCCTGCAGCCCTACGAGCAATCTGACACGTGGACATATGCATTCTTCCATGTGGGACGTGGAGACGTCCTCACATACTGTAGTCACAGAGTCCTTGCGTGTGTGCCTCAGCATAACACACACACACACACACACACACACACTAATAAGCTGCGGTCAAGCAGCTATATGGTCATATGAGACACCCCTTTGGGAATAATCCATTTCCATTTCCCATCTGTAGTTGTGATTTTGTGTGTGTGTGTTATTTTGTCCGGATGCATTTTGTTTCATTCTTTCCCTCACTCTGGAATTGCATTAACCTCTGACAGATGTGGCGATCCCACAGTTGAAGGAATCTCTGTGCTCTGTGAAATGAATCGTGTGTGTGTGTGTGTGTGTGTGTGTGTGTGTCCTTTTTTTCGGGGGGGGGCACTATAAAAGGCAATGCATCTGCTCCATATAAATGAGCAGGAGTTAGACTCTCCAAGCACTGGCACACTTCTAAAGTACACACTCATTTTACGCAGACTACAAACGTAGGCACATCTGCACAAGTCTTGACCCACACAGCAGCAGACGCGGAGCTTCTCTCCACGTCTGTCAGCGACTCATTACGGAGGAGCCAGAGTGCGAGTGCAGCTGTGGAACCTGAAACGCTATGTTTATCTAAAGAGGATGGAGACAGATTGAATATGTAAAAAATCCCATCGCTCTGACTGCGTTGGACCAGCTGGGAGTCTGAGATGGATCCTCCATTGCTCCCCAACGGAGCTTCAGAGGGACGGCAGCAGTGAACGAGCAGGTGACCGGGTGGATGTTGGCCGGGGCGACTGTATGATGCGCACAACGGCCCCCAAATGGAAAACCTTATTTGTGCGGTTGGAGTTGGTTTGCCACTCAGAGGATCAGTTTCGCTCCATTCGTTCTTTGGAGCATTGGCGGGAATATTCAATAACATGTTTTTCATGGTTATTGTCTTACAACATTAAATTGAAGTATAAAGGGACCCAAAAGTAATGTTGGCCCGGTTCAGAGTTTAAAATCTAAAATACAAAAATATGTTCTTCAGCTGATACGTTGATTTTTAGGTCATTCCACACATTCTCAATTGGCTTGAGATCCGGACTCCACACAGGATCTGTTGGCAGAAAAGCGATATATATCAATTAGTACAATTCCTCCAGTGTTTTCTCACCTGACAATAAGGATCTTTGTGTTTTTGTTACCTTAGAATGGGCCTTTAATGTCTACACACAAAGGATGAAATGAAAACAAACAAATATAATCAGATTTGCAGCAGTAAAAAAACAAACAAGCTAGGCCGATGATAGATGATTAAACTGTTATAAACAGTAGAATCCACATTACTGCACACAGCAAATATTGACATCATCAATATTGACGTTGCACATGAGCTCATTGTAGCAGTCTAGTAGATTCAGGGTTTTCTCACATAGTTTTTAATCGAGGTCATGGGAAAATGGTCTGGAATGGTCGATAGGAAGTCATCTTTATACTGTATGTGATGTATGTGATGCCATTAGAGACCCGTTACAATATTATATCCAAACATTTGCTGCAAACGGTGCATTTTTCCACAAAAGATCACCTGAAATGGGGCTAAAATAGAAGAACCAAATAAACAAGAGCACATTAAACATTTTGAATGTCTAGTAAACTCTCCCTCATGAGCAGAGAGATTCTTTTGTGGACATTGTTTGATTCTGAGAAGCACAGTGAGACGCTGACGCCATAGTTGTTGGCAAATTTCAGTCGGCTGGAACGACAACGATGATCCTTAATTAGCTGAAGAAATCTGCAGAAATCCTTTTATTTGTGCCTTGTAGTTCTTGCTATGCCGCTTGTCCATAATGTTTTCAGGCACACACACACGCACATATTCAAAGTCTGCTGCACAGCCGTTACTCTGCACAGACAGCGAAGCAGAGTTCATACAAGTCTTCCTTAAATTCACTGCATCATCCTCAGTTAGAGCCTTTGATGTAAGCGCTGAATAACCCCTAAGAGAATTATAATATATATATATATATATATATATATATATATATATATATATATATATATATATACACACACACACAGTGGGGAGAACAAGCATTCGACATGCTTTGTAAGTGGGAAAACCTGCAAAATTGGCAGTGTAACAAATACTTTTTCTCCCCATCGTGTATATATATATATATATATATATATATATATATATATATAAGCTAGGAGAGATGTGATTATAATAACCTTTTTTAGAATCCTAGAAGCATGAGAATCCCTGCACGATTCATTGAGGCCTCTGAAGTGTAGTCAACAGCGGCATGCGGCGATTAATTAGAGATTTGTCTGGATGAGGGGAGGTTTGGGAGGCAGAAGGATAAAGCAGGCAAATCTGCTGGCCTAATTAGGGGAATTTAATTTCTCACAGGCTCACATTGACTCAGGCCTTGATGATGCATTTTTGGGAGAGAAGAGGAGCGAAGGAGGGCAAGCGACTCGTCGAAGATGTTACATAGGTGGTGAAAGGAGAACGACAGGACGCGCCAGACACTGCAAAATCATGGCGCGCCTCGACAGCAGAGCTCACGTGTTTTCAGTGAGGAGGGTTTTCAACGCTTCTGCAGTTTTTGGGGCATAAGGAAGTTTGCTAACCTTTTGTCTGGTCTTTCTTTCTTTGGGGGGGGGGGTGGGGCTCAATGAAGCCCAATCCTGCGTGGTATTTTAGGATCACATGAAAAAGAAGAAATGAATTGGTTTTAGTCTGACGATGACGGAAAGTCAATGCAGTCTGTTTTTATTGCACTTTATTGCATTTTGCTTTTATTGATACAGCAACTTTTCCTCCTCCAGTCAGACTGAGAGACGTATTTGGTAAAATATATTTGACATTGGAACTCACAAATGGGAAACCGTCTCTTCTAAAAGCACTGACCCTGTGACCTGAAGATGCTTTTGGATAAAGGTCCAGACTGGCTGCATAAACAAGGGCTGGATTTTGTAGCCTTCAGACCAGGCAGCCAGGACAAGATGAGAAGTGAAGTCAATGTGTCGATTGCTGTGACTTGCATTAAATCTAATGGCACTGAGGACATTACAGAGGATTCAGATGTAACCACTTGTGTCTTGTCTTTATGCTAAGCTAAGCTACCTTCATACTGACAGTGGGAGATTGATCTCCTCTATTGTTCACCCCAAAATAAAAAGACTGCATTTCCCCAAATGTTAAACCACGGCTCACTAATCAGCAGAAAGTCTGCAGTGTCGAGTCCTCGCCCAAAATGTTAAACAAACTTTCCTTTTAACTGAAACTATTCTAACATTATCCGTGTGAAATTGCAATATGTTGGAAGTGACGGGATTCCGGGCACTCTTTTCATTCCTAATTCTATCTGCCAAGCACGTGATGAAGCCCGTACCCGGGGAGAAGAACCCCCCCCCCCCCCCCCCCCAACAGCAGGAAACAATCACTTGAGTCAGACGCTATTCCATCAGGAAGATACACACTAATTAGAGCAAATACAAGTGGTTTGTTTATTGAATCGGCTGCCCCGGTGGAGGGAGGAGCAGGACGGGATAAAGAGAAAGGGGGCTGCAGGTGGAGGTTCCAGAGGAGCCTGTTTGTTTTAAGCAGGGAAACTCGCTTCATCCGTTAACTGACAGCGTAAAGGAAACAGCAAGCTTCATGTGAGCTGACAGGAATGCAGCTGGGCTCTTCTGTCTCCTTTCACGGCGGTAAACAGCTCATACTACCACATCTAATCAATGTAATTAGTGCAGGTCCACAAACAGAGCTCACCCCGGCGGCCACCGCCCATCTGTGGAGATGAGACACTCCGAGTGTGTGAGGGAGCCTTAAAGCGGTGCTCCTAATGGCACCTGGAGGACCTCGGGTTTGAGGCCCGACAGTTAGAGGGGACTAACATTCAGATTTAAAGACTGTCGGCCTTCAGTGGCAAACGGAGAGGTGACCCGTCTCTCTCTCTCAGTCGCACACAAACACACGTGTGCCGGGCCTAATGTGTTCTCGCCCTAATAGCTCTTTCATTAGTGGCAATCCAGAGACAAATGGATTCAATAAGCAGACTAAATCTATCTGTCTGTTTGGGTTTAGAAACACCCCTGCTGCTCCCCCCCCTCCCGCCCGCCGTGCGTGGCCTCTGGAAAGAGAAGAGAGATGCAAGAAAACGGACAAGAAAGTGGATGAAATTGACAGCAGATTGATGAAATGGGGCATTATAGAAATGCAAACAGACTGTTTGCCGGGATATTGTCAAAACCATAAAGGAACGTTTTTTTCAAAGTCTTCAAACAATGTTTTGGAGCTGTCAAGGATCATTTTACAATTTTGGAATAACAAGATATTTTATTACTTGAGCTTGAGACAATTAATTGGAACTGGCTATCGGTTCCATTTTCCGCTGCATCTGTGGAAGCCATCGGACCAGACGAGGGTCTCGTTAGCGTCTCAAATACAAAAGACCCAGTTTACTTGCATGCACTGTGTATTCATGCTCCTGTGGGTAAAATTAATCCACACCTACTCGCGACTGCGCCGCGTGTCAATGGCGTGTGTGTGCGCGTTAATTACAGGCCTGACTCCCTGCGGGGCAAATCGCTCTCTAATCGAGGCTGGAATTCCAATTTCCCAGCGGTGCCCTTCGCTTTGAAAGGGGGTCGAGGCTGCCGGAGCAAGTGCGAATCCGGCTGGAGTGTGACACCGAGACGCGACCCCGGCAAATGTCAGGTACTGGAGCATGACGCTCGGCTGTAGAGGAGCTGAGGATCTCAGGCCATGTGTGCATCTGTGTCAACGCCCCCCTCCCCCCCTTTCATTGAACTGTTATGTGGATCACTGTCCATTAGTCTGAAATTCAGACTTTCACATCTAAATGTTGCTTTGGAGACTTTCCCACCTTGTCAGGAGTCCAATTTTCTGGATACATTCACAGGAGTATGTGTGTGGTGGGCCGGATGGTGGGAGGCAGCATACGAGGGGAATGATTGGTGGGGGGGTTCTCAGGATAACAATGGTCCGTCTTAAAGCCCGGAATGAGACACCTCTGTGTGTGTGTGTGTGTGTGTGTGTGTGTGAACATGCCTGTCTCTGTGCATACGATACGGCAGGACACGAACAAAAGGATTTGGTTCGAATTAGTCGAGGATTAGACATCTATTTTAATGCCTTTTGTCAAGTTGTGTGTTACATGCCGCTCGAGCGAACAAAGTGGGCCAAGCCGCCACGCTGCATACCAAGCGATCCACCGACAAAGCTGGGAAAGCAAACGCACAGATGGAACAAAGCAATCACACACCCCACACGGCGAAATCAAATGAACTTATTCATGACTTGTCGATGACATAAAAAAAATAAAAAAAACTGCTTACGTTTTTTATTTTCTAATACAGCTATTCAGCTAGTCAGAACCTCTCACAGCACATTTTTTTTGCATCCTTCACAACTCTCCGAGCCTTTTTGAGGGCCCTGTTTCCATAGCAACTGGGGTTGGGTGCGTGTGCGCGCGCTTGTGCGTTCGCCCTTGTGCGCGCCGCGCGCGTCCGGCTCAAACTTGTTGCATTTCACGACGCTCGCAAGCGCGGAGCTGCGCCTCGGGCTCCAGACAGCGGACAGCTGCAGCAGCTCGACGACCACGAAATGGCCTCCTCCTCTGGGGACCATGTGGGGGGCGGCGGACGGTGACCCAGATGCCTACTGAGGGCTCCAGAAGGGGAGACAGAGTAGTATAGGTACCCAGCTGGAACCCCCGGGAGGACCTTTCCCCCATTACGAGCAGCCCGCTGGAGACTCCGTGGACCGCCCATTGCCAGACGGGTTCCCCTGAAGTCTTCCAGGGGAAAAAACTCCGCTGAGTCCTTTTTTGGTCGCGTCATTCTGTCTTTTGCCACGCATGTCCTGTTCTTGTCTTTCGTCTTGGATCGCCGTAGTTTCTCGCCTGTGTGCTTTTGCCCCCGGTTCCTGTGTTTTTTGACCTTTTGACTATTAAAGTCTTTTGTTTTGGAAAAGTCTGCGTTTGAGTCCTGCCTTCCACCCCGCAATCGTGACATGTCATCTGTCCACCTGTCAAAAACAGCCCTCCCAGCGCCTCGTCCCTGTCCTCGTCCCCGTCCTCGGCTGTCTCCCGTCGCCCTCGGTTGCTGACGCTAAAGTCCGAGTGGGAGAGAGACGCATGGAGGGCTTTACTGTGGCACTCAGTGGCCATATAGTGACTGGTTAAGTGGCGGGAAGCTCACGTCCACACGCAGTGAAATGTGTCTCACAGTGGGGTTCAAATGTCCAATGTGCGGATGGAGTTGGATGATATCACGCCATGATTGAATATGTTTTACGTGTGGGGAAATCTGAAGGCGGGTAGAATAATGCAGTGCACTGATATTATTATATATGTTTGCACTAGAGGTGTGAAGCACACATTTAAAGTCCATTACCTTATTATCTATTGACATATCAGAGAGACACAAGGTCAAATGATGACAAGGCAATCAACAACACAGGATTGAATGCTCTACTTACACCAGGATCAAACAGGAACACTGACGTCGCTGCTAGTATGCACAGTCTGTGCAGTACTGGTCCATCAGTATTATTGCAAATACTCAAATGAAAACAACCAATACCAACAAAACTACTTTTTACCCCTTGAGAGCAGACTCCAAAAGAAGCTCTTTGCAGGAAGCATAGCAACAAGCACGGCAACAAGCCAAAACTGGATATGTTTGCAAACAGTTGGAAGTTGAAATCTGGAACAGTGATGAAGAGGAGATGAGAACAGAGACCTTGATGCTGCTGTTTATCGATGCATATTATATAAATGTGTACAATGCAAACATGGATACATTATACTGTTATCTCTATCAGGTCCCTTATTTACCCTGTTATTGTAAAGCACGTTGTACCGTGTAAGTTGTATGACCGGTGTGAACAATGGGATTGATTATAAAAGTAACGATCGTAAATCCAAACATGATGAATTCAACATATCAGATTCAAGTGCTGTCTGTAGCTACCTGCTGATTTCCACATGTTTGCTCTCCGCCTGTCTGACGAGGAGGTCTCATCTCCCATGACTCCCATGGATCCCAGTAAGATTAGCAGCTGCTTTCACCGGTGCTCACGTTAAATCTGCGAGGTCCAGTCCAGTTGGTCATTTTCCGAGATGGGGGATTGTTTTGTGAAGGAGCTCCGTTGGAGAAATCAGGATAATTTGTTCCTTTCAGACGGGGCACAGTGTTTGCCTCCAGCCAGGAGCAGCTCTGCAGCGCTGCAGGACGAGCTCGTTGCTCGGCATTCAGGGTGGACAAGAATAGAAAGGAGCCGGCCAGTTTGGCAATTAGGCTAATGGTTGAGAACCAGCTCAGCGACTGGAGTTTGATTGTAGTGGGATCGAGGATGAGGAGGAGGAGGAGGAGGAGGAGGACAGGGGTTGTTGTAAAGACTGCGGCACCGCCAGGTGAGCCAAACGGAGCAGTCGGCCCGGCTCGGTGCAGCTTGGCTCCGGGCCGATGTGACCTGCTGCCACTTCTAACAGCTCGTGTGAGAAACCGCAGGGGAAGAAGAAGAAGATGGAAGATAGCGCGGAGGGATTACTGGAGGGATGGAGGCAAACAAGAGAGGGATAAAAAATAAAAAAAAAGCCGAGAAGACAGAAGTGGGATGGATTAGAAGCATCAGGGGAAGTCGGGAGGACTGAGGAAGGCAGCGACGGAGGGGAGGAAAATACGAGAAACAACCAGGGGAGAAAGTAGAGGCAGCAGGAGGAAATACAAAGTAATCAAAGAAAATATAGACTTTAAAGCAGGGGTGTGGAACTCATTTTAGGTAGAGGGGCCGCATTCTGTCCGCTTTGATGTCGGCGATGCACAAAGTGCGAAACCCATTTACACCTGTTGACTGCACGTTCACCTTCCGGCCTTCCAGAGCAAAGCGATCTCTGACCGAGCATTGTAGTATTCTGACCCTGATGATGTGTGGGGGACATACGGTGAGCCTACGTCTCTAATAACAAATAAGAACATCCAGTTACCAGAAAAATGCTTGCTTACTCCTACACGTATTTAGCAAACCAAACAGTGTGTTTAGTTGGATTGAGTAGGTTTTACACTTTTGTAAAGTAAACACGGTAAGAACAGAATCCGAGGTCTTCATCGTTCTCTTGCTGGACGAGGCAGACACACGTGAGCCTGTGGCGCGTGGGGGTGAGTGGAATTGAGTCAGCCGTGATGCGGGACACGGGAAGGGGATGCTCTGCTGAGTGATCTTTATTAGGTCGAGGATGTTCCCGGGTCACTTCTCCTAACAGTTTAAAGAGACTGGTGCTAAAAAGCAACGTTTCATACAGTGATGTATTCACACAGACAACACGATACAAATGAAATGCTTTTTTAACATCGTAGCATGTCAACGTGTTGACACCCTATATGAGCATGAAATGTCCTTGTCAGACCACAATCCAGTGCAGAACTCTGTTGGCTCGGCTTTTGGAGGTTTCGCTGTTGCCAGTGTCATCCTGGTGACCACTACATGCGGCGCAGTGGGCTGTTTGTCCACCCGGTGAGCCGACACGGCTCGGAGGCAGCTGGTCAAATCACCTCTGATGGATGAGGAGTTAATATAAACACTGCGGGATGAGCGCTGTCAGGCTGAACGCCTCATGTCATTTTCTCTCTGCGACAGTCGCTGTGAACTCGGCTCAGGACGCTCATCAACCACCCGCTTTATTAAGATCACTGTGTTTTAAGGGAAAACTATTTGAATCAACAGCTAATCATAGTGTGTGAGATGCGCACCAAACCTCCATCAAACTGAACGCCCCAACTGGCTTGGCTGAGAACATAAGAGCGTCAGTTTTAAGCCTGATGGGAATTCAGGCTTAATTAAGTCACGTTAAACACATCAGAGGAAAGGCTCCTGAGAGGCACCGAGTGGGTACGTGCATCTCAGAGGAGCGTCGAGTGGAGTTGAAAGGAATATGTGTGGATGTCTGAGTTTACATTGACTTTCTCTGAAGAGGGGGGGGGGGGGGGGGGGGGCTTCAGTGTCCCTGACAGAGAAAGTTTGGTAATTCTCCAGAGAATGATCTCCGCTCACACCTGGTTCTACACACCAGAACAAACATCTTGCCAGGTCCTTTTTTTCGGTGTAGTTCTTGAATTATTTAAATGGGAAGATGAGGCTCTGTGTCTGCCTTCAAACCCTTTCTCTCCTTCGCCAGCAGGAGAAAGGAGGAGGAGGAGGAGGTGGTTTTGTGTGTCTGCAATGTGTTTTTCTTTAAGCCATCACCCAGAGCTTAGTACTCAAATGAAGGTTGCGGGGAATTAAAATGATTAATACGACCTCACAAAGCCAAACTCCCATTTAGCCAAACCCCTCTTTATGACGCTCTCCTCTCATCTGCTCCATTAAAGCCTGCATGAAGATGGAGCCACAGAGGGTGTTTGCGCGTGTGCGCGTGCGGGTCTTTGTGTGTGAAGCGATACACACTCTGAGAGGAGGAGGAGGAGACGAGGAGGAGGAAGAGAGGCCTGTACACAGAAGCAGAGTGAGGGTGATGCCTGTGTGACTGTCAAACACTCTCATACAACATGAACAATTTCACTTCACTACTGTCTTCTTCAGACGGCCAAATGACTCTTTTAATGTCCTGGTCTTTTCATTTTGGACAGCGGAACGCGAGCAGGAGAAGCAGAGGCATCGACACGTTGCATTGCATGACGGCTTCAGAGTAGAAGTTGTCCAGTGAGCTCTTCTTCGAGCAGGCTGTTTGCCTCTACTGATAATATTACAGCGTTACGTTAGAGACACACTGGCTGTTGCTTTATTTGTCTATAATATACTGTCCAAAAGAAACCGACAGGCATTCTGAACTTAGTCTCCCACATAGGAACATTATTTAAGAGGGCTGTAATACAAAAATGTGAAAGTAATTTATACAAAAAAAGATATTATAGGTGGTTTACAAGAAGGGATTAACTAGACCTACTGCCGGCATGAATACTCGTGAAAGGTGTCGTCTTTTGGGGGGGATCAGCTTGCTTTATTTAATTTGTTCCTCTCATTATCATAAGCGCAGCAGGATCCAGTTAAACCGCTGTTGGGATTCAAGGACAGTTGTGTTATGCAAGTCTTCCCCGATTACACCTCCAGTACAAGTACACGAGCCAACAAGAAATATAGAATACAGAAATATAGGCTACTTATGTTGGGCCTCGATAGTCCTGTAATGTGGAAACGTGTTCAATTCCAGATATGAATAAAAAAGGGTGGAGTCCATCTGGCTGCAGAGACGGGGGGGAGAAGGAGGGGTAACGATGGCGAGTAGGAGACGTGAGTATTAACTCTCTCCGTCCGTCTCCTCTCTCATAACTGATTGTCCCCCTGACAGGTTCCTGACTTCAGCCAGTTTAGCATATTTGTGCAAATGTTACTTGTTAGCTGCACAAACAAGGCTAACGTCAGCTAATTATTTTATTATTTAAAATAATATATATTTAGTATTGATTATTACAGAGACCACCGTTACATTTTTCCTCTCACAGACCCCCCACGGGTGCCCGCACCACACTTTGGGAATCCCTGTCATAGTATAGGAATACAAAGAAGTACTCTGGATGATATGAGAGCGGCTTACTGTCCTCTTATTGCTCTCATTTACTTGTTTTTCCAGCATGGGGGGGGGGGATGTTCTGGCGGAGCTGCGTTAATGACCATCACAGCAAAGTTGGAGCAATCAAAGGAGAACGTGTCCCCGACCTGTAGCCTTGTGTGACCCACTTCAGCTCTGTGTTTCACATTCACTTTGCTAATTGCCCACCTGCGGGCATCCTAATTGGCTTGGCTCACTGGTTTCAATCACGGAGGGTCTCGTGTTCAAACCCCATGACGGCCTCCACGAAGCTGAGACAGCGCGTGAGAGAAGGGTGGCAAGAGGGAACGGGCGACTCGACGCGCCAACGGAGTTAGAAATGACGGCAGTAAATGAAAACAAAGTGGCATTTTGAGCCGCCTCACACACAGGCGAGTACTTAATGATGCGCATTAAAGCAGAGATTTATTAAGGAATCTGTAGAAGGCCATTAGCAATGCCTTTGATTTATTCATCTGGGACTGGAGCAGCACTATAAATATGTAAATAACTCCTGGCCGTTCCAGACCACAGCTCCGGGGAACACCCGACCTGAAGTTAGAGCCCTCTGTGTGTACAGACATAATCTTTGATGGCACAGGATTGTGATGCATTTGTTCTAGTTCAGTCCTCCCTGCACACATGCGGAAATCTTTTCCAAAGCACACAACAAAGTTAACTCATAATGCAAATTGAATCACGCTTCAGTCCGGTCACGATGCTCTACTTGCTTTGTGTCTCTGTGAGCCAAATAAAAGAAAAACATCTATTCAGATGTTTGAAGTGGAAATGGAAAGGAAGCAACATGTTCTGTCCCTCCAACCAAACTGATTCTTTCCCTATCGAGATCTAACTAAACTATATCCATCAAACTTTACAGTATATTATATTAGCTGCTCTCAGCTGTTTTAATTGAAGTTTATTCCCTATGCCATACATAGATTAAACACAGAATAATTAAGCAGGTAATATTTTGTTTGCATTTATGTTGATCTATGATGCTCTCCTTACCTCCCCTTTTGCACTATTGTATAGCAGCGGCGGCTGGCGGATTTTCTTTTTGGTAGTGCCAATCAGTTTCAGTAAACACCCCAGTATGATTCAATGCAACAAATGTATCAAACATGCATTTTAATATATAACATTTAACAGTTTAACATAATAAGGACATCTTATTCAAACAATTCAGTACATTAATGAATATATATATATATATATATATATATAAACAATATTCAGAATATGATATGAATACAATATCGTAACTAATATCCAATATTAACATCAGGAATATCATCATCACCCTGGAAGGACACTGCCGGTGGTCGCTCTTGTTATGTTGTTAAACGGCGCGTCGGAGACTCGCCCTGACGGGAGGGCAGCGGAGGGCGGCGACGGGCTGAACCCAAATCTAAATGCATTTTAGGACACTGAAATTATAATGTCACCGTGCCCGAGCCCAGCTGAGACAAGCAGAAGGGACGTGCCGGAAAAGCATATATTTTGCTCAGACATCTTAATTGTCTAATATTACCATGCTTCAAAAACACAAATAGACACATATTGACTATTTTTGTCAAATGTATTTTTAATACAATTTAAAAAATGATTATCTTTTTTCTTGGCTGAAGGTGGGGCCACGGCCCATTGCCCTCTGTGGACCAGCCAGTATATTGTGAGATTACGTTTTTATTGGTTTGCTGTGTTATTGAATGTACCTTTTCTTTACTAGGCCAAAGATTAACAAGAACTAATAAAAGGGATCATATCACTCCTGTATTAACTTCTCTGCACTGGCTCCCTGTTAAATCAAGAATAGATTTTAAGGTACTTCTCCTCACCTACAAGGCACTTGCTGGTGAGGCACCGTCGTATCTTAAAGAGCTTGTAACAGCTTATTGCCCTACAAGGCAGCTGCGCTCCATAGATGCTTGGTTAAGGCGTCGACGCACTCCTTTCAATTCATGGTTCTAAAAGTCTTGCGTGTGTTGGAGAGAAATTCACCTCCAGAACAACAGGTGGAGTAACGTGTTTGTTGAAGACAACCTAGAGAGTCACGTCTATTTTTTAAATTTTTTTATTTATCATAGACTTTATTGCCCCGTGCATCGACACTGCTGCTTTTCATCGCGGACACATTTGTCCCGTATTTTCCTCCACAACTTTGTGCACCTCTCGACCGGCAAACCGGCGTTTGCGGCGATCTCCCTCCATGAATCCAAACCATATTTACGCATTTCTTCCGACAAAAGCTCTTCAATCTGATCCGTTCTCTCGTAAACATTCTTTGTTTTAATAATGGCGGTGTCGGGCTATGAAAGTGGAAATGTGAGACTCCGTAAAGGACGCAACGCAAGCCTAGAAAAATGTGTCGACACACGCAAGGACGCAAGGAGGTGTGAAAAGACACGCAAGGGGGTCTTGCGTCTGCGACGCTCTGAAAACGCAGACGCATAAACTAGGCTTTACTTGTTGTTCCTATGGTTTTAAAAAGTAGGCTGGGGGCCAGAGCCTTCAGTTATCAAGCTCCTCTTTTGTGGAACCAGGTTCCACTTTCAGTCCGGGGGGCAGATTCGGTCAGCTCTTTTAAAGTAAAACTTAAAACTTTCCTCTTTGATTCTGCCTATAGTTAGGGCTGGCTCAGGTTAGCCCGGACCAGCCCTTAGTTAAGCTGCTATAGAGTTAGACTGCCGGGGGTCTTCTTAGGACACACCGAGCTCCTCTCTCACGCTCTCGTTCTACCATAATTTACGTTTTCTTAATGCACATGACTAATTCAGCCTCTTTCCGGGAGTTTTGTGTGCTTTCTCCCCTAGCAGGTCTCCATAGATCGTGGTTCCTCCTGGACCCTGGTCCTGACACCTGCCGTGGCCCTGCTGACGCCTGCTGCTGCCATCATCATCATCATTATTATTTTAGATATTAATCATATTACTGTACTCGTAAACCAACATTACCCTCTCCTAAAGTCTCTGTGCTCTCCCTCCCCACAGGCTTCTGTGGATGGTGGTTCTACCTGATGGTGGTTCTACCTGATGGTGGTTGCCCCTGCAGTGGTCCTGCTGTGCGCCTGGCTTACTACTCACAATTACTTGAATCATTTCTGTCATAGGAATTGCATGTATTATACATTGTTCATTCTGTACACATGGCATCCATTGACGTTCTCCCAAAGGTTTCTTCCTTTTTTTCCCTCTTGGAAGGGTTTTTTCATTTTTTGGGGAGTTGTTCATGTGCCGATGGAGGTTTTCGGGACAGAAGATGTTCTATGTGTACAGACTGTAAAGCCCTCTGAGGCAAATTTGTAATTTGTGATTTTGGGCTATACAAAATAAAATGAATTGAATTGAATTGAATTGAAAGACACATTTCCACTGAGTTGGAGAATATAGTCAATGTAATCTAAATGAAGAGGGCAGCTTTTATTGTTCAGGCCAAAGGAAATCATTTTGTCTGAGCTTATACATCAGTGTATGTAATTAACCAGGGGTGATTAAAGGTTGGGAGCTTCTGTCTAAGCTAATTTAATTTGCTTATGCTGAACTTCTGAAATGCACTCAGCTCTGTGCATGTTCTTACCGTATGTGCTCAATGCACACGCTCATAGGGGTAATATTCATTTAATACTTTTGTTTTTTCTAATTTCTAAAAAGGTATTCTTCTGATGAGGTGTAATTAACTCGACACATTACATTCATTTTTTTCTGCATTTGTTACTGATCAATTACATTTTCTATCATTTCTTTCTTTCTTCTTTCTTTCTTTCCGAACTAGATTAAAAGTGAACATTTAAAGAACATGACAACATCCTGAAGGAACACATGTTGTGGTCTATTGAGGTGCCAGTTTGTGTAAGGACAGTAGTAAAGACGCCGGACGTCTTGGGTTAAAGTTCAACTTGCCAAAGGTTAGTTCTGTTTGGATGAAGCGCTTTTGCTGTATTTTTCTTTGATTGAAGAAAAATGGAGACAAGAATATTTTCATTTCTTTTTCTGAATTACAGAGCAACTGGAACGGGAGGAATAAAACCATGCCACCGGCATTTAGAGTAAACTTTTGTGGGCTTAGTTCTTTGGTTACTTCTTAAGTTCAATCTGAAGAATTTTAATGAAAAAAATATATTTTTCATACTGCAGTTAGATTGGATGAACGTCAGACTGAAGATGGAAACAAAGTGGACCAATCTAAAGAGGCAAGAAGTGAACACTAGCTAATAATGAGATTATTTGAATTGTCTGGCATTGTGTTTTACTGAGAATGGACCCCGCATTCTGTCTTTTAGATGTAAATAGCCCCCATGTTCACCGGCTACAACACACTGCCAACCACTCAAAAATAACCCATTTGGTGTTTATGAACAAGTCAAATGTAATTCCAGAAAACCTGGTCAGCTTTCATCATTTAAGGAGCTCCAAGTTCCCAAACAGAGCCTTATCCTCGGCACCATCCAGAAATAAGTCTTTTCCAGTCCTCTCTTCACGGGGCAATACATCACTGTGACAGATCTCATCACTGGACCGCGGCGACTTCTTCCTTTGTTTCTACCAAAGTAGGCGACTGCCTGCCACTGTATGTGAGCGACTGCACGCTGGAATCCATTGGGAGTGTAGTGTTACGCCGTAAGAGCAAAGTGCTACTCCTTATAATCCTGGTGCATATAATGGACACTAGATAGAAGGACGTGTAGCCTCATCATCTTTATGATATAACGTTGACATATAGCAATAATACTTCTGATTTTTACTAACAACACGAGTGATCAATGTGTAAACGTTCTATAGTTTACCTCAGATAACGGAGGTGCTGCTCTTCAAGTGATCGTTCATGAAGCTCTGAAAGGATTTTCCTTTGAATCTTCTTTATCCTCGCGATGCGCACGCCATCCAAGCCTTACCGTGACCTACGGCATGCTGGGCAGTGTACAATGCGTCTTTGTGTCTACGCATTGATCCCAGGGGGACGCAGGGGGACGCAGGGGGACGCAGGGCTCCAGCATGTTCCCGACGCTCATTTGTGTCACGTATGTGGGGACGTGTCTCAAGTTTGCTGTTGCCTGCACAGGATTCCATCGGAGTCTCTCCATCTGCCTCTAAATTATTTCAACTACATGGAAACTGTTCATGCACACTCCACCTCACACACACACACACACACGCACGCACGCACGCACGCACGCACGCACGCACGCACGCACACACACACACACATATCCGTTTCCTCCTTTTCCCTCTTGTCTCTGAGGAAATCTAAATAATAATTCTGTGTGTGATAATGCCAGTAATGCCAGTCCGCAGCGAGCATCCTGTGGGAAGGTTTCCTTGCACGCACATCAAAGCAATAATGGAAAGATTGGCATCTGAGCAGGTTGCTGTGTTTTTCTGTGTGTGTCCGTTACATACAGTGATGTGGAAGCAGATGCTCCCCTTGTGAATACCCCACAGGGCATGAACCCAACTGCAATAATCAGTCAAATACTGCTTTATCAGGGGCTTCTTGATTTTCGGGAACAACATACATGTTGCACTTTGATCATGTGCACGAGGGTAAACATGCTCAAACATGTGCAACACCATAACTCCAACAGGCAGCTTTATGTACACATAAACCCACATTAGAATAAGTGACAACCATCCCGACGTCAAATACCGCTGCTGAGGCAAATTGCCATGTCAAAAACAAACAGTCGACCTGCAATTTAGAAGAGACCGCGGGGAGGGATGTGAGCATGTTCACACAGAGCTTCACGATGCAGATAACGGAAACAATTTACCGGCATTCCACTGAGTGCGTGTTTACGTACGTGTAGGCAACGGCCACGTGGCTCCCCAAAGCCACCACTCTCCTGCAATGGGAAAGGATCCAGCGGTTGCCCTGGGATACACATTAATATGTGCGTGCATGTGTGCAAAAGAGTCACGTCTATCTAGCCCCCCCTCAACGCACACACACACACACACACACACATGACAAAACATTTAGAGGGACAATTTCAGAATGAGTTTGCAATCTTTTCCTTAAGAGCTCAGAGCTATGATTATCACACTGAAGATGTGACACAAAGAGCTTTGTGATTTGTGAAGATTGATCAATGCAGTCAAAGCCAGATAAGTATACATACAGCAATGCAATGCAGGGGTTGTGATCAGCCATCACTAACATTACTAGCAGGGTCATGAAGCCAGAACACTAACACAGGAAGTGTCAGCGTGAGGTTGATTACTTGAGGAAAGTGTGAAGTTCCCCTTTCATTTTCAGGTTCAAATTCCTCATTCACAATCTAACTTTCCCAATAAACAGATGTCAAAGCTAATTGTTTCGGTTTGGACTCCATGAGGTGAAACTGACTGCAGTGAATAAGAAGCTGAGCGAAAGCTGGTATTATTGTCAGGAACATAAAGACCAGTGTCAACAATGTCCTCAGGGTTGATGCTGAGGGCAGCATGAGTACCAAAGTGAACAGCAGGGCAGCAACAATTTCTTTTTAGTTATTTTATCCGTCGACCTGCTTGTGGTGCCGGAAAAAGGGTTCACCCTCTGAGGACAACGAATGTCAGGTCAACGTTCTGATAGTCCGTTAGTTGTTGACCACAGCTGGAGACCTCATTAGTATTCAGACCATCGTGGTCGTAATTATGATGAAAAGCGCACACCATTCTGCCCGTCAGTATCGATATCATCACCGCTGATAGCTGATCCTCCTCCTCTTCCTCCTGCTGCTCTTCACGCCCGTCTCCATCATCCCATTTTCATGTCATCATCGGGTTATTAAGCGACGGTTTGCACGCTGCCTCAGTCCCCTTTATCCTGCAGATCAAAGTTGCCATCAGCGACTGAAGACCAGTGACTGATGCTTGCGGCCCTCGTGGAGCTGAAAGGAGCGTCTGACACCAACAACACGCAAGTGATTGCCTCCATTTCATCATCCGTGTGCTGTGTTGGTGTCAGCTGAACTGCTGCAGACTTGCAGATGGATTTTAACAGCTGAAATGAGAGCCGTTGACTGATGGGTTAAGGGTGCGTTGTTGATCCTTGAGCTGTCGATAAACGGAGCCTGGCGGACGTCTCAGACTCGGCGCCTCCAGCTGGAGATCCTCGTCGCACGCCACTAATTGGCGCCAACTGCCATCCTGTTGTCACTGTTACAATATTTTGCTACCAGAGAGGAGTTGTGTGGTTGTGCTGCGCTTCAAATCTTCTTTCACAAAGCATTTCTTCATGTTTTTGACAATGTAAATCCAGGTATAAAACCCCTTATTCCCTCTGAATGGCGTTGAAAGGAGATGTATTGCAAATATTAGAGGCATTTTAGGGATGTTACACAGCCGGTGTTGTGCAAAAGCTGTTGGCATTATATCCTGAAAATCTCCTCGCTTTTTAACTTTTGTGTTTTTCTTTTCTCTGCATGTGCTTGTTGATTACATATGGGACTAGATTTAGCAGCTGGGAAACCATCAAATCCATGTTTTGTTATCCAGAAATGATTCTCTTTCTCAAGTTTTGTATTGATAATTGGTTTGGTTATATATATTTTAATCTATAGTTAACATCAATACTGATTGCATTTCAGATATTATCCTGATTTCTTGAGGTCCATCCATCCATCCATCATCAAACCGCTTATCCTGCACACAGGCTTGCGGGGGGGCTGGAGTCGTGGGGCAGGGGGTAGAGCGGGTGCGCTGGGAACCGCAAGGTGGTTCGAGTCCCGGCTGCCCCATGTCTCAAGTTACCATCATTGCCTTCGGCTGCACATTAACACCAATGCGCCGGCTCGCAGACCGGTCAGGGAAAAAGTCCTTCTCTGCAGACTTTTGCCTGTGAATGTTTGATCTCCGTGCACATGAACCGGATTTGCGCTCTCGGATTTTGACAGTGATTTGCCGCCATATACGGAGTCCATTGTTTTAGCGCCTCTCTGACAACAACGTGGTTCACAGTCTGATGTCAGCTCTGATAGGAAGTGCGATAAACGTTAATTCTGTCACTGCAGATATCCACCACCACTCCATAAAAAGATGGAAACACCTTCAGCCGAATAACAGGAAAGTACCGTATTTAACCTGTGGTCTTTGCCGGAGTGATTCAACTGTGTCTGGCGCAGGTGTCAGAGCCAACCTGCTGGTGTCAGGTGGGTTACATTTCACAGGTTAACCCGATAACCCGCCGACAACCCTCTCAGGATCTGCTGTCACATTCAATTACCCCACTTGAGTGTCTGCGTGTTTGTATGTGAAAGCAAGAGAGAGAAAGTAGAAAGGCGAGATGGAGATGGAGTGAAAATATACGGCGCTGAAAAGAGATTGATGAGTGTTTGACTGCCTCTGTGTCTGTTTGCTTGTCTGCTGTCGGCTCTGAGCGCGCACGCGCGTAACTGTGCGTCTGCCTGTGTGTTTGTGTGCGCGTGCTAATTCTTGTACACCCATGCCTTCACCCACAGCAGTGCCGTAAAAAAAGATGCTAGTTAGGAAGTTAATGTGATTTCCACCGGTGGCTTTTGAAGACGGTCGTGTCGTCCCCATCATCACATTGTGATTCATCATCATCCGGCTGTGCGTTTAACCTGCCTCGGCCATTGTGTGTTGTATCAATCGTATCAACGAGTTACGTTTGGAAGACTGATCAGGAGCACTTTGGATGGCTTGTGTGGCGTGGCTTTTTTAAATATTTGCTAAAATAATCAACATTAAGGGAAGAAGACTAAATCCCAAACTGTAAACGAGTGTTCAAAATCCTCCTCAACAAGACTGTCTGTATTTTTCTCCTCCCCGTTTTCACTGCGATTGCAAAATGTACCATGACACTGTCGTGTGCTGCTGTTTTTTCACCGCCTGGGAAATGGGGCTGCTATTCTTCTTATTCTTTTTTCCCATCGATCAAAGCATTATTGGCTCTAACTCATACGTCTGTATTCTCTGATATAGTCTGTCACTGAGGAGCAGATGTAACGGTTTTGAAGGCATGGACTCCTTTCTTGGGCAATGCATGTGTGTGTGTGTGTGTGTGTGTGTGTTGCTAGAATATTGCCACTAATTACTTAAACTAAATGATGCCCTTATTAAGGCATCTGACTGAAAAAGTGTGACAAGATGCATTGAAATCTCCTGCAGTTTACTTGTTTTACTGATGGCGTTCTGCAGTGAATGTTGGTGTTTTAGAGTTGTGCAGATGAGGAGAGTGCTAATGCACACAGACAGAGTTGTTGTAATTCAATGTGTTGCAAGCAAGGTGCATGCGCTGAATCTAACGTGCATGTTAAACAGTCCGCCGTGCCGTTTCCTGTTTGAATGAAGGCGTAAATGTGAGACGACCTAAACTCCACCAACGCTGGGAAAAAGCAACCCAGGTGAACGTCCGACGTTAAGATGTTGGAAGGTGGGAATGTGTTTGACTGCAGGTCAGATTTGGGCTGAGTGGTGTGTTCATAATGGACGGAGGTCTGGGAGAAGATCCAGAACCTTTGTCAAGTCAGGCTGAGCCAAATGGCCAGAATAGGTCCCTTTTGTATATTGATAACAATGTGCATTATAAGAAATAACTCCCTGGGAAAAGTTTTGTATACTGCCGTGTGGATTTAATACGTGACAAATGAAAAGCACTGAGCACTTTGTGCATCATCTTAAGAATTTAAGTGCAAAAGGAACAGAACATTTTCTGGTGAAATTACAGAGCAACAGAATAAACACCGAGGTCTAAGATGATGGCAGACGAACTATGAATTACAATAAGCTGATAAATGCATTTTTCAGGACAAGTTGCTGACATTATTATCATGATTTTCATGTACATTTCTTGATCTGAACCTAGAGCTTTTAAGGTGCCCGGAGTCTACTTAACCTCGCTGATAGCCGTATCATTTGTGATAATAACTGAGGTTAGCTGTAAACAGGAGTTTTTAGACCTGCGTTGTTTAAGTTCTGTGTCAAGTAAAGGACCTGTAGTGTGACAGCGTTGTACATTCATGCCTCTGTTTCATTTTGAGGATGTGCATAGTCTCTCCATAAAGCACTTTATTTATCTGTTCACCGTTAAATAATGGACCTCAGAAATAAATGTTTCTATCAACGATAGCCTGTATTGTGTTTAAGGTGAAGAGGCAAAGAGGCCGCTTGTGCAGTTTAACAGCAACGATATGCTTCACTCCAAATGTGCAAATGTAGACCATGAACCACTCCGTTGCTGCAGAGCTTGTTTCAGAGCTTGTGTCTGCATCAACATAACAATTTGGCTGTAAGAACTGGTAAAATGTAATGACTAAATTCAAATTTTCATGTTGAATTTGAATTATTTCTGAATCGGACCGAGATTCTTCTGTTTGGGAAACATAGAATCCACATAAGAGTATTCGTTACATTATTGTGTTTTACCATGATTCACTGTAAGGAAGAGCACTCCAGTCAACACAACACAGGGGTTTCTACGGTTACTGTGTTTTCAACTTTTCATAGAATTAAACATTATCTTGTTGGTCTTTGGAGGCCTTTTTACCGTCACACGTGCTGCAGTTGCTCACTGAAAGAACTGCGGCTTATTGCTGCTGCTATTTTACAAAAAACTACAGTACATTTTTACAATGCTGCCTAATTTGATATCTGGTTACAAATATGAAGTTAACGATCTAGCTGCTGTTCAAAGGTGTTGAACCTGTTAAACATTATATTAGTCTGTCAGCAAATGGGCTTCGTAGGGAAACGTGTGAGCACCAACAGACCAGCTAGGACGCTTTGGTGGGTTAAGAGCGAAATTACCTCTATGTGAATTCCATCGAGCCAGCAAGTTCCCAGTGTTGTAAACTACATGAGTGACACAACAATAAAGAGCAAAACGGTTACAGGTTTAGTACTGAGACAATATTTAGACGGGCTGATGGATCTGATGGCGTGCGACTGCGTGACCTCTGCTTTCAATCAGCGCTGAGACATTCAGGGGGGCCGAAGTTCAGGGAGTAACTTCAGCTCTAAAGAACTGCGCATTTATCTCTCTCCGCTCACTGCTCGATCACCCACAGCCTCCAAACCCTAACAAGGATGCGAGGGATCAAAAGAGATTCCAACATGTACTATTTCAGCAGGCCAATCCCCTGAAGAGGCCGGAAGAGGAAAGGAAGTCATCTCCATAAAAACTGGCAGCTCACACTCCGGAGATGTGCGTGCATGTGCCTTCTGTCTTCATTGGCTGTGTGATCCACCTTACTTGCTAATAATTGACGTCTCTTCATCCTGGGGGGGGGGTGTGGGGGGGGGCAGCCAGCTGGAGTCATCCAGGTGTGTTACCATAGCAACAGATGCCAGCAGAAGCGGAAAGGATCCGCAGTCCGCTGTAATCCGAGGCGGTTACCTGTCGCGTACTTGTCCCTGTTATTGGCATTTCGATGGGCTGCAACAATGTGAATGAATCGAAAGAAATGTAATTGTTTTTCTGAAGGTCAACCGCGCCGTAAAAACACTCTACAGATAGTCACGGTAAATGAACTCAACCAGGACCAATAAACCGATAAGTAAAACACACGGGAATAAGAAGACAGAAGGCACAGGCTCCGATTCAGTACTCTGCTGAATAACTGTGTTTTGGTTACAGCTAACTGTAAATGCACCCACGCACAGCCGGGCATAAACAAGGCAGAGATGGAAGGAATGAAAAGAGAAGTAGCCAATCACTGGAGCCACAGACGGCCCACTTCTCTTCTGCAAGCACCGCCCAGCGCCGATTAGCGCTGCCACAGCCACTTATTGTCTCCAACTGCCTCGACTCACTCCTTACGACAGCTGATAGTCAATAGTACACCAATAGCACAGGGTGGGATTACTATTCCTTATTTCCTATGCTCGCTGGAAGTGTTTGAGGAAATGCTTATATGAAAGAAAAACAACAAAAAGAATTTTGTCATCGTGGACCTGCAAGTTATTGGGGCTCAACAAATATCTGTGAAAAACAGCGAAGTATTGTGAAAAAGCCAAGGGGGACTTTTTAAAATCACTCTGTGGCCTTCGTTTCTCACGGTGCACCTGTAGCTCTTCCTCCTTTCAGTCAACAAGTCTTTGACACGCGGCGAGGCTGATCGGAGAGCAGTTAGAGTGCTAACTGGCATTCACATTGGCTGTGCTTCATCTTCTACTAATGCCATCTGCAGGCACTGGCAGCCCGCCCAGAGCAGGAAGGACCGACGGGCAATGAGCCCCCCCCGACACCCCCTGTGTGTGTGTGAATGGAAATTCTCTAAGCAAGTAAATGTGTTGAATTAATGAGGACATGTTCATATTTCACAGCATCGTTTTTTTTAAGCTCAGGTGGAACCAAAAAAAAACCCCAGTTTGTTCTTTTCTAAAACATTTTGTGCAGTTTGGGTTCGGCGCTGGAAAGTTAATGGGAACTATCTTTAGAAAAAACTGCAAAATGCATCAGTTTAGAGCTGTGAGGTGAAAAAGATTGACGTGTTTTTGTCTCATAATTGGAGAGCTGAGTGTAACAGAATAAACTGAGCACAAATTGCAGTGTGGACCTCCTGAATGGTCACCTGTCTCCGTCCTCCTCTTTTCCATTTTCTTTTATTTAGCAGGTGTCATTCATCACTCTCGTCATTACCTCCGTTCATAAAGTGAAGCACAGCTGCTCATAATCAAATCAATAGATTCATGGCAGTAATGAGCGAGATAAAGATTAATACTTACACGGCAAGTGGGAGGTTCAGGTGTGGGATAGGACGTGGATTTGTGTTTACCAGTTTTATAAAATTAGAACAACAATAATTATTATTAATAGCAATAATAGCTGTAATAGCATCTTTGTCCTCATCATCATAATAACTGTATAACTGTAACAAAAGCATAATTACGTAAGTAACTTCAGCAATATGGGGGTAATAATATGAGCATAGAAAAAGGAGATAATGATAAAAATAATAATAATTGAGAACAGCCTTAAAGAAGGAATGTCAGCAGACAAACACAACAAAGACACTGAGAGGGTAGAATTAGTATGAACTATATTGTAGAAATGTGTGTGGACATCACTAGTGTTGCTGGTGTGTGATTGTGTGTGTATGTGTGTGGGGTTGTTGAAGGTACAAAACAATAAGTTGTATGTAGTTGTTAGTCTGTGGTTTCCCAAATAATATTTTTAAATAGTTTGTCATCTTCCTCCAGACATCTCTTCTTTTTCTCCTTGAGATTTTTAGTTCCACCTTTAAAGGATTTACGTTTTGCTGTTGTCTCACGCTCCAAAGCGGCTTCGTCTGCGAGCGAATGAAGTCTAGAACAATGGTGTCAAAAGTGGTAAAAAACGTACATGAATAGTTACATTTATACCCGATAATATCTGTGCAAAATACATGCTTTTCCTGCACATCCTCTGCATGTCTCAGGGGCTCGGGCCGTGTCCCAATGCAGCGGGTCTAAGAAGCAGTTATCCAATCACTGATTAAAGTTAATGAGTGACATATCATTTCAGAGTGCTAAAATACATACAGAGTTTTGGGCTCAGCCCTTCACTGCGCTCTCCTCACGGCGAGTCTCGTGACGCGCCGTTTAACAACATAACAAGAACTTAGAAACTAGAGGTAAAACAGCTGGACCCAGATGATCACAGCAAACAGTGTGGGACTGAAAAGGCATAGATCTAACACGATGGCTTAAATACACTGGTGCACTGGAGAAGACAGCTGACTCACGGCACGGGGTAAAAACTCTGTCATCTGTCAGGCGAGCCTTTGAATTAGTGAGAAGCGTGTGAGTGAATGCCGCACGAGTAATGGCTGAACAGCAGTGACAAAACGCCTGCATTCAAACCAAAGTGCAAGATGTTACAATTGAACACGATGGAATATTTGAAAATGAGCCAGGATGCTAACCTGGTATCGACCCTCTAAAAGAGGACGATTGTGTCCCATCGCTTTGCCTGCAGGTCGGTGAGGATGGTGAGGACCTGCTTTCATGCAAAAACCACGAAGCGCCATCTAACCCTGTTGTTGTGACCCCTCGTCAAATTATTTTTAATTCCCTCCCCTCTCACCGAACCGTTGCGAGCCCCGGACTTTCTTTCAACTTTAATTTCAAGTGCAGCCAACTCTCAGTTTATATTTTGAAGGGGGAGGCGTGCACGAAGAGGCAGCAGGAGCAGCATTATGCGTCTCATTATCACTGGATCCCACTGCACTTTTACCCCAGGCTGCTGCCAAAGCTCATTAAAACAGGGCAACAACGGAGTCACATTGTGAACTTCTCTGTCAGGGCTCAGTCTGGAGTGTGTTACTTTCTTTCTTACAAATTCTTGTAGAAGTCATCGCTGCTGTCATGGAAGGAGGTCATTTAGAGAAGGTACTACCAGTCCATACAGCTGTTTTACAGATGTCTCTTTCCCAAAGTAGGCCATCGGGCGCTCTGTATTACAGTTGAATAAAGTTAAGGTTGAAAATACCGCGATATAACCCCCCACGATGTACTGTGTATACTCAATACTTCATGAATTCATGAATCACCAATAGATGATAGTGGGATCAAGAGCACGGCAAAATAAATACCCGGGTAACGCTTTGGGAATGTGAGGGACAAGCGCATGTAATTCAGTCATATTTAAAAATAAAATAAAAAATAAATTAAATTTAAAAACTTGTTGGTTTGTTGTCTCGACAATAAGAAAGCTTGTGGGCAAACAAAACAAGGGGACTTCATAAAGGGAGATAAATACAGATCGTAAAACTATTAGCAAGGGCTAAAATATAATAATGGTCATCTATCAGCATGGATTCCAGTTTCATCTTTCAACATTATTATTAGGTTTAGCTTTTTTGTCATGGTAAGATTGAAATAAAGCTTCCAAATTGAGCATAACTTTCGTATTGTTTTCGTTTGTACCATAAATACCAACATTCCTCTTTCTTTTCATTAATTCTCTGTGGAAAACGATGTAAAAGGCGTTTAGTTGCCCTTCAGCTTCATGGCCTCCAAAAGAAAGAAACGGGCCTCTAATGGTCTCTGTGTTTGTGTCTGTCTGTCTGTCTGTGTGTGTGTTTGTGCCTGTGTGTGTGTTTGTGCAACTTTGAAACCTCTACGAGGTAACAATGTGTAATGTGACCGATCAGATGCAACCAGCAAGTGTGTGTGAGGGAGCAGGAAGAGGCCAGTAGTTTATTATTAGCCTGAGGCTAATGCGCCTTGTTCTCTCTGTGTGACAGAAAGCATCTGTCCGCGGCGATATTGATTGGAAACAGTGATCAGTCTTTGTAGTTGAGCCGGAGCGCAAAACAGGAGAGACTCCGCTGAGCTAATCGCCGCCACTCAGCGACCTCCCTGCAAACAAAGGCCGTGCAGTGAGGACACACAGGCCAAGTGTGTGTGAGTGTGCACCTGGTTTTGAGTGCAGAGAGGTGTTTTTGAGAGGGAAATCTCTGTGGGCTGTTGGAGTTGTTGTGTGTGTGTGCGTGTGCGTGCGTGTATGTGTTCGTTCATTTTTGTGATAGAGCACGCATGTCTGTATGCGAGGCGTTTAAGCAGCGACCTCCCGGCGCCGCTCGTTCACCTATCCCCTAATCTCTGCCGACTCCCAACAGAGACAACAGGGTTTTACTGACATTTGAATATTCCGGATCGTTGGCCGGAATATCAATTAAGACCAAGTCGGCACTCGCGGCCTTCCCTTTCTTCACCTCTCCTGCTGGGCTCCTTTCTCCTCCCCTGATGTCAAAGCCAAAGAAATAATGAAAACAACTCACACGGACAAAGGCTGACCAGATTTGCACCACCAGAGGAGGTTTAACGAGGGGGGGGGCTGAGGGGCGCTGAGCCGAGCTCCAGTCTCCCCCCCCCAGTGGCTGATTGTCTTCAGGCAATGAGGAGGGGTGAGATGCTGGTGTTAGATAACTGATACCTTTCCTTTTGGATCCGTCCTCTTTCTGCCGAGCAACCGCAATTTCGGGGCAATTTGATTTGATTCAATTTCCCTCTAATCTCGCCGCCTCGTGCACTTCATAATGTGTGGAGCTGCGTGTGAAGTGTAGGATTGGGGGAGACTGATGAGAAATTTCCAGTTGCTTTGAGTAACGAGCAGCCTGGATAATCGTACGGTTGCATAAATCTACATACATAACCCAAATGTAACCAAAAGCATATTGGAATAACGTCATTCCTCCTCTTCCCTTTCAACTGCTTCTGTCAACTTACACTTGTATGGCCTCACAAGGAAGTCAATTGACTGCATTATTCATTATGTGCATTAAAGTGTAGATACGGTGCAGATACAGCTGCGACGGAGCCACTTGGAAGAGTGTTTTTCATCTCAGGCGCTTCGCAATTGCACACGCTAAATTCAGGAATTGCAGAAAAGAGAGATGGCTGCTGTGTTATTCGTCCCCGCCAGATTCAAGCAATCAATTCAAACACAGTGGGAATTAGTGAGGCCCCGGAGCAAAGCCATGGCTAAAGTTATCAGAATGACTCCAACAAACCCTCTGAAGTCACAATTCAGAACATTGAACTCAGTTCTCGGCTCCAGAGAAAGAAGAGGCGGGCAGATGGAAGCGGTAGAGGAGTATAATAAAGCCCGAGCTCATATAGCTGCACCTTAAACAACAACTCATCATCCCTTCTCTTTCCTCTCAATGATCATCCTGTTATTTTCACGCGAACCCTCCCGTTATTTCTTTCATTCTCCCCTCTCACCATCGGTCCATACTTCCCCCAGTACAGTTGTTGCCTTGGTAACAATACAAAGAGGTTTTCTTTGCAGCTCTGTCACCGTGGCAACGCTTGGCTTTCCTCCAGGCCCTTGTTGGAAGCGCGCCGCCCTCTGGTCCGCTCCAGCCGGCTGGTGCTGACCACCGGCGGATCGAGGCTCTCCATTGGCTGGAAGATGCTCAGGCGCCGGTGCCGCCGTGGGCTCTGGAGGAGAGTCAGATACTCCAAGTTGGAGGATCAGTGCTGCTGCTGGAGATACATTGTTTTGATATGACTGTAGTGATTATCCTCTTCCGTAGCAATAGCAGCATGCCTCCTGGGAGGATTATTTTGGCCATAAATCATGTAAAGAAACCTGACAATGCATACTACTCTACAACTGTTTACACTCATGGGTCCAACCTTTAAATTGGCAGCAAGTTTGCTGAACTTGTGGGAATCCCTGGGATCAAACCCCCGGAGCAGGATTTTCTCTGTCTTAATTCAAGGTAACGGACCCCGGGAGCAGCTGCACGCTCTACGGGCAAGTAGTCTCACGGGGGACGACGTGGCGATGGTGCTGGTCGTTGATTCATTCTGGCCATCTTGAATTCATCCACGACACAAACTGAATCAGCAATCAAGTTGGATACCAGGGATGTTTAATTGAGCAGCTGTACAGCAGCTACAGTGAATTACCTTTCAGGGAACAAGTGGAATGAAAGGTACAGCCGGCCCTCGTGCACCGGCTGGTCTCTTACTTCTGTTTGTTTGCCGGTCACGTTCACACACAGGCGCTGCATAGTTTTAAGTGCTAGTATTAAGGAGTATCGATACATTTTACAGAGGAGAAAGGAACCTCACTGAAAGGTTTTCTCAACAGAAAATATGTTTTCTCTCTTCCCACGACTGGCTTTGGCAAGAGTTTGATTGACAGATGGTTCACCCAATCACCTGCCAAGTACTTTTTGGAAGGGCTCGCCCTTTTCCTCACAGTTCCCAATGACAGCTTTTCAGATGGTTCCATGTACCAAACCATCTGGCAGGTCAGGCTGACACATTACTTTAAGTAAACATTAATGGCATGACTTAAAGCTTCAGACATTATGCTGCCCTGGTTCTTATGCACACTTATGTACACGTTCATCCATGGACGGATAATTGCCCGTTGCTGAAAGTATATTGACATACAGGCCTAAAATATTAGGGATGATAACTGGATTTTTGTTTGAATTGTGTACAAATATCTAGGACTCTATTATGTTGAGGAGAGAAAAGTGCCTTCGTTCCTTGCAGGCCCATAATTCCTTGCTAACGCCCGTGCTGGCGGAGCGCAGATATCGCTGCAAACGCTAATGCTGCACAGCTGGTGCTGAAACCGTGCGCCACTCGCAAGGTGCAGCCGCCAGTTGGCAACTAATGGGCTTATTACAAGAGCACCAGGAGACGTGACATTTTGGATGGATTGAGCCAATGAGTAAAATGCACTTTGGAGATGTCACACTAATCGGGGTTGTGTTTTGGCAGGCTGCTCGTGGAAGGGGTTGGGATCGTCTACGTTGACTGGTCCATAACCTGCCGTCGACCCTTCGACAACTGATTATCTGTTCTTTGTTGTTGTGGAGTCTTCTGTTTGATTGTCAAGTTAAGCACATCGAGGGGTTTTGAAAAGATTTCACAAGGTATCGTGTGGACCGATTTCTCTCCTCCCTTGATCTCATCGTGAGAACATCGATCGCTTCAACTGATGCATGGAATAAGAACAGAAAAAGAAGTTCTGAGTCCCAGCTGTTACAAACAAAAGAAAACATGTAAGAATGTTCTAAATCCGAAATTCAAGAATTAAGCCGACACCAACGGTGATGTGTCCCCTCGAGAGTGGATGACATAGGCGCTTGTTATTTACACCTCAGTCTGCTGCTAGATTTTGTCCCCAGCAACTAACGTTGACTCATTGAGCGTGAACCCTCCTCACACATATGACAGTTGTTATCCTGCAACAGTTAATATTGAGGGTTTTTGGTTTCAGAGATTCAGTTAAATTTGAAAAAAAACAAAGATTGTGAGTGGAGTTAAGGGCCCTGATAACTGGGTTCGGGTCCGACAGACGTGAGATAATCTCATTTGGTGTTGAAATTTCCTCCCTTTTGGAAGCTCAGAGCCGTTGAGACAAACTCCAATTCTGCCACCGCTACACTCACAACACACACACACACACACACACACACACACACACACACACACGCGTATACATGTGCAGCGTAATGTCCCTGCGTCAGCGTGTAATCCGGGCTGTGAGAAGAGAAACGCTGCTGTCACAGTTCAGGGACTCCTGGCAAAGCAAACGATGACACAGCGGTATCTCTCAGCTGGAAGCAGCTTGTTCACTGACACTTCAAAGATACATTGAACACGTTGACGCCGCCCTGTCGTCCCTTCACCTGTTGAACTGATTAGTTGTTGGATTTTTTCTGTTGCTCTGCTCATGATGTGTCTCCTTCCGTAAAGTCAAACACACAGAACATCCTTTTGTTCAGCCATGCTCTTTGTTAGCCAAGTAAAGTGGGATGTACCTTTTACTGCTGTCGCCGTGCGGCATTGATACGGACGGATTGCACTTTTTATGTAGCAGCAACAAAATGGCAGCAGATGGATTTTATGTGACTATTAGCAACCGAAACTCGTCGCGCTGCTTCGGGGCGACAAAACGTAAACAGTCGGTGCGGCCGTGCTGCCGACTTCTCTTGACAAAGTGCTCCGGGACGCTGTAGCTTTTAAGCGATAGTCGTTAACGGGGACGCACACACACACACACACACACACACACACACAGCGGATCGTGGGGCAGTTTTTCTTTCTTTGACTCACGTTATGCAAATCTTCCCTTTGTCATCTCATTTGCCGATGAATCCTGCCGGCGGATCATCAGCGATTGGTCGGCATCCTTTGCTTCAATATGAATATTACACATAGAAGAAGATGTTTTTGTTTGTTTAAACCTGCATTGCAATCTGAATACTTTGTTTGGTCTGTGTGTGTGTGTGTGTGTGTGTGATTGGGTTACTGTGCGTTAAGGGTCACATTGTGTGTTAGTGCCGGTGAGGCGCTGAAATGCACTCTGGGAAAAGCAAAGAGGAAACCAAGAAAGTGGTCTATTTCAAAACGGGGCATGTGCATGTGTGTATTTGCACATCCAGGTGTGTACTGTACAGCAATCACCAGTGTGTTTGTGTTGTGTGTGCGTTTGTGTGTCTGTTTGCGCTGTGTGTGTGTGTTTCTGTAGTAATTAGGTACCCGTCTGGCCCTCGGCGATCCATTTCCTGTCAGCGAGGACAAAGAGAGACCTGCTGACAAACCATCTGGTCTCAGATGCATCTCTCTCTCCCTGAACCTGTCCCGCTCGCTCCCGCCTCGGGGAAGCTGCTCGACCCGCGACGCCGCCTCGCTCTCGTCTCCTTTGTAAAAAAACGATCTGATCAGCGAGGAATGATTAAAGTTCTTGTTCTTTTTGCCATTTTGTTCTGTTTGTCTCCGAGTACTTCATCCGTAGCAAAATGTGCTGGTTGCCGTCGCTGGAGGGCGGTGGGTGTGATTCTAAACGAGGCTGTGCTCAGCAGACCAACAACGAGTCATTTACTGATAGATTTCATCATGTGTGTCTTTCATTGTCAAATAACCCATTGCAGTGTGTTTCTATTGGCTTCTTAATCCTGTTGGTTCTAGCACGGAGCTAACACATGGAATCTGCAGCATCACAGAAACAGTATTGAATAGATGTTTCGCCTCCTTGTAGGCAGAAAGAAATCAACACAACATTTGATTTTCTTAATTTCTAATTTCTTAATAAGTTCTACACTATTTTGATATAATGCAACCACTACTTTTGCTTAAATGTACACACACACACACACACACACACACAGTCTCTCATTTACACCTGCAAGACGTTTTGCCAAACACAGGCAAGAGTCTTTACAAAGAAGGGGATGAAAATTTGTTCATTGAACTTCTCCACATTATGTACCCTTCCAAGGAGCGCGAACTTGCTCTAGAGGTCATGAGAGAGAAGAAATAACCACTCTTTGATGGAGCATGCACACTATGACGGGCTTAGCTCTGACTTTACGTTGCTCAACTTTGACATCATGCTGACATGAGATCCATGTGTTTCTATTAGATTGCTTTATATCGGACGCCAACAGAAAAAGGTTAAAGGTCGGAGCTGCAGTGGCTTCAAATGGTGATTTACAAATGCTGTGACATGTGATCTGGTGTGATGTCTGATGTCCCTGTTTTCTGCATGTATTACTGGACACGTGTGGTACGTGCACCCTTACGTGTACATATACATATATTTATTTCGTACTGGTTTCTGTGGCTGGTTTTACTTTATTTTTTAATTACTGTGGCCTTTGCACTCGCTTGTTTTGATTTTTGATTTTATTTTGAATCCTATTCTTGTCTTTTTTATTATTATCATGATACTGCTGGTCTTGTTTTTTGTTACCATGTATCTTGTGTGCACTGTCCACTTTGCTGCCGCGATCCTGTAAATTTCCCCATTGTGGGACTAATAAAGGAATATCTTATCTTATCTTCTGTTACTTACTTACCTTTTCTTCTCGTCCATCCATATCTATATTAGCCTTTAACTGTTAGTAGAACCTCCAACATCTGGCATAGAATTCATTCACTTCATATATATATATATCCTTCTTAATTCACTATTTGCCTGGAGGCATCTGTAAGACACGGCGGCTCCAGAGAGGACTTTAAGACGCTTCTTTGTCTTTTTTTCTCTCTCACAATTCGTCATATTGTTTTCACTTTTCATTCCATTTGCAATTCTCTTCTATGCTTTTTAATCAGCCATGCTGGATAAAAAAACGAACGGGCAAAATGGGAGATAGAAAAACATGCATTTGAAAATGTCAAATGAAAACAGACATTACAATGCGATGAAGCGGATCTCCGCTGGAACTCAAGAGGGTTGGAAATGACGCCGTGATTCGCAGCCTTACAGTCCGTGGTTTCCCTGCAGGCTGAACATGGCCGTCCTCTCAGATTATAGTCTGACTCCTCCTGCTCTGCAGCTTTGGGAGAGAGAGGTTTGTTTTCACAGATGCAGATTTTTTCTGCCTTGGGCCATGAGAATAACATATGCAATTTCTGTAAAGGTGAGTACTGTTTTCACTACATAATTGATGTTCCGTGCGCAGTGAAATGAAATGAAATGCCTCACCAGATTTGTTACCTGATGTTTAGATTTAAGATTTATTCTTTACCTTCGCTTACAAAGCCAGAAAAATAACTCAAATCATTGTTCATCATTTAAACCCCTAGAATGTAATATACGTGGTTTGCCTTTTAAACTAAAAAAAATTACATATTAAGTTGTTGTAAATTAATCAAGTAGACCAATTGAATCGCTACATGAGCTAATTAGGAACACAAACATAAAATGGCAAACCACAAGACTACACATGTTGTTGTTATATATGTATAAGCAGGTGGTATAAATCTGCTGATAAACAGTCACAAGCTCTCGATTGGTCACTAAAAGTGACCGGGGCCCCAAACTGTGGAACTCCGTCCTCTGCAAAGGAAGACAAGCAAATTCAGTGTCCTCTTTTAAATCACTTCTAAAAGACTCACTTTTACCAGCTGGCTTATCATTTATTTGACGGATTTTATTGTCAAGAACTTTGTCACTTTGTTTTGCAAGGTGCTATATAAATAAAAGTTATTATTATTATTATTATTATTATTATTATTATATGTGATTTTAGTGCTATTTCTTTTGACCATTGGCTTACCGCTTTCCAAAAAGACTCCGGTAGACACACCATATCATCCCACCCATCAGGGGTAGAAGATACAGGTGAGCTCTAGTGCATCCTGTTTGCACTGATCAACTTTTTTAGAGTCAGCCTATGGTAAATGTAGTTGATTGGACAGGATTTGGAGAGTATATCTAAGGTCCCACAGCGCATGTCCGAGCACAAACCAAGCCATGAAGTCCACGGAATGGTCTGTAGACCCCTGAGACGGAATTGCATCGAGGCACAGATCTTGGGAAGGGAGGTGACCAAGAACCCAACGTTCACTCTGACAGAACTCCGGCTTCGCTCCAGATAGACAGTGAGGGGGACCGATTATGATGTTTTGGTGATTATGACAATGTTGTTAGTAAAGACATTAACAAAGACCAGTGACCACCAAAAGCAGCTAAAGGATGACGTTGACGATGGGTACGATGCCCATGACATTAGGAGTAGAATTCAGTGCCAGCTGGCTTTAAAACGCACAGAAATGTGTTGTTGTGCAGCTCCGCTCTGCTGAGCGGGATTCGAGGAGGTAGTGAGGGATTGGCAGGGGAACTGGAGGAAAAAGCAGGTTTGCTTTGTTTTGAGTTAAATTCCCTGGACTGTTTACTCGCTGCCAATAGCACTGGCAGCCTGTGTAATTAGTGTAAACTCACATTGTGGGAATATGTGTGTTTTGCTGTGGTGTGTGTTTGTATTTGGACTTGTGTGAAGGCAACGTTTGTGTGTAGTCTACTTTTGTTTGCCTTGCCTTGCCATGCACAGTTTATTTGAAGGTAAAAAAAAAGAATACGGTAGGTTTATTTTGTCTGGCAATGATGTTACATTTGAAGCCCAAGGACACGTCGACTCTCTGGCTCCAGCTCTGCATGCATGACGAAAAGCAGCAGCGGAAAGCGGTTTGAGAGGAGAGGACACAGGAAATCATTAATGGTGAATAATTTGACTTTTTAGTATGAGGTCCATTTCGTGGGACCTTAGTTCTTTCTAATAAAACACTTACTGCCAAAATAACTTTTAAAGAGTTAAGAGAGGATGTTGATGTTGCCCCTTCATGCAGGCGTAAGCCCTAAAATCGTGTGGTTTTACCCAAGAAGATGTGGAAAGCGTTGGTGGGGCGAGGGAATGGCCTCCTCACCCTTTTTCATCCGGGACCAGATGTGCTGATACTGATTTGGAATCATACACTGGATTGTACAGACCCAAGGGCAGCATCACATGTCAGAAACAAAAGGCACAACTGTGTAGTTGTTGTTGTTGTTGCTGTGTACGCATTGACATTGTCACTGAATTCAGCTCTGACTCCAGCATCGTGGAAATTAACATGTTGGTGGTGGGAACGGATAATTATCAAGATTTGAAATTGTCAAATCGAGATGGACAACTTAGGCCATATTGTCTGATCCTAAATATAAATTAAATGAATGACTGTTCCTGAAAAACAAAATCAAGATTCTCTTTATTATTTTAAAACCTAATTTAAATTGTCATTTGTTTGAATGGACCTCTGTGAGATATTTAGACATCAACCTAAAAAAGAAAAACAAGACCAGTAGAAGACAGCTGAGTTTGAAAGTTGCTTTGACTTCTGCTTTCCTTCTATATATAAACGTGTTCCAAAGTTAGTCCAATCTGCTCCAACAATGTTTATTTAACATCAAATGTTTGCTGTGAAGAAGAGCGCAGAGGGAGACAGAGGGGAGGAAAGTGGGGAGGGAAGAAATGAAGAGAGACGATCTGAAGGTCTGTACTCTCTCTATCTCCCTCTCCCTCTCTCTCTCTTTTGTCTCCATGAGGACAAAATGACAACACAGAATTAAAGAAACACAAAAGAGAGGTGTTTTTTGTTTTTTTACAGAAGTCATCTTTTATTGCCACGTAAGAAAGTCTTATATAGAACAATGGTGATATACTGTCAGATGGCAAATTATCAACAAAAGAAGAACAAAAATATACCTATCATCCCTTCCCAAAATAAATGAAACATAAAAATTCATAGAAACACTATGGTAATATATTCCTGGGACAAAACCTCTTCTTTATCTCTTTTTCTAACAATATCTGAATAGTACCAAAATACAGCTTTTTCAGAACTTAATGTCACAAATTATAGTCAGTACACAGTAAAAGGACAATGGTCATCACGGTGCATATTAGAAGCTATGTGCAAACAAAAGTGTGAGATGGCATCTACCATAGAAAATATGTCTCACTACTTACGCATAAATGCAGTGTTGGGACTATATATGTATCCATATACACATATGCATAAATACCACAAACTGGCCTGAACATCAAAAATAGAAAATTGGATCTCGTATAACTTTGTGTGTAATGCATGATCACGAAAATGAGTTATTCTATAAAAGGATAGCAGTCATATCGCAGATAGCTTATTGAGTCCTTAGCCGAGGTCAATAACCAGTGTTCTTTTCCCTCCCGTTGTCATTGATGTCCTTCCGTTAACTCTAACAGCAAGTATATTTAATATAGGTTCATTAATATATGAATAAAAAATAATCATACACATTGGAGCAAAACCCTTTTAAAAGGGCTGGCGAGCGTCACTGGACAACAAACACTGCATCTCCTCCGTCTCTGTGTGCAGAAGCTCTGGATGGTTGAAAACAACAAGGCCGATGTCATACAAAGTGGCAAACGTAGCTGATGAGAACCCTTTATATAATGTACTGATGCATGGATTTCTTTGCCCGTGCTGATGCTCGTAGGCTGCACATCTTACGCCGCTATCCAGCAAACAGTTAAAGGATACGAAAGAAAAGAGTGGAGGAAAACCTGTTAAAAATGCAACTTGTGTTCAAGCCCTTTAGTGTCATCCCACATGTACTGTACATACTCCACTTTTTAACCATGAAAACGCTGCTGCTTACTTCCATTAGAGGCGCAAGTACGCTTATTAGAGTATTTGCATTTTATCTCTTGTGATTAAGGGGAGAAAGTACTTTCTTCAACACCTCTCCACCAAGAAAAGAATATTCACAGACTACGTCGCTGTCCCGATTCAGTGTGACGTGGAGAACAATCCACACTTCCCATCTTCATCTCGATTGGGATACACAGTGTAAACAAACACTCAGCCCAAAAGCAGCTGACAAATACACGTTCCAGTGCACGTTAGGAACGGCCAATCCGTCGCGAGGAATACGTTTGTTTTGGGGGTTCTGGAGAGCCGCGGGATTAATAATCAAAAGAAGCATGAGAGTTTCTAACAATACTGTCACAACATAAAGTGTGTGTGAGAGAGAGATGCAGCAGTAATCTCTGATTCACAGCTATGCAAATGGGGCAAAATCAATAATTCAAAGCCCCCCGGCCCCCATCAGGTGTTGACATTAAGTCCCTTCTCTGTCTTTGTGGGCCACTGTGAGTTGAGTCCTCATCCGAGCACCAAAGCTCTCCACACTCTGGGTTGCCGGTGATTAAAGACCACAGTGAAAACTGGTAAAGCCCCCATGGCCAGTGGTCCCAGTAGGGCTCCTTCGTCTCTCTTATCCAACATTCCCTGTAGATGTTCAACTGTGTGGTTTTTTTTAACAGTAGAAAGAAGCACTAGTCCTATGGCGTTGCTTTTGCTATTTGTTAAAGCAGGAGGGGTTTCGCATCCCACTCACATCCCACCTGCCACTCAATGAAGCTGGAGGGGTCTTTCGGGGGTACGCTTAAGTAATTGTCGGCCCTGTTGTTGCTCGTTAACATTTCATAGGGAAGGTGGGTGAGTTGTTCAGGTCCTGTCTGGTTTCAAAGACATTTCATTGCCGTTTGCTTTTCTAAAAAGAATACAGACCGAGAAAATACTCAAAGTACGACAGTTTAAGCCTGTATAAAATGAGCACAGTGGTGGCTTTATGGCAGTGAGTGGCAGGGAGCTCAGGCAATGCGGCGCTGAAAAGTTCTGTCGCAGAGAACCGGATTGGACCCAGACAGCACAACTGGCAATGTTGGGAAGGCAGACAGGGATCATTATAGTCGCTCTAGAGACTTTGACTTCATGGTTGGGGTAGAATCTGGGCGTATTTTTCAGTAAAGCTCTTTACTGTTGGGTAAAAGGAAGTGCATTGGAGGACACATATGACAGCAGTAACAAAGAAGACAGTGTAGAAGGAGGGACTAGGCCAAAGAAAAAATATGCAGCAAAACAAATCATTTGAAATCAACAAACGGCCGGCAGCTGGTTAGCTTATGTCCCGAAATAGCTGGTCTGCGATGCTTCACAGCAAAGTAAATCGAGAAGACAAATCCCCCGAGGCCGAACTGCAGTTTGTGTTTCTATTCGTCACTTACTCAGGAAAGCAAACCCAAGATGGGTGTAAAGACAAAGTATTGCATCCTTGAAACGAGGCCAAAGCGAGTCGGGTCCGAGCGTTAACGGCACACCAACTCAACATGCTTCACTGGCCCTACTCCGGCTCCCTGTGGATGATCAGTGTGCCGGTGAACCTCTAACACGCGTCTGATTCCTATAATGAGGCCAATTTCCCCGGTGCTCTGACTACCATCCAGGCAGGAAAAAAGGGAATGACGCAGAAAGACCTCGGAGATGCCGCGATATCGCAATCAGGACCTAAACGGTTTTGGGGCAATTCAATTCCCACTGAGAGGTCATTCCTAATTTTGGAACTCGTGTCTCGGTAGAGAGTCACTAAGAGGTGAAGGGGAGAAATGTCGGTTACTATACGGATGCCAGCTGGAGGGAATGTTTTCATTGACTAGAATGAATGAACCACATTCTAGATGTTCTAGAGGTCATTAGCGTCATTGGCTTGCTACCATGGCTGTTGAAAACATGCTAGCGCTTATCAGTCACGGTATTTTTGCTAGTTTTAGCTTTCAGAGATAATCAATGAGTTACTGTCGGTAGAAAAGTTTGTTAGCAAACAGAAATAATGCTAATTGAAGACACATCTGTGGCAACAACCCTTCAGTCTGTAACTCGGTTTAGGCAGCAGCGCAAATTCACATTTCACTCAGTATTGCACATAAGATATTCAGATTTCTTTTAAAATCAGAATTACTTCGTCGGTAGGTCTCCCTGCACCCAAACAATATTATATGGATGTTTATAATAAATCCTGCTCATTTTCCTCTGTTTCTTTGGAATTGGCAGGTTTGACATTTGTTTATTAGACACTAAATGTACATATTATTGAAGTATGTGTAGCCACTAGCTATAATATATCCAAATCTATCACTAAATTGCCAAGCTGTAGAAAAAACTCGGCCATATGAATGATGAATGATCACTGCTCCGGAGCTCCCACTGGCGCTCTTTGGCGCGTCCTTCAGTCTTTGCTGTGACATTTTTTGTCTGACGAACTCGTCTGATGAAGGATGTCAGACATTGCTGCCGCCTGAACCCCCTCGTCTGTGACCCTATCAACCGCGACCCTGCAAGCTTAACCAATCCCCCACTTTCTAACAGGGTTTATTCAGGACGGACCGTAATGGATGAGGTGGTTTTTTGTTGTTGTTGTTGTCCTTGTTTTGTTTACAAAATGCCCAGCTTGCTCACAAATCGCTCAGTGGCTGCTCTTGCAGGGCTGAATGGCCTTAACGGACGCAGCGGCACGTGATGGCAAGGAGGGCTCATGTTCCACATTTACGCATCGCTTGATTATGTCAATATGTTCAGAGAATTCACATCCTCAGCAGACATTGGCCGGATTCTGAACTGAACGCAAACAAAACCACCAGCTGGAAAGAAAAGGCGGAAATTAATACGAAAAGGAGAATTAAATTGTGAACTGTAATTACATATGCTTCATTTTGTTTGGCTAGTTTGTTTGACTTTTGACTTCATTAGGGACAATAATCAATGCCAGTTGGATTCTCACACACACACACACACACATATACACGGAAAAAGTATGAAATGTGTGCAGTGTTCAAGAAGACACACAATGGTTCTGCAGACTGAATTACATTTTTTTTGGCACACAGAATCAATCACTTATATTTTCTGCTCAAACAATGCACATGGGGGAAAACCGAGGTGTTGGGTGAATTACTTTTATTCACCGTCTCATGGCGACGTGTACTCCACTATCAATGAAGAGATTCATCACAGCCCTGTTCAGACATCGAGGGAGCAAAGAAGAAAAAGGGGGATAATCAAGTAAGCAGAAAAAGACAAGAAAGCAAGAACTTCAGAGGGAGGCTATGTATAAAGCATAATAAGGTATCGCTACAAAGGGCCATGTCTGGAGTTTTACAGTTTCATATACAACAAGAGCAGTAACGGCACTGGCTCTTTTATGTCCCTGCTGCGATGACGGCTGCCGCTCGGCAGTGTGGGAAAGCAGAATCCACCTTGTAATGTTTTCGGTGTGAGTGTGTGTATGTTTTGGTTTGTGGGTGTAAAGATGACACATTTTAATGCTCTGATGACTTCTTAAATCCTCTTTCGTGCTTTCAATTTGTTTCCAGTCATGTGACCATGGAGGCAGCAGGGGGTTCCACCCCCCTCATCTTACGCTCGACCGATTCAGACACCGAAACCTATTTGTACCTCAGATCTACATTTGTAGGTACGCAGTGAAACTAAAACTAAGTGTAGCTCTGCTGGAGCTCGCAGTCAAATGTGACGGAGTGAAATCCAGTGTTTTGTGCAGCTCTCTTACATGTACATGCTTTAACGTTGACTATTTGTGCATTGGTTTGACCGGCACACACATTTATAGCATGCTGCACACTGTAAAGCAAAATGGTTCTCTGACCAGAATTTTGATGAGTAATTACTTTTTATTCTTTTTTAATGTTGCAATGTGTTTTCTGATTAAAATCTGACCCCGTAAAAAGGATTTGACCTGTTTGTCAGACTTTTATTTGTATGTATTTTGAACTCATGTCACCCAAATGGTTATTTTTTTCTGCTTATTTTTATTCAGCTAGGACTCTGAGCCTGTGAGGGATCTAATAAATCCTTTCTCCTGGCAGAAGGTTTTTTTCACCAGCTTAAAAAATAATGTTTTTCATTCCTCAGTCAGTCAGTCTGACTTTTCATTCCTCTTAAGTCAAATTCAATCCAAATTCCTTTGTCTAAAACTAGAGAAGTATAACATCTTGTGCAAAAATCTGGGCAGAATTAAAATGCTGAAAAGCCAACGCTGCCATTTGGTCAATCAAACCATATATTGCCCTCGATTGACCGATATTTTATGTGTGCTGTCCTGACCAGAGGTACATTAGAATTGCCTTTTCATTCATTCTTTCAATTTTGCCGGACAACCTTACGAAGACAATAAGACTCCAGGAAGTTACTGCGAAAACAGATGAATAGCAGATGAACCACAAAGTTTATATTTTGGTACAGTTTGTTCACATTTGAAAAATGAACAACTAGATATATAAGTATTTTAATGAGTTTTGAGATGCTTATATCTTGTTATTGTTGTAGGAGAGAACTAGGCTAGTTTCCCCCCCCGTTTCTAGTCTTTGCGCTAAGCTAACAAACTACTGGCTGTGGCTTCATATAGACATAATTGGATATGGTGGATCATTCCGACATTTTCTGAAAGTTAAATTTGAACTGTGGAATCCAAAGTCACTGCTCAGAATATGAGTTTGCAGAAACACTGAACAGAATTTTTGAAATGCAAAAAGTCCATTTTAATGTTGACAAATACGCCAGCTATCCGTACGTATGATGGTACCGTTCTTTAAGAAGCCATGTTGGTCGCACCCTGGTGTGCAATATTTCTACAGTATGTGTTTCTTTGCGTTAGAGTAAAATATGTTTCTGCATGTGCGTGAATGTATGTGCGTACACGAGAATCATGCTCCGTGGAGCCTCTGCTAGCTGCAGCATCATCCACATGCCGCCTCGTTGCCTCCTCGTCCCTCCACTGGGCTGGCTGTCACCACACAGACAAGATCAGAACAGAACAATGCCAACGTGACAGCCTCCATTCTGTGTGCTGAGGCCTTGTGGAAAATGGGCGACCTTCAGCGGCAGATCTTATGAAGGCCCTTCTGAATAGCCACAGTACAAAGCCGTGGGGGTCTGCAGTCCAAAGCCCAGTGATCATCAGGTTTCACAGCCTTCGAGAGATTCGGGGGTATGAATCACATGGGAATGTTATTTCTTCCAAGCCATTCAACGCTCTGTTGGGCAGAGGTTTGTAGGTATGCCCTGCCGTTGCAAGGTTTGTAGGTAAACTTACTGTGTTCCTTCCAACTTCAGTGATTTAATCCCTTATATTGCTTTTCAGCTTTGATTCGTAAAGCAAGTCCTTGTTTTTTATTTGTTCCCAACAGCAGTTTCTCACTAAATCATCTGTGTGTTGTACTCTAATGCTCAGATTGTTGTTTTCATCCAGCATACCGTATACCGTATACCGTAGTATCCCCACAAGGGTACACAAGCCCTCCTCCGTAGGCTCTTTGAAGTTATGGTTACAGATGCCACCAACTTTGCCACCTTCCGTTTGGCAACAAAAGTCTGTTTAGTGATTGGATTGGTGAATTCTGTTTGTGAAGCGAGGACAACTCTGATTCACAGTCCCACCACATTCACCAGTATACCAACGAGCCACACAAACACATTCATAGATCTGCACTGTTGCCCAAGCCAGGGTTGGTGTCTCCACTCAGACATTATTTGTGCCGTCACTCCACATGCATCCTTTCCCCCTTCTTCTTCTCCCAGTCGTCCTCTCTCACACAGTCACCTCTGTCTTGCTGTTGGTCACAAAGTAAGGCTGTGTGGGGAGGAAGTGTTGACTGTGGCTGTGGCCTCTGGTGCTGTGAAGCTGGTTGGGCTCAAGCACGGTGCACTGAGGCCTCTTGTGCCCGTAGGTCTTCCTCCGGCCCACCGTCTCAGTCCCGTCCCAGGCCTTCAGCCCTAGCCCCATTGAATGCCCAGCCGCGATTGTGTTGGAACTGTAAGCCATTGGACGGCCCATAGTAGCCGAGCTGGAGCCAATAACGGTCTCTGCGGCTCTGGAGATACCCAGGGACGTGCCACCTGGCATAGTCCCTGCCATGTGTGCGAGGGAGGTAGCCCCAAGTCCTGGCGGCTTGCTACTGTGGCTGTGCGCATGACTGTGAGTGTGAGAGCTGTGCGAGCTGTGAGAGCTGTGGCCCACGTGACCATGGACGCCTTTGAGTTTCTGGCCGTTCAGCTTGAGTCCCCCTCCTCCTCCGACACCGACCATGTGCCGTTCTGTCGGGAGGGTCGAGACTGAAGAGATATTGGACATCTCAGTGACATAGGTGGCCACTGGCTCTGGAGTCAGTGGGCCCAGGGAGGTCATAGGGGTAATGGAGGTCATAGGCACCATGGAGGTCATCTGGGCGTGGGAAGTCATAGGGGTCATGGAGGTCATTGGCATCATAGATGTCATGGAGGTCATCTGGGTAATGTTGGAGTTCATGGGATTGGAGGCCATTTGGTTTGAGGCCATGGGGTTGGTAGTCATCGGAGGGGTCATTGATGGCATGTTGCCCATAGAGGGTCTTGAGTTTCCCATCGGCTGGAGAGGAAGTCCACCCTTCGTTGGCAGCTCCACCATCAGCCGGCGTTTGTTGTAGACTTCACTGTTGTACTTGGCAGCTGACGGGAGAGAGAAAAAGACAGACAGAGAGAGAGGGATCAGTAAACGTAATAGAGCGGAGAGATGAATATCGGACATCTAATTGAATTTCCTTCCTTTAAATTTGACAGATCTTCTCAGACTGGGATTTGTGACTTTTGGATAGAAAACATCGCAACCCTTTTCACTCCTACAATCTAAAAAGGTCATGTAACAAACCCCACGTACTTTACCTTTTGTTAGTCAGCCCACCCTCATCTACTGCAAATAGCTAAGCACCTCTTTGGACATGGCCTATAATAACTAGAAAATCTTTCAAGAAGACCATGTAGACCTTTCTGGGGAGAAAATGAAGAGTAGTGCAATTCCAGTTATTGATCGTTTTGACATATTTGACTTCTGACTAAAGGCAGGAGGCAATTTGAGGGATGGGTGCGATCCCCTGGTAGCAGAGCGGGTCTTCCACTCCCAACGCAGTCCTGTCGTAAGTCAAGCCAGGTGAGGCAGCCAGGCCAATGGGTGCATCGGCGGAGTGGAGTTTTTTTTTTAAATAAATCTTTTGTGAAAGAAGTCATGGGTATATTCTCTGACTGACTCTGAAATTGGCCTCATTCACCAATATCTTCCTACGTTATTTTGCATTTGTTCTTAAGAAAGTTCCTAAGAAATGTGTGATTCATGACGTGTTCCTAAACAGCGGAATTGTTCACAGGTGCGGACTTAGAATCCCTATATGTCGTAAATTGAAAGCTCCGTTGCTCCTAATTAGCATAAATTAATGCCCCGTTAATTCCCATAAAAGGGCATGAGATGGCAGGGCCGTGTGCACACTCAGAGAAATATATCTGTATGGAGAGATGCGTTCCCTCCTCAGGGCACGATCTGCAGCATTTTGCAGCAGCAGTAAATACGCTGTTGTGTGGTGGAGTCCTAGTGTGCAGAATAGGCCTTCTTTAAGTCTATAAATACCGTGATCAGTCACTTATTATTGGATGACACGGTTCCTCAACATAATTGATGTGAGTTGATGGCAAAACAAGGTTAGTTTATTTATATAGGCCTAGCACACTCCATACACCATGGCAAAGTGCTTTACAAATGAGCATTGTGTAAGTGTAAGTGTAGTGTGTATTTATTAAAACAAACAGACATATAATTATGTGTAAAATAATAAAAAATTGGGTGTGTAAATTCTCTTCTTACCTAAGAAGAAATAAGAAAACATTGGTGAATGCCAGAAACTGCGTAAGTGGGGATCAAGCACAAATTTGTCCTTCAGAACATTCGGGGAATGAGGCCCATTGGTATCTGCGCCAACTAGCAGCCAATTGGTATTTTAAACAATGATACAGGGCGCCGTATATGACGCTGACGCTGGGCGTGTCAGCGGTGCAATGATTGCTGGTAAGACAAACCGTTCCCCCTGATTCCAAATGACACCGCCTACAGAATATAGTAATCTTTTTTCAGCATTGGCAGCATGTCAATTGCAAATGTAACTCCAGTTCATGCTGCTGCAAATTAAGTGAAAAGACATCTCCCTGTCTACATAGAAATAATCTACACAGGATTTAGTTTTTATGTGAAGGTGGGGAAGGGTCTTTAAGATGTAAAAACATGCTAGCTTTGTAATGTACTGCAATACTGCCATGTTGTGCAACAGAGGTACACAAACAAGCTAATTGACCACTTGCTAGCAAAAGTACGCTTTGTCATGGCCTTGGTCTGGATGTAAATGTGTGACTATGTCATGGTTTGTGTTTGTTTTCTGTCTTATTTTGTAGTTTTCTGCCTCTTGTGTCCCTGGGTAACTTCACTTCCTGCCTTGTCCTGTCATCCCCTGTGATTGTCTGATTGTTTCCACCTGTCTCCAATCACCTGCACCTCCCTAGTGTATTTAAGCCATATGTGTCTCTTGTCACTTGTTGCGTCATTGTTAACAGTCAAATGTCCTACCCTTTGAGTTCCTGATCCCTGTCTGTGTTTTTGCCCCTTGGCCTTTTGATTTTTAGACTATTAAAGTATTTTTGTTTTCCCAAAACTCTGCGTTTGAGTCCTGCCTTAATCGCATCCCGACAGACTAAGGCGTACATGTAATTTGTTTTCATGTAGACAATCAGTCAATGGGAGGCAGAGCAAGAGACACAAGTCTCCGGTCTGTCCATCGTTCCACCAGCCAACAATACTCAACGCTGCTTAACTTGCACGCACAGAAAGTTGCTGAATAAAAGCCTGTCAAATCATTCATTTAAGGGGGTAAAAGGTATGAGGAAATGCGTACGTACAGTATGTGCGACATAAACACGTGGGCACAATCATACGAAAGCCACCATGCCTCAATGTGGAAGCATCTTCCCATATCTTCTGTATGTATATCTGTGTAGTTGTGTTTATTTAGCCTCAGGTGTAATGCCTGACGTTTATTCCACCGACTGTCAGTCACTGTCACCGGGCCACCGTCTCTCTTATCTCTGCGCAACGGGACCTTTTTTCCCCCCCTTTTTGTTGTGGAATACGCATTCACAGTTGGGTCATCACTCTTTAGTGCCTCCACGTCCACGTCCCCAAGATAACGTTAACGCGCTCAGCAGTTAGCTTTGCCGTTGTAACTATAAATCTACTGTATCGCGCTGTGAGTGGGGAGAGAAACGAGCGGAGGGAAAGGTGTTTGTGAGGTGGCGGGATATTGGGAGAAGGGGGGGGTTATTGCGGCGCCTCAGCCGCCGAGGCTGCCGCTAGACCGCCCTTGGGGATCAAACCTGCTCAGGCGACAGGTGAATCAATCCGGCGGCAGGCGGCTCAACGGGAGCGCGCATCCAGCAGGCGTACGTGAGTGGGAATGTAAAATCCAGCTGTTACGCAGTGGGAGCTCGTCATGCCTCTGCATGGGAAAGGCGAGCATCCGACAAAGACCAACAGCCATTGTGCATCAGAGAAAATCAAGAACGGTTTCCCCGGAGGGCCAATAACATGAGCACCTTATATATAGTTTATTAATATTAATTTATTGTCTGTTCTTGTATTTGGTGTAGATTGGCAAGTAAGGCTGTTACCCTACCAAAAAAATTAGTCTGGGACTCGTATATCTCACGATGAATTATATGCTGTCTATGAGGCTTTTCCACTCAATATCATGTTAGTATTCTTTTTGGCAGGAAAATCCTGTGATATAAAGATATTCGTTGTTGCCACAGGACGGGAGGTCAGCTGCTATCGTACAGTAATGTCAAGTGAAGAAGGTGAGCTACGACCAACTGCAGCTCATTAAATGGGGCTGTCAAAGACACAAAGGCAGACCGACTGTGCTTCTGTTATACAAATCTTGAGGATGTGACATCTTACAGTAATTGACATTTTAGCGGTTGCGGCACGGCTCTAACAAGGACACTGTCTCCATCTCTGATCATCTGTTTTGGTTTAAGGTAAAATATTCAATCATATCAATCCGTCCTTCTCCTTCATTTTGCTGAAAGGATTACCATTTTGTTTACAAGTCACCTTTCTTTAATACAGCAGTTTGTCAACATGTGACCTTGTTCCGTTAGCCTGAGCGGAATGCAGCGTTTATTTAGTGTCACTCTGCAAAGGTACAAGGAAAACCAGGCTAAGACGGCGAACAATAAATACTTGGCCAACATCAGCATGTTGTCATTGCGAGCCTGTTTCCATGCTGGCATTAGTTTTGACTAAGCTCAAAGTGCTGTTGTCATGATATTCTCTCACTAAATTAGTGTTACAATGTTGAAACCCATTTGCATGTAAAGAGATTAGAGAAGATTCAGTGCTTGGTATAATGTGTCTTCATATTTTACATTTTTCTCACAAAACACTTGATGATCTTTTTTTTTTTGTCTCGCATATAAAACACTGTTATAAACACGACAGCGGCAGGTTGGGTTAAGTCCATTAAAGAAGGATCGCGGCTTGTTGTGTGATACTTTCATCTAAAACATTTACCCAGTAGCTCTCAGGTATAGACTGACTGTACTGCGAAACTTCTAGATTAAGATACTGACAATTTAATTAGACTACCTGTGAAAATGAGCATGTGGGAATGTGTCATCGCTCTGGCATTAAGCGCGGGCCGTGATTGGTCGTGTCCGTGGCCTCTGCATTGAGGGACTAGTATTCGTGGGTTCTGGTCTTGGCTGCGGTCAAGTGTTCGATAAAGTACCCTTATACGAATGCACAGGGGGACGCTGGAAGATGGCTATTGATTGACAGAAGTGTGGCTTATCAGCTGGATGGTGGACCATTGGGAAAGAGGCGGAGGCAATTAGAGGAAAGGGGAGAAAAAAAGGCGGCCGGGTGGAGTTGGGAGATGGTGCTGATGTTAGATTTATACTTGGTTCCATTTCTCATGGGGTCAACAGGCAGCGAGAGCACCAGACTCTGAGGCAAAGGAGATGAAAAGAAAAGCCGAGTCCATTTATCTTGCTGGAGATTAGCGGAGCTCACATGAAGGGGACATCAGAAAGAACCACCGCTGGCGTTTTTTGGGTTTTTTTTCCTGTCATTTAGTTTCTCCTTTCGCTCCCTTACTCCACACAGCTCGTGGGCAGTTTGTCCGTCGTTGGACCGGCAGCTTGCCGCGTGGAATCCCAGGTGCTGTACATCTCAGGATAGGTTTCCAATCATATCACAGGAGCCTCTTTGAACACCACTCGTGGAATGAAAATCCATTCAAGTCTCAAGTCACTGCATTGTGAGCCTGAAGAGTGGAGGGAGGCCTCGCTTCAATTACCGAAATGGAATCAGATGTGAGTGGCTTTGAGTGAAGATCAACATTAGCGCCACAGGGATTCTTTAAGCATGTAGAACCCGATGGAGGCGAGGGGGTGGGGGTGGGGGCGGTTACTATGTGGCAGGGGAGACAAAAAACAAAAAGTAGCGGGAAAATGCAGAGATCGGGGTGCCAGATGGATGATTAAGGTGCCACTCTGAAGGAGGGAACAAGACAAGACGGGAGATTGAAAGAGGTGGAAACAGAAATAAGAGCGAGGGAACGAAGGGGGCAGGGAATGAGAGAGGTGAAGGAGGAAGGTGAGGGACAAGAAGAAACATGCCAAGACATTAAAGGTTAGAAGGTGAAACGGGAGGAAAATGGTACGCGAGAAGCAGTGATGGGAAATTGGGCGCCATTTTAAATATAAATCAGCAGAGGGCGAAGAGGTGGGTTGGAAAGGAGTTGAAGAGGAAGACGGGAAGAGAATTTATACACTGCCCAAATCAGAGCGCCTTGTGTAATTCTCCATGGACATATTTGAACCCTACTGGTGATTTTGCACATTTGGTTTGGTGAATATTTAGTCTCGTCAAATAAGTTGTCTGAGTAATTGTTTTTGTTTTCATGTTGAACAATTTGATAGTTGTATTTGATGTTTTAAACGTATATCTTCTTCAAATCAATAATTGTCATGAGCGGTGGTACAATTTGGAAATCTCTATTCGAATCCAATTCCTAGGGACATGATTCCAAATCAATTCAACTTCAAAAAGGTTTTCCAATAAAAAAACAAAATAGAAAAGGTGCCTTAGTCTCACGCACTTCCCTCGGAGCACTGCGTGCTAAAGCATTCACTTGTAATTTTAGTACGCTGAAATGCAATATAAGAAATAGCTGGCAGTTATCTAAGTTAAGTGGTCTTGATGAAGGTCACTGCTGAACAGAAAGAAGGCAAGTAAAATGTGTGGGAGGAGACAGTTTCTTTATTTGACGAAGCATTCATTTGGAAGAATATCCCTGTCCTCTGTCGGTTTGAAAATAATCAAGTGTCATTTATTATCATGTTGCTGAAAGGTAAAAGAGAAGTTGGTTTATGGGTCGTGGATTAAGGAAGCCAAGAAAAGCAGTGTATTTTTGCCAGAGTGTTGGCCGGGTCGATCTTTCTCTGGCTGACCAGAGTTGCAGATTTGCCGCAGTGCGTGGGGGTCGTTCGGCTTGTTTGCAGGTTCTAACAAAATACTTGACCTTTATCCTGCAAAGCTAATTATTGCGCACTCCCACTAGGACCTGAACCTTGTACTGCTTATAAGACGTGGACATTAGTTGGAAGGGAAACCTCTATGTGAGTTCAACACATCGCTTTCATCCCTGTGAGCTCACCTTAAATCTGAGTATAAGACGAGGAGCCGGAGAAGTAGCCTGGAGCTAATGGTGTAATTTGCATGTGACTTACATTAGAGTGATGTGGAATATTTTAGCCTCCAGCTGATATGCACCATGGATTTCATTTTCAGTGTGCATTAGTTTTCAAGTAGAATATTTAAATATCTATTTTTTGCATAGACATAAATTCTGGATTTTTGAATATGGGAGAAGTAGTAGATACGTTTTTAACCAATAATTCAGACAAAAATATCTTGAACATTTCAGTGCACGTTTCAAGTTTGAATCCCAGAAACTATACAGTTTTCAAAGAACTCTTTTCCACAACAAAACATAGTGAACTGATCCTCCATATACTCTGGATGCATTATCCAGAACAATTCGGTTTATCGACCAATTTGTGCATTTTTTGCAGGAATTTCCTGCAAAAATACCTTGTACCTTCTCCTTGTACTCCATCAGCATGCCTCATCTATTTCCCCCCGCAGTTAGAGATTTCCCAAAATGCCGTCCTCTATCCCCGGAGCGTGTGTGCTGCATCCATCTGTTGTTTTCACTTGCGGTTAAGATGAGAGGAGAGCTGTAGTCTGACGTCTGAGAATAAGGTTCTCCAGTCGGAAACAGCAGGGTTGCGTCGCTTCCCCAAATTGTGGCTGCACTGCATTCTGGTCTATTGAAGCTCCTGTCAGTGGATAAATTGGCCTCTCTCCTGTGATGGATGCATTCATTCTCTCCTGGTTGAATATTGGTAAAAGAATATTGAGTTGCAAAAAAATAATCCTTTTCTTCTGTGATCCTCAGGGACTGACACCAAGACGCCTTCTGTTGGCATTTTAGATAACTGGGCAATTTTCTGCAATCAAACACAGCTGTAGCTGAAAATATCTATTGTGTGATGTCTATATTTGGCCTGTTATCTATCAACTAACAGAAAAACAAACAATATGACAACAATGACAGAGGTAATCAGCATTTCTATTGATGTTAATGCAGTTTTTCTCTTTAAACTCAAGCAGAAAGTTGTCCACAAATGATTTAGTATTCATTTGTTTCTTGGTTTTCAATGATGCTGCCAGTTATTGTCAGTGCCTCACAGCAGTGGTCCTCAACTACCAGACCGTGGACCAGTAACGGTCCGTGGGCCATTTGGTACCCGGCCGCGCAGAAAGAATGAACCACTTTTATTTATTTCATTTGACTTTTTTTCCAGAAAAATGTTTTATTTTGAAAATATTGTCTCCCTCTTGGCACATTTCCGTCACCCACCGTTTTTTTTTCCAGCAAAATATTGTCCAACACAAAACCGGTCTGTGAGGAGAGAAAGGTTTGGGACCGCTGCTGTTTTTACAACCTTCAATTACATTTTTATTTTGATCATCTTACAAAATGGACCTTTCCAAAATAATTAAATTCTTAAAAAATGTAATGCTATTTTTTTGTGGCCTCCCACCTCCATGCGCCGATGTCTCCGATATCACCTGTGGAGCTTCCCAGTATCTTGATTAATGATTCATAATGATTAATGGATTTAATGGTGCTCCGTCAGACCATGTGAGGCTCGGAATGCAGATTTTAATGAACAAATTATGGGACTTCCGAAGGTAAACTTTTTCAAAGCCCTGTAAACGGCACAGCTCACCATAAACAAGCATAGTGGTCTCTTACTGTAAGGTCTGCGGATGAGTCACAGCCCTCTGCATGCAGGCCGCCTTTGGCAATATTTTTTAGATTTTTTAATACAGAGAAAGTTCACGACTACGTTTCTCATCTGAATCCCATATTTCACTTTCTGCCGCTCGGCATGCCGATAAAAGCCTCTCAAAGACTAGTTCATTGCTATCTATTAACTGCAGACAGTTAGCATTTTAGCAACTGTTCATATGGATATTGAGGCGTGTTTGTGGAGTGGGCTGAATTTGAGTGAGGGCCCGGATGACAGACACACGCTGTAAGTATTCACAAGTCCATTTTAAATGAATTCAGGTTGTAAAATAGTGAGGCCAATTCAAATCTACTGCCCTGGCACGCTTTCATTAAGCTGTCAAGCTGCTTAATGAGCAGCCTGTTTCTGTTTTACAGCGTGTCTAGTTTGGCCATGCAATCAATAGCACCTGCTGGCTGCTGTCGCTCAGAGACCTCTGAAAACATCACACTTTGTGTTGGGGTCACAGCAACCCCCCCTCTCCCCCCCCCCCCCACCTCTAAAGCAACAATCGAGTAATAGATAAAAGCCTTGAGATTCACTCAAATCGAACCCAAGATCCCTCAGATGCTGACAAGAAAGAGGAAAAGCCTCTAGATTCAATGTGATGATGATGCACCCTTTATAAACCCGTCACAGCCAGCTGCAACGACTGATAAAACACACACACCCACACAATGCTGCAACATCTAGTACGCTGGCCGTCCTTAGCGGCAACTGTTCCTCAGTTTGTCTGAAAAATTGAAAGATGATAAGAGAACTTGACAGACACTCACCCACAGCTTTCAGGGAGGCATACTTGTTGAGATCCTTGTTTTGCTGCTGCTGCTGCTGCTGCTGCTGCTGCTGTTGCTGCTGCTGGTGTTCGTAGACGTGTGCCAGCTGGTTGAGGGCAGGGTAAGGGTGCTGCTGGCCCATGTTGGATCCCGGTCCCAAGTTGTTGTTGATCTGGCCGCCCTCTGTGGGCGAGGTCACATGACAGGCCAAGGTTAGAATCCGGTCCAGACCGGGCGTTCGGGAGGGTTGACAGTGTAAGGCATGTGCTCACAAAGCATGTGACGGGTTTCTTTGGAAATGATGTTCATGCTCCACCATTCTCAGGATTCTCATGCATCCATGTCCTTTTATTGGTTTTAATACTCGTATATCAGAATACAAGTTAAGTAAGTTGCTGAGCCATTCTTTCTTTACGTATTTTTGACCCATCGGCCACAATGAGGACGTTGAAGTTCATCAAAGAGCTTCAGTCCTCTTTATTTGAAGTGCTTCATAGACACATCCTTAATCCTCGCCTCAGTATGCAGAGCATGTCTCACCAGGAAAGCAGTTTGACTTTAAAAACAGGATCACATCAAATTAGTTATAACTTTGAAATTTGTTATAATTTTCTAATTAGTTTTTGGGGTTTATGTGTAATACAGGATTTTTGATTATTTTTTTAGCACATCCGCTTGCTGTCCAAACATATTTAGTGCAGAGAGTACACTGCAAAAAAAACCTACTACATTTTTACAGTATTTTTTCAGTTTTTTAAAATGATATTACAAACATTATATGTAAACTGTTCATTTAGGTATTATGCCAGTATGACAAATGACATTTATTTCTCATGCCAATTAATGTAAAATAACGCTAATTATCCGTGATTATATATCTTGCTCATTATATGAAGGTTTATGTTCATACAAGACAATTGTCTTTGTAATTTTATAAACCTTTGTAAAAGTTAAACCTATTATATGTGTGTGTCTTTTTATATTTAAACTCTGTAAATCTTCCATCCAACACAATGCAGTATGACACTACATAATGAATACATTTTGATTTGAAAATGTTCATTTCAAATCAATTCATTGTTCCTGTTATCGAAGTAGTTCAGCTAAACCACCATCTTTCTCCACATTTCGTTGACTATCATTTTGTATTTGAATGTGAATTTGCGGGTTTGAAAGGAGTTTACTCTTTCCTGCTTATGGCGTAGGAAGTAAAAGATGTTGCATAATGAAAACAGTATCAAGGTTGTGAAATGTGCTGATGTATGCCCCTAAATCCTCAAGCGCTAATATATTTTCATTTACATGCCGCCTCAGAATCACAGTAAACCTTGGGGTGATGCTTTATAAGAACTTCAGGAGCTTTATGTTCTGATTGTGATTAGCAGGCAATCAGTCCTTCATGCACCAGCACATTTTAAAAGCAGCCCTCTCAGGCATGGCAGTATTTGATTAGCGAGCGGATCAACCGTCCTCGAGAATTCAGCCCAAAGCTGCTCCTCCTCCTGAAGACTCAGATGGTACGTAGGCTTGCGTAGCACAGCTGCCCATCCTGACTTTAAAACCACGTGGAAATGTTAAAAGATGTGTGGCAATTCAGCATTGTTCCCTGACGGATAATTGCACATCTCTGTTCCTGAAGGCGGAGGTGCGCTTGCTGAGTAAATACATTCTGTTAAAACGTCCTCAAGTTCTAGTTCTTGATAGTTTGAGAACAAGTTGAGAGGGCGAGAGGAAAGAAGGAGAGGGAGCGCGGTGAAATGGGAGAAAAGAGAGGGATGAGGATGCAGAAATAATTAAGAGAGTTTGTCAGAGAGACAGAAACGCACAGTAAAAGATGGACAATCTCAAACACAGATCCTCCCTCGCCTCCTTCTCCTCTCAGCCCTCTTATAGCTGCTGGGGCAGATGGCCTTTTGTTGCTCCGCGGCAAACAGAAAGGGAAGTCACGTGGCTGAAAGCCGACGGCATTGATTTCCTCCTCCATTTTCTGCCTGTCAGCGGTGCACGAGGTGCGTTCTCAGGCCTTAAACCTGCACAGTCCAACTGTCAAGCAGAGCAGGTTGTGGTGTCACTAATTAATCACTTAGCCCAGGAACACACTCAAACCCCACATACACACACACACAGACAGATGCTGGGTGACAACGTAGAGAGAGAGAGAGAGAGAAAGAGTGGAGACAAATAAAAAAGGAGCACCAGAGTGTGGAAGAAAGAACAAGGGACAAGAATCGCAAGTGGGATGAAATGTGCCGTGTTGCTCGGTGAGAAGGAAATGAGACGAGTGACGTGATTTCATTTGGACAAAATGGATTATTAAAGGCTTTGTGAGAGTGAGTAAATGGAACCGGCTGAAGGCTGCCGTTAACAATAGTGGAGGAGCCCTTCTCTTTCACGCGTCTAATAGAATCCCCACAACAACAACCGGCACTGGCGATGAAAGGCAGTTCTCTGGCACGGCACGAGGTCACCGGTGTCCTCGTTTCCAAACGGAACAAAAATCAAATGTCATGTGTGGATTCAACAGTCAGGAAAGAACATCAACGAGAACTGCTTGGAATATCAGCAGGAAAAGATGGACGAATAATGATTTTAGTCAGTTTATGATATGCGGCAGGTGGATGCGAACTATATCACTTTAAACATATGGAAAAGGTTTGATAATGAGGGAACTGGCCCGCGGAATAGCAGCCCCCAAAAAAAGGGACTACAATTATACTATTTACTCATTTGTAATTGTATATAATTCCTTCATTTTGATAAATAAATAAACACCAATGTGGTTGGATAACATTTGTACAGTATTTTTCCAGGGACCTCAGACAGAATGAATTAAACTAGACTTGATGATGCTCTGCCAAGCTGGCTGGCAGGTCGTTTGACAGGCTGGCTATTCAGATGACAGGCCACTGAGCCGCAGATTAACATATGGTTACAGCTGTGCTCAATCCTGGGTCCCAGCAATAATTGGACATTTTATAAAAATACATTTGTTTTCTTTCTGACGCATATTTACGTGAGAGGATTAATACTTGGGCCTTCCTTGCCTAACAAAATCATTAGTTAACGAACAGCGGTACAATCTTGTAGAAAAATGAATTTGTTGTTTAGTCATAAGATCAATCAAATTGAGTTTTTCCACAGAGAAAACATGTTGGTGTTGTATGTGTACGGTCAATCTCCTGTTTACCAGATATGTGTTTATACGTTTCATGGAAATAGGTCATTCGAAATGAAAAATGCATTTAAAAAATGACGACTAAATAAATATTGGAATGGAAAAAAGGACCAAATGGATAACAAATCATCCAAGATGGGGAAAACTTAAATAAAACCACTTGCAAGTACAATATATAGCCGAGCTAGACACGGGTTAGCTTAATAAAGGAGATACAACTAGCCTTTCCAGTCTTTTGTGCTAAGCTAAGCTAATTCTTATTTTGTGTTAAACTTCTACTCACGCTTCCCGAGGAGATTTTTATAAAAGCACATCTCCTAAAATGCTACACTATTACTTTAAATGCAAACGAGAACAATAGCAACGTAAACCAGATTCACAGAGCAAAATTATCTTTTCACGCTTCTTTCACTCACACTGCTCCCATAAGATTTAGAATTCTCCGTGGTGGTGCATTGAAATAACACATGATTTAGATAATACAAGTGTGTATAAACAAGCATTTCATTGAACGATTTTTGGCCTTAAAAACATGTTGGAGTGGCCTTATACATTTTTATTAGTAAACCAACTTTGAAAGAAACTCAAAAGCAGTTCTCAAGAAGGTTTTAAGAAAGAATGATGATTCATACAGGAAATTGCCTCAAAGTTGAAGAAAATACATTTCCTTCAGTTTATCACATCATACCACAATAGTTTAAAATATGCAGCCTACAAAACTTGCTGCTTATATTCTCCAACGAAGCGCTCCAAGCATATGTACTGTATCTGTATTGCTCATGAGACCGACAACAAAGATTGACGCTGTGTGCTGCTGCTCGCTGCGGATCCCACAGTTCTCTCCTCCTTCTACTCTGATACCGTTCTGCTTGAGAGCCTTTCCCCTCCGGTTCCCTTTGCACACACAGTACTATTATTCAAGTCAAGAGAAACACTGTTTGAGCTCTAAAGTTGACATGGGTGATGAAAATATACATATTTGGGGACTTTGCTCTCGTGCAATCTAGAGAAATAGATTAAAGTTCATTCAGCAAATTCTTTCTGCGCTTTGATCTTGGTGAAAAGAATCGCCAACAGAGTGAAGACAAACAGTTTGAACCCATTCGGCGGGATGACTGACAGCTGTCACCAGGTCTCCCGTCAGGATAATGAAGGCGAAGCAGTGGGAGTCTGCCTGTGTGATCAGAGCGCCGTTAAGCTGCAGCAAAACACACGGATCCTCACCGCTGTCCTTTAACTACCTCCCGTGACTGCAGCTACTGGAGTATTAAGATGAGGGCTTCTGCAAACTACACTAGAAAGGGCAGTAAATTACAAACACTTCAAAAAGCTGAAGACCAAACTTTGATCCCTAATCAAAGCGTCTGCGTTTTGGACACAGAAGGGGAAGCATTTCCACAAAGCTCTGCATGAATAACAGACACATCCCTGCAGCCCTGGCAACACAACAGCAAATGTGTGGCAGTCAAAATGGCAAATTCATTGAAAAGGCCTCTGATGAGAATAGTTTGAAATGCCCATCGCTTGTTTTTACTGAGAGCCTCAATGACCTTTACACAGAAAATGTGTAATTGTGAAACATACAACTTTAACAGTTTCAAAGTACCTGATCCTAAATATGGATCCTTGTAACCCTTCAAAGATTCAAAAGATAAGCTGCTCTTGTGTCTCCTTCATTGGCTTCAAACAGGGATAAAACCTCCCCATTTATTTTGTTAAATTAGGTTTTCTTATGTATTGTCAAGTTACATTTAGACTTTGGGAGCAAAACCAGACAGGGTCTCAAGGCCCTCTAAGTCGATGAGCCATGTTTAGCCACGTTTAGCCAGGTCGCTCCATGTCTGGCGTGTGTAGGGACCACGTTCCAAAATGTCATACCAGGCTTGATGAAATTAGCAGAAAGGCCCATTCGGGAATCGTTCTGATGTGTTTTCCACTGCAGTAGCGAGCCCACTGCCTTAAAATTGTTCTGTCAATCAGGATACGCCAGGTTTCCATGGACACGTGTATTTCCGTCTCACAGCCGCCATTAATGGCTGCTGGAAGACTTTCAAAGGTCAGCTACTATAATTTAGCTCAGACTTCTGTGAGTTTGACAAGACGGACGTCAGGCTCTGCAAGATTACTGCTCCGTGTTATAGATTCATCATTCATCCTTTTCTTGGTAAGCCGGGTTCACAACACTTGTGAAAGTACATTTTAAAAGTGGCTGTAAAATGTCCATCAATCACAGACGGGAGCAAACCTGTGAATTTAGTGCTGTGAAGTCGTCGCAGGGCTCATGGAATTTACAGTAAAGGCAGCGGATTCAATAATGCATATGGTTTCAAACCTTATGGTGTTATGTGCCACCGTTTGAACAGGATTTCCTTTGAATTCACCCTGAATTACCGTGACCGCGCCGATGACACAGCGCGCGGATGATGAGCTCTCGACCGCCAGGTAGCAGGCGACGACACGAGCGTGCACCTACGTATCAGCGCAGAGGCCGAGCCGCGCGGCGCCGCTTCAAATATCCCCCCCCCCCCCCCCCCCCCCCAGCCGTGGGGTTTCTGTGCGTTGCTCACGTCCCAGACAAGAATATATTCTGTTTTTTGTGCCACACACACACACCGAAGTGCTCGAAATAGGGTCGACAACACACTGATCAGCGTACCTTGGCGTGTGCGCTGTGTAGCCGGGGCACATGTATGTAGGAGTGTCTCTATCTCATGCTTGGCCTCAGTCCATCGCCACTGGTCTCTAAAGTGAGTAATTTCCCCACTTGTTTGATTGTGAGCAGCTGACTCATCTATTATTCCCTCTTTCTCCTCCCTGTGCAAATGAAATAACCCTCTTCTTTTCCTCAGCTGCAAAACGGCCTCTCTTTCATACTCAAGCCGCTCCGTCTCCATCCCTCTTGTCATGGCAACAGGATTCGCTGGTGTAGTATTTGCTCCGCAGCGCACGGCGAGTTCGCATTGTCCCGCAGTCACCCACGCCCACGAATCAACAGGCAGGCCGGCTGTACTGTACTGAAAAACTCATTGTTATGCAACCTATGTTGTGCCGCCTTCTGCTCCGTCGGCCTGTGTGTTCATCTCCCTCCACTTCTTGTCAAGGAATTGTCCAAAAACCTGCGCGTCTCATTGAAAGACTTCTTTCAAAGGCATTTTTATTAGTCATTTTGAAGTTGAACAGGTGTTGACACAAGGATCTACACCGACAATGAAAACCTGTGTCAATACGGCTTTGAAATGAAAGATGTGATGTGTCCAAAGCCGCTGCCTGTAATGTTCTGTTGAACTGGGAGCAACAGTAAACCTTTTGCTTTTATTAGCCGGTGTGTCTTGTGACCGCAAGCAGCATTGGGTGTGTGAAGCTGTCTGTATTTGTAATGCAGCGCCGGGGGCTCTTGACTTGTCCGAGTCACTCACCCTTGGGGGACAGTGTGCACACATGAGTAGGAGTGTATGGCCTCCTCCGTTTCTCTGCATATGCATATTTATTCACACTGAAAATGGTAAGCGGGTTCTGTGTGAGACTGTGTGAGCCGGGAGCCCCCCCACCCCCCTCCTCCTGCACCCCACCCGGCCTGTCTGTATCCGTATGCGCCACATATGAAGCACGGCCAGAGAGCGAGGACCGCACCGAATTTGGGACGTAAAATCGCCTTTGTATGGTTAATGGCTTTATTCATTTATTCATTTATTTATTTATTTATTTATACAATAACATTTCCTAGATCGAGGGGAGACCGGCGGCGAGAAAAAAAACCCCAGAGGTCTGTGGCTCCGTGGGTCTTGCTACCTGCTGGCTCTGTCAGCAGCGGGGGGGCGGGTTTTAAGTGCACGGGCCACACAACTCGCAGCGAGGAACTATTTGACACCGACGCTTTCTGCCTGAAAGGAAGCCAACTTCCCGAGAGCCAAACCGGCCCCCGGCCTTCAGAAGGGCCACAAAGGTCACTGAGTGGATGATGGGTGCTTGAAAGCTCCAGGGGGGCAGTTCTGCGGCTGCCGGTGACCTGATGCTGTGACTAGGTAGCAAACAGACACGTTTTAAAGCTAAAAGTAATGAATAAACAGATGTAAAGGATAACTTGCTGGAAGTCAATGAGGTGAAATAAGGAGTTGAAATAGCTAGAAATGATAGATTAGGCTAAAAGTTCAGAACAGGTTAAATGGTTGAAACAAATAGCTCCTGTCACTCGTGTGAAGTCAACAGTTGACAGTCCATTTATATGAAGGAAATACAATCAGCATCCACTGTTAAATGGTTAATAGTGTTGAATCTCGTAGCGTAGCCTCACGGAACCCTGTCTGTCTTCTCCAAAGCGACGCTTTCCGAACCTCGTTCTTCTCATTGTCATCCCTGTGCTGCTAGCTTCGTACTAGCTCATTAGCGCATCAGCACGCTCCCATTTAGGAAGCGATAGTGAAATGGGACTTGAAGGAGGCGGGCAGGGGGAAATTGTGTGGTGAAATGCTTGAGAGATGCAGAGAAATGGGCCAAAGGGAAACATGTGCAGACTGAGCCTTTGAGAACACAATGACTTCGGTTGCACCCTTTTATGATTAGAGCCTTACATCCTACCTTCCTCATTTTGAAGTACTATCGATTTCTATTGCCCCTTTTGTTTTTTCTTCCCCTCGCCTACTCAGGGGATCCTTTGCAACGGGATTCAAACACCATCTCCTTCATGCCTTGTGTTGTCACAGGACAATGCGATGAGCGGAGTCTCACGGGACATTGTTAAAGTTGACTGAATCCATAGTAAGATATCTCTCTCATATCAACACAGGCTTGTTAAACCAGAGATGTCTTTGTTCAAGGAAATTGGATTTTAATGTAAGCATTGCGGGAACGAAACCTTATCAGTGTCATAAGAATGCCGATAATGACCATTACTGAGCCTTGAGCCGCTTCCTCCGACTATAAGGCATCATTTTCCTTTTCCCACAGCTTCTGAAACATACTGTCCATGCTTACCTTAGTTTATTATCTCTATCCAGCCCCTAAAGCGCCGCAGATGGGGTCGTCCATTTGTAACGGCATCATAATGTGTCGTTGCAGCTGACTTCACACTCGTATGTAACGGGAAAAAAAAGAGTTTTGTGGCATCTACGCTGTACGAGTGGATGGGAACCGCTCACGTGTGAAGGCCGTTTGATAGGACAAAATGCTAAATAACACCTCCGGATAACAAGACCTGTTTATCAGAGGCTTAAAACCATACGTTCTCTGCACCGCTGAGTGCAGACAGATGTGTGGGAGAACAAAAGGTAGAAAACAGAATGCAAAATATTGTTTGGAAATAAAAGCTGCTCAAATAACTGCAATTAAATCTCGTATGACTGTTGAATACTCTTTAATTAATACATTAGCAGTGACAGACAACCAATATTATTGTATTATTGTAAGTGTGAATATGTAATAAACTAGTGGGTACTTTTTTAATTGCAGATCGAATACTGTTGATCTGTTTTCCTAGATTTAAAAAATCTGTGTCCTGCACTCAATTGAACTTTGGATAATATGCATGTCAAGTTGCTGTGAAGTCAGTGTTGCAGAATGGTTAAATGACACTGCCAAAGAACTGTATACAATGTGGATTAGTCAAATCAGGCAAAAATCGGATCCGCTCAAAAAAAGAATATGGGAAGTTGAGTAGGAAGACAGCTCTGGTACCTGATCAGTACAATACTACAATACTAATACTAAAAAAACGCTCGACTGGTTGTACTCTACCACAGCGGCAGGATTTCAAATTCACCACTGAAAGCAAACATTTAATCTCCATTCAGCACACAGTCAGATTCACACTCGTCTTACCCCAATAAGGCGTCAAGGAATGCCTTTGTTTTGGTATTTTCCAAATATAAAAAAAGTTTGATTTGATTTTATCTCGTAAGTGCCTCGGGTGATTATTTCCGGTGCGTGTCCCTCCCGCTGGACAGGGCTCATCAGTCACCGGGCCACGAGAGACAAATAAACACCTGCTCAACCAAAGCCCACGGTGGACAAAGAGACGCCCTGTTTCATCATCATAATGAAACACCGCTCGAAGCAACAGAACAACCGCAATAACATTTGGGCCCACAGTTTTTCTCAAAGATCCTCTTTCCCTGTCGCAGAAAAAGTTCCGTTTTTGAGTCACAGGTTGATTCAGAATCCTTTTTCCTTTAACTCTTAAAAGGGTTTTTTTGGGCTCTTTCGAGTCGTAGGTTTGGGAGCATGCTGCACCTTCTCCCCTCATTACTCGGCATTACGAGTCAGCGGCGGGACTCACGTACCATCAACTAAGGGTAACATGCTGCTACAGACATGGAAGGTGGGGGGGGAGCAGTGGGAGATTGTGATGATAATGAAGTGTGTCTCAGTGGGGGGGCTGACACCTCTGACAACATGTCAGCAGGGCCGACCCAGATACCAGCGGAGAGAGACAGGCGGGACACTGCGTTCCAATGGTTGCTTCTGAGAACCTTGTCAGCTACGTAAAGACGTGCAGCGACACGATTAGGCAAAACATATGTGATTTAAACTGAAGGCGTGCAATACTAAGCAGCGGCTTTGATTTGTTTTCTAAACAAATATCTCATCAGTCAGTCATGGTTTTTTATTCAGGAGACATCATGTCAGAATGTCCCTTTGTCCAACAGTGTGCTGCGATGGTGCAACGGTGACCTAATTCCTGCAAAGCAAATGAGATTGCTTCAACTCTACTTTGTGTTCACTGCTTATTAAGAAACGTTAACACGCTGAATTAAAGCTATGAGTGATGGTTTTTGCACCAAACATTGCACCTGCTAAACACAATAATTTAATTGTAACACCAGCATTGGGTTTAATAGAGGTCCAACTGATATAATCCAGCATTATCTTTTATAAAAAAGCAGAGGCGTCTTAGCTGATAATAGATAAGATTTAATTAAAGGCAAATGTCAGAATTCCTTCCCCTGTAGTCTGTGGCCAAAGTGTCTCTCTGCTGAAGAGAAAGAGAAGCTTTATGTTTAAAGGGGGTAAGACTGCTGCACCTGGGCCCCCCCTGGGCTCAATCCCTGGCAGGTTTATGTGCTGGAGCACAGCTGTGAGGGGCTTTTGTTGGCCTGCTAAGACAAAACAGGGCAGCATGCAGATTCCCCCGTGCTCATCCCTCCTCAGCCAGCCGGGGGCTGCAGCGAGAGAAGAAATGCATGACAATAATTGTTGAATCCAGTGAAATCCAGGAGTTAAACGCGAGCGGTAATGGCCCCAGCCGCCCGAGATTCACACAGTCTAATCAATCCAAGACGGCAATTTACTTCCTTTATTTGTTTGGAGAACAAATAAAGGGGGTTTGTAAGTGTATGTCTATCGATCCGCACTAAAAATAACCCTTTGTTACCTACGTTCTAGAATCGACTCGAAGCAAAACAGGTCAATAACGTGAGGCTTCATCATCATCTTGCGCATGTCATTTGTTTTTGCTTCGTAACTTCAAGTTTCCTTCAACAACGTTCTAAACGCAATCCTGTTTTGTCTTTTTGATCTCTCTCAATGTTAGTTTGTGCACGCTCGGTGCACAAAGCAACTCAACAGCGTGAGACTACCGAGGGACCAGGTAGAGAGGCTGTTCTGGGGTACCCTCTCCTCCGCCTCTGTCTGCGTTTCTACGCATGGGCATGATTGATATCAGCACATGGTAAGCAGCACAGTCCTATCCGCCTGTTATTTGTGTACCTGCTTCTTCTCTTTCTCTCTGTGCCTCCTCTTCTCAATCAATCCCCCGTCTCCTCAGTCCATCTGTCTCTGCAGAGGAGGCGGGTCAGCTGACCATCACCGTGTATTCAACATGACGCTCGCCTCATTCCACCCGCTCATAAAAGCGGGAACCTTTTAGGGGAGACAAATAATCTTTCATGAGCCCCCGAGTGGCCTCGAGGGATCGTCGCACTAAGAGCGACAGATTAGCCTTGCGAGTGAATCCCACACTACCGCAGGACCTGTCTGTTCGCGCCCCAAAAGAGGCCTCGCTGACGTTCTATTGTGAGCGCTGTGAACTAAACGTGGCGCTTATTGATGGCACGCGCTGCAGGAATTGACTCAAGGGAGACATCCGTGTTCCCTTGAAAGTTTTAGGGATGCCTGCGGGAGGAAGGGGCAAGGCGGGGGAGGGAAGAAAAACTAGGTTACTGAAAACAGACCTACTGCCTCGCTCCATTTGTAATCAGGAGAACACATGGTGCAACGAGCCTTTGAGTGTTTGCCCGTCTGATGATGCGTGTGACTGTACGAACTGTATGACTGCACATTCTCAGATGGGTGGCTGCACCCATTGTCCATTTGTGCAGTTCACAGCTGCTTTTCCAGGGAAAGTGTATTTTTTTTTTTACATTCACGTGCCCTTGTTAGTATTAAGTTCCGTTCATGTGATGTCTGTTGCGCAACTCATCACACTCTGAAAAGCAGGCCCGTCAGAGTAGATGACCACCGGGGAAAGAGATACTGTATGTAACTAGGGGCTAAATCGCTAAAAACTATTTTTCTATGTCAAAAGATTATTTTAGCACCCAATGTCTTCCAGGGGGGCTGTTTGTAACAAAAAGGGCGACGGGGTGGGACAATTAACAGTAGATTTAGTTAGAGAGCTAATGTGTCAGCGCGTTACTTTAGTAAGCCGAGGTACTCTGATGTGTCCACATTCTACTGTGGCATAAATTGCATAAAACTGGATTTTGAACAAACTAATTGCAGCAAATGTAACATGTTAGGCACACTAGGGGTCAGGATCCCACACTTTTCCCATTATTTTACATATTTTTGTGTGTACCCTGGCAGTTTTTTGATTTTGCACTTTCTAAAACATAGGTTTGTGTTCTTTAGCGTGTTGGTACGGCGTCTGACAATCAATCCAGTGACAAAGAAGCAAGTTCCACCGCAATAGAACAATCCCTCTGGCGGGAGTTCGACACTCCATCTCTATGGTCCCGCAGAGTGCCAGTGTAACTGTCGGCTCTTCTCCTGCACCGCCTAATGTCTTGGCAACAGTGAGTGCGAGGGAAGCCCCCCCGTCCCCCTTTCCGCTTAACAAATGCTGCAGAACTGGGAGGCAAAATGTGGTTTCTTCTCGACAGCATAGTGTGGGGGGTAAGAAGTGGGTCGCAACATAATGAAATCCCCACATGGACGACCCCCACAGCCTACCTGGCCGGGGCGCTGCCTGCACTGCCAGCTGCTCACCAGAAACTAACCCAGAGCCAGTTTATGAGGAGAAATATCCGCTTCAACACCTGTCACATGACCAGCACTTCTGCATCAGTCGCTGTTAGCCCTGACATTTAATCAGTTGGTGTAATAGTTTTCAGTGAGGCAATATTGTTGGTGATTGGCCTGTTGAGTCTACCTTCCCCTATGTTGATTATTGTTTTGGGCCGTGTCCGTAATCTCAAAGGAATGGTGTGAGCAAATTGCAGCAACTTTGTGGAAATGTTGTTTTCTAAATGGTACAACCACCATCGGACATGTAACCCTTGAGCAAATGATCCAGTGATGATGTCACATGATGTCATCCTCAAAAGGAGAAATGAGGTGCAATGCTCTTGTTTCTACATTATCCACAGTAGGATCCCACTGCCGGGATTTCTGCACGCTGAAAAAGGGCTCTGGCAGCTAAAAACTTGTTGTCCCGACCACAAGAGAGGACAACATGACAAAGAGAAAAAAAAACCTCGTCTGGAGAGTCACCGCTGAAATAACAGAAACACCCACCTTTGCAGGAATGTCTGTACATATATGATGTCTCTGTGATATTATCCTTCTCCCTCCCTTCTGTTGTGTTTGTGTGCGTACTCACACACTTCTGCATCCGCCGCCTCATACTCACGTCTTCCCAAATGTAAACTGGTTAATTATGAGATTCATCGCTGTTAGCACCTGTTGGGTAATTAATGCCAATCACTGCCTTCTGGGTAGGAAAATTATCCTCCATAAAAACACTATTCAGCTAACCTCCCTCTTCTCTCTTGTTTCCTCTTTCCTTTCTCTCTTCCACACTCATTACCTTCAACAACCTGTGTGCCCTGCGCCTGCTGTTAGCAAATCAACCCAGAAAAATAAATAAGCGCTGCTATAAACAGATGCTGCAGCGCTGGCCTTGCTCGTGGAGAAAGCGTTTTTTTGGAGTACCGTCAACCACAGATTGGCAGAACGTGTAGGTGTGTGGATGTGGCGATGGAGAAACCCGAGATGTCAGCTTAGCAATCAGAAATTGGTAAATAATTCAGGGCCGGGCTAATGCCTGGGACGGTAATGGTGGTGCTGGCCAGACTGGCGGTTTGCAAAGCAGAGAACTGTGCCGCAGCTTCATGAGTGTATTTTGATATTCAAACTAATCATATTCTATCAATTTTAAGACCTTTTGCAAGTTTAATTTTTAAAGTTAACCACTTGATATCGAACTGTGTAGTCCAGGTCTGCAGCAGTTGCAGTGACGGTGAGTTTCATCACCGTCTGCAATTTTGTTGATTTTTTGTTTTTTACGGCTTTTGAGCAGCTCCTCCATTTTTTTTGTGCATTTTCAATAAAATGGCGTCAACAGCACACTTTTAGTCGCATACTGACATCTTTGTCTTTTCATTTCCAAATGAGTGAATTCAACAAGGGTATTAGTTTGAATTCTGATTCTGTGATTCTGTTTCCATATGCCCAGGTCATTTGTCTTGTTTTGTATAATATTGCTATCACTCAAAATAATAAAAGCCAGAGCAAACCAGAACTCAGCAGTAAACACAACTAGAATGTTATATGTGAGAGAAAATTGACTTTGCAGGATATTGAACCCCAAATACTGTGGCATTTGGGGTGTGAATGAGGACCCAACTAAACAGGGGGCACCTTTTATTGCAGCCTCTGCCATCAGTGTGTAAAGGTGTGTGGGAATGTAAGAAAAGAGTAACAGACAGCGCTTTGGGCGGTCTGATTGCTGGAAATGTGATTTTTCCAATTTCTTTCACGCATCTGTGCACCGGTTACCTGCACATGCACACAATTCCTACTCATTTGTGCGACCAAACAAAGTTGTGTACACCCTTTTTTCAATTCCTCTCATTGCCTCCCAGCAAAAAACAACAAATCAATGTCTCTCATCTACTACCCGCTAACTAGGCAAGACTGACAGACCCTGTACATTCACATCAATACTGTTTATTCACACTTGTATTTAACAAATGTGCCGATGCCACAGAAAATGGGGACCAATTCAAGTATAAGTTAATGCCAAAGCACCAAAAGCCCACAGAACCACATCTTCAGAATGCTGCCATTGCGAGCTTGAAGGCGAAAGGCAACATGGACCTCTGTCCAAATCCGTCCTGCTCTATGTCCCCCCTAACTTACATATCAGGAGAGGCCTAAAGGACGGATGGTCTCAGTATAGGTCTCCTCGCTCCATCTTTCACCAAACACACTCAGCCTCCCTGCAGTGGGATCTGCTTTTCCTTTTCCACAATCTCTCTCCTCTCAAGTCTGGTCCTCCGCTTGCCTTCCACCTGCCTTGAATTTCGGTTCCCGTTCTCTATTTATCCCCTCAGTCCCTATCTTTAAGACTTGGCATGTAGGACTACTCTTAAGTAGTCTCTGTTCATCCGGATAGGATGGGAAAAAGGCGCTTTTCAGATCCCCTCTGCTTCAATTTCCCAGGGTTCCTGAGGGGGGCTGATTCAATTGCTGCGTGCTGGTAAAGTTGACAGTGACATCTAAAGGTACTTCTCCTTCTGGATGCCTGTCTCTTATGCTCCTCTAGAATTACTATTTGTTTAATCGGTGAAGCAATCTCTGCAATTGCTCTCTAAAGTGAAAAAAGTCACTTTCTTGTGTGATTGTAGATGTCTGTCATACATACAAAGTCATGCAAAGTCAGAGTTGCAGGATTACAGGCTGTGGCTAGACACTTAGAGGAAGTATTGAATCGGCATGCAGATGCTCTACCGCGGTAAAGCTGCTGCATCATCACAGGCTGAGCACTGTGTATTATATGTTACTGGGCAGCCAACTATATTAATGTGCTCTCTGATTCTCCAATAAGGTAAAGCCCGTTGGTACAATGAAGCTCATTAAGTTGCTTTGTGCACTGACCCAGTGGCAGGCTGCTGGCTGTGATCTGATGAGAAGATGAAATGGAGCATTTGCATATATATATATATACATGATGCCAAACAGTGGCCAATGAAAGGGCAGGAATGCATTTCAATGTTCCATTTTTAGTCCACGGGTTCATCCTAAGGGGGCTTTTGGCAGGAGAAGGTTATGATCTGTTACATCCTTAGACATTTTCTTGTCTAACATTACGTTGCCAGGCAACCACCAGCTGTTTCCCCTTCATTCCGGTCTTAGCTAAGCACCTCCTAATGTGTTGTCGTTTTTTAAATCGGACAGCCATTAAACTGTTAGCAGGAAGGCAAATGAGCTCATTTTGTTCCGTGTCAAGCGATTCCTTAAATGCGACTGGATGAAACGGCGTCACAGAATTCCAATCGTTACATGACTGGAGTCTTCCTGCAAGACAGCTACTAGATTTCAAAGCAACGTTTCACACTAACAAAAACTATATAGGCTTTTGACAGATCAGTCCTTCAAAAGATTTCAAAGCAAGAATTGAAAGTCAAACTGATGATGTATTCAATGAGTGTGTTCTCCTTCACTCCCTCCTTGTACACTGAGGTTGTTCAAGCTGTGTGAAGTTTATCACTATCAGGTCATGTGTGGGCCAAATACATTCAAACAGCATGACCTTTCCTGAAGCAAAAAACAGTTTAAATCCTCCAAGGAAGGAGATTGTAGACTGTCTTCTAATATTACAGCACAGCGATGTGCAGTATCATTCTAAACATGCATGTTAATACAGTAAATGGCTACAGAGTAGAAACACACATCTGTTTCTCTCTGGGCTAAAATGGTGCGCAACAAAAACAGCACAAGGAGAAAGGAAGACATGGTGCAACCGACTCCTGCCTAAAGGGGCAGGAAATGGCAAGAGAACGAGGCCCGAGTGGCCAGAAGCCGAGGGGGAGCTGAGAGCAGGGCGACGGCTACACCCAGAAGGGCGGAAAAACAAAACTCCGTCTCGTTTTTTTTTCCTGAGTCGTTCCAGGCCGGTGATTTGCAGGCGGCGCAGACAGGCACTAGATCTGTCAGAGCATCGTGACGCATTTCGCCCAGCCACATGTCCCCTATCCATGGGCCAGTGCCCAGCAGGATGGGGGGCGGTGTGGGCGGGGGGGGCTGTAAGCCTGTCCACGAGCTTGTGTGTCCCGGTGTTTGTGTGTGTCCATATGTATGTGCTAGCGGCGGGAGGGCTGCCAATGTGTCCCTACCTCCTCGGGGCAGCGTGGTGAGTGAGCCAGGCCATACTGAAGCCCGCGGGCCAAAAGAGAGAGAAAGAGGTGCAGTTGGTAATGTGCCAGTGTGTGTCTGTGTGGGGAGAAGGAGAGGGGGGGGGGGGGGGGGCACGGATGCCACATGGGGACGGGGTGGGGGTGGGGGGGGCTTCACAAACGTGGCTCCAGCGTGAGATTTCCCTTCCTGTGGCTTAACATTGCTGGTGGCATGAGCCGGCTCGCCAAACAAAATCTGCTGCTTGCCCCCGGGTTGTGTGAAACACAGGCCTGGAGAATACAAGAGTGTGTATACGGAGGTTGTACACGTGTGGGTGCCTTTTGGTATCCATATATATGTGTGTGTGTGTGTGTGCGTGTGTGTGCATATGGAGCATAAAGAGGCCTCGGCTCCTTGGGGACATGGGAAGTGTTGCTGAGGCCAATTCATCCCAAACAGACTGCTCTCTTTCAAAGCCAAGACTTTGGAAATGCACACACATGGAGATGTGACTGGCCGACATACAGCTCCTATAATACTGGAGGTGTGACAATGATCCCCCCCCCCTCCCCCCCAACCGGATCCGCCCGGTTCAATTCATTAACGCAGTCTGGATCCTACATAAAAGCAAACCATTTTACAATGTATATGAAATGACATTTTCCGTATTTAGAATGGTTTGGTTCTACCAGTAACATAAGCTAGACGTTTGAACCATTGACCCATTCACTTCAGATGACAATTACAACTTTGTTTTGTTATTAAACACTGGAAAATACGATTTTGTTTGATTGAAATAAATGAATCAAAGTAATTGTTGATAATTCATTCATAGCCTTAGTCTTTGCAAACCTCATGTTAGCCAACCATTTCAACTGTAAACTCTATCCATCTTCCGTTATCTCTCTATTTGAACTATATACAAATTCAACCATTTATCAATTACATGTTTTATATTAGCCATCTATTTTCACCATTTAATTCCAGCCACTTCACCCTGTGTTACCCTTAGGTTACATTCCTTTCAGATAACTGCACCGTGTATCCGTTACTTACCAATCGGCCTGCTTGATAACTAGTTTTCAGGCATCCAATGACATTCAGGTGACGCAGACGTCTGTATGAACGTCAGCGCGTGGATATATATTGTATATCCTTTCACATCAAATCTTTTTCCTTGACTAGTTGGACTCATGGGGAACTGCAAAGGTACCCCTGAGGTGCAGGCAGCCCTAGCTGGGGATGGAATCACTACCAAACCCCATGAGAGGGATGTTTCCACTGTGAATATCATCAGAACGCAGTTGGGAAGTGGCAGGGATGTATATGTAGTCAGCGCGACAGAAGATTAGAGCACTATTTCCCCTTTACAAGAGGAACCATGTGTTATAATTCTAGTAGATTAAAGAGGATTCCACGCGGTGTAACACGGCTCCATGTGAGGGGGCATAAGTAGCTTCACAATGCTTCCACTCGCCGCCCTTTAGGGTACGTCTGACAGACATGGAACTGGTTTTTACTAAAAGGGACAAAAGCGTTTCCTCGGTAACTCCAATCCTGCAATGACAAAGGATGCATCCTCCAGTAAATTAAACACAAACAAAACCCTTCACTTAAAAACTATGTTTAACCTTGTCTTCCTTAATATATATATATTAATTTTTTTTGCCGCATCCAGAAAAAAATCCTAATATTTGTGAAAGGCTTGACTCCCTCATTTGAAAAGTCGATTAAGAGGAGTCAGTGTAGCAGTTAATTACAAACCAGTGCTGATAACCACCTGTTCAAACACACAAATGGGACGTCTGTCTGCTGATCCCGCCGCTGCCTGCGAGTGCTCCAGCACTCCAGATATCCAAATGCAAATGAGTCCGATGGATCGATGGATGGGACGATGGTCATCCCGCTCCGGGTTTCACCGAGGCGTCCCGCGGGTTATGTCGCACACTCTCACACAAGCGCACGGCCGCAGACGTAATTACCTGTCAACTGCAAGATGTGACTTCCTGGGAGCAAATGGAGTGATTAATATTTGTGAGGACGGCGGAGGGGGAGCTGGGAGGGGCGGGGGGGGGGGGGGGTGGATGGCTGATTAGATGTTAAGATATTCCCTGTCCCTATTGCTTCTTTTATTACAGCAGCACAATGACAAGTTGGCAAATGACATGCCCGGGGATGGGAGGGAAACGGCTCTTGATTGTTTTAAATCTCCACAAAATGAGTGCTTGTTCCAAACGTACACTACCTTACACAAATAACTGTGACGCTGAGGTTTGCTGAGTTTATCTTTTTTCTTTTTTGGAAATCATTTGTCTTCCGTTCCCCGGGCCAAGCCTCCCTCCCCTCGGCCACGTTGACACCTCCCTGGCCGGAGCTCTCTCTGCGCCTAAACTAAGTGGCTGTCTGATGCCGGGGCGAAGCCTGCCGGCTGCGAGGCCCCAGAGACCTAATAAACAGGCATCTAATGGGGTCCCCGGGCGACTGACGGGGGCCTCACATTAAAATAACTAGGCAGAGAGATGGTGCAGAAATGAGGCCCCGGAGAGGAGGAGGAGGAGGAGGAGGAGGAACCACCTCTGCACTTTTTGAGGATCTGAGTCTGTGGCTTAATGACTTTTTTTTCCTTGTTGCTCTCTGTAGCCCGATTTGCACCTTTAGTGTATTTCAACCCAGTCTCACAGCGAGACGTGTAATAGCTACGTTGTGGAACGTGGTATAACGCTTTATCTCCAAAATTGTGACAATACTACGTTTTATTTTGGCCCATTCATTTACATTGGCTTGCAACTACTAGAAACTAATAAACGGAAGATCTTCTACATTCTCTGACAGAATATTATGAAATTAATTATACATACCTCTCACTAGAAATGCCATCGAAATGCATGCAAATGCTTTCTTAAAATATTGTGTTTTCGCACATAATAGACCGACAGTCCGCCATTTTCATGTTCACACAACGTAGCTATTGCACGTTTTGCTGTGTGACTGGGTTGTGTATTTTCATTGTCGGGTCTGTAGCTGTGTGGCACCAAGGAGAGACAACAAATTCACACCAAACAAATGGTCAATTGTGCCAAAGACTGCATGCAAGAGTATCATGAGTTGCATTATGTTCACTGACTATTTATTATGTTCACTGACATTATGTTGTCTTTTAGTTCAACTTGTAAGACGTGTATTTCTAAAGGCCATTTGTATTGGCTTCTCAAGAGCCAGCTTCACTCTTCGAGGTAACTGGTGGAAGTTTAGAAAGTTAAAGTCCATATCGTCAACATATTAAGACCTCCAGCGAAGCGCCATTTGGGGCATGTTAGCCTTGATTGACAGGTATCTCAGATGTAAACTCTCAATCCCCGGGAGGCTGTGGTTTGTTTGCTTGGACCACCTGAACCCTTTACCACGTAGTATGTTGGTGAAGGCACAGACCTTGCGTCCGTCTACACAAAAGTAAGACAATGCCTCCAGTAACAAGCACATGGGCCATTTCCACAAACACACTTTAAGTGACTTTTTCTGTCAGCATTAAGACGTCACTTTACACAGATACGGAGCAAACAAGTGTCACAGACAAACATGGGGATGTGGCACTTTGACTTCTCCCGCTTTCTTTTCCTGTTAGAACGCGAGTAGAGAAGCCGGGCTTAAACACCTAACTGCTACCAGACGACCACCTCCAGCCCTGTCATTTCCTCTATGGCGCGGCCTCCGTGCACTTGTTTCTATACGGCGTGCGCAGCCGTCTGTGAGTCTGCACGCCGGAGCTCCTCTGTCAGCTCCGACACTCCGCAATCAGTTCTGACGCACTGAGGGCTCGGCTGACAGCTGGGAAGAGAAGGTCACACAGTCACCTACTTTTAACGAAGGATATGCACAGCTCCTTTTGACAGGCCTGCACAGGGCGCACGCATAAACACACACACACACACACCCTCGTACACACAGTCGGAAGGCGGAGCGGGAGTATTTTGCAGACGGGGCCTTTCCTCGTGCCTGTGCAATCGCAGACGCAATTATCTATTAAAATTTCATCCTTTCCATCTCAGAATGTTTAGGGAAAGATTATAACTGCTGGGGAGGTAATTAAGCCTTCAAATGGTGAATTGAGTTGTGAATACAGAGTGCTCTGTGTGTGTGTGTGTGTGTGTGTGTGTGTGTGTGTGTGTGTGTGTGTGTGTGTGTGTGTGTGTGTGTGTGTGTGTGTTGGCCCACCTTAAGGCTCTATGGTGCAGGACTAAAGAAGCACTCTATTGGTCGGGGGGAGTTGTAGTAATTTGCAGGGATAAATAGAGTTTTACAATTACATTTCATCAGTAACTTCTTCATTAGATGGTACAAGATTAGCTTCTGCCTGCTCGTCGATTACACTTAAAAGACCTTCTGGTGCCTTGAACTGTAGCGAAAGTCACCCTGAACTCGCCGCTCGGCTCAAGATGTTGTCAGACTGTGTTTCGAGCATCAATCCAAATATGAGCGGAGCTTTTTTTGCAGACAGATACGGAGGCAAAGCCCCCGTCCTTCAGAGCTTCAGGAAGGGCACCCTCTGAGATCTCTCGACTGGCTGTTGACTCCCCCCACACCCCTCTTCTTCCTCCCTTAACCCACCCTTCTCTGTCTCCTCAGCTCTCTTTGATGCTGCAAGCGAAGAGACGCAGGATTTTCAGCCTTTTTAAAGATTCAAACAAAGTCTCTGGGTTTAGAGGAGAGATGAAAACGTGCTGCGGGCCGGCCCCGCCTGGGGGGGGGGTTGGTGGTTCAGGCTGGTTCTGTTCGAGTAGCAACCGGGGTCCGTTTCCTATGACGGAGTCGTCCAGCCACGCAACATAAGAAACACGGGCCCACTAATTGCTACTTTCTCACTTGTGTGGTAATGATTATGGACGTCCAAAGGGCGTGTTGGGGGTCGGGGTCTGCTTGTTTTTCTCTGCCTCCGTTGACACACGTATTGATCAAAGAGGAACCCTTGTAAACGATAAAGCAGCTGGGGTCATCAGCGATTCCTTAACAGACAAACGGCACTCTGACTGACTGATGGAAGCCGAGGAGCCATTTCGCTCCCCTTTGTAAGCAGCCGGGTCTTTTAGAGATTAATCAAAGTCAGTCAACGGGGCAGTCTAGCCATAAGCTGTAATCAATAGAGGCAGTCAGTGTAAGAAATTTATTTTGCAGTATGTCTGGACAAACTCCCTTTGCGGACACATACAGGGCCGTTGAACCCAAGCACTCGTCTTTGTACATCCCCCCCCTCCCCCACCCTCCCTTTCTTCTCTCCTTTCTCCAGTCCGTCGGCTCATCCACAGCGGCTCTCTCAATGAAAAATCGCCCTGCCCTTTTCAGTCTATTTATCTTCCGCAAATGACTTAAAAGAGGAATAACACGGTCACATCCAGCCAATCCATATCCAACCCCCCCACCACCACCACCACCAACACCACCACCACCACCGCCCACCCCAGTGATGAATCGCCCTCCTCGGCCCGGCGGAGTCACGCGTGAACCGATCAGGTGGCCGTAGCGTTGTATCCGGGGAGATCCTAGAGGTTAATAACATTCCACATGATTACCCACAACCCCCTGGGGAGGGTGGGGGGGGGGGCGGGGGGGGGGAGCGGGTCCCATACTGTAAACAACAATCACTGCTTCACAGCAGCGTTCGCGCTGACCGCTCAGCTGAAAGGCCGCTTCGCTGTAGCTCATCTCTCCCACGGGGACGGAGGGAGGGGCGGAAAAGAAAAAGACTCCAGTGGACCCCAACACCTACCGGAAGGGTTATTCGTCTTTTCATGGCAGCGCAGTAGTGAGACTGAGACCCCCTCCCCCACCTGACCCCCCCCCCCCCTCTGAAACCAAAGCATTTTAATAAATGCAACCTTTTCAATGAGATGGGCTCTCCTCATGATGTTGATGGTGTCCGTGGGCGTAGTGCTTCATGCTGAGTAGGGTTATGTCACCTCGTCGTTAGCTGCGCTAGGATTACATGTTTATCTCATTCTCGCAAAAACAAGGAGTGACTCAGCCCCTCCCCCACCACCACTTCCTGTCCATCGTAGGACTCCACAGATATCCTCAATAGCTCTTCTCCCAACACCATTCTGGAAGGCACTTTTATTTGCAAGGTAAAAATGATCTCATCCAACTGGCGTATCCTTTCACTTTTCCTCTACCACACACTAAACGAATGGGTCAAATGCATTGGGTTCCTTTTTTTAATATTTGCTGGGCACCAAAGGCTTGCAGTCAAAAAAGGAAAGAGACATTTTGTTTTTTGATGGTGTTGCATGGAATTTTTGACTGCAATTTCATCATCAGTCAGAAGGAACTGCAGAGAGAGAGACAGTCCTCTAAAGGACCAGTTGCTATTTATCTGCAACACATTCATCTCAGATCTGCCTTTTGTTTTGGCAAAAGACATATGATGCAACTTTGAGAAGATTGGAATGCCGTGTGCTGACTTCATTCCACGTGTTTATGACGCATATGTACCGTGTGCTCGGGTCTGCACATATTTGAGTGTGTGTTTCTGTGTGGATGCATCTGTTTGATCTTCGACGTTAAAACACAAAGAAGCGCTGTACTGTATAGCAGCCCACGGGACGCAACAGAAATAGATGGCATTCATGCGCTCTGTATTCCACCACCACCGCCACCCTTCAACCCCCCCCCCCCCCCCTCCCCCAATCCCCCCTACACGCAAACACACATCCATCACCACCACTTACTTCCTCGCCGACTCGCACACACACTCCCACTTCCCTTTCTCTCTCTCTCTCTCTCTCTCTCTCTCTCATTATATCATGTGGGCATGAACCAAAATAAAACGGTGAATAATGGTTGGATTGGAAAAGCTGCACAAAAGGCAGGCAGATATTCTCTTTCCAGCACGTTGTGAAATGGATGGGTATCTGGCCGATGCGAGATAAAACAAAACCCAATGCTGTCATTTGCAACAAAATAGGAACACGCCTGCGGGGATGTGTGTGTATATTTGAGGATTTCAGTATGAGATATTGAGCCATGAGTGAGTGTTGCATCCTTACATCACTCCAGATGACTTCACTGGGGCCTCTGACACCAACCTCGACACACACACACACACACACACCCTCCCCAAAACCCACCTCTGTACGCTGCTTTATGTTCACCAGTTCACAAAACTCAATAGAGGGCTGTCCACACAAAAAACAATAACAAAAACACTCACGGAGGTTTGTGGCCCTGGAAACATAGTGCTGCGTGTGCATCCCAAGGGCCTCCTCCCCGCGATACTGCTCACCTGGACACCCGCCCTGCAGCACGCTGGCGACAGCCCTGTCGGACAGGGGAGAGAGAGAGAGGCACAGAGGCTGTGAGGGACACACACATAACATGGCTAATTGAAATATTATATATCCGGCTGCACAGAATCTTTTTTTGTATGTAAGAAACTGTGATTTAGAACAAAAAGAAAAGTGATTCCCTGTGATGAATGAGAAATGTCTAGTTTCAACGGTGCTGTTTCTGGAGCACATGACACACTCTTGCCTGTATTAAATGACACCGTGAAAGTGTAGAAAAGTGTTTTCACTTATCTACAGTCACACACAAAGGAGCGCGATGCCGCCTTCACTCTAGTGAGAGAAAACCGCCCCCGCTTGACGAGGGAAGAGTAGGCAGCTCACGTAATGTTATTCTATACCACAGCGGATGATGGACACACACATACTTATGAAAATTAATACAGACTATGTCCTGAGATGCTTTGGTTGCCACGCAACCACATCCTGTGTGAGAGACATTAAATGCATGATGCATTATTTCATAATTGATTCTTATACTTGTGATGTGCACATGGGCAGATAAGGAAACGAGCGAGACGTTGCGCGCTCCGGATCTCTGCGTGCGTAGGCTACTACTGCAAGTCTCTTTGTAAACAAGCGCACTGAGAGAGAGAGAGAGAGAGAGAGAGAGAGAGAGAGAGAGAGAGAGAGAGAGAGAGAGAGAGAGAGAGAGAGGTTTACCTGGTCATGTTCTCTCTCTGAGGCCGGTGCGCCTTCTCCAGCCCTAATTTGGTGAAAATCCCCACGAGGGCCATGATGGCCACTACTCCACATATGATGTAAACAATTAAGTTCGTCTTGTCTTTTGTGCTGTCGGCGATCTTGCTGATTTTTTTGTAGGGCGTCTGTCCGGTCTTCATCCACACCGGGGTGTCGTAATTCTTACAGGTGCTCTGATCCAGCCGCGAGTGCTTGAGGGAGCAGCAGAATCGGAAGCCACAGGTGCCGCAGCAGTACAGATAGTCGCTCGTCTTGCAGATAAACGGCGGGTCCCACTGGCCCATCACGTCGTAGTAACCCCGGCACTTGTCCTCCGTGTGCGGGGTCTCCTCCGACAAGCTTTCCTCCTCCCTGGAGCCGTTGGAGGTGGCGATCATGACGAATCCGCCGAGCAGTCCCGGCTCCCCGTCCGCCTTGCACACGAGAGCCATAAGTTTGAGTAACAAGAAGCCGAGCAGAAAGTATTTCCCTTTCATCGTGCTTCCTCCGCCGTTCAACTTCACGCAGACACGAAAAGACTTGGAGAGAGGGGAAAGGGCGCGCGGTCATGATATGCTGAAAAGTCCAGAAACACGCATCCAAAAAGCAACGCACCGTCATCCGCGCCGACGGACATCTTCATTACCACATCATCATCCACAAGAGAGAGGCGCAACGGGCAGAACAAAATCGGTCTCCGTGAAATGAACTTGATGTAAACTAACAGCGCTCCGACGCGCGCTTTCCGCTGCGCGTTTGTTGGTCTCTCACTGAGGCGTTTGCAGGCGCAGATTTTTTTGGCGTTTTGAGGAGTGCATCGCTTTGCGTATCCTTCGGGTGCGCTCTTACGCACGGGAGCAGGCGGAGACACGAGCCGCGCAGAGGACGGGAGCGCAGTGAGCGAATGGAGGAGGCGAGATAGTCTGGTGCGCAAAAGGAGAGGAGGAGGAGAACATGGGGAGGGAGTGAGACTGTGGAGAGAGACACACAGAGGGAGGGAGAGAGAGAGAGAGAGAGAGGAGGAGAGAGATACAGATGGAGAGAGACAAAGATATATACTTTATTGTTGAATATAATTAAGATAAAAGGATAGGCGCTTCTCTCTTTAAGTTTGCCGTCGAGGAAAGGTGTTTCCCCCCTTTCCCCTCTTGTTTAATCCATTTTATTTATTTTCCGTATAGTGGGTTGCCGTTGTTTTCACGAGTGGCTTAATGTGCTGAGAGTGTGCCTGACATGGCTTCTAAATCAGGGAATACATTTTCAAAAAAGACCCCTTCAACAAAGATGTGGCCCCATTTCGCACTGGATCCCTTCTGAAAGGTTGTAGGCCGTTTTTAAGATGGAAAAGAGAGAGCACGTCAAATGTGCGAAAAACGCCTCTCCCATAACTAATATTTCAAAAGAGAAACATGTTTGGCTTTCTAAATCGAACTGAAGGGAATAATTTTCTTCCTGCAGAAATAAGTTGAAGTTGCTAAAAAACCTCCATGTTATTTGTATGCTTTGGATGAAATCGAATCCCGAAAGTTAACTCTCATTCAAATGCTGAAAATAATTAAGCAACCGGAAAAGCAGTTTGTCCAGTAAGATGAGAAAAATACTGATGGGAGTATCCTTCCGACAGTGGGACCACCTCTGTCCATGGTGCTGAACGACCCCAAGGTCCTTCCCCGAAACCTGTCACACTAAATGCAAAAAAAGTATTATGACTATTAGATGTTCAGTCTAGTTTCTGCTACATCTGCTGACGAAAAGAAATGCATTTATAATGCAAAAAAAAAACAAAATGCCCCAGGCGTAAAAGTCTAGATGTTTGTTTTCGTAAGGGCATGTTGTTCGAGCGGACACACGCTCCTTACTGTGTAAAGACCGCTGCGGCCGCACTGGGGGCCGCTGCAGCGAGGAGGCTCACACACTCGCCAGCAGGCATGTGTAGTCGATCCCCGATTAGTCACCGGAGGGATCGAGCCGTAGAGAGACCGCCGGGGCGACCGATCACTCACGCAAACAACCTCACGCCGTCCGCCTCCGCAGGCCCCCGCAGACGGGCTCGCGAGTAGCGAACCGGTCAGACGGCTCTTTCACCTTTGGATGTCATGGCTAAGAGCGAGGACCTCTTTCTCAGAGCCAAACATCGGACCTTCAGCGGACTGACCGAAGGTAGCCCGCCGGTTAGCCACCGCCGGGCGCGCGCCGGCTAACGCCGCCTCCAACTCGGCCGTTCCACAAGTGGTTGTCGCGCGCTGCGGGGGACAGTCACGGCGGAGCGACGGCAGCCGCCGGCGGGCCGCTGCGTAGCGCAGGGGTCGGTAACCGGGACACGGTTGTCCGCCGTAGCGAGGCTAGCATGCTAGCTTTCTTTCTTGCTTTTCTCTAAAAAATACGGCGTATTAGCACCGTTGCCTGTTTAGGCAGGATTAATTAGTTCAATTAAATCAGGCGCAGGACGACAAAGGTGGGCCTTGCTGTTGTTTACGAGGAGTTGTTGTTGTCTAGAAGTTTAGTAGCTTGTTGTTAACGGTCACACAAAACGACCGTTAGGTGTTGGTGGTGTATTTAGAGTGGGCTCACGTTATTATTTCACACTTTTGATGAAATAAGACACGTTTGCGTTGGTCTCTAATGAAGACTTGTCAACGTTTCCTCACGTTTATCGAAGGAGTTGCGGTTAAACTGGTTTAAAGGGCCTGACCTCATTTGAGTCAATTGAATTAGTGTAAAAAAACCGCGTCATTACTAAAGTGGTCCGTCGCTGGAGTCCACAGTAATCGCACTAACATGTTCATTTACGTGCTTTCAGCCTTTTGCTGCCTGTTTATTTTCTTCAGCACCGGCAGGAGGAAACCGGTTAGGTTAAAGGAACTCCAGGGAAGACATTTAAAATGTTCACAATCGTATTATTCTCTGCAAAAGCCAGCCTCCCCCCAGTGTGCCTTCATCTCATATGATGATTCATTTTGTTTTGGAGGGCACAATCCGCCACCTGAGAAATCTGAGCAATTTTCTGTTTGAAGTTGTTGCTCAACCTGCCTCGCATCTCCTGTCGCGGGAGCCTCTGCGGCTGCTGCGTGTCCGTGTGTCTTTTGTAAATGTGTTTTTTCATTTGTCTGTGAAATATTTCACACCGCAGGCTTCAGAGTGAGAGAGAGAGAGACGCTGTGCTGTGGAGTCCGCCCGGTGACAAAAGGCCGGTAGGATCTGAGTGAGTGGGGACGGATCGAGACCCACGCGCACTGTGGTGTACAAGCTCGTATCGTGTAAAATGTGTGACTTTATGGTCACCTGCAAGAGTTTAAGACTCGCTGACGAGAGCTTTCGGGATCTGGTCTGCCTTCCCTTAGTAGATGCTGACTGAAGGAATCTTAACTTTATGCTTCAGTGGTCACAGCAGCTGTTGTTTAAATGCATCCTCGGTCCTCGCCGCGCAGGTATCAGTTGAGATCGAAGCCCGGCCAGTTTTACACGGAATGCCCGCGAGTAATCGCGTTGACGAGACAATGACGACAATCGACGAGGTAGAATGTCTTTCCCCCACCTGGGGTTCATTGTTATCTTTGTTTTACTCGCCTCGGATGGGAGACACACGGAGGATGCTGAGCAGCTCCTCGTCCCCCCCCCCCCCCACGCCCCCCCCCCCCCACCCGTGTGAGTGATGGGGTTTGATCAGAGAGCAGATGCGGCACACGCCGCTTCCCGCATCCTCCGGGAAACTATAAACGAGTGGAGCGGGAACCCTTCACACCTTCTCTTTGCATCAGGTCCATTTGCGGGCAACAAAGAGGCTCCACTCCACAGACGCTGCGTTTTCTTGTGTGTCCTTTGTGTCAAAACCGTGTCATTACCGTCTGCCAGTCGAAGCGTCTGCTTCCCTTCTGTACGCGGAGAGCCCGGGAAACGGTTAGCCCTTTTTTAATGAATATTTGAGAGGGATCGGATCGCGGGGACCTTCTGTTACGCAAGTCCGGGATTATGTAAAACACTTGTTCTCCGGCGTGCTCGCTCTAACATGTAGCTTTGTTAATTATTTAGCAGAGGTTCCTGATGGAGTGAGCCTGTGCATGTTTAACAGAAGGCCGTACATGTTCATTCCAGTTTCTGAGGGGATGTCTTTAAGTGTCTGGCTTTTCCCAAAGATATTCAGTTCAATCAATTCAATCTGATGTAGAAAGAAAAAGAGGGAATCGCAAATTTGACACTGAGAATGATTTGATTATTTGGTAATAGTTTAAAAATAGGGGTTAATTTCCCTCTGTACGTAAATGTAAATCTCCATTGAAATGGTCTGTGCGCACAAAGCGCTCTACCTGTAAAGAGGCACGTCTTATCTAGTTTGCTCATTCGTGTCTCTGCTGAATGCGTTCTTGCCTCTCCTTCAGATGCGGAGCGGGAGTGGAAGGGGCCGTTTTTCTTCATCCAGGCCGCCGACCCCCAGCTGGGGCTGATGAAGGCCTGGAGGGACGGCGACTGCGACGGCGGAGGGGACGAGTGGGGCGAGGAGGTGGAGCTCACCCAGCGGGCCGTGGAGGCCTGCAACCAGATGAGGCCCAGGCCCAGGTTCCTAGTGCTTTGTGGCGACCTGGTCCACGCCATGCCAGGTGGGGGCAGAGCGCATAAACGCATGCATGTTGTACTGCCGGCTTATTTTTCAAGTGCCCTCATCATTTTAAGTGCTGACTAAAAATACATGTTATTCACTCAAAAACTTCTCTAAAATGTTGCGGTTTTCAAGAAGCTCCTGAGGGGGCTTCGCTACCATCTCTCCTCTAAATAAAGAGGTTTTTGTCGTGTCTATGCAACTACTTATCAGTTAAATAATCAGGCTCACACGGAGGTTTAGTTCAGCCGCGAGACACCGCCTTGTTTATTTGAGGTTCTGCACGCAATGTATACATGCGCATGGCGAACAACCAATAGGAATTGAAATGCGCAGGGGCGTGCTTACGCATAAAGAAGCAGATTCCTAATAAACACTACAGTTTTCACTGTATTTATTTCTCTTTCTGAGTCTTTAAAGAGTGAAGATTGTTTTGTCGTGCTCTTTGGAAGTACATTGGTTTTCTTTCTTTTTTCGTTCAACATTCAACTTCTCAGAGCTAAGGCTGTGCGGAATGGCCAACATTCATATCACGGTATTTAGAAAGATTCTGACGGTATTCCAGTATATAGAAGTAATGTTTTTTTCAAGTCAACACATTAATTCATTGAGCCCGAAAAGGACCGCCCGCTACCCAAACAGCTGTTCACGGCTCGCTGGCCGGCGAGTTAGCTTGTTAAGATAAGTGTTAATTTCGTCGCCGAAAATTTTTCGTTACGAACCTTTTTTCCATGACTAACACGTGACGAAAACGATCTTAAATAATAAAAACTATGACTAAATCTATTCTAACTTTCGTACGCTTGATGCGAGTTTGAATGTGGCTTCGTTAGTTTAGCTCAGCTGTCTCGGTTTAGCTGCCTGTTAGCGGGCTGAAGCCGCGCTGCTTCACAGAAACATGAAGAGCCGTTTAAAGACTGTCGGACCTTTCTGCTCTGTTCTCTGGCGACGGCAGGCAGCGTTTCCTCGGTGGATGAGACGCTCCGTCACAAACACGTCTAACGTAATAAACTCATTGCAGGTTCTGAAGCCAAGAAAATAATGTATTGCACCGATTGTAGGACGTTAAGGTCTCTTTTGTTGGGACAGTGGAAACAATAAAGGACCATCAAGTTTCCGGTGGCCATGTCAAAAGCATTGCAAGTAAACAGACAAAGACAACAAAGTGTTGCGTTTAGGTCCCTTAAGTTGTACACCTTTGCCAATTTGTTAAACTTCCTTGCAAATAAATGCTTTTCATGTAATGATTTTTCACATGTCATCTATATTAGCTCACACAAACACTTTGTTCTTGGCCCGGCTCCTCCGTCAAATTTTACAACCCATTGTGGCCCGCGAGTCAAAAGGTTTGCCGACCCTCCTATAGACCTGTCCTAGGAGGGACATCTGATGGACAACCAAGTACTGCAAGCTACACTATTATGCAGTTATAGACACAACACAGGGGGTCCCTGGGCCTGAGAAGGGAAGAAAAGGAGTTTAATATGGCTATTAAATGTGACTAAAACTAGACTAAAACAATTACATTTTAGTCTAGTTTTCGTCGACGAAACCTAGACTAAAACTAAGAAGGATTAAAATGACTAAATGTGACTAAAACTAATAAGCATTTTTCGTCTGAAGACTAAGACTAAATAAAAAAAACCTGCCAAACTTAACACTGGTTAACATGTTAGCGTGTTACCTTGTTGTTATAAGCACGACTCAATCTCAAGACACATAAGACAAGTACATGGCAATCCTAGCAGCCACAACAGGCTAGCACGCTCACCAGCTAACAAGCTAACTGGCCGGACAGTTACGAGCAAGGTGGCCAGCGAGCGGCGGCGGGGTCAATGAATCTTTCTAAATACCGTGGTAGGGGTATTTGCCCACACCTATGAGAAATGAATACCGTAAGGAGATGTTAGCGGTGTACCGCCCCGCATTACTCTGAGCTATGAATGTATGCTGAGTGGTGTGAAGAAGCGACAAGCTACAGGCATCAGCCACTGTAGCCACCAATTACCCGCCAAACGTCGGGAGACACAATGCGACCCACGGACGCTGACGGAGTTTAAACTCTGCTCGCCTTTTTTAGTGCGACCACATGACACAGCAGCGGTCCCACGGGCGCCATCGCACAGCATCTGGTGCGTCGTGCTGGCTTCCACGCTGGTCTCAAAGTGTGTGCCAAAGGACTCTCCCGAATCACAAGAGAGCGCGCAAACCATTCAGGGAGGCGAGCTGGGACGTCACGCCGTCTCACCGACCGACTTGATTTATGCCTCCTTTGTGTTCAGCGCTTCCAAAAAGCGGCGCGTTGACAGATTCAGCGCCCCAAAACTGACAGATCAAAGGGTGGTTGAGAGCACCGTTCGGAATGATCAACAACCACCAGCCGAACCCTTTAAAGTGATTGATTCCATCAGCCTTCAAACCAATGTCATATCTTTTTATTTTCTCTCTCACACCTGCTGACTTTTCTAGCTGTGTGTGTGTGTGTGTGTGTGTGTGTGCGTGTGCGTGTGCGTGTGCATGTGAACATAAGAGTTGTTCTTACTCAGATAATGAGGCCGCGTCCTGCTATCGTACACACAACACAGAGTTTTAATACAACCGTGAGCTTTGATCAGTCGGTCTGCTGTGAACATAAAGGGAAGTGAAACTTTATCTGGAGAATTTGAATCCATGATGTAGATCAAGGCACAGACATTAAAGGAACAGTTGGTTGGATCTGCTGGCAAATTGCAATCAACTAAATTCCCTCCAGTTGTGGAGCGACGGCAGGAGGCGGTCCGGCGGCTGACGGGCGTGTCAGAGAACCACGGCGGCCTTCAAGACTCTCGATGAGGTCATTGTTTAGAGTGTCTCCTCTGGGTTACCTTGGAAACAGGGCAGTGCAAAACCACTCCTGCGCCAACGTGGACATGGCTCTAATGGGAGTTCCACACGATGCGCCGCGTCTCCGTATCGCTGTCCTCCAGACACGCTGTTCCATCGCAGGAACACGGAGCTATAAATCCACTAAACCGACACTCACTGGTGCACCGCGAGCTGAAGAGCGCACGGCCGACCAACCGCCGCCGTTGCTGAGGGCTCCCGCTCACTAGTGGCCTTTGCGAGGTGGAATATCATTCCGTTTTAGACTGCTATCTGAGGTGTATTGGTGGTTCACCTGCCTGACGCGAGATGACTCTCCGATTAGGCGGGAAAGCTGCTCTGAAAGGAGCTATTATGTAAATGCTAAATGGATTTGTCATAATGGCAGAGTGTGACAAGAATGTTTCTGACTGAAACCATTCAAATGTCACAGCCTGTCACCTTTTCTCTGTCGCATAGGCAACCGGTGTAATCTGACTCTCATTGTGCGAGGAGGCTGTCATTATTATTTATTTATTTTTCGCCCCGGGCAGAATCGTTTATTTGTGACCCCGGTGCAGCTGGTCGCTGAGGCTTTTTTTTGGTTTGTTTTTGTGACGGCACGCAGAACGAATGCATGTCGGCACCTCTGGGAGGAGCAGAGGGCACTGGACCAAAACACTTGTCAGAAAGGATGCGTACCGCAGACGTGTGTTGTTTTTCTTCTACCCAATTCCTATTTACGCATCTGGCTTTATGGAAAGCGTGAAAATAAAGTTTTGACTGCAACAGTCAAAGCTCCTCGTGCCGGAGACTCTCAGATATCGACAGAAGTCGAGGTTCTGAGAGAGTCCTGGTCTAATTAATGGACCGCGCGAAGAACTTTAGCTTTGGGAAGTCTTCCTCGTCAATGACCGACCTCTTGTGTCAGCGCGGCATAATGGTCCCCACACAGCACCTAGATTCAATCATTTGTGAATAATTGGTGAGAGCGAGTGCGCCGCTGTTTTCCCTCCATCGATTCACCGGATGCTTCCGCCGTCCAGCCAGACAAACAGATTGAGAGTGTCCTCACTGACGCGGGCGCGTAAAGCAAAACACGATGCCGCTGCTCACTTTCCCGCCTTGTTAGGAATGGACACGCTGCGCTCGATTGTGCTGCCCCTCGGTCTGCCGCCGTCTCTGAGACGCGATGGCGAATGGCGAGCTGTCGACATCGAGCCAAATGATTCCACCTGTGAATGAAGCCGTGTGTTGGGCTCGGGACAATGGCCTGGATTTGTCAGCAGAATGCGTTCGCTGTGCCGCTTGGCAGGCATTGGTGGCAAGCGGAAGCTTTCATTCAAAGTAATGAAGTGACTACAGCGCCGTCTGCGTGTTCCTCCGTGTCCAGCTGTCTGACTTAATAACAGGATAGGAGGGGGCGGGCGGGCGGGCGGGACCCACAGCACGGTTCATTTTTTTTTTGCAGCTAAAAAGGACCAGAAGCTGCCAGCTGATGCAAACAACCTTGGCACGGCAATTGGGGAGCAGGGTGAGGGGCCTGCCTGGCCGCCTGACCTTGATGAATGGGCACAAAGAGAGAAGAGAAGTCAGCGGACTCTCTCTATTTCTCCCCCCCTTCCACCTCCTCACTTCAGCGTCCGTTTATGTGTTTGATTGGCTGGTGTTGGGGGAAAAAAACATGACTCGATTCTGATTCGGAGACGTCTTTCGCAAGAACATTTTGCGGTATGGGGTTGCACCATGTCCTCTGTAAATTGTCCTCTCGCTAGCTCTGCTTAGTCACAGGGCGACTCTCGCCTCCCGCTCCTCTTTTTTTGGGGGGGGTCATAACTACAGCCAATTTTAGCTCAACACTCATGCGGCCTCCCGCTATCATCTGAGAGCTCTGCCGTTGGCGTTCGAGTGTCCTCATCATCTCCACTGGCTGCACCGTTTAGGCCACAACATGGCTGCCATCCGTTCCTCCCGCGCCGCCATCCTCCCCCCTCTTATTAAGCCCCATTTCATAGGTGGCGGGTGAGATCTGTTTCCCGCGCACGGCGGCGAGGAGCGCGAGGGAGGGGATTTTAAGCGGCGAGTCCCCGGGGACCCTTTAAGTGCCGCGGCGTCGGGCCTTGTTACTGTCAACCTCCCAACGCGACAGGTGGCGCGTGCCATCCTCATTACTCGCCACGTCCGTCACTCGCCTGGCAACCGGGCCGCGGCATCAGCAGGGAGGAAGGGACGAGATATTAGAGCCAGAGCCGCTACTTCCGTCTCCCGGCTGACATTTCCCCTTAAACTGTTTATTTACAGTACAGAATGAGAGGGTGGCGGCCAGGGGAAGCTGGCTGTCAACCGGCATTGTCAACACTGCTGCCTGTCGGCGACAGGAAATTGGCAACTGTATTTCTGTTCCCACGGATTTCGCTCCCTATCGCTCCTCTGCTGCCGTCTGTGTGCTCTCCTCAGCAAACAGCTGCGGTCTCGTGCCTCGTACCTTGTTTCCACATCCTTCATTGGCAAGTCTGACACCGCACACGCATTCATTTAGTCTTGGGACGTGAATTCCGTCTAACGTGGCAGACTGAAAAAACGAACCCTGGTGGACTTGAAGGCTTGTATTTGCACTGCACGACAGCGGGCAGCGAGGTACCATCCCATCCCTCAAGCCTCAAACACACAGTAAAATTGGACTTTAAATAAAAAGTGGGTTTAAGAGGCTAGAGGGATGTGTTCTGTTACAGTAGATTATATGACCTCTGTAGTTTGAGTCTCAGTGTAAATCATACAGTAATGTGGTACCCTTAACTCTATTTATTGTTGCATGCATGATAATATCCCCAATAGTTTCCTGTTACAGTGAGTGAATATATATCCAGTTTTAGTGCTGAAATACAGCTATTTACATTAAAGGATTTGTTTCATACGTCCCGTTCTTGCCATACTTCATGCAACAATCTGTTTCTAGTGCTCTTGCACCACACAGTTCATCAGCACTGATAGTGCACGCTAACAGATAAAGGAGTAATGACACAGTGCATGCTTGGAATTCGGTCCAGCTACGTGATCTCAGTAGACCGCACGTCATGCAGCAAATGATAAAGCGTTCTTAACAACCGTAGCTGCCTCAGCTTGGACTTGAACAATGACTAGTATACAGGGATTCCTGTAGAACTGCTGGCTGGCGTTTGCTTCCATAGATGTCCATCCTGTGTGACCTCATTCCAATTCCCCGTCTCCTCTCCAAAAACCCAGACAACTCCCAAGAGATGCCTTATCATCTCAAGGACTTCCTTCAATCTCCTCATTCACTTATTTTCAAAGCTGACAAATGAAGAGGATAAAGAGGAGGATGGGGGGGGGGGAGATGGAGAGCTGATTAGATTAGGGAAACATGCTGGACTTAACACCCTCCTAATGAGCACTACAAAGGATCCAAGCTTCGTCTCTGGGGTTTTCAGGGGGGATATTACGCATGATACAGCGGGAGAAAACCGCTCAAGCATGTGTGTGCGCATCTGCATGTGCATCTGCGAGTCAACCTCATAAAGTGGAGGTGACCTTGGGACTTCTCCGTAACCGCGGAAACCTGTTTAATTGTCTCTCCATGGGATTCCGAAGTAGAGGAGAGTTGGAATTTGTTTCAAGGATAATCTTTTTGAAATGTTCTTCTGGAGGTCGGTGGGTGATCGGGGAGGTCCTCCGTGTGATTATCTAATGGGATCGCCCAGAAGCTCCTGCAGTAATGGCTTTCTAATGGAGTCATGGGGAGAAAAGTTTACAATTCACTTGCTACGACATAAAGATGCACATCGTTGTGTCGTTGAAAGACCACTGTGGTAACTATCAGGGTGGTCCTCCCACCACCCGTTTTTGACTGCCCATCAGAGATCAGGTTGCCCTTGGCAACAATGTAAAAAGGGTAGTTCAGACATCTGCCTCCACAGCCATGTCCTCCCAAGTCCTCAAAGGGAGACATTCTTCAGACACTGGTCTCCTCCGTTAGAAGTGATTGGCCGGCTGCACAGAGATGAGGAGACACTCCCTCCCGCCCCCTTCACACAACTACGTCTGTCACTTGTCATGGGAGTATGCGAGTGTATGCGTGTTAAAAATGTGCTTTCTCAAACACACACATTGGTGGGGGGAAATCTCTGCTCTTTCAAACAATGAAAATCTAATCATTTGGTGGATGTGGAGGATTTTTGTCCCATTCTATTTTTATTTTTCACCCAAACTGGACCTGAAGTCCTGTAATTTAGGCTTTCTTACCGTTTTGAGTCTGCACGTGCTCCAGTCACAAATTCACATCTTCAAAAAACAGTTCTTTATGTGTACGAAATGTATCATCGAGGACTCGCCAAAGTCTCTCGTCGAGGTTTGGCGATTAAATCAGGAGCCTCTTCAGTCAGAGCTCCGGAGAGAGAGAGCGTTCCGTATCCCGTGCTCAGTACATGTGGCGCTTATTCTGGAAGAGGAAACCAGGGCAAGAAAACCTGTGCATAAAAGGTTTGTTTTTCAAATACATCATGAACCTAGGATGAACCGAATACTTTTTTTAACTAAACAACCTACAAATTTGAAACTGACATGATGTCATACCCGTGAACACATCAATCCAAAGCGCGGCGCCTTAAATACACATTGATGGTTTATGCGGCGCAGCTCTGAAGGAGGATTCGTGGATAGCGGGCGGCGCATTGGAGAATCCAAAAAAACAAAAGTTAAAACTGTCTACACGGTGTCGTTGGGCCCAACCCTCCTTCCCCCTCACTGGATCACGCAACTTCACACTCGGATGGTGTCAAGCATGTAACATTTTTCTGTTTTTAGCCACCAACAAGCTCCACCGGAGCAGGTGACAAGGTCCCTTCTGGAAGTCATCCAAGCTTGTTGAGTACTCTGAGAAGCCGACCTTCAAAATAAAAGCAAGACATTGCTCTTGTAAATAAATAAATAGGAATCAGTTGAGATCCAATTGACCACATCCGCGGCCCCTCCTTTCCCTTCCAGTTTCATTTGCCTTTTCCTTTTGTTTGTCCTGAATATCATCGTGATATTGTGGTTGTGGAATAATGACTCCACGTCGCCTCATTGTTTTCATCGAGACTCGAGACATCGAGAGTCTGTCAGACTCCCCCGGAGACCAAACCACCTTAGTTCTTATTAAACGGCACCACATGCTGGAAACCATCCTTCTGACCACTTTATCTCTAAGCAGCTAAAGCATTAAAAAATGTGTGCACATGTGCATCGTGTAAATAAATATATAATATATATATATATATATATAATATATACCCATGTATATACCCATATATATATATATAATATATATATATATATGGGTACGATAGTTTCTGTTTTATTTTGAGAATTTGACTGCATTCCGCAGTAAAAGTAAAACATCTCTGCATATTGCAGCCCTGATCCCTCACATATTTAATTTGCCAGTAGTACATATTGACCAAGAGGCTTGCTGGAAGTGAACTATGAACATTTTATGTGACTAACCCGTTGATCTTGAAATGCAAGGAGGAATTCACCACTTCCGCTCTATACCGACACGTTTTAAACTCTTGTGTTCATGGCAGAGCGAGAGAATGCATTGTTCTGTTGGGAAAGACTCTTGTGTAATGATCCCTATCCAGACATCCGAGGAAACGTTTGCTTCTGAAGTGGGCCAGTAAAATAATGACTCAGATGAATATAAAGTAATGGGACCTGAGAAGAGAGAGGCGAAGGCAAGACTCAAGATGAATGGCTGATAGTTTTGTTTTGATATTCATTATAAATTATAAATAGCCTGGACTCTCACCCTTTCTCTGTCTTCTACCTGTGCTGGGGTTTAGCTTTGTCTTTTAGCGGAGCGCTACGGTAAACTAACCGATTGACACATGCACCTTGAAATCGTGAATCTGACTCTGCAGAGTCAGATTCAGAGAAACTCTGCAAGTTGGGTTTGCTCGGGGACTCGAGTTTTTCCAGCAGAAGACTTCTTGTCACGCCAGTAACCATGGTGATATGAAATCTTGCTGTACAGACTATCGATCATTCTCCGGCCTGTCATCGTTATCATCTGAATAATCCCCCTCCCTTCAGGCGACTCCCACACGTCTCTCCCTTCCAGCTCGCAATCCGACTGCTGCCGTCGAACGTTCGGATCAATTTCTTTCTCTTTCTCTCTCGCTCATTTTCTCTTCCCCCCCCCTCTCCCTCTCTCCCCCTCTTCCCTTCCAGACACTCCGTTCAGAGAAGGTCAGGAGCGAGACCTGAAGGAGGCCTTGAAGAGGACGGATCCCTCCATCCCGCTGGTGTTTGTCAGCGGGAACCACGACCTGGGCAACACCCCCACCCCCAGGACAGTGGAGCAGTACTGTAGCGCGTGGGGCAACGACTACTTCAGCTTCTGGGTGAGCAGAGAATTAGAAATCAGAATTGGACATCACGGTTTACGCTGGCAGGATTTTAGTGTGCACATACGCCGGCGTCTTCTTTGCTTAGCTCCACCCACTTGTAAACCTATTTTAGGCCGTGATCCCTCCCTCACTGAAAGGCGCTGCTCGCGTGCTCATTTTGCCGATGACGTCATGAGAAGCTCGTGCATCTTTTAAATGACATGATTCATGTTGTTGGTCATCGTTGTGTGAGAAATGAATGAGCTGTAGGATACGTGTCCTCTCGTCTCAGGTGGGTGGAGTCCTCTGCCTGGTGCTGAACTCCCAGTTGTTCTACGACGCCTCGGCCTGCCCTCAGCTGAAGGACGCCCAGGAGACGTGGCTGGAGGAGCAGCTGAGCAGAGCCGCCTCAACGGTAGACTGGCATCACTGACGGAGGACAATGTCTTCCTCTGAACCCAATCCGCTCACACGTGTCTCTGCTCAGGAGCCCAGACCCAAACACGTCCTGGTGTTCCAGCACATCCCTCTGTACCTGAAGAGCCCCGATGAGGAGGACGACTACTTCAACCTGCGCAAGGCCGCCCGCCAAAACCTGCTGGCTCGGTTCAAGAAGGCCGGTAGGACAGCAGGTCTCCTTTCCCCCCTTTTTTATTCCATCTGCTGCAGTTTCGATGCAGTCCCGCTCGCAGTAAATCCGTGTGCAACATACTCTAACTACTCGGTCCTGTCCATCCAGATTTGTGCGTATCAATTCCCCTTTCACATTTTTTGAGTTAGAAGTCACCAAAAAGACGTCGTATTGTTTATGCAGCATTTGTAGTTTTTTTCTGTATTGATGGATTTAAGTCTCTGTGAAGTGGTCTTCAATTTTAGTTTTTAATACCTTGGAGAGGATTCATGTGTTATTAGCGTCTCGGGAGGAGCTCCTGGCGCACACGCACACACACACACACACACCTCAGGGGTAATTTAATGAATTAATGCACTGGCTAGCTATGAGAATAATCATTTCCTAATCAAATCCATTGTTATCGGCTTATAAGAGTCTGATACAAGGGTGTCTGGCCGGGAGAATCACAAGGACGATGCGTCTTCAAGAACACACACACACACACACATTGCACTGTGTCAGGCTACCTGGTCATGCGTTAAGGTGACTGTCTTGGTATTAATTTCATGTTCCAGCCATTATTCCGGCGTGTGTGTCACCACGTTGTTCTCCCGTTACAATCGATTGAAGATACAAAGGGCGCACAGCGCGTTTACTCCTACACCCACATTGCAGTTCCCACGTGTCCTGCTGGACATGGCTGTTGATAATCGATGGCGGACGTCGCTGCTGTTTTGCAGCGTACACTTCGTTACTGCCTCGTGTTTGCCAGGCACATGTGTACAACGAGTACAATATGCGCTATGCGATTCAGTGCGTCGTGTCGCGTTTCCGCTCATCGCGTACGGGACGATGGGCTCCGTCGCTGGGAACGGAGAGTTTCACTGCCACTGTGACGTTATCCTTCACTTGGGCGTGTTTGTAGGGATTTAAGATCATGGGAGATGAGATTGCGAGAATAACAATGAGACGTTTTGAAACGGGGCCCAGCTTTGTCACGTAAGTAGCTCTTGATTAGGGAGCTAATTGTAAAAGAAAAAACGTGGAGGCATGACCACAAGAACCCAACCAGTAGTTTCTGAATTATGCAGCCTTTGTCTCTTTGTTCTTTCTGCTCCGCACTCATTTCTCTTTCAGGCTCCTTCTGCTCTCTCCTTATCCTCCGAGGAGTCCCTGTAACGCCTGAGCTGTGAATCTTCTCTGTAGTGATGGAGGCATGCTAGGCTGTAATCATGGGTGTGCTCAGGATGGAGCTGCTGCTGCACATTCGGACCAGATGTTAGGCAGGAAGCAATCAGGGATTTTTCAGCCTTGGTCACTTCGTGGATCTCCGAGGACAATTTGGAGCCAATTTCCTTTGGCTTTAATCAGAAAGTGTGGAAGCGAGGCGAAGGTACTCGCCCTGCGTCTCAAAGAATCGTGGCGTTTATAGTCCTATAAATGGACAGCACACACGCTGCACTGCTGCCGTCACATCTGTGACGTGCTGACTTAACAGGTCAGTGACCAGCGCGGCCCTCTCTCGCTCTCTCGATCCCGACGCACCTCAAAGCATCTTACAAATCCAAACGTTACCAGGAGTGTAAACAACCTTATGTAAAACAAATTAGAACTTTGTGGATGGCTCTTGAAGTCATTGTTCCACTTAGACTTTCATTAAGTAAGCCGCTGAAAGGGATAAGACTCCATGTGTGTCCTGCTGGCTCTTACATAATATCCTTGGAAGACAAATGCAGGGGTATCAACAGCTGAAGGATTACGTTATTGAGTAGAAAATAATTTGGTTTCAAGGACCCTTAAAGAAACGCTGAAAAGCTCTTTGCGATACTTGAACAGTGCTCTTCTCTCAGGCATTTAACTTTTTTTTTTTTTAGTCCGTTCTTGTTGGAGCAAAAGCAAAAACAGCACGCCGGCAAGAGCAAATGTGTGTAATTGGACAGCTTTCTTCATTCTTCTTCTACTATCAATCGTCATTAGTGGGTTGTGTTGTGTTCCCCGGCCGCCGCTGAGTTTCTGTCCGTTGACGTCCAGCAGCTGAGGGTCTGGCTCAGCATTTATGGGGTTTGTTGTGGCTGCTTCCTGCAGGCAGCCCCTCACGACTCCGGGGACGAACAGTGTGAAGGAAACAGAGAATATAGTCCCCCCCCCCCTTGTCCTGCCTAAGGTATATTTCCATTTCATCCCTCCGTAATCCTTGTTTGTTTGGCTAATTATGTTTATTTCTCTGCATCGGTGCACTTTCCCCGTCTTTATTTTTAAAGCCTAACACACAGTGAGTATCTTTATGTTATCTTGGTTTCCGCTCACGGAAAAGGTGCGACACCAATTAGTCTCCCTGTGGCTCACGAGAGCGAGCGGACCCACCCGGGGAACTCCTGACTGCATTCCAGTTCATCTCAGCTCGATGACCCCCCCAGGGAAACTAAAGTAAGAAGCTTTCCCTTTCTTAATTGCACAAGCAATTACTCCGCTTTGTGATCTGACAGTGATGTGGTTGATTTTGTGCACATGTAGCGTTCATTTATCATCTTTATAGGGGAAACTAAGCTCATTTTATAAGCAAAGGGGCTTAAACCCTCAGATAACTTCAGTCATTATTGGTCGCTTTCAAAACTATAATGAGAAGCAGTACAAACAGCCCGGAAGATGTTCTCTGCTCTTATCGTGGATACGTCTGTGCTACCTCGTCACTGTCGTATCCGTAATCGCTGTAAATAACGCTCTCCTTGCTCCTACCTATGGCAACTTTTCACCGCACGAGTGCGTCGCGCCGTTCGCCTGCTCGTTGCAGATGTTGAATTTAGGGAGACACTGATTTACGCACAGCCAGGATCTCCTTGAGAGAAGGTTGACTCACTGCTTTCCGAGAGTCGAGTAGAGAAGCTGAAATCCCAAAAGTGCTCTCTGCCCATCCTCTCCTCATAGGTGGAGTACTGTAATCACATTACTCTCCTCCTCCGAGGTGGATATTCTCCATTCAGGATTCTTTCAGCATACATACAAACAAGGCCAAACGAGCGCACACACACAGATACAAACGTCCATCTGCCCGCGAACGCTGTGTATAAAAAACCCACGATTGCAGCTGAGAAACTCTTTGGAATTCCCAACACTGCTAGCGGCTGTAGATTTGTACATACAGCAGCTAATTAGCGGCAAAGATAAGCCTCTCTCTCTCTTTCTCTCTCTCTCTCTCTTGCCGCTGGTTGTCTTTATCAGCAAGGGTCCTACTCTGTTCAAAAGTGAAGGCACATTTCTCAGCCACTGGGGACTTGATAAGAGGCCACGGTTAAGCCTTTAACCCCATTGTTTTAATGATGAGGCTGAATAAGGCTTTCGCTTACTATTCTCTGCCTTTTGTCTTTCTCTTTTTCTCCACACACGGTTAACGTCTCTCTGAGCTCATCCATCACCTCTCCATGCCGACTGCTGCAGTGGACGACACCCACGGAGCGATCCTCGGCGCTTTATGTTCATATGCCTTGTTTCTGCTTGATTGCGGCGCTTTTCTCCACCTCCGCAAGTTGAAAGTCATCAGGATGTGATGCAAATCTCCCATTGCATCGGTTTGTGTACTTACTATGCAGCAGAAAGACCCTTATCGGAGTTTTATATTGTATTTTTTGCTTTTGATTCATTAGCTCCCATCAGTTTGAATATCACAATATCTTTTAGGAGCTTTTAAAAGGGAAATATTTGCAGGTTTTTCCAGGTTGACTCAATGCAAATTAATTACATTTGACTAAACAAACAAATGCAAAAATAGGCAAAAATAAGTTAATATTATGGTGTCAAATCCATAGTTTTGAAAAGTTTTATTCTTGAAATTTTAAATATTTGACCTATATTCAGACTAAAAATAAGTGTAGGAGGGGCGGCGGTTTTCACTTGGAGATTCTATATTTTCAGATTGATATATTCTCTTCCAACTCTTGGCTGACTTTTCCGGTTTCGGTCTTATGTCCGTGATCTGAAATAGGGGGCGTGGTATTGTCTAAAAGGGGCGTGAGTGACAGCATGAGAAGAGTGCTGTGGACCCGCCTCCACCACGTTGCCTTCAGGAAACTGCGAGAATTATGAATGATCACTTCCTATAAGCTATATTCAATGCTTGCTAATAAAATATTGGTGCCAGTCATAAAGTTCTGTTTAGCAAACAGTTTTACACCCTGCTTGGCACAATGAACTATGCCACATTACGCCGTTCATCAAGCGCACTTTAATATCTGACGTTTTTAAACTTCCCCATAACACTGTGATTGCAGAAATATTATGATGATGATGTACCAATGACATGATTTAATTCTGTGTCTATTCAAATAGCCCAGCAGCTGTATAAACATCTGTATGTAGTCAAGTCTTTTGTTTTCCTCCCCTTACTTTTTACATCATTGTTAAACATTTTGTGTTGTGATTCTGATCTAAAAGGGCACGTTTGCTCAAAAGAGCTGTGCTTTGTCTCGTAGTGGGGCTTCACATGGACCCTTAAAAGAATTTGAAGCACCTACTGTTTGAAAGGTACAATAGTTCAGTCTTTAAATGCTGTCTTGTAAGTTTCAGTTGATACAACTTCTAAAACTCCCTCAAAGATCTCCTCCGTCGCACCCCCCCCCCCCCCCCCTCGCATGTCCTTCTGTGATGAGCCGGGCCGAGACGTGGTTGACCTGCCTCCTTTTTGAGTGGAGCTGCTGCTCTTACAGCACTGTAATAGTTCACTTAATATGCTAATGCTGTCAAATTTTGCAGTTAAAGACAAACTTGAAACTCCCCGTCCCCGGGTCGGCCCCCACGGGGCTCAGTTCCATTGTTCCCCTCACTGCTGTCGTTCTTGTGACGGAATCACAAGGCCTTTCGCTGGGAGAATACGGGGCGATTAGGTACCACGTTGGTACCAAATGGCCAAGAGGCATGTGCGCTCTCAGCGGGATATATTACATGCGGGCTCCTTTCATTCCCCTGCTCCCTTTGTAATTGGGCGCGTGGGTGCGCGTGTGTCTAACTGGAGGACGCGGGAAGGAGATGCTGCATTTTGACTGATGGCTGAGAGTGATTTACGGGGCTGCAGAGGCGCCTCGCCGCGCTGCATCATTTTGTATCTCTCTGTCATGCAAATTATCTACAGGCCCCATTTGGTGATGAATTATTTCCAAGACCCGCACTTCGGCGGGAGCGCGTGCACGCCGCGCAGCGCGCTCCCGCCGAAGTGCCGATGACAGCTTTATTCTGAACTGCATCGAGCGCGAGGGGGAGGCGGGGGGTTGAGGGGGAACGGCTTCTTCTGGAGGTAATCCCTGATAGGCAGAGGTTTAGCGGCAGAGATAGGAACTTAGCTGGCAAATCCAATCTCGTGGCCTGCCAAATCAGTGACCAGGAGATGAAAGACGGGGGGGAGGGGAGGAGAGGGCACGTCGCTGGAGGGAGCACAAACATCAAACATGGTTTGATGGGTACCGACGTTTCTTTACTCCTTGTTTTTTATTCCTGTAATTTCCGCGGGCGGTATTAGCATTTGAATCGAACAGGTGTTTCGGGATATTCAGACACATCCAGCAATCAGGGGCAGCGTGACTCCAACGGCTGCAGCCCGAGAACATAAAGGACAGCGACATCGGAGAGGCCAATCGCTTCCTTTCTCTGCACTTTTTTATTTTGCAACTCCTGCCAGGATTCAATTTGACACTGGGTAATTTTCCTCCGTTAGCATTCAATATTTTTTCATCACTCTTGACTGCTTACTGTGGGTATTTTCGGAGCGCCCCCTCGGCCCCCCCGCCCTCCCTACCCCCACCTCCCACCACCGCCTGTCACAGCAAAAGGCCAGTCCCCAGATGGGAATCTTTATCACAAAGGAGGACGACTGTTCCAAGGCAGACGAGTAAATGGGATTCCCGTAGAGACCGAGACCCGACACTCACCCTGTGCACGGTTATATGTTCCATTCTCCATACTGCTCGACGGGTTTGGGTGGGTAATGGCCAGAGCCGCGGCTCCACTTTGGATAATAAGGAGTGCTACTTCGATGGGAGTGAGGCGGAGTGAAATGGGCGCTGTGGGCGCTGGTTGTCACGCAGGCAGCGATGGTTTGCAGCTCAACGACTGTCGGATGGATTGTGATGTAAAATCAGAATCCACTTTTTTCAGCCAGGTGTACGTAGACATACCGGGAACTTGAGTCCGTTATTTCCTTGGCTCTTAACTACATACCCAGAAAAAGATAAATAACAACAAAGTAGAACAAAGGCATGCAAAAAGCAAAATAGATGTTGTGCTATCAGGGCTGGACTGTGCATGTAAGCCACGCTGTGCTCAGGTGAGAGGCAGATGTCATGTGGGGCGAGGGAGAACTAAACGTGTTGGTGTGCGACCTCCTTAACGCACCAATGCAGTCGGCAGCTTCGTTCATCCCTCATCACTGACAGGGATCAATGGCAACGAACCAATAGTAAATATATTATGTCAAGTCTTAGGACCAATGCTGGAGTACTTGGGGGTTTCAAATTGTTTTTTGGGGCGTATTATTATTTATTTTGTGTATGTTTTTTGTTTGGTGCAGGCAATCTTACTGAATCTTATTGACTCATCCCCTCGCTTAAAAAAAAAAAAAAAAGCTTTCCACAGTTATTTTCTGGCAGAGGACTTCAGAGGTCAGCTTCATCTTCTGTCGGCTTTGCAAAGTGCCTTTTTCAGCTGCTTTATTCTATTCTCTTTTTCTCATGTGTTTATCTTTTATTCATGCAGAAAATATTCTGGAGATTGAAACGGTTTTTCTTTCTCCAAACGGGCCACCTTTTTCATTTTCATTAAAACAGACAATAGCCCAGGTGGAGTGGCCTGACTCCCAAAGCCCGCGTAATGACGGCGCTGTGGAAAGGGACGCGCTCTAATGAATTCAGGTCAGCGCGTTATCTCTGGCCTTCTGCTAAATTGTTTCTATGAAATCGGTTTCGCTCGGTAAGAGCCCGTTCATTCCCTCCACATACAATCGCTCGGTGGTTGAGTCCACTTCAGTCGTCGGCTGTGCTTCAGGAAGCAAAGGAAGCAGAGCTTGGCGGTGCCGAGCTGACAGGACCTTTGTGCGTCTGTGCAGAAAACCAGGCAGGCATCTGCTAATGCTGTATTCAAATAGAAGGGTTGTAGAAAATAATAAAAAGGTAATCCTTGCTGACCGATGTTTTAAACTATACCTTTTTTGTGGATTTTTTTTATAGATGGATGTTACTTTATAGTGTAAAAATGCCTTTTTTGCAGCAGTTTAATTGAAACAGCACCAGTCCAACACTTTGGGAAATGCTTGTGGAGAGTCGGATCGGAAGATTGATATACTGCTAATATGAAGCTAAGCTAAGCTTAGCATGAAGCTGCCTCTGTCCAAAGCTAACGAAGTCCACCGACCAGGACAGCCGGCCAATAAACACGTTTTGTATCAATGAACTTCTAATCGGTTAAGGAGGAACATTACAATGCATCTCACTCGCGTAGCTCCTAATCAGGGAGTTTAAACCGGAGCAAAATGTACTAAAAAAACGTATATTTAGTGTGACTACCACAATTTGTCGTAGCCAGCTGCTCGTAGCTTCATAATTAGCAACCGGATATCAGGCTGCCATCGCTCTTCAAACGCAGTTTGTTCCCCAAATACTTAATTCATGTCGAGCGGCCCTCCATCTGTGAATGTTCTGAAAGTGCTGCACATTTTCTGACTTATTTCTTCCTATCGAAGGCTATAAGAAACAAACGCACCCCCTACACGGATGGCTCACAAACGTGTCACACGCATACGGGGGGGGGGGCTCCCTGGTGCTGCGTGGTGGTCTCGTGTGGCGACAGAACTCGTACGCGTTCGCACATGTACACATATGCGCACATACACGCTCCCACACAGCGTGACTAACCGTCGGCGTCTCTGCGAGTCTGAGAGGAGGTTAAGAAAGCAAAAACACATTTCAGCTTTTTCTTTTCCAAGTTAGTTGTCATTATTAATAATGCAGGATTGTTTCCTGTCTGATGTTTCTCTGCTATTGCTGATTTACAGTCTTCCTCCCACCACCTCATCGCTCTCCGAGGTGATGAAGATGTCAAAGCGCAGCAAGTCCAACATTTCCACCATCAGCGCCGTCGCTTCAGTCACCGGGTCCCCTCCAACTCGCAGGGTTTGAATGAGACGAGAGTGGGACGGATAAAACAACACGACCCAGTGTGGCCCACCGTGGAGGGTCTAATAGAGTCATACAGTACAATGAGCACATGCTTTCTGCCAGGGGCCATTTGTGGCCCTACATCTAGAAATAACATCAAGGGAACATATTGTTGACTAGACAATGTTGAGCTAGGAAAGTTATTCGGTCCCCTGCAGCAGCGGCAAGGTTACATGAAAGGCTCGCATTCCTGGCCTCACACGCACGCACACAAAGCCACTAGTGAAACGCGCCCGTGATGGTACAGCTGCAGGGGGGGTTCCCACAGCGTGCCCGCCCCCCCCGGGTTTGATTGTAAATGAATTACGCCCAGAAATGCACGCATGCCGGCCTAAACCATCAATTTCCATCATTGAAGGATTCATTATTTAATGGTCCGGCGTGTGCAGCCGCTGTCCTCTCATAGCACTGAATATTAATACACATTTAGGTCACATTTGTATTCCGGTGCTGTTTGATTATGCAGAGCGGCGGACCTGATAACTGGGGGCTATTTCACTGTGTCGACATCAAGTCGGTATCAGCGGCGTGTACTTTGGGTTGTTTCAGAGGGATATTCCTCTTCTTTGTGGCGTACATTTCTGGGACAGGACGACGTCTTTCTTGTGCACAGACTGCAATTTATCCTCCTTTGTTGCCAGCTTTTCATGACTTTCTCTCGAGACGAGGCAGCGAGCAGCAGGACTTCCATCTTCAGAAACACTTGCTGTTAAAATAGAGTGGCTCATATTCTGTGCTGAAGACCCATCACCTACACATTCATGCACATTGGAGCGCGCAAGCTCCCACGTAGGCAGCACACACGCATGTATTTTGTTATTTTACTTTAGCTGAATACCAACTATAACCTTTATTATGTCCATCTCACATTCATCTATTCTAGTCTTAAAGCATAGAAAACTGTAATAGCTCATCCAAGAACATGTTTACTGCTTGTTCAAAGGGAAAATTGGCCACAAATTACCAACCTGCTAGAAATTCAAATTGGTTCATACAAGTGGTACCTTCACACAGCAAAAACAAGTCAGTCAATTCGTCTGTAGTGACGGCGCTTCGGTGCCGCGGGGCCGAGGCGAACCGTCCTGGTGACGACGTCGTGCGTAATTGGAAATAAATGGAAAAACGTCGCTCCCTTCAGGACAGATCCCAAAGGTTTTCACAGTATGCTACGAGTGGAGGGCTCCAGAGTATACGCTCCACTTCATGTCCTTCATGTTCTTTCCTTATTCCTTCCTCGCCCTCATCTCTTATTTCCCTCCCACTTTTCCTCATTTCCGACTTTACTTTGTCTTCACCCCTATATTTCTTCCTCCCGTTGTTCCTGTCATCCACGCCTGTGTTCATGTCCTCCAGATACCTTTTGCTCTTCCTTGCTTTCCTTCCTCATCTCCTTCAGACTCAGAATGCTTATTCATTGTAACGTCCAGGTTTCGTGCGGCGACGATGACGGAGACGAAAAAAACAGGCCGCTAAAAAACAACAAATTTAAGCCGCCTTGTCTTCCGCATCTGACACCTGTCTCGTTGCCCCGCAGGGGTGAAAGCCGTGTTCTCCGGCCACTATCACCGAAACGCCGGCGGCTGCCACGACGGCCTGGACATGGTCGTGAGCTCGGCCATCGGGTGCCAGCTGGGCGAGGACACCCACGGCCTCAGGGTGGTGGTGGTGACCGCCGACGCCGTCGTCCACCGCTACCACAGCCTGGAGCAGCTGAGGGACGAGGGCGTGGCCGACGACCTGCGGGAGCTTCTGCAGGGATGAAGGCGGGAAAAGAGGGGGGCAGTTTGTAAACTGTTTGTTTTTTGTTTGTTTCATTCCTCGTAGTCAAGGTTTTTTGGAGAGTGGCGCGTTCGTGTCGGCAGATCTGATTGAGATATTACAAGTACTCCTTCATTCCTAGTAGATGTATGATTAGCTCTAATGTAATCCTTACGCCTCTGATCTCACCAGTGTTATTGAAGTGGTCCAATGGGAAGTGAAGGAAATGACTAAGATGCATCAGTGTAGAGAAGGAACAAATCCATCCATCTATCCGACTGGTGTGCACTGAGTGTTCTCCTCTTTCACGATTCAGCCGTTTTACTGTGTTCCTTGTCGTCTCTTGTCTGATGCCTCGTATCCTATGCAATATGTGTGTGTTGACGTCTTCATGTGGTGCGTCGTTGAGCTGACCTCTGATCAGCCTGATCTGTCTGTTTAAAGCCTTTGCAGGAGAGAGATGGTAACTGAGAAGACTTTTCTCACTATTTTCTGTCAAGCCGGAATAAAGCTATTATTAGTATTTCAGTATACGCTGGTTTGAGAGGTTGTTCTTTATGCATTTTAATTCAATTCTTTAATTCAGACTTTTCTGCTATTTTAAGAATAACGTCCACCCCGTCTTTTGCCACGTCACTAATACGTGAGTGAGGACACTCACGGGGGGCTGGTATCCGAGGAAGCGCTACTAAATACCCTGATTTCATGTGTGGGAGTCAAAGCCAGCGCTTGTAAAACATTAAGTTTAACATTAAGTAAACCTTTATAGATTTCATGTACGGAAAATCTCTTACTTGATCCTTTGTTGGACAGCAGACTTTATTCTTACCCATATCCATGATGGCGGACTAAACCCATCTAATGTGTTCAGAATGGCTGCTGTGAACTGGGTAAATACCATGAAGGAGGCCGGGCTCGTGTTGTTGTAGGACCTGGTGTCAGCCTGCTAATACCCAGTGATACTGACGTGATTAATGGGAGGAGGAGCGCGGCGCTTCCGGCCCGTTTAGTCATGGCTGAAACGACCTCTCAGCGTGTGCGGCCCACCAGCCGCGGGCTTACTTAGTAGCTCGCCGCTTTGAAATGGTCTTTTAAAATGGACATTTGTGTAACAAAACGACTTTGTCTGTGAGCTCTAAATGACTCTATTCAATTACGCTTCGTCTACACACACACACACACACACACACACACACACACACACACACACACACACACCGACTCAGACCGTAAGAGTGCCGTCATGGCAACACATCTGTGTGTGTGAGCGCATGAGAGAAAGGGTACTTATTACCCAGCTGCGTGTGCGTCCGTGCTGGGCAGGTTACTGCGGGTGATTTACCATCAGCAACGCCATCGATGACCTCATCGCACACTGACGGATCCCGTCTCTCCTCCAAAGAGTCAGCGTGCGCTGGAGGGCGTCTGAGAGGGATGGATAATGAGCATGATGTGTGAAAGACGACTCAGTCCATCTCCTTCATTTCCTGTCTGAGAAGGAGCCTTATGTCCTTATCTATTTTTATATCCGCAAGGAGCTCAAGCACGCTGCTCTCCATCTCTTCTCCCGAGCTGAGTTTGTTTTGAGCACGGACGGGGAATCGGGGAACATCACACACTTTGGCTCGTTCCCTCGTCCAATTGTAATGAATCACCATGGTGGACAACTTGATTGTGACCTGATTTGTTGTATTTTTGTATAATAAATATACATTTTATCAAACGATTGCAGGGTGTTGACGGGTTTTTCATACTGTGTTCGCTGTTCTTGGCATTAGATTACAGGGAGACCTGCCAGAGGCTTCAAATGCTGGACTTGTATAAGATTCTTCCTGCATGAACACTCCTGTTCTGTTCATTACATTCGGTTGCACTCAACCAGTTTCTCCGTCATGTCTTTTAGAAGTGCCATGTGCCAAGAATAGACCATAGACTAAAGAACCCAAACTTATCCCCCTCATCTTCATAGAGCCAGATAACCAGTTCAAACAAGCTCACTTTGGTTAATCCGTCTATTTTCAAGAAGTTCTGTTTCATCGAGGTTTGAGTGAGTCCGACCTCATTTCCGATGGTGAGGTTCAGCCAGGCTCCTTATCTGCGGCTTCCTCAGTGACCCCCGCCGGTCTCGTCACAATAGACTGTGCTTTTCTTGTTTTTGATCGATGACTTCTGGCATTTTTGCCCTTTTATTAGACAGCCGTTGCCCTGCTTTCCTGCGCCGCCCTCCATGACCGCGAGCGATCCCTGTTTTGGGCATCACATGTACACCCAACTTATATTCAAGATGAGTGTCGCTTGGTTTTAATATTTATGTGAGAGAGTCTGTATCTCATCCTCAGAATGCAGAAATACATGTCGCTTAAAACAAGAAAAACGCCTCATTGATTTTGCCTCCTTAATGTGTGATGATGATCCTCACAGCGACTAACGTTTCAAGCTCCAACTTTCCAACGTTCCATACAGAATAACATTTGGTACCGCCGGCGCCGCGGGACAAACGCACCGAGGACGCAGATGAGACGATGAAGAAGAACATAAACACCTTCATTTTGAGACTAAACCCAACTCTCACGCTGCATATTGTATTCACATTTTTTCCACACTTGAATCTGAGATCAGCGGACTCCAGCGCACCCGCGAATAAGTGGCAGAGATTGAATGTACAAGTGATTGCTAACAGGACAAAAAAACTAAATTAAGAATTACTTACTAAATTAAGAAAAGCACATCAAAAATGTCTAATCTCTCACTTTACCTACCGGAGAAAATTAAGCTTTTTTTTTACTGCTTAGAAAGAACATGTTGGGCATTGCAGGCAAATAGTTGACACAGAAAAAATTCCTCACAGAAGTCAACTTTTCGGACGGCGGCCGTTTATTCTACAGGCAGGTAAAAGCTAGTCCCTGTTTATTGATCTTAAGTGCTGTTGAGGTTCCCCCGGTGCCCACAGACCTTCACATGAACACACTATACGCACAGATACAAGACACATGAATCATTCCGCTCTGTTATCGCCTGGATATGTGTTTTTTCACCAGTACGTGCAGGGGTGTCAGGTCATCCGTCACCTGCTTTTGAACATGCACGAGCGGCTTAGAATGATGCCTTGAGGGAATGTTCTCAACCAGAGACACGAAAAGGAGCTTGTTTCATCTTCGTCTGAGTGTTTTGGTTCCTAATGGAATCCAAGGAGATCTCATTACACGGTGGCTGGACCAATTTGTCCGTCAGATATTCGTGGCTGCGTGCTGTTAGTGTTTGAGAATACTTACAAGAAGCACTGTGGGTGAAGTTTAAAAGCAAAGAGCGCTTTGATGTAGTGCAATGTTCATCCAAAGTTAATCAAGGTTTTTCAACTTTGTCGTAAAGACGAGACATTAGAATGACGTCCTCCATTCCCATCGGTGGAATACAGAAGACTTTATCACACACACACACACACACACACACACACACACACACACACCTTCTGCCTGGACTTTAATCGAGTCTGTAATTTAATCTGTAGTAAACTTTTCAACAAGGTAATTCAAAGAGCTTTTCATGTGAAAAGGGCACACAAAAGACATATTTTATGTTTATCAAATATAATGTTTACATATATACATCCATCCATGTAGATATTCATAGTGATATATATATAGCGTTAGGGCCTAACCCAGCTATTTTCCTGTTTATAACCAGATCAGCCTTCAACATATATTGAATTCAAGTAAACCTCTTTACATAAGCTGATAATCAAGGAATTATGCCATTAAAAAAAAAGAAAATCTGTTTTGAAAGCAATTCTATGTTTGGGAATACATTTTGATTGGGTTCTCACTCTTTACAGCACAAATCTCACATTTATAGCAGAGCCCGTTACTGTTGAATTGTTAATGTGTTCCTGGTGTCCAAACATCTGCAGGCCACCGTCACAGTGTGCAATTAAAATGCCATTGTTGACAATCTGTTCCATCATCTGCATTGATTTTGGTGATTTCATGTTAAAAAGTAAAAACTGGGACAGTGGCAGCAACTGTGACTGTTAATGTCGATTCATGTGTTTTCATTGAGATGATCGCTGTGCACAAACATTGTTTTAATTAAAAAAACAGTTAGTCCTTCCTTGATATAACTTTGAAAAACGTTGATAGTGATCGTGTCTTCTGTGACACACCCTGGATTTACATCCACTGAGTCAGGCCATTCATTTGTCTTCATACCAAGTATCACGTCTGTATTGCTCCCATTTAAGCAAATAAGCATAAAATGATTTGATCCAGTCAACTGAAACACATCTGAAGTTCTCCTGCCGCTTTGATATTCTATCTGGAGATTTATTTCAAATGTCAGCGCTCAAACACCCACTGAGATACACATCGCACAGGCTTTGAAAACTGCAGTTATTAAAACAATGTCATGACAAAGGGTCTTGCTCCTGGCAATAACAGATTTCGTTTGGCTACTTTGGTGTGAGAGAAACAAGTTGTGAACACAGTTCTCACTCACAATCAGCTCAAAGTTCAATGTTATTTGTCATGGGGAGTTGTGCTTGTCAAAGAACAATCTCTGCTCTCTCATTTTAACTTGTTTTTATGCTCCACAATTTAACCTTTCACACCTGGAAGTCCCAATTGAGGTTCGCCGTTTTGTTAAATGTGCATGTGACAGCTGTGCGCCTGGTCACAATGCGACAACGCCACCCTGAGAATACAGGTTCCTATGGTTTAAGAAAAAAAAGAGCAGAGGTGAATTTCTAGTTTTAAACAATGTTCAGTTTTTATTTCCCGCTAAGTTTCACGTTGGTTAAATAACAGGAGGTCTCAGTTTAAAAGGCTTTTATTACAAAATATACTCTCTATGCTAAAACTGATGTTGCTACACGGAGGTGGGGGAGTGAAGGGGAAAGGGGCCACCACCAGGTACCAGAGAGACAAAGTCACACACACACACACTGCAAAGCAAAAGACACAAATTAGAACACAAGTATAACACATGCTAAATAAACTAAGAATGAGGAAGCCCTCCACCTAGTGAGCCCCCACCTGTAAACCTGTGACCAGCCCACCTGGTATGAGGACCCCAGAGTAGGACTCACTCCAGTTGGTTTCCAAAAGAAAAAAGAAACTAAACTCGAACTTGACTGGGAAGAAAACAAGTTAACTAACAATCCATAATGAAAATACTAAATAAAACAAGGTAACCATAAGTACATCCACACATGGTGAGTGCTGCACAGATGTGGTGGCAGCTCTGCAGCTCGTCCCCTTTAGCGCTCGGTCCTCCACCCTGACTGGATGGAGTCGTTCCTGAGACCAGTGTGGAGCTGGGAAAGCCTCGGGCAAAACCTACATTTAAGGAGATCCAGGAAGTGATCCGGCCTCACCTGTTGGGAATCACTGATTAGGGTGGTGTGGCCAAACAGGTAGAGGAGGGAGGAGGAGCTCCACCCATCACATGGACATTGTCAAGCTTAAGCGCACTAAAGAACTGCTTCCTGTAATTAGTGATCCTCTTTATCCGCTGTCCAAAACAGCGATACCAAACACATCTGCTGAAGACTGCTGCTACCGAATGGACGTCTTGGTGTTGTCATTTTGTCAACTTTGCTTCTCCAAATCCAAAATGGCAACAGTATCCACAGTAACCAATGAATGCTCTCACGCTGCGAGTATCTAACTTTAATTGGCTCTTAAAAAAATAATTACGAGTACATGCAGGCACACCGGGCCCGGCTCCAGCACCACCGCCCCTTCATATCTCCACGCGGCCCACAGGTGTTTGGGGGATGGGGGGGTAGTTGGCATATCCAGCCATGGCCTGACGTCAGGGTACCGCCCCTCCTGGTGGCGAGCCCGCTGACACAGCGAGCCATCTGGGCCACAGAGAGCCGGCAACAGGCCCACCCGTCCCCGGGCCCGGCCCCCCGGGGGGGGCCTCCAGCCAGCGAGACAGCCCGGGAGGGCGAAGCGCGTTTTGATGATTCCACCGCTCGGCTGGGTACAGAAATAGGCATGAGTCACTTTGTTTAACGCGATGGATGGATTTCCGCCCGGTAGTCTGACCAGTCACAGATGTGTCCCAACTGTTGCTTTAGGCCTGTAAATAATCCGTCATATTTTTATATAAATATGTGTCAGTGAATGTTTGGTCACATTCAATTAGCAAAGGATATCAAATAGCCATGCTTGATCTTTTCTTTTACGTTCACCAACACGCCGATCGTGGCCGACAATCACAACAATCAGTTGGACAACACGCGGGAGAGTTCGGCGCTTCGGCTGGATGAATCATGTGTGACAGAAAGGTGCCGCCCCGTAACTTATTGAGTTCACCGGGTGATAATTGAGAGGTGGGGACCGGGCGAGATGAGAAAAATTAAAATGATAATCGTTTTTTCCGCTTCAAAGTAGAAGCTTTCTTCTTCTCATTGGAAATGCAGAGTAAAAACGTTTTAGCTAAAAATGTCCCGCTCAAAGCAGCGAGCGGAGCGTCCCGGAGAGGAGCGCTGTTTAAACATTCACGACGTCGCGCTGCTCCGCTGTTTGAGACTCTTTCTGAGGCCGAAGACCATCAGCTTAGGAACTGTTACGTGTTTTGTGCTGATGGGAGAATTCTGCTGCTGAGCGTGTTAGCATGTTAGCATGTTAGCATGCTGACGTTGACCTTGAGGCGCCGCTCCGGCTACACACACACAGCCTTGCAAAGCGGCTGGCGTGATCCTTGAGTGTCCTTGGAGGAGGACAAGTCTCCTTAGAATGTCCACCACCTGTATGAGCTTTGTCCCTTGTTACTCAGCAGCTAATACTGTCAGACTGTCTTGTTTGTGCCATCGAGATTGTAGACGCTCACGTCGGCGTGCATGTTTAAGGGTGACTTTGCTTTTGGCAGAAGGGAGCATGAACAGACCTTAATAATGATAATAATAATTAATAATTTGCTGTATATAGTGTACAGTGTATAATAACCTCAAATCTAAACAAGAAGCCGATCATTTTTCTAATAAACGCGTCCATTTTTTCTTTTTCAGGGAACATTTAGAAAAGGATTTTAACCGCAGTTGCATATGTGTCTTTGTACTAAAAATATTCCCGCGACAGTCATTACTGAAATTAGATTACAGAAATGTTACTGTTTGTTATAAGAGCAGTGACGGATATGCCCATGAATTGTTTTTCTTTCCCTTGTTCACTTAGTCAAACATTGAACAGAAGGCTCTCTGTGACATTTACCCACAATACTGTTCTTCACACCACCACCAACTGGACTCCCACACTCTCGATGTGAAGACGGAAGATCGTTTCAACGGTTTGTGTGGACGTAGAACACAACCTCCCCATCAAGCAGCCACCTGCTGACTAAACATGGCCTGATGCTGTTATTCAGCAGCACGCAGGATGTGATTGTAGTGGCTGAGAGGCAGGAGGAGACAGGAGGGGCTCATCAGGACAACAGGAGCACCTACAGCTACACAACACTGTGTGTGTGTGTGTGTGTGTGTGTGTTTCACTGCATGTGTGTGCAGACGAAAGGCATGTTTGTGGTGGAGCGGAGAGGACAAAGTGTGCCTACGTTGCACCAGTACATATTGCTGGGTGACTGCCATCGTTTCTGCATGTTGCAGGCTGCACTCAAATGTCTTTTTTTTCTCCACGATTTTTTGAATTGAACCACAGAAGTCAACCTCTTTTAATGGAAGTCGGCGGCCCAGAAGTGCTTCGTATGGAGCGGTCTTGCGTAATTGGGGCCCATCTGAGGTGCAAACCCGACATCGTCGCCTGCGATTCCTGTGATCACAACACCACAGTTATGTGTTAACGTTCAGCTCATTTGCCGTGGAGAACACCTTCTGAAGAGCCGCGCTAAAGACGTTAGTGTTTCACGCGTAACAACGTGGACAAAGGAACCTTTCTCAGGGATATTTTTACCAAGTGCTCAATTCATTGTCAAAAAGTCTGAAGACGGAAACGACTACTATTCGTATCATGAAACGGTTTTAGACAAGGTCTTATTTGTTTAGAGAAATTACTTATTTAGAGTAACATGAATTGAATTAGGGATATTTTTTAATGTAGATGATAGTTTTTTGCAATTCTGTGACAATGACTATGACTTATTTGAAAGTAAAATACATACGTCTGCATTTTTTGGTTAAATGCCCATTTTATGGAGTTGAGTGAACATTCCCTGCTTCAGGAGCGCTTTCTTACAGCACACGTAAAGGTTTCCTTCATACCGTGGAAATGAAGGATCAGAGTTTGAATGTAAAGGAAAGACTGGATATATCTTTGGATCTTTTATATTAATTTTTCTAGGTGAAGGGTGAACAATTATCTCTGGGCTTGGTAAACACATAGTGAGTAAATAACCCTTTTAACTCCATTGTATTCCCGTAATTTCTAATTAATTCCTGTTGATTCCAGCAGGTATCACAGTGTGAACAAAAATGCGTTATGAACTTATTTCCCAATTGATGTGTCAATAAAAGAAAAAAGAAAAGAAGTGTGGGACAGCTATTAGAATTTTCTATCAAATAAGGGGGACATCATCAGCCAGAAACATTTGATTGGCTTCTTTCTGCCTCTTTTTATCCCCAGTCACCAGTTTAAGAGGCCTGTGCTCCCGCAGGTCAACGCAAACCGACTGAAGTTGCGTTCAGCCAGCAGAGCGGCATTTGTTGCGTGTCCCATCGTCATGACAACGCTCACTCACTGCTGCGTCGCTTCTGTAAAACCTCCAAGGAGCAGCAGAGTGTAACAGAACACGTCTCCTGAGAGGAGACTGTCCACACGGAAACTCACACTTTTTCCTCTCTCCAATGCACGCACACACATGTACAAACATTGAGACACTCACATGTGTGGAGGCTACACATGTTGGCAATTATGGTACAATAGTCCATAAACACACACAGTGTAAAGTCTTGTCTCCCTGTCAACGTTCGCTCACACAACTTGCTTTAGCGCACGCCGTTACTGTGCGCTTGGACGCTAATGGAGCCATTTTAGCGAGCAATAAGATGTAGGGGAACATTAGCCCCCAACACGCAGTCTAACGTCGCACTAAACTGACGGGCGCTGAAGTTGCGTCCCTGAAAGCGCCTCCGGGGCGAGCCGATGCAACAATGGTTCTTAATATTAATAGCCTTTAGTTTCCCAGAGAAGGAGGAAAAGACGAGGAGGAAAGCTTAATGTTCATATGGACTTCAGTCAATCACAATCCTCCCTTAAAGTGGAACATTACTGAAAAGAAACGTCTACAGTCTGTGATCATACACGCACACACCTTTAAAATATGATACGATACATATGATAATACATGATAATATGATAATACAAATAGTGTCTGAAAGGCCTCACACCAGCCTGTCCATCAACCGAGGTCACCGTATTATACTTATATATAAGTATTATTATACTTATACCTCAGTCACAGTAAAGTAGGTTGGTGCAGGATAACAATATATTAAATATAGACTACAGCCTTCATTATGAGTGTTTCATGAGGCCTGGTGAGGGTCACTTAACTGTTAAAATACCACCGTCAGGAGGCAGAGACAACATTTGACTGTTGACATAAGACACGACTGAGTGAAATGTTTTAACTTGTTCTACTACTCCTGACTTTGCTGCAAGTAGGTGAAGAAGTCCCTGTGAAACCCCTGCACCTTCCACAAGCCAGAAAAAGGACTTTCCAAAAGACAAGCACGCTTCCTGCTGTGTTTTGTCACGTACTTTTGCACAATAATCCAATCACGCTTTCCTCAAGGTCTCTTTTTAGGTCCCTCAGAAGCACATGTTGATACGCCCGAGTCACGTGTGACTCATTCATTCAGCATTATGCAGTGATTGCATGCCTTTAACATGTTGACATTCAAATTTAATCCGTCCTCGTAATTAGACGAGCCCCCACAACATAAGCAAAAATAGAGGCAGAGTGATTAAAACAAGCAAATCCAATCACACACGCTTCTTATGTCAGCGCACGTTCACTGATGAGCTGCCGGCTCCACATACAGGATATAATACTGTGACAATTACCCCATCACGGACTGTCAAACGCACAAACACACACACACACACACACACATCCACGCAGATTCACAGGTTCAAGCAGCTGTACAACCAAACGCACACATACGCTACCGCAACAATACTAATTAATCCAGATATCTTTTCCCACACAGGATATCCTCGGCTTTCATCCCCTCCTCAATTAGACTGAACTTCCTACTGTTGTGTTAGTCTTTGGATTAGGAGGAATTATGGCGGAATGCTAATGTTTGAAATCCTCCTTTGCCTTTGACTTACTGCATCAGGCGCTTGACGGCAACGCCGGCTTTCCTACGGGGAGGCGTGTGCTCCTTTGTGTGTGCGCGCGTGAATCAGTGTTTGTGCTGCAGGAACACCTTCGCTGTCTTCTTTTCATTCTGCTCAGCTGAGGTCGGTCCAAATGAGAGCAAAGGATCCCTAAGATGTTACGTAAACTTTGACTTAGGCTTTTCGTCTCCTTCTGGGGCCTAAACTGGAGTCTTAATCACAAAAACAAACACCACTGCAGACGATTTCACTGCAGTCACAAACGCTAATGTAGTAATGTAACGTATGTGTCAGTTAGCAACATCTGTGCTAATAACCCGATCAAGAAAGAGAGACAAAGTTCAGAAGTCAATGCAGCAGACTCCTGACGGCTCTCACTTTGCATAAATAGTACATGTATGACCTTTGACCTATGAAAATACATTTTAATTAGATAAATGTGCAGCAAATATCAGAAAGAGATGCTGTCAACGTGAAACACGCCTGTACCGAGACGTTTTCCGCTCAACACGAGCGCTCTCAGCCTCCCCCCCCTCTCTCCCCCCCTGCGCACCACGGAGAGCTTCTGGGTTCGTCTGTCCAGGACGTCGCTGGTGGGGATCAAATCAGCCTTTGAGCCGCCTTGATCCAGGAAGTCCAGCATTGTGAATTAGAGGCCTGCCGGGTCGATAACGGGCCCCCGGGAACCTGTTTGGGATTTAGGATGTATTGGTTTTATGTGTGCGTGTGTGCAACATGAAGCCTCGGCCCGTGCTGGGGAGAAACACCTATAAAAAAAAACCTGTGTGCAGTTCTCCCATGATCGCTCATCAGAGGCACCGAGGGAGATATGCTAATGGTTCCGGAAAACTCTGCGTGCGACTCCCTCTGCGGTGTGGATGTTTCTCTGTCGGGTTTTACGCCTCGTATTCTCTTCTCAGGTTCTCACCAAACACTGTCACACAGACAGGCGTAGCCGCCCGTCCCACCAGCAGACCAGGAGGAACGTGTGTCCCCCGTCACCTCCCCACCTCATCCTCCGAGCCAGTCTGAATTATTCATCTGATTTGACAAAGCAAAAGGGTTTTTTTCTCCGTCTCTAAGCGTCTCACTCCTTCACATTTATTGTCCTTCCCTCGGTTCCTCCTCCTGCTCCTTTCGCACAAATGCCACATTCCCCTCCTGTTTATTGCCTTACGGTCTCACAGTGATTTGCTGATTTGCAGCTCCGTGCATTTTGTTAAATAGAAAATGTTTTCTTCCTTCTTTTGTGTGTTGTGTTGGAGCGGGAGAGTGTTTTTTTTTTGATTTTCACTGATTCGATGTTTATCCCTTGTTTTTGTCACTTATAATATATGCAAATTGCAGCCCTGGAAATGGGTCTCTTCGCTTTTAGTAATCAGCTCCCACGTAAACAAAGAAATTACTTCTGTGAGCATTACAGAGTCTGACTGGTGCTGCTTGACCCGGTTCTAAGAGCCAAAATGCTCCTCTCTCTCATCTATATTTCAGGCCACTGATGGTGCTCCGTAATAATCCCAATTTATGAACATTGCAGGCACCACTCTGTCATTTCCAGGCACTGCAATCTGCAGTCACATTGGGCCAAGGTGCCGCAGTAACAAGGGTCATGAGTACCCGAAAATGCTCTACGTGTGGCGCCTGCAGCAGCCACCTTCTGGGCTGCTGGAGTACTTTTATTTCCACTGAAGCTTTGTGACTGCTCTTATCGGTAAAAGGCTCTCAGTAAGCCGTACTTTCCCGAATCTGACCTTGAGTCGGTTGGTTCAAACTTGAGAAGATGTAGTACTGCGGTTTGACGGCAGCAAACTTGCTGCGATTAACTGTGGAGGCACCACGCTGGTAAATGGACGCTACAGCGCTTTAGCATTTGACATTGCTAAAAAAAAAACATGGCATTTGTACATGTTGAAAATAGGTTAATTTGAATTAATTTACATTGAGTCCTTGTGTTTGCATTCCAAGCGGCATGCAGACAATGGGCCGCAATTCCACTTCTATAATTTGATGTATTTCAGTTTTCTTTATCTTTTCATGCAATTACAAGCAATACATCATAAGATGCAAGTTTATTTATAATCATAATATAACGAATTCCATCTGGCAAATAACAACAACTTCTCCTGATTACTGGGAAACAAAGCAAGAATGTAAGCACATCTATTTTGACTTCATCCAAGGGCACGTTTGCTGGTGATTGACCCACGTTCCCATTTCGTCACAGACTCAATGTGAAAGTGTGCAGCAAAGGTGTTTTATCCAAAGTGCAAAACACATAAATCAGCGGGTGGATTTGTCTATGGTTTGTTGGAAATTTGCTTTCTTGCTTTTATTGAGAGAACTGAGTATTGACGTGGCGGACTTATTTAATGACCGGACGGCTTTCTGGAGTAAATAATTTAACCACAGGTAACTTTATACAAATGCTAATTAGCACGCTTAAGAGGTGCTGGTGTATTTTCAACATGACATACAGAAGAGTGGCATCAACTTTCTGATCCAAATCCCTGCAAGAAAGCCAACAAGTGTGTTTCCCAGAATGTCAAGCTATTCTTTTAAAGAGTGTGTGTGTGTGTGTGTGTGTGTGTGTGTGTGTGTGTGTGTGTGTGTGTGTGTGTGCGTGTGTTAACCTCCAGAGGCGTTACGCTCGGCCCTTAGAGCCCAGTTGGCTCTCAGGCTTAACCCTCCATTTACAACAAGAGCCTCCTGCTTCCCTCTTTTTCTAATGAGGGCTGGATGGATGTCGTACGGGGCGCCGTTTGTAAAATGTTGCTCGTTCTAAAATCCTGCGCAGTTTTGGTACATTTAGCATTATCATAGGGGAAAAAAACCACGGCAATATTCATATGTCACTTTTTCAAACATTTAGAGAGAATTTATGTAAATTCATGCAATAACTTTTTCAAGGATAATGTTTGGCAGTAAGACAAAGTTGTTAAATAATATAAATGTTAATAAGAACCATGGTCAAGGACGAAGTTGCTGCTTTCATGTCAGAGACTCGCTGGCTTCGTTCGGTCAGTGTTTGTACAATGTCGGGGAGGGTGAATTTACACCCACAGTGTCACAGTCCGCTTTAGAGTTTGAATTAAAATTTTCTGGGTTAACACAGCTGCAGTGACACAGATTTGATTAACAACTTTTCGTTTAGACACTCGGTTTTGACACCAACTATTTGTCACTGAGAGTTACATATAAAAGATTTGTCTCTATGTGGAATCAAAATAACTCAAATATAACATATGCTTAGATTTCACCAACACCTCTTCTCAGTTTGCTGTGTTCCATCACTGCAACACCAAGGTGCGGCCAAGCTCACCATCCGGGCTGCTTGTACTTAGCAGGCTGAATATGGAGTGTTTTTCCTGCATAGATTTGGATTTCTTCAAAGTAAAAGCCCTATTTTTTTAAAGTTTAAAAAGAAGGTTTCTCCATATTTGGACTCCAATAAAACACATTTATCAATAATTACAGACAAAGAACAATGTACTTGTGTTAACGACCTCTGATTACTAGGATGCTGAATATGAAACATTTTTTATGTACAAATTTAGAGATTTCTCCAAAGTAAAAGTCCCATAAGTACAGTGGGTATGGAAAGTATTCAGACCCCTTTAACTGTTTCACTCTTTGTTTCATTGCAGCCATTTGCAAAAAAGTTTATTTCTCATTAATGTACACTCAGCACCCCATCTTGACAGAAAAAAAACAAATGTTCATTTTTATTTATTTTTTTAAACCTGAAACATTCAGACTACGCATTACTCAATGAGCTTTGCTCAGTTTTGAGTATAGAAGTAGAAGCACCCTTTTGAGCTAGTACAGCCATGAGTCTTCTGGGGAATGACGGAACAGGTTTTTCACACCTGGATTTGGGGGATCCTCGGCCATTCTTCCTTGCAGATCCTCCCCAGTTCCGTCAGGATGGATGGTGAACATTGGTGAAAAGCCATTTTCAGGTCTCTCCAGAGATGCTCAGCTGGGTTTAAGTCAGGACTCTGGCTATCGGGAAATTCGTTTTTATAGCAGTTTGGAGAAATCTCCAAATTTGTACTGTACAAATATGTGACAAAGTGGGTGACAACTCACCTTTGTCCCCATGATGGTGTGTGGTTGAGTGCTTGCCATGCTCTGCAGGTGTGCTGGAGGCTAGAGGGGGCAGGCAGTGAGGCCTAGTGTTTGTGCAGGGGCTGATGTCAGCAGTGACATCATCGGGTGGATTGTCATAATGAGTGTCACCTGTGCACATTGATTGACGGCGCTATAAAGGTGGAGGACATTGACGGTTGGGGGGAGGAAGGGTGGGACATGTGTAGCTGAGGGCTGATGTCAGATGAGGTGATGTTAAGTTTCTTCCGTTTGGTTGTTTATCTGTTTTAATCAGACCTGTTGTTATGGATTGTCTCTGACCCCAAGTGCACGACACCAGACACAGCTTAGGTTTAGCCGGAAAACGGCGTAGTTTATTTCACAAAATAACCAAATACGAGAAACAAACCAAAAACAAGAACTGCCTCCTTAATTGGCATGGGGGAAAAAAAACAAAAAAAAAGGCAACTCCAAAAACTTCTCTAGTCCGTGGGCGCTCTTAGTCCAATCAAAAAATGAAAACTCACACGATACTCACAGGGAAAACAAAAACTCTGCGTAGGGAATTCCGGAAGGGTTTCCAAGAGGAGCACAGGGGAAGAACAATCAACCCTCTCTGGGGAAACACAGAGCACGAACTCACAGCGAGCCACTGGCAGATCTGCTTCTTAACCTCCCTGTGGGATGAGCTGACGAGCTGCAGCTGTGGCGATGAGCAGAGCGGCGTCAGGTGTGCGACTCTCTGGCTGGTCGAGCCCTAACACTACCCCCCCCTCCAAGGGAGCCACCCGGCGACTTGCCAGGCTTCTCGGGATGGGCTCGATAAAAGGCGGTCAGAAGCCCCGGGTCCATGATGAGCCGGCGAGATACCCAGCTACGGTCCTCCGGGCCATAGCCCTTCCAGTCCACCAGGAACTGGTACCCTCGCCCCCGACGCCGAACGTCCAACAGTCGGCGAACCCTCCACTGAGGGTGCCCATCCACGATTGTGGGTGGAGGTGGGTCCGGGGCAGGAGGCATCAGAGGACTGCAGGTGACGGGCTTAATCCTTGATACGTGGAACACAGGATGGATCCGCATAGAAGCCGGTAGTCTCAGCTTCACTGCGGCAGGACTGAGCACCTTCGTGACCTCAAAGGGGCCCACGAAACGGGGGTCCAGCTTCCTGGCGGTTGACTGCAGGGGAAGATCCTTGGCGGACAGCCAAACTCTCTGCCCGGGGTGGTATGTTGGCGCTGGGTTCCGGCAACGGTTGGCCCCCCGGCTACTACGTTCAGCCGCTTGGAGTAGAGCGGCTCTGACGACTCCCCAGATGCGACGACATCTGTCCAGATGAGTCTGTACCGACGGAACTGCCACCTCAGGTTGTTGTGCCGAAAACAGCGGTGGCTGGTACCCCAGCGACACCTCGAAAGGGGAGAGACCTGTGGCAGAGCTGACAAGGGAGTTAATCGAGTACTCAACCCATGGGAGGAACCGACTCCAGGAGGACGGGTTCCTGGCAGCCACACAGCGGAGTGCCGTCTCCACACACTGGTTCATCCTCTCCGTCTGCCCGTTAGTCTGTGGGTGATAACCAGAAGAGAGACTGACAGAGGCGCCCAACCCCTTGAAGAATGCCCGCCATACCTGGGATATGAACTGAGGTCCTCTGTCCGAGAGCACATCCTGGGGGAGGCCATGGAGCCGGAACACATGGCTCATCAGGAGGTCCGCCGTCTCTGACGCCGAAGGGAGTTTGGGGAGGGCCACCAGGTGCACCCCCTTACTGAACCGATCTACTATTGTTAATATCACCGTCCTACCCTGGGAGGCCGGTAATCCAGACACAAAGTCCAAGGCCACGTGGGACCAGGGACGGCTAGGAACAGGGAGGGGTTGCAGCAGCCCGGCAGGTGCCTGGTGAGAGGCCTTGCTGCAGGCACAAACGGGGCAGGCCAACACAAAGTCCCTCACCTCGTTCCTCATTGTGGGCCACCAGAAACGTCGAGCTAGGAAGGTGAAGGTGCGGTGGACCCCGGGATGACAGGCAAACTGGCTGGCGTGGCCCCACTGAAGTACCCGGGGCCTGACAGATTCCGGGACGAAAAGCCTACGTGGGGGTACGCCACTCGGTGCAGGGTGGGAGCGCAGCGCCCCCCTCACGACAGTCTCGATGCCCCAGGCCACCATGCCGATCACCCGGGTCTCGGGGACGATGGGTGCCGACTCCTCGGTGGCCAGTCCCCCCCCCTGATGTAGTCGGGACAGGGCATCCGCTTTGATGTTGCGGGAACCGGGACGATAGGTCAGGGAGAAATTGAACCGACTGAGGAAACCGGCCCAACGAGCCTGTCGCCCATTGAGACGCCTGGCCGCCCGGATGAATGTCAGGTTCTTGTGGTCTGTCCAAATGGTAAATGGCTGCTCTGCCCCCTCCAGCCAATGGCGCCACTCCCCCAGAGCAGCTACTACTGCCAGCAACTCCCGATTACCGATGTCGTAGTTCATCTCCGCGGGAAGAAAACGCCGGGAGAAGAACGCGCAGGGGTGCACCTTCTGATCTCCCACCGCCCGTTGGGAAAGGACTGCCCCCAGCCCGGTGTCCGAGGCGTCCACCTCAACAATGAACTGTCGCTTTGGGTCGGGATGGAGCAGCACTGGGGCGCTAGTGAACCTCCTCTTGAGTGACCGAAAAGCGGCGTCGGCGGCCGGGGACCAGATGAACGGCTGGGAAGAGGAGGTCAGCCTGGTGAGGGGTTCTGCCACGACGCTGTAGTTCCGTATGAACCTTCTGTAGAAGTTAGCAAATCCCAGAAAGCTCTGCAACTTCTTTCGCGACGTAGGGCTCGGCCAGTCTACCACCGCCTGGATCTTGCGGGGGTCGGCCCGCGTCTGCCCTCTCTCCACAATGAAACCCAAGTAGTCGACAGAGGCGGAGTGGAAACGGCACTTCTCAGCCTTGACAAAGAGTCTGTTCTGGAGGAGACGCTTGAGCACCCGACGAACGTGCTGGACATGCTCCTCGAGAGTCCTGGAGAACACCAGGATGTCATCGAGGTACACAACCACGAACTCATCCAGCATGTCGCGGAGCACGTCGTTCATGAGCGCCTGAAAAACCCCCGGGGCGTTGGTAAGGCCGAATGGCATTACATGGTATTCGTAATGACCTCGGGGTGTCTTGAAGGCGGTCTTCCACTCGTCCCCCTCTCTGATCCGGACCAGGTGGTAGGCGCTCCGGAGATCCAGCTTGGAAAAGATGGCAGCCTGGGTCAGGGGCTCGAGGGTGGAGCTCATGAGGGGGAGGGGGTACCGGTTCTTGACCGTAATGTCATTTAGTTGGCGATAGTCAATGCAGGGTCGGAGACCCCCATCCTTCTTCTTCACAAAGAAGAACCCCGCTGCCACCGGTGAGGATGAAGGCCGAATGAGCCCTGCTGCCACTGACTCCAAGATGTAATCATCCATGGCGGCCTTTTCAGGAATGGACAGGCTGTACAACCGACTGCTGGGAAGGGGGGCCCCTGGGCGGAGGTCGATTGCACAGTCGTATGGCCTATGTGGAGGGAGAGACTGAGCCCGAGACTTGCTAAAAACCTGTAATGGGAAAATGATATGTGACCCTTTTAAATGCTTCATTTGTATAACCAGTTTATTAGTTGCAAGTGCTTAGATCACAAAGGCCCTGACATACGAACTGATGTCTCCCACTTGGATTAGATGTTTCCAGCGGCATAGCTGTAGAGACTGAACAAAGTGTTCGTTATGTCTATGACCACCTTTGTTTAAGCATGTTGGGAGAGCAAGGACACGGTCAAAGAGCTGACGTGTCTCACATGCGCAAGGTGTTCCCAGTACCCTGGCTGTAGAGACTCAAAAAGATGGTTAACGGTTTCTGTTGACGCCACCGATATCTAAGTTTAGGTATAAGAACTGCCTCGATGTGTTGAGAGGAAAAAAGGAGGTTCTTGACAGTCTACTGACCACGTAGCTGTTGTGACCCTTTTTCCCTTGCAAGGAAATAAACGGAGAAAAGACATACTTGACTCAGAGCCTTTGTTTCTTACTTAACGATTGTCTGTGCAAAATCTTCCACCACAATTTGGTGTCAGAAGTGGGATCGTTTGAAGCTCCGTCGGGACTCCGAGGACGTCCGGGAAGGGGCCCCTTCAGGATCCACCAAACGTGATTCTGCCCTATTCCTCATCACACTCAGAGAGAGGGGACCGGCGAACAAAAGAGACCTGATTGGCTTCAACACGATCCGATGAGGAAGATTTTCACACGAATCGGGTAAGAAGTTGATATTCTGATTTTCAAACGGGGCTTCCTGAATTATAACGGGTGGTAACAGATTACAAAGACGGGTATTTAGTACTTTAGGATTTTTTCTCTCTCTTCTTAGAAAATCCAAATTTCGGTTATTTGATTGGGCTTCTAATGATGATAACTTGTCTTTTTATCCGGTTATTTGAAAAATGTGTATAAAATTATAAGAGTAATTGTACAGTATTTCCGGTTCATCAGCATCCAACTTTTTACTGAGGAAGACAGGGAGCAATGTGCGCATTTACGATTGTATTCAGACTAACTATCTGAAAATCGCATAATTGTGACCCTTGACCAAAAGGGGGAAGACAGGGAGCAATTTGCGTATTACGATTGTATTCAGACTAACACTCTGAAAACGCATAATTGTGACCCTTGACCAAAGAGGAAGACAGGGGCAATTGACAATTGTGACCCTTGACCGAAGGGGAAGACAGGAGGGATTTTGAGAGTTCACTGAAATCGCAAAATCTCAGCCCTTGACCTAACAGGAAGACAGGAACAATATCGGGGTTTTCGGACAGAAGTCTGAAAACAGATATTTGCGCCCTTGACCTATATTTATTAACCAATAGTTCTGGTTGGGTTTTAACTCGTATTTTTCCTACGTAAAAGAAAATCAAGACTTATAGTGACGACTATATTTTAAGTAATAAAAAGTATACTTCACCACGCCTGAAAGATGGGTGGTGTACACGGTAAAGGTAAAAAGGAAATGGGTTCTCCGGAGGGACCCATTGTGGATCTGATGAGAAGGAAATATGGAGATCAATCTCTAGAGTTTTTGCCCGAGTGGTCAAAAGATTTTGGGTTCCCTGCAAATGGTTCTTTCAGTAGAATAAAACTGAACATGTTACGAACAGGCTTAGAGGGAAAAGAGAAGGGTATAAAATCTCAGAGGGTGATAAAAGGCAAAGACTTGGAGAACATTGAGAAACAAAGTAAATGGTTAAAATGGTGGGAGGATGAATGTGAATGTAGAGAAAGGAAACAAATGGCTAAAGAATTGACATGCGCAAAAACCACATTGGTTGAAAAACCAGATCCAAATGTTATTGAACAAAATGACCGATGTGCTTCTTCTCCCTTGTATCCGAGTCTCACAGGGGCTGGCGGCCCTCTCCTCAACACATGCCCACCGCCGTACCCTGCTTCATCTACGAACCAGCAACCTTCGTCTGCATGGTCACAAGCTCAAAAAGTTCACTACACCCGGCAGAGGGAGGAAAAGGAAGCGGCAGTGAAAGCAGCACAGGAACGACTCCTCGGCGAAGAGGAGGAAAAGAGACAGGCTGCTCTCCCCACTCGATCTCGCTCTCCAGGAGCAACCGGAGGGGACACTTCTGCCATCAACAAACTGATTGCAGAGCAACCATCTACATCAGATGTTTTTTCCCCCTCCTTCGACCCAGAGGGAGTTCCCCCGGATGCAAAATCTGTGCTCCAAACCCCAATGATTTAAGTACCAGGACACTCAGGTCCCATACTTGTTTTCCGGCCTTGGACTGATACGGACATTAGAGCTGCAATGGCTCATCTCCCGCCGATACAGCACTCAGGAAGACTGTTTGCTGAAGCATTCATGGACTTCTGTAAGCAATTCCTGCCCAACTTTGCTGAAATTCGACGTGTTCTAATGAGTCACGTGGGTCCGACTCACTACCAAAAGCTCAACCAGCTGGTTGCAGGAGACACCAGTGCGGCCGATGTTGAATGGAGTTCAAATCAAAATAAGCCGTACAGAGACGCACTCACGGCTTTGAACGACGGCATAAAGACTTTGTTCCCTGACAAAGTGGATATGACTCCCATCAACAATACCAAGCAGGCAGCGGGTGAGTCCGTCCATGATTACTACCAAAGACTTCTCACAGTGTTTAATCTTAACAGTGGCATTCCACAACCCGCCGCGTTAGGAGACGCTCTGGGGACGTGGGAATCACACCTGAAGAATGCTTTCATGAATGGACTATTGCCCGACATAAAAATGAATGTGCAGCGCTCTGTTGCTGGAATGGAAGACTCGCGACTCGCGGATGTAAAGAAACATGCTGCGCATGCGCAATCCATGGACATAGAGAGAACTGACCACGAGGGGAAAAGGCGCTCACGTCAGATTGAACTCGCCCAACTGACTATGCTCCAAGCTGTCACTCAACTTGCCAGAAACGACCGCCCACGGGATCCCCACCAACGGGGCGGATTCAGGGGGCGTGGTCGGGACATGACGAGGGGACGCTCCTCCTGGAACCAGGAGGGATCACAGCTGTCTCCACCCAATGACTATGATACGTGTTTCCGCTGTGGCGAACAGGGACATTGGCACAGAGAATGTCCACAAAATGCACCTCGTAGAGGATGGGGGCGTGGACTGGCCAGACGAGGAAGGGGTGGCAACGCACATTCCGATTGACGTGAGGCGGAGGGGGAGGAGGCTGCATGTGAGGGGGAGACGGCAACCACGCTGAGGCCTCACATGATAAGGGAAGTAAAACACACACACACCGCAGCCTGCAATGAAGAAACGCTTTCTGCACTAACTCCCTGCACGCACACTCACACTCACACACACACACTGGAGCAACAACAAGCTCTCGTGGACATCACAGAGCAATTGAGAACACAACAAAAGCTTTCACTTAAACACACATATGCAAAGTTTTCAGGAAAATCATTTGAAAATATGCCCACCACTATGGTGCAAATTCAAGGGAAACTTTTATCGTTTTTGGTTGATTCGGGGGCTACACATTCTGTAATACAACAAAAGTATTTTCCAGGTCAGAAACTTAGTGGAAAACAGGTTTTCTCACAAGGAGCTTCAGGGATGACTATTGTAGAGAGATTTACGGCACCTATGACCAGTACACACACTGACTCAACTGACCCTGAACCAGACATCACAGTAAAACATTCCTTTTTGCTGTCCTCTTGCTGTCCCATTAATCTAATGGGCAGAGACCTCATGTGTTCCTTCGGCATTAGCCTCATCTCCACTCCTACAGGGTTGCAAGTGGTGAGATGCAGAGCCATTGACCAGATGGCAAATACAGTTATAAGTGATCCAATGTTTGTGTACCAGTGGTGGCTTCCGGTTGACTCACAATCAGAACTGTCCCACCTGGCAGCATCACGCGTCCAGCCTGAGGCAGAGTGCATGGATGCTTCATATCTCCACTGCACAGCTCATGTGTCACATGGGCCAGATAAGCAATATGATGCATTATTTCTACAGGATCTGAATGATCAAATTGCATGTATGACATTGTTTTGGTCCACACTTAAATGTACTGTGTCCGTTTCTCTCACCCCCTCTCAGCAGCACCTCTTTAATGTGGACTCTTCTTTCCCACACATCTCCTTGTCTAAAGCAGCAACAGACCAATGGAGAGATTTGGGACCCTTTGTCGCAGCGTGCGAGGCATTGACAGATTGGGAGGCTACACCAGATCCACTTGTGATGCGCTCTCCGTCGACAGGCTTCTTTAAACAGCCATTCGCATTTTGCACACCTGCTCTCAGATCTGTTTATGTCATGGATGAAAATAACATATTTTCTGACACACACACTGATACATTTTTGACTAATGTCTCCTCTATTTCTCCTGCCCTCAGTTCTGTCCCAGACACCTTGTGGGCAGCGCATAAATATGACGTGGGACTCATCAAAAAATGTCAACCTGTGGTCATCACTCCTCGATCAGACTTCCGTCCCCACAAACATCAATACCCACTGCGCCAAGAGGCCATTGACGGTATAACACCGGTGTTCAACTCCCTCTTAAAGGCCGGAGTCATTGTTCCATGTCCTGACTCGCCGGTAAGAACACCTATTTTTCCAGTTAAAAAGATCAGAGATGCAGGCAAACCAACTGAGTGGCGCTTCGTGCAGGACCTAAAAGCAGTTAATGCAGCCGTCCACGCACGAGCCCCAAATGTTCCCAACCCTTACACCATTATGGCACAGGTTCCACCTGATGCTCGATGGTTTTCCGTGGTTGACCTCTCAAATGCTTTTTTCAGTGTCCCTGTGGACATTGACAGTCAGTTTTGGTTTGCGTTTAATTTCAATGGCAAGCCTTACACTTTCACACGCTTGTGTCAGGGCTACACAGAATCACCTACGATCTACAACGAGGCACTCAGGGAAAGTTTGGAGAGCCTCACTTTGTCTCCAGGAACAGCTCTTTTGCAGTATGTTGATGACTGTTTAATTGCAGCTCCAACACAAAAGCAGTGTGAACAGGACACACTCAAATTGCTTCAACACTTAGCAGCGGAAGGACACAAGGCCAGCCTATCCAAACTACAGTTTGTTTCACAGAACGTTCATTTCCTAGGCCATAACATTTCCGGTGAAGGGAAGACACTATCACCAAAACGCATCGCCTCAATTGTAACACTTCCAAAACCACAAACCAAGAAACAGATGATGTCATTTTTGGGAATGTGTTCCTACTGTAGGTCATTTATTCCAAATTACTCCCAACTCGAGCAACCTCTGTCCTCATTGATACATGGGAAAAATCTCAGCGCGCATGATAAAATTCAGTGGCTCCCTGCAGCCTCTCAAGCTTTCACGGACATGAAATGCGCGTTACAAGTTCCTCCGACTTTGGGTCTTCCTGATCCTCACAAACCGTTCACACAAACCGTTGACGAACGTTCTGGATGTATGACATCAGTGCTCCTACAATCCCATGGCGATAAACTACGACCGGTAGCTTATTTCTCCGCAAAACTCGATCCCGTAGCAGCAGGCTTACCACAGTGCCTTCGAGCTGTGGCAGCTGCTGAAAAGGCACTTACAGCCTCTCGTGACATTGTAGGCTATGCTACGCTAACATTATTGGTTCCACATTTGGTTTCACTGATTCTTCTCGAACAGAAGTCGTCTCATTTATCTGCAGCGCGTTACCTTCGATATCACACATGTCTCCTAGACATGCCGAATGTTACAGTAAAACGCTGCAATGTCCTCAATCCTGCATCTCTTCTCCCCACTCCGGAGGATGGAGAGGAGCATAATTGTTTGGCTGAGCTGGAAGCTCAGTGCACACCTCGACCAGACCTCGCAGATACACCTCTGCTCAACAGTGACATGGTAATGTATGTTGACGGATCTGCTACACGGGATCCCCTGACTGGTTCTAATCTTGTGGGTTTCTCTGTTGTTTCAGACTCAGCTGTTCTGTGTTCCGGCCCTCTTCCATGTCACCTCTCAGCCCAAGCAGCAGAATTAATCGCGCTAACAGAAGCTTGTAAACTAGCTAAGGATAAAACGACAACCATTCACACTGATTCCAGATACGCTTTTGGCGTGGTTCATGATTTCGGCGCGCTGTGGAGACACAGAAATTTTCTCAAATCGGATGGCAAACCAGTGTTACACCACACTCTGATAGCAGAACTATTGGATGCCATTTTGTCGCCCACAGCTATTGCCGTTTGTAAATGTGCAGCGCACACATCCGGCACAGGCGACATCGCAAAGGGGAATGAGCGAGCAGACTTAGCTGCAAAAGCGGCTGCTAGACGTCCTCTTCCCAAACCATCACGCCCAGTTCCTGCCATGTGTTCTCTTCCCTCCTCTCTTGCAGCCGTGCAGTCCCTCTCTACTTCAGATGAGAGACGTTTTTGGTCCTCCTCAGGCTCCAAATTCATAGACGGCATCTGGTATGGTCCGAATGGTAATCCATGCTTACCTAAACATTTCTTCCCTCACTATGCGAAATTGACTCATGGGTTAGACCATGTGTCAAAAGGGGGAATGTTAAGTATCATTGATGCAACATGGTTCACAAAAGGTTTTGCAGCTTACGCACAAAGGTTCTGCCAAGCATGCATAACATGTGCAACTCACAATGTAGGTCGTTCAGTACAGGTGTCACATCATGCAGCACATCCACCGCCTGCAAGACCATTTGAACATGTAATGATGGATTTTGTGGAACTCTCCCCATCGGAAGGTAAGAAACACTGTCTTGTAATGGTAGACATGTGGTCCAAATGGGTTGAGGTGTTTCCCTCCAGTAAGCAGACAGCCTCCACAGTGGCTAAAGCCTTGATTTCAGAGATCATTCCCCGCTGGGGAATCCCAAGCAAAATTTCTAGCGACAATGGTTCACATTTTGTCAACCAAGCAATCACAGAATTAAGTGCATACCTGGGTATTGACTTAAAAACACACTGCGCATACCACCCAGCTAGTGGAGGAGCGGTAGAGAGAGAGAATGGAACATTGAAAACAAAACTGGCCAAATGTTGCACAGACACAGGCCTACCGTGGACAAAAGCACTGCCCTTGGTTCTGATGTACATGCGGATGAGGAAACGAACACGCAGCAACCTAAGCCCATTTGAAATCCTTTTCGCAGTTCCTCCCCATATAGGTGTGGAAGCTCCAGGAACACCACTCCCTTCCACCACAATGTGCGAGAATGACATGTTAACCTATTGCATTCGACTGTCTTCCACTTTGTCTGATGTAAGAAAACAGGTTGTAGCTGCACTTCCAAGAGAAGCAACGGGTCCACTACACCGACTGCAACCAGGTGACTTCGTGGTGGTGAAGGACTTCAGGAGGAAAAGTTGGAAAGCTAAACGGTGGCAGGGTCCATTCCAGATTCTCCTGGTCACCCAAACAGCGGTCAAAGTAGCTGAAAGAGCAACTTGGGTCCACGCATCCCATTGCAAGAAGGTTCCAGATCCAGTACCAGCACTGGGCTCAGGCGACCCTACCTCCACAAAAAGTGTCAATCAACCGACACCACCGATCCAGTGACCACGGACGGGCAGTTGACCGACAGACACACAGTGCATTGTGATCTGTGTTGACTGTCTACAACGCGGATGCCTCACAAGAAAGAAGGTTGGCAGACTCCACATCCCAACGTGTACCTGCGGACCAACACAAGAAGAAGAACACGGCCAGGACCCCTCCACATAGACACAGTAGTCGTTTGTGCCACGACAGTTTTATTCATATTATTGCTTGCTTCAGTTTCATTATATCTCAGCATCTTTTTGTGATTCCGTAGTCAGCTATCTAAAGAGTGGGTCTCTCTTATCATGGAACGACAGCGTTCATGGAACCCCCTCAGACGACTGGGGGGGACTCGTGTAACCATGTGTTTATTTGCAGGTGTCACTTTATTTGTGTTGATTCCATATTTTGTCCTCCACCAGAAACATTTAGACGACTTACTTGACCGACGCAACAACTCAACTCACTCTAACTCGACCATTCGCAACCGCACCAAGCGAGCACTGACCCGCCTAGACAACCGGTTCGAAAATGGGATGAACCCATTGAACAAATATTCTGCAAATATGTGGTGGCGCTATGCTCAACACGTAGCGACAAAAGAAAATGCTTCCGACTGTTACGTATGTTCTCCGCTACCCATCAGCACTAATCAACCACGGCTAGCCGTAGCCCCCCTGGGGAAGTCTGAAGGATGTTTCTGCGGGCTCTCGGTTAGTGGGTGGTATGTGCCCCCCATAGTCCTGTATATATCCAACGATAGCGACAAAGATTCTTTGTTTATTTATGAGTTATCCCCATGGGAAACAATAGATGATTTGGACTGTGCACAATCTCACGATATCAAACGATACACGGCTAGCCAAACGTCTACATTCGCACTCCAGGCTCAGGAAAGCCGAACACGGTTTCCTCTCTGCTATGCTCGTGATGGGACACATCCAGTGGGGAAAACAGACCCTGCAAGGTGTGACACGATCCTCATTGCAGGAAACCATGCGTTTAATGATTTAAATTGCAATAAAGACCATTTCCCAACTTTCCGAAACGACTGCGCCAAAAACCACAACAGGAGCTTTTGCCAAGCTAAGGGCACTGCAGAAAGGGCCGCAAAAGTGCCCATTCATCTCCAAAAATGGTCGTGTTCTGGCTGGACTTTCACTCCAGTAAATCCACGAGATTGCCCGCCCAATGTTAATTGTTCTGTTTTCCATTTCACTTTCCTCCCTGGGAAGAACGGTACTTATCCAGTGACCGAGGGATGGTGGCTGTGTGGCACCACCCTCCGCGTGTCTCTCCCCCCTCAGTGGAGCGGAATATGTACTCCTGTTCGCGTTACTGATCATACTTTTATTCTCACAGCTACAACAGGGACAAGCAAACGAACAAAACGAATGGCCGCATTGGACACTGGCCTTAACCCGGAAGTCAATTTTGCGCCACACGACTCAATCTGGGGCAGCGATGTGCCTGACGAGTTCAAACACGCCAGTACGTCAGTTAAAGTTTTGTGGGGACTGTTTCCATGGACAGGAGTGGGAAAAAACACGCTACGACTTGAAACCGTTGATTACCGTTTCAAAAGCTTTGTAAACATGACTCTAGCTGGCCTTAAGGGTATTCGCGAGGAAATGACCGCCATGCGTTTAATGATTATGCAGAACCGCATGGTACTAGACCAATTGACCGCTGCCCAAGGAGGTGTTTGTGCTATCGTAGGAGAATATTGCTGTACGTTTATCCCTGAGAATGACAAAGACGAAGGCATAATCCATCAGGCGATACAAAACATGACAAAACTTCGGGAATCTATGACAAGAGATAAATCTCCCTCCCCAGATTGGCTCACACGGGTGTGGTATTCATGGAAAGGAACACTAATACAAGCAGCTACTATCCTCTGTGTTCTCTTCGCATTCGTAATTTGCGGTATCCCATTGATCCGTCATACGATTGCCCAACTCCTGGCGAAACAAATGGCTATGTACAGCCTGGGGTCACCTGATGACTCACCACCAAACTTGTTCCCTAGACGCGACTCTGACAATAACCCCAACAGTGACTCGGACTCCCTTGACGAGCTGAACACTTACGACCTCGACACATACGCATAGTGACATAGTGACACACTGTCTGTGTGCATTCCTGGTGTTCTAAATGTTTTTTGTTTCACAGTAGCTTGCTAAAACAATGAGAAATAACATTCTCACAAAAACAGCTTTTATCCTTGCATTTATTAGTATGTAACGTAAATATGATTGATATAATGACCTTTCCACAATATTCTATATCTGTATTGTGTGAAAGGGGATCAAGTTCTGGTATTGTGATTTAAACATGTTCTCATTTCTTTTTTATTTCAATACTGTACACATGACATCTGGGGTGTAACGCTCAAATCCTGTGAGAAGGTTTCCAGTCTTTATCTTCTCCTAACAGATTTCTTCCTATTTTCCCATTTCGGAGGGTTTTTTTAGGGAGTTTTTGTTCTGTGGCAGGAAAAGTTTTGTGAGCGATGTCCGGATGTTCATGTTTTGTGATATTTGATGTGGTAGATATCAGCTAGTGAATTTTTAGAGTGGTCATTCTAAATTGATTGCATAGTTTGTGATTATTATGTAATCAAAAGAGTGGAATGTAATGGGAAAATGATATGTGACCCTTTTAAATGCTTCATTTGTATAACCAGTTTATTAGTTGCAAGTGCTTAGATCACAAAGGCCCTGACATACGAACTGATGTCTCCCACTTGGATTAGATGTTTCCAGCGGCATAGCTGTAGAGACTGAACAAAGTGTTCGTTATGTCTATGACCACCTTTGTTTAAGCATGTTGGGAGAGCAAGGACACGGTCAAAGAGCTGACGTGTCTCACATGCGCAAGGTGTTCCCAGTACCCTGGCTGTAGAGACTCAACAAGATGGTTAACGGTTTCTGTTGACGCCACCGATATCTAAGTTTAGGTATAAGAACTGCCTCGATGTGTTGAGAGGAAAAAAGGAGGTTCTTGACAGTCTACTGACCACGTAGCTGTTGTGACCCTTTTTCCCTTGCAAGGAAATAAACGGAGAAAAGACATACTTGACTCAGAGCCTTTGTTTCTTACTTAACGATTGTCTGTGCAAAATCTTCCACCACAAACCTCTCCCAGATCATGATATTCCCGAGGGACAGCGGAAAGGTCCGGGGAGGGGGCACGGGGAGTCGGGCGGGGTGACGGACTTGGAGCTGCCTGGAGGCACTGGGCGTGACAGGAGGCGCTCCACTCCAGAATAGTCCCAGAGGACCAGGCAATGTGTGGCTCGTGCTGCACGAACCAGGGGTACCCGAGAATCACTGGGGCCAACGGGGACTGGATGAGGTAGAATTGGCGGGTCTCTACATGGTTACCCGCCACAGTGAGGGAGACTGGGTGGGAGCATTGGGTGATGCGGGCTAGATGACGGTCGTCCAGTGCAAAGGCCTCTAAAGGCTTCTCCAGTGTCCTCAGTGGAATGTTAGCCTGGACAGCGAAACCCAAATCCAGGAAACAGTCATCCGCCCCTGAATCGAGGAGGGCCCCTACCGTAATCCGTTGATCTGCCCAAGCCAGGGTGACGCTAACCCGCCGGTTAGGTGATGCAGGACTACGGGAACACGAAAGGCGGCTCACTAGGATCTCCCGGGGTCCTGGTGAGCCTAATCTTTTGGCCGTGTGGGACAGCCGCTGATGCGATGCCCCTTCTGGCCACAGTAGAGACACAGCCCTCCCCTGAATCGGGCCTCCCGTTCGGCTGGGCTGATGCGCGTGCGTCCCAGCTGCATGGGCTCCTCCTCGGTCGCTGTCTGTGACGTGGAAGGCCGGACGGGACTGGGGGAAGTCGAATGGGCGACCGGGTTCCTCTCCCGTGTGCTGAAGATGTGGGGGATAGGGAGGGGTCCCCGGGGAACTCGCTCCCGCCTTCTCTCATTAAGGCGTCCATCGATGCGGATGGCGAGACTGACGAGGTCGTCGAGGGAGGCGGGCTCCTCCCGTGTAGCTAGCTGGTCCTTCACTGCCTCGCAGAGTCCCCTTCGGAAGGCAACCCGAAGGGCTGGGTCGTTCCACCCGCTTTCTGCAGCGGCCAGTCTAAAATCCACTGAGTAGTCCGCCACCGAGCCGCTGCCTTGTTGGATGCTGGCCAACCGGGCGCCGGGGTCCTTACCCCTTACTGGATGGTGGAACATCTTGCGGAGCTCGGCCACGAACTCCCTGTAGGAGTGACGGAAACTGGCACCCATGGACCAGGAAGCGGCAGCCCACTGGGCGGCCCGGCCGGTAAGCAGGTTCGTCACATATGCGACTCGGGCAGCGTCGGAGGTGTAGCGGCTGGGTTGGTGAGTAAACACCAACTCACACTGCATTATGAAGGTGGCACAAGTCTCGAAGTCACCCCCGAACGGGTGTGGGCTGGAAAGGCAGGGTTCCCAGGGTAACGAGGCAGGTTCCGCAGGGCTACTTGGGAGGGGATCCCCCGGGGGCGGGATCACTGCCCTCACCGGCGGAGGCTGGTTCGGCGGCTGGGTGGTGAGAGCCGCCGTCAATGCCCGTAGCTGTATTAGAATCTCGGCTTGCTGGGCCGCCGACGCCACCTGATGCTGAGTCAGGCTCTCCACCGAAGCTTGAAGGGGCTGGACCTGGACCTGGAGGTTCTGCACGGCAATGGCGGCCGCCTCCAGCTGGTGAGTATGATTGTCCGTCAGCTGAAGCTGTCTATCCAGGGCAGCTTCTAAACTGCCACGGTCTGTGTCGGCTGGGGTCATCATGGTGAGTTCGTACTGTTATGGATTGTCTCTGACCCCAAGTGCACGACACCAGACACAGCTTAGGTTTAGCCGGAAAACGGCGTAGTTTATTTCACAAAATAACCAAATACGAGAAACAAACCAAAAACAAGAACTGCCTCCTTAATTGGCATGGGGGAAAAAAAACAAAAAAAAAGGCAACTCCAAAAACTTCTCTAGTCCGTGGGCGCTCTTAGTCCAATCAAAAAATGAAAACTCACACGATACTCACAGGGAAAACAAAAACTCTGCGTAGGGAATTCCGGAAGGGTTTCCAAGAGGAGCACAGGGGAAGAACAATCAACCCTCTCTGGGGAAACACAGAGCACGAACTCACAGCGAGCCACTGGCAGATCTGCTTCTTAACCTCCCTGTGGGATGAGCTGACGAGCTGCAGCTGTGGCGTTGAGCAGAGCGGCGTCAGGTGTGCGACTCTCTGGCTGGTCGAGCCCTAACACCTGTATACGGAAACTTCCTGACTTTTTACAAATAAACATATTTTTTACCTGGACCAAGTCTCGCTTGCCTGCCTCCTAATTCCAGGATTCCCTCGGTTGTGACATCCTCACAAAATATTTCCGTTATTGTACACAAGTAGTCAGAGGGGTCCTGTATGCACATCATTTTCCCGGAATTTGCTATTTAAATAGCCTGTATTCCGGTTACGTGTTTAATACCGTATATGTCAGCATATACGTTCACTAAAATTCAGTATCGGCTAAGTTGACCGCAGTAGCTCACTGCAGTTCACTTAAAAGACCCATTGTACCTTCAGTCACATGCAAGAATGAAGAAAAAGGGAACACACACTTCTTGTGAAGCAGGTATGTTCCTTTTTATTTCTAAACTAAAAGGAAATTTAAAACTCATATGAGTGCTTTGATTTCATTTGTGTGAATTCCTTTAAAACTATGTACATTTATAAAGAAGAAAAAAAAACATTCTTCCTGTTATGAATTAAAAGCTGCATTTATGGCAATGCAGGTTTTGCATGTCTCATGTCTGATATGACCGATACCTTATGGCGGCTAGTTGTAGCTAAAGGCCGGCGCATGCTTCTGCATCGTTGCGTCGACGCACTCGTTTCAATTCATGGTTCTAAAAGTCTTGCGTGTGTTGCAGAAAAATTCACCTCCAGAACAACAGGTGGAGTAATGTGTTTCTGTCGAATACGATCTAGAGAGTCACGTCTTTGTTTGTGGAAGTCGTTGGTTTGTTTAATTATTTATCATAGACTTTATTGCCCCGTGCATCGACACTGCTGCTTTTCATCGCGGACACACTTGCCCCGTATTTTCCTCCACAACTTTGTGCACCTCTCGACCGGCAAACCGGGGTTTGCGGCGATCTCCCTCCATGAATCCAACCCGCTTCTACAATCCGCCAATGACGGCTTGTATAAGCGGTCATATTTACGCATTTCTTCCGGCAAAAGCTGTTCAATCTGATCCGTTCTCTCGTAAACATTATTTGTTTTAATAATGGCGGTATCGGGCTATGAAAGCGGAAATGTGAGACTCCGTAAAGGATGTAGTTAGCGCACCAATCACAGCCGTGTGCGCTGCGGGAGGCTTGCGTCGCCGGCGTCGAAAGCAACGCAAGCCTAGAAAAATGGGTCGACACACGCAAGGAGGCGTGAAAAGACACGCAAGGGACACGCAAGGGAGTCTTGCATCTGCGTCGCTCTGAATACGCAGAAGCATAATCTAGGCTTAACCAATTTCCTTTGTATTTCAGAATGTAAATACAAAGGAAACAAGTAGAGAAGCAACCTCAGTGATCCTCCTCTTTGTGAGTCTGTGACGTCTGGAACCAACAAACTGCTACAGGTTACATTTAGACATTATATTTTACAGCATCGTGCAACACAAATGTTTGACAGGATGTACGTAAACAAAGAAGACACGTTGGACAAGCGATATCCCTCCAATAGGAGTAACATTTCTTAACTTGTTTCATGAAGCCTAAATTAAATACAAATATCACAACAACCTAACGGTATGTGATTTTTTTTAGGTTTCAAATAGATGAATGTATCAATGAAAATATAAATAAGTAAATTCAATACAAATACAGCAACATCTTTGTAACCGAATAAGATACATTTTTTAGGTGCAAAATAGATGAATAAATGAAACAGATTAGTTGATTTGAGAGGTTCAATTCAATATTAGACTGAAGCTTAAAGGGTTATTTAAAATTGTATTATTTCATTTATTTTCCACAAACATGGGGAGGCCTGCATAGACCAGTGTTTAATTGACCTTAATGAAGGCTTACAACTACACTGTAAAATGTAGTAAGTTGACTTTTCTTGAAAAAGTCAGGACACTGAAATTTTCTAAGTTTCTCATTAATTTTAAGTTGTTAATACTGAAAATAAGTGAGTTTTAACTCATGTAACTGCAGTATAGTTAACTTAAAATGCATAAGTATGTGGACAATAAATAGTATGTGAACTTAAAGATCTGAGTTATATTAAGTAAGCAGTACTAATAAGAAAAGGTTCCATCCATCATCAAACCGCTTATCCTGCACACAGGGTCACGGGGCAGGTGGAGTCCATCCCAGCCAACTTCGGGCGAGAGACGGGGTCCACCCTGGACTGGTCGCCAGCCAATCGCAAGGCTACACAGAGACACACAACCATTCACACATCTACGGGTAATTTAGAGTCACCAATCAAACTGATGCCCAGAGCATGTCTTTGGACTGTGGGAGGAAGCCAGAGAACCCGGAGAGAACCCACGCAGACACGGGGAGAACATGCAGACTCCACACAGAAAGCCCAGTGACAACCTTAAACTCTGTTTGACCTAGTTCACACGCAAACACAGAAGAGTTTTTAGAAACGATCATTTCCGTGATAAAACCTTCGTTTGTGTGTAAATGAAAGGCCAAAGCGCATAAAAATATATGCGTTTTCCCATATGACCCGGTGTCTAAGAAATAATCAGGAAACCGATTGCCTTAAAACTTTCAAGTAAGCTGAACTAGAAACTGTAAGTTTCGGAAACAAAGACAGAACCATTATAATGGAAGACAACATTTATTTCTAAGAAAATTCCTTACACATTTTCTTATTCTAAAACATGATTCAAAAATGAAAAATGACATGTTTTGAAATGTGGACATTTAAGATATCTTGACATTGCAGCAAAAGAAACTGATTCCACAATATGAAAAAAACATGCCTTGCATCATGAAAAAGTAAGACTATGGTTTGAAACAAACGGATAAACAAATGCAATAGTCAACTGGACAACATGAAAAAAACTATTTCCATAGTAAAGAGTAAGGGTGAAGTTCTTGGGTCTAACACAGCATGTCACAGACCATAAAGATCATGAAAACAATCCCTCACTGCATTCGTAGGTTTTTGAGTAATTGTAGTTTGGGTCGAAGTGAGAGAAGCACTATTTGAACAAACCCAAAGATGTTCCTCGGTGTCTGAGGGTAACAGGCACATGGGATGTGGCAGATTTTGACAGTAATTTATCACCAGTGTTCCTTCCAAAATGACGGCAGGAGTTGTGGATTCAAGGTGCAGTGAGTGAAGAGAGGCGGCACCGTCTTGGGCAATCACAGTCAGGATCCTCATGGAGGTGTGCGACATGTCCGGAGAGTCCTAAAAACAATAGCAGCATTTCAATCCGGAGAGACTTGTTGAAATGTGAACCATGCTTTATTATAACAGGCATAATATGATATTGCAAGTTGTTTGGGGCTTGGACTCCATCCTGCCGCAGGATAGACCAGGGGCCGGGATCTCGAGACGAGGCATATCCCCCCCTTTGGGAGTCCAGACACTGGTGGTGGTGGTAGAGCCCAAGTTGCATAAATCTCCTGCTATGCCAGGTTCTGCTGTAGATTGGAGGTGTCAGGGGTGGTGGCGGATCACTTTTGGAGCGTGCTGAAATGACAACTGACCGCAAAAGAGAGGAGAACAGTTAACGTTTGCCTGCACCAATGGATTGGCAATTTTTGCCTAAGGTTCATTTAAACCACAATTGCATGTTAAATTGCATTTCTATGGTGGAACACACAAGTTATATGAGCAAGTATAGCTGCAGCAATTGGAAGATAAGTAACATACCAAAAGATTACTAGAGGAAACATTAGATAATAATTTTGAGTAAAGTCTACTTACAAAGCATGTCTTGAAGAAGTCTGTGTTCTCATCTCCAAGGATGACAGGAAGGCCACGGAGGACTGCTGTTCGCATCCCAGTAACATCTGTACTCTGAAATTATTTTCAAACACACATAATTACTAAGATAGACAGCTATGCATGCGGTGGCATTACTTTGGTCACCCCATGATTATTATTACTTTGCTTGAGAAACTTACTGCCGGAGTGACTTGTTGCAGATATTCCGGCCAACACTTCAATTTACATGTGTTCTGCAAAGCTGCAAAATAAATCAGTCAAACTGTAAATAACCCATGCAGATGCACGTTTACAGCTAACTAGCCTTCAGTTTAATGGAAGATTTTAACATTTGACTCATTTTATCTGCCCCCTGACCAATTGTCTGGAGGAAGATGGAGAGCTTAAAGGTTCCTTCTTGCATTTGGCTAAATGTTGTCATTTCCAGTAAGTATTAAAATAGAAGAGTTTTTATAACGTTACACTTGTCTTTACGCAAAGACTACCGTGACTCCCGTGATGCGGTGTGGTAATTTAATAACGTGCACGCGCTTTAGGCGGCCCCGTTGTTTAACCGTTTTTACGTTAATAACCGCTACTGTCCTGTCGCACATTGAAAAAGTTAATACATGTTTCAGTTAACTAACGTTAACGTCAAATGTAATAGCGCTAAGTGAAACGTGACGTCATATAAGTGCAGTGCAAGTTAACGTTACTAACGTGTTGTTATATTTAACGGTAGCCTACATTTATTCTAGAAGGTTCCACACTGTATCGCCCGAAGTTGGCTGGGATGGGCTCCAGCCCCCCCCGCGACCCTGTGTGCAGGATAAGCGGTTTGACAATGGATGAATGGATGGATGGATGGATGGTTCCACACTGACGGTCAAGCTAACGTTAGCTTAAATGTTAACAGCTAACGTTAGCTTTCAAAATCAAAGAGATAAAGTTAACCCCCAAAAACTAAGGTTAACTAACACGTGAAGAATATGGCAAATGGACGAGTAAGTTTGCTAGGTAGAACGGTGCAAGTAAACGGTAACATTTTATCATGTAAAGTTAGCTAAAGCTTACCTTCTGGACCGAGCAGCGCTTTCTTCCTGCTTCCAGCAGCCGCCTCAAAGGAAATCACGTCTTCGGTGGTAAGTGCGCATGCGTATTAGAGCAGAGTATCTCCGGGTTTTGGGGAAAGTTCTTCGATACTCATCCTTTTAAGTAAACGTTACTTGAAATCCTAAGTTTTATAACTTTCCGGAGCAGAAAGTGTACGTTACTAAGTTTCCTTCCGTATGGTCAACAAATTAAGCAGAAATGAGTTAAGGGCACTCATTTTTTTAAGTAAGGTCAACAATTACATTTTACAGTGTACCAGTGTATTTTTTCTCTAAGTTTGATTGTAAAGAAATGACCAAATAGCAAAAAAGACAAAGCTCTGATGTCATCACCAAGGTTTTGGTTGTCATGGTTGCAACAGAAGGTGATGACATCAGAGGCTTTGATGTGAGAGTCTAGTTATAGGCTTCAATCACTTTCTGATAAGCTCCAGAGACAGACACTGGTTTTTGGCAGAGGTCATATTTTTCCAATTAAGTGTTTTCCAAACAAGGCACTCTCTGCAGCAGGATAAAAAGGACCTGGAGCCAGAAAGGAAGAGGGAACTGAAAGCAGAGTCTACAAAGAAGACTGTTGAGACAAGTCAGCGCTTCAAATCGGACGAGATGGAGGCACAAATTCACCCACTGGAATCAGTCATTTCGTATCTCTACAAGGAAAATGCGGTTCTCTCTGAAAAGGTTGAATGCAGAACTATGGAGGCCATATCCACTGCAGAGCTGGTTCAGAAAGTCCAGCTGATGGAAACGAAAGAAAAGCAGATGATGAATGAGATGAACAAAAAAATTGACAGCCTGGAATCAGTCATTTTGTGTCTCAAGAAGGAAAATGCGGTTCTCTCTGAAAAGGTTGAATGCAGAGCTATGGAGGCCATGTCCACTGCAGACCTGATTCAGAAAGTCCAGCTGATGGAGACGAAACAAAAGCAGATGGAGGACAAGATGAAGGAACAAGAGAAAATGTTAAGGGACTTTGAAGAGAATAATCAGTGCTTGCGCATGAGAACAAACATCAAGAACGACAAGGTGAAGAGCAAGGAGCGAACGTTCGCAGACAGCATTAAAGAGTTGGAAGACGAGCTGGATGAACAGGAGAACATACATGAAGAGGCCATCAAACAACTGACAGCTGAGAAAAAGGAACTGGAGGACCGCTGTCTCCATGAGCAACAGGAACAAAAGTTCACAGACAGCATTAAAGACTTGGAAGACAAATTGGAGAAACAGAAGCAAATGTTCAGAGACTTTGATGAGAAAAATCAGGACTGGCGCATGAGAACAAACATCAAGAACGACAAGATGAAGAGCAAGGAGCGAACGTTCGCAGACAGCATTAAAGAGTTCGAAGGTGAGCTGGATGAACAGGAGAACATGAATGAAGAGGCCATCAAACAACTGACAGCTGAGAAAAAGCAACTGGAGGACCTCTGTCTCCATGAGCATCAAAAGAGAAGATACTTCCGTTTTTTCAGAAGGACGGAAAACAGAGATGAAGAACTACAGAGAATGAAAGTCAAGATGCTGGAGGGGCAGAGAAAGAAGGCAGGAAAACAAGGCTGATTTTTGATCAGCTACATAGTGAAGAAGTCATGAGTTTTCTCCTAGTTGAAAGGTTTGCCCATAATCTATTGACTCATCCAGAGTCCATAGACATATAAAAAAAAGCAGACACCTCCCTCCTCCCCCCTTACCACCTGACCTCTACCCATCTTTCTACCCACGCTACCGCCTAGTGTAGGTGTCTAAATTGTTTTTTTCCTGGTTGCTCAGGTTCACCCACAGCCCATCAACATGTAAAAAAACACACCCCTCCTCCTCCCCCCTCCCTCCCTGCCCTCTCCCTTCCCCGCTACCGCCATTCCACCTCTGCAGCTCATCCAGAATGCAGCAGCTCTACTGGTCTTTAACCTTTCGAAATTCTCCCACACTACTCCACTCCTCCGCTCTCTTCACTGGCTACCGGTGGCTGCCCGCGTCCAGTTCAAAACATTGGTGCTCACGTACCATGCTGTGAATGGATCGGGTCCAGCTTACATCCAGGACATGGTCAAACCCAACATCCCAACCCGCACTCTCCGCTCTGCATCTGCAAAACTGCTTGTTCCTCCCTCACTGAGAGCAAAACACTCAACTACACTCACCTAGGAAGGATTATTAGGAACACCTGTTCAATTTCTCATTAATGCAATTATCTTATGAACCAATTACATGGCAGTTGCTTCAATGATTTTAGGGGTGTGGTCCTGGTCAAGACAATCTCCTGAACTCCAAACTGAATGTCAGAATGGGAAAGAAAGGTGATTTAAGCAATTTTGAGCGTGGCATGGTTGTTGGTGCCAGACGGGCCGGTCTGAGTATTTCACAATCTGCTCAGTTACTGGGATTTTCACACACAACCATTACTATGGTTTACAAAAAATGGTGTGAGAATGGAAAAACCATCCGGCAGTATGCGGCAGTCCTGTGGGCGAAAATGCCTTGTTGATGCTAGAGGTCAGAGGAGAATGGGCCGACTGATTCAAGCTGATAGAAGAGCAACTTTGACTGAAATAACCACTCGTTACAACCGAGGTATGCAGCAAAGCATTTGTGAAGCCACAAATGGATGTTTTCTTGGCACACTTTAGGCCCCTCAGTGCCAATTGGGCATCCTTTACTGTAAATGCCATGGCCTACCTGAGCATTGTTTCTGACGATGTCCATCCCTTTATGGCCACCATGTACTCATCCTCTGATGGCTACTTCCAGCAGGATAATGCACCATGTCACAAAACTGCAGGGGCAACCACCATCAGATAGAACCACCATCCACAGAAGCGGAGAGGGTCATGTTGGTTTATGAGTACAGTAATATTAATATTTAAAATAATGTTGATGATGATGGCTCAAGACTCCCATGAAAAAATGGAAGAGGGAAGGAGTTACCCGGCCCGGAGGAAGCCTGGGGCCCCCATTTGGAGCCAGGCCCAGATGGAGGGCCCGACAGCGAGCGTCTGGTGGCCGGGTTTACCGCGGAGCCCGGCCGGGCACAGCCCGAAGGAGTGACGCGGCAGCCCAACACTCTACTCCCCATGGGCTCACCACCTGTGGAGGAAACCGATGGGGTCGGGTGCGCTGCTACAAGGGTGGCAGTGACAGTGGGGGGTCTAGACGGAACAGACCTGGGCAGCAGATGCTGGCTCTGGGGACGTGGAACGTAACCTCTCTGGGGGGGAAGGAGCCGGAGCTTGTGCGGGAGGTGGAGCGTTATCAGTTGGATCTGGTGGGGCTTACCTCTACGCACAGCCTTGGTTCTGGAACCACACTCCTGGATAGGGGGTGGACTCTATTCTACTCCGGAGTGGCCCATGGTGTGAGGCGCCAGGCGGGTGTGGGGATACTCATAAGTCCCCGGCTGAGTGCTGCTACATTGGAGTTTACCCCGGTGGACAAAAGGGTCGCCTCTCTACGCCTTCGGGTGGTGGGGGGGAAAACTCTGACTGTTGTCTGTGCATATGCACCAAACAGCAGCTCAGAGTATTCGGCCTTTTAGGCGACCCTGAATGGAGTCCTGCATGGGGCTCCAGTAGGGGACTCCATAGTCCTACTGGGAGACTTCAATGCGCACGTGGGCGACGATGGAGATAACTGGAGAGGCGTGATTGGGAGGAATGGCCTCCCTGATCTGAACCCGAACGGGTGTTTGTTACTGGACTTCTGTGCCAGTCACGGATTGTCCATAACAAACACCATGTTCGAACATAAGGATGTTCATAAGTGTACGTGGTACCAGAGCACCCTAGGCCAAAGATCAATGATCGATTTTGTAATCGTATCGTCTGATCTGAGGCCGCATGTTCTGGACACTCGGGTAAAGAGAGGGGCAGAGCTGTCAACTGATCACCATCTGGTTGTGAGCTCGATCAGAGGATGGGGGAAGACTCGGGACAGACCCGGTAAACCCAAGCGTGTAGTGAGGGTGAACTGGGAACATCTGGAGGAGGCCCCGGTCCAAAAGATTTTCAACTCACACCTCCGGCGGAGCTTCTCTCACATTCCTGTGGAGGTAGGGGACATTGAACCAGAGTGGTTCATGTTCAAAACCTCCATTGCTGAAGCCGCGGCGGTGAGTTGTGGCCTCAAGGTCTTAAGTGCATCAAGGGGCAGTAACCCTCGAACCCCGTGGTGGAGACCGGTGGTCAGGGAAGCCGTCCGACTGGAGAAGGAGGCCTTCCGGGTTATGACATCCGGTGGGACTCCAGAGGCAGTTGCAGTGTACCGACAGGCTCGAAGGGCAGCAGCCTCTGCCGTGATGGAGGCAAAGCAGCGAGTATGGGAGGAGTTCGGGGTAACTATGGAGAAGGACTTTCGGTCGGCACCAAAGTGTTTTTGGAAGACCATCCGGCACCTCAGGAGGGGGAAACGGGGAACCATCCAAGCTGTGAACAGTAAGGATGGGACCCTGTTGACCGCGACTGAGGAGGTTATCGGGCGGTGGAAGGAACACTTTGAGGAACTCCTGAACCCAACTACTACGCCCTCGTTGGTAGAGGCGGAGCTGGAGGCGGAGGAGGGATCATCGTCAATTGGCCTGGTGGAGGTCACTGAGGTAGTCAAACAACTCCGCAGTGGCAAAGCCCCGGGGATTAATGAGATCCGTCCAGAGATGCTAAAAGCAATGGGGGTTGGGGGGTTGTCTTGGATGACACGCCTCTTCAACATTGCGTGGAAGTCTGGGACAGTGCCAAAAGAGTGGCAGATCGGGGTGGTGGTACCCCTCTTCAAAAAGGGGGACCAGAGAGTGTGTGCCAATTACAGGGGTATCACACTACTCAGCCTCCCGGGTAAAGTCTACTCTAAGGTGCTGGAAAGGAGGGTTCGGCCGATAGTCGAACCAAGGATTGAAGAGGAACAATGCGGTTTTCGTCCTGGTCGTGGAACAAGGGACCAGCTCTTCATTCTTTCCAGGATCATAGAGGGGGCTTGGGAGTATGCTCATCCAGTCTACATGTGTTTTGTGGACTTGGAGAAGGCGTATGACCGGGTCCCCCGAGAGATACTGTGGGAGGTGCTGCGGGAGTACGGGGTGAGGGGGTCCTTGCTTGGGGCCATCCAATCCTTGTACGCCCAAAGCGAGAGCTGTGTTCGGGTACTCGGCAGTAAGTCGAAGGCGTTTCCGGTGGGGGTTGGCCTTCGCCAGGGCTGTGCCTTGTCACCAATCTTGTTTGTGGTTTTCATGGACAGGATATCGAGGCGTAATCGGGGGGAGCAGGGTCTACAGTTCGGGGGGCTGCGGATCACATCGCTGCTTTTTGCAGATGATGTGGTCCTGATGGCATCTTCCGTCTGTGACCTCCAAGCAGCGGGTGTCAGCAGGGTCACGGCAAGTGTCAAGAGCAGGGTCCAGCAGGAACTACGATCTACGGAGACCTGCTAGGGGAGAAAGCACAAAAAACTCCCGGAAAGAGGCTGAATTAGTCATGTGCATTAATAAAACATGAATTATTGTAGAACGAGAGCGTGAGAGAGGAGCTCGGTGTGTCCTAAGAAGTCCCCCTGCAGTCTAAGCCTATAGCAGCAAAACTAAGGGCTGGTCCGGGCTAACCTGAGCCAGCCCTAACTATAAGCAAAATCAAAGAGGAAAGTTTTAAGTTTTACTTTAAAAGAGCTGACCGAATCTGCCCCCTGGACTGAAAGTGGATCCTGGTTCCACAAAAGAGGAGCTTGATAACTGAAGGCTCTGGCCCCCAGCCTACTTTTTAAAACCATAGGAACAACAAGTAACCCAGCATCTATGGAGCGCAGCTGCCTTGTAGGGCAATAAGCTGTTACAAGCTCTTTAAGATACGACGGTGCCTCACCAGCAAGTGCCTTGTAGGTGAGGAGAAGTACCTTAAAATCTATTCTTGATTTAACAGGGAGCCAGTGCAGAGAAGTTAATACAGGAGTAATATGATCCCTTTTCTTGGTTCTTGTTAATCGTGGTGTCACGAGAGGCACCGCCGCTCTCTCCGGGGTAGTTCAAATAGTGCGAGGACACCAGGTTCAAAATTTAAACAAAGGTTTTAATTTACGTCCTTCAGATTCAACAGAAAACAGTCAAAACAGGGGGTAACTCAGGCTTCGGTCAATCTTCGCCGGTAAAACTTAACTAATGTCTTGACCTTGGAGGGGAAACCGAAATCCACTTCTTTCTTCTTCTGCAGTGGGCCCAATCTGCAGCTCGTCTCTTCCCCCTCAACGGTGTGTATTCCGCCTTTTGTCTTGTGTTTCTTTTGCAGCTTTGCAGAACACATGTAAATTGAAGTGTTGGCCGGAATATCTGCAACAAGTCACTCCGGCAGTAAGTTTCTCAAGCAAAGTAATAATAATCATGGGGTGACCAAAGTAATGCCACCGCATGCATAGCTGTCTATCTTAGTAATTATGTGTTTGAAAATAATTTCAGAGTACAGATGTTACTGGGATGCGAACAGCAGTCCTCCGTGGCCTTCCTGTCATCCTTGGACATGCTTTGAAAGTAGACTTTACTCAAAATTATTATCGAATATGTTTCCTATAGTAATCTTTTGGTATATGTTACTTATCTTACAATTGCTGCAGCTATACTTGCTCATATAACTTGTGTGTTCCACCATAGAAATGCAATTTGACAAGCAATTGTGGTTTAAATGAAGCTTAGGCGAAAATTGCCAATCGCATTGGTGCAGGCAAATGTTAAAAACTGTTCTCCTCTCTTTTGCGGTCAGTTGTCATTTCAGCATGCTCCAAAGGTGATCCTCCACCACCCCTGACACCTCCAATCTACAGCAGAACCTGGCATATCAGGAGATTTATGCAACTTGGGCTCTACCACCACCACCAGTGTCTGGACTCCCAAAGGGGGGGATATGCCTCGTCTCGAGATCCCGGCCCCTGGTCTATCCTGCGGCAGGATGGAGTCCAAGCCCCAAACAACTTGCAATATCATATTATGCCTGTTATAATAAAGCATGGTTCAAATTTCAACAAGTCTCTCCGGATTGAAATGCTGCTATTGTTTTTAGGACTCTCCGGACATGTCGCACACCTCCATGAGGATCCTGACTGTGATTGCCCAAGACGGTGCCGCCTCTCTTCACTCACTGCACCTTGAATCCACAACTACTGCCGTCATTTTGGAAGGAACACTGGTGATAAATTACTGTCAAAATCTGCCACATCCCATGTGCCTGTTACCCTCAGACACCGAGGAACATCTTTGGGTTTGTTCAAATAGTGCTTCTCTCACTTCGACCCAAACTACAATTACTCAAAAACCTACGAATGCAGTGAGGGATTGTCTTCATGATCTTTATGGTCTGTGACATGCTGTGTTAGACCCAAGAACTTCACCCTTACTCTTTACTATGGAAATAGTTTTTTTCATGTTGTCCAGATCACTATTGCATTTGTTTATCCGTTTGTTTCAAACCATAGTCTTACTTTTTCATGATGCAAGGCATGTTTTTTTCATATTGTGGGCAATTGCATGTTTTTTTGCAAAAGTTTAGTTCATTCTAATATTTGAAACCAACAAACAAGTAACAGAACATTGATTCATATTTGATTAATTGCCTATAGTCTTACAGTTAAATTGGATAGGACAGCCTTTTTTTCTTTGGGTTTCGTTCAAAGGCCATTATGAGCACCAAAAGGAGAGGCAATCAGATATTTTAAATGTCCACATTTCAAAACATGTTATTTTACATTTTTTTCATTTTTTAATCATGTTTTAGAATAAGAAAATGTGCAACTCTTTGGTTTTGAGAACACGGTGGCGTGGTGGTCAGCACTGTCGCCTCGCAGCAAGAAGGTCCTGGGTTCAACTCCGCCCAGTGGCCTTTCTGTGTGGAGTCTGCATGTTCTCCCCGTGTCTGCGTGGGTTCTCTCCGGGTTCTCTGGCTTCCTCCCACAGTCCAAAGACATGCTCTGGGCATCAGGTTGATTGGTGACTCTAAATTGCCCGTAGATGTGTGAATGTGAGTGTGAATGGTTGTATCTCTGCGATTGGCTGGCAACCAGTCCAGGATGTACCCTGTCTCTTGGCCGAAGTTGGCTGGGATGGACTCCAGCCCCCTCGTGACCCCGAGTGCAGGATAAGCGGTTTGATGATGGATGGAACTTTTTCTTATTAGTACTGCTTACTTAATATAACTCAGATCTTTAAGTTCACATACTATTTATTGTCCACATACTTAATCATTTAAAGTTAACTATACTAATGTTCCCTACAGTTACATGAGTTAAAACTCACTTATTTTCATTATTAACAACTTAAAATTAATGAGCGACTTTACGTAGAATTTTTTTTAGTTTCCTGACTTTTTCAAGTAAAGTCAACTTATTACATTTTACAGTGTAGTTGTGAGCCTTCATTAAGGTCAATTAAACACTGGTCTATGCAGGCCTTCAGTCCTCCCCATGTTTGTGGAAAATAAATTAAATAATAACAATTTTAAATAACCCTTTAAGCTTCAGCCTTATATTGAATTGAACCTCGGAAACATTTTGCATAGTGTTGAGTTTATTTATATTTTTGATCTAAAAAATGTATATTATTCTGTTTCAAAGATGTTGCTGTATTTGTATTGAATTTACTTATTTATCTTTTGATTTATACATTCATCTATCCATCCATCCATCCATTGTCAAACCGCTTATCCTGCACACAGGGTCACGGGGGGGCTGGAGTCCATCCCAGCCAACTTCAGGCGATAGACAGCGTACACCCTGGATTGGTCGCCAGCCAATCGCAGGGCTAACACAGAGACATACAACCATTCACACTCACACTCACACATCTACGGGCAATTTAAAGTCCCCAATTAACCTGATCCCCAGAGCATGTCTTTGGACTGTGGGGGGAAGCCTGAGAACCCGGAGAGAACCCACGCAGACACGGGGAGAACATGCAGACTCCACACAGAAAGGCCACTGGGCGGAATCGAACCCAGGACCTTCTTGCTGTGAGGAGACAGTGCTAACCACCACGCCACCGTGCCGCCCCTACATTCATCTATTTGAAACCTAAAAAGTAATCACATACTGTTAAGTTGTTGTGATATTTTATTAAATTTACGCTTCATGAAAAAAGTTTTAAGAAATGTTACTCCTATTGGAGGGATACCGCTTGTCCAACGTGTCTTCTTTGTTTACGTACATCCTGTCAAACATTTGCCTGCAACTGTAACGCATCCTTGTTGTGCCGTCCTTTCAAGTGTTGCACGATGCTGTAAAATATAATGTCTAAAGTTAACCGCTAAGTCCTGAAAAGGGCATGAATACATACGTTAAGGTACAGCAATGAAAAGGTACATACGTTTGCTATTGAAATGCTCTCGCGCACACTACCGAGACACTCTTAACTAAGAGCATCTCACTAGTGAGACGTGCACGAGTGTTTCATTAGTACGTGTAGCGGTTGTACCCTTGTGCGTTGTTTTTTTCAATTACCACCAGGACACAGACCACATTTGGGTCCAATTGGCCGTTTATTTCCCAACGTTAGACACCCTTGCGAACATACAGGAAGTTAGCCTCCTCACAAAGTACCTCTTGGCATCACTCGTTATAACTGTTGAACGAAATAAACAACAAGAGCTAGTTGAATTAGCATTGGCAAGGGAACTTTCTACGGCCAACTTACCGGTTACACACCCTGCAGCAGACTAACTTTAGCTACAGGGTGTCACACCCACGTCCGCAGGGACCCACTAGAGGGCACCCACGTGACACCCTGTCATGATTTGTAGTGATGGCAAGTGGAATCAAACACCTGTGGTGCGTTATACGGTGGCCCTGAAGTGCAAAACACAACGGCAAATAGGAACGCACAACGCAAATAGGAAAACACAACGAAATTAACTCCTTGCGGAAAGGGTGGGGCCTTATTGCAGAGGACAGACCCTTCTGATTGGACAGACGGACTGTCTGTCGGCCTTTTAACAGGAAATGATGCAGGGCTCTCATGTGTCACGCATTGAGTGAGACTGCCCCGCACTCCCGCCACACATCCAATTCCTCACGCCAAGGAATCGGACTCCGGTCCCCGAGTCGTGTCGGCCATAGCGTCCGCGCCACCCCCCCATTTTATTACACCTAAATATAATTGAACAACAAAACACTGGTAAAAAAATGGTGAAACACTAGTATATGGCGGCAAATCACTGTCAAAATTTGAGAGCGCGTAAATCAAACGTCCGCGAGCAAATCTCTGTCTTGCGCGAGCTATTTGCTCGCTCGCGGGAACGTGAACTTCGTTGCTCGCGATCTCTGCTCGCGCTCGAAGGTGTTTTCTACACGCTCGTTGTTCTTTTTGACAGTAAGGAGGCGAAGCCAGTCACCATGGTGTCTACATCTGATTGGTTACAAACCCCGTCTTTGGTTTGGCTGGAGTGATGCATTCACACAACTATAGAAGCCCATTTCCGCACTGAAGAAAGGAGATAGAAAGTCGAAATTATGAGATAAAACGTTGTCAAAACACAAACGATATATTTCACATTTAACATTGCGTTACTGCCAAATGATATCCTTGGAAAAGTTATTGTGGATTGAATTTCACAATGAATTTTTCTCTAAATGTTTGAAAAAGTGACATGTGAATATTGTACCAAAACGGCGCAGGATTTTAGAATGTGCAACATTTTACAAACGGCGCCCCATAGTGTCGGATCTTCACCTATTTTATCTCCTCCCGCTGCGGCTCTATTTCCCTCCTGCACCGCAGTCAGGCAGGAAGTGTTTTCTATTTCAAGCTGTTGCTCCTCTCATTTGAAATGATGCCGCATCCTCCATGATATGGGGATGCTCCCCAACCTTTCATCCATCTTGCATGTTGCAAAGAGAAGTAGAGTTTTCCTGGGAAGCCCGTCACATGTGCCAAACAACCCGACGCTCCTTCTCTGGCAAACAAGCAGCTTCCTCCGAGGCCATTTATGCATCGTTTGATTCAATTTCATCTACCACAAAACTGTAACAACAGCAGAATCAATTACATTTTTATTCCTAATGGCGTCGTCCCAAACGCATGCTTCAGGTTTCCATCCTCGCATGGAGCTGCAGAACAAACGTTCTGTCACACGCAGACAGTCCCAGAGGTAAAGCGCCTGGGGCGAGACGTGTGTTTGCCGAGCGCAGCGCTCCACTGCTCTCTAAAGGCCCGTTCATGACAGTGCATCACTTCAGGCCTCCAGGAGACGCTCCTGAGCCGGTGCACTCAACTGGCCGACAGTTTTGTGATTTAATCACTTTCAAAACCCACCGGGTTGAATCAGAAACATGGTTGTCAAGGTAAACACGAGGCTTTCAGCACGGCTGTGTACATTTTACTGCCTTTTTTTGGGGGGGATTTTACTCTCGACTGAGCACCAACACAATGACACTTCTATTCGCATATTTCCATTTACCTCATCGAAACCTTTCACACCGGAGGTGTAGTCTCATTTTTTCTTTTCTTTTTCGGGTTGCAATTATAGGCGCCTGTGAACTCCCCCAGCAGCATTGTGCAGGCGAGGCACGGCGACGTCTTGGATATTTTAACACCTCTGTCTCTATTCCACTGCACCAGCCGCCGGTTTTAATCATGTGTATGGACTGACTTGGGACAAATAAAGCAATAGAAGTCAGAAACGGGACATGGGGGTCTTAGTGCTTTCTCTACAAGGGGATTGTGAGCCATAATGGTCTGGAAATAACTAGTTTAACCTTTTGTATTTCATAATCTTATTGGTCACATACAGTAAAATATTTCCCTCTGAAGTTTTATTCAAATTGTAAAATAGCTTGGACATACATAAAAAAAGTACTATACCTGAAAACTAATTATGTCCAGGAGTAAATGTACTTACCTACTTGACACAGCTTGATTGTGTCGATTACTTCTGGATTAAGGGTGCTCAATGGGGTTGGACAGAAGGGCAACACATATTTTGCCATGTTTTATTCATCAAAATATTTTTGTATACTTTGTGAGTTGTAATTAATATAGTCCTTCACCCATCATTTATTCAAACTTAGGATACTGAAGATTTTTCTTTTTCGCAGAATCTCCAGTGTCACTTCAAGGATAACTTCAACTGACTTTGCAAACAAGGACTGAATGGAAAGAAGGAAGATAGAACGTCTCGTCCAGATAACTCATTCAAATAAGTCCCACCTTCGGGTGTTGTTTTACATAATCCGTACGTCTGAGTGAACGAGTGACAGACATGAACATCAAAGTGGTTCAATTCAAGCCTGAAGTCTCACTGATGGTGAGTCAAGTCAGGGCCTCCGTATAACATCATCTTTGTGAGTCTGTACGTTTGTGTGTGTATCTATATATACAGTGTGTGTGTGCGTGTGTAGCATCATCCCGCTCCTCTGCTCCTGGCTCATGAGCCTTCCTCTCTGACGGCAGAGTAATGAATGCTGTCCTATTTTGCTTATTTTATTTTTCTGAACATATTGTGACAGCATTACTATCGCATTATCGTTCCGTTTGAACACATTTGAGAGCAGAGAATGTCATGTTTCATAACCTGTGCGTTTACATACATCTGACAAGTCAAAACAGGGGAGAAAAGATTCCATGAGGCCCGTTTTCATACTGGATTACATATTTATGAGACTGCGAATAGGATATATTCATGGTTTAAGGACATAAGATAACTGAAGAGACGTCGAGCTTTTCTGCATTGTTTGAATATTGAATAAACCATCAGCAGCCTGATACACAACAGCTTGGCGTCACCGGAAATGAGTGGTGGCTTTTATACGCTTCTCTCTACCGTCCTCCGGGTCGCCAGGCGGCGCTGCTGAGCCTGAATGTCATGCTCACTGTCGCTCGCTGGCTTGTTTTTTGTGTCACGTGACCGGATGCGCAACTTCAAAACAAGGGTGCAATAACGGGCTCTGACGGCCGTCACTTTGTGCGTCGATTAGCTTTATTTTAAAGCTAACTTTTATAAGCGGGAGTGAGAGAAGACGTGCCGGTGGCGCTCTGGCCGACATGGCGGCGCCGCTCCTTGAGTTTGAGACCGAGATGTTTCTGAGTCTGTTTGAATGCGACGGGCTGCTGGTGGTCGCGGAGGGCTTGGGCATAGACCGCATCCTGCTGCAGTTCATGCGCGTTTACTCGGAGCAGGGCAGCCTGGTGCTGCTGCTCAACACCACCACACCGGAACAGGTGAAGAGCACGCGTCAGTGATGGAGGCTGCACGCCTTGTCCCCTCGCTAGTGACGTCACGGCATTTGGTGCCGCGAGGGCGCTAAGATGTAAATAAACCGCTGCTACACACTTAATGACCAGCGACACTCAATGGTGCTTTCGTTAATGTTATTAAACCGAGCCTTACCTGCTTACATGTTTTCGAGAAAGGTTTGTTAAAAAATAGTCACTACACACTTCAACCTGTTTTGAGCATAAACTAAAAAACTGGTCAAATGCATTCCTTCAAGGTCAGATAGCTTACGTTACACAATATGTTTACATTTCATTTCACATTTTGTGTTTGTTTGTGGAAAAATTGAGTCATTCTGATGTAGCGTTTCATTAGTAAAATCCCCCCCTGTGCCATCTCGAGATCACACTCACAAGCCAGTTTCTCTATTCAGTTTCTGTTCAATAAACCTTAGTTGCAGCATCAACAAACTCTTCTCTTGTCTTCTCAGGAGTATTTCACGGAGCAGTTGCGAGTGGAGGGGGTGACCCACCTGCCCAGGACCGTGACCAGCGAGGTCAACAGCGCAGAGCGCTACAACGTCTACACCGAGGGAGGCGTGCTGTTTGTCACCAGCCGGATCCTGGTGGTCGACTTCCTCACCGACCGCATCCCTGCTCATCTCATATCAGGTCAGACTGATGGGAGCCCACGTTTGATTTTCACGCAGTGAGATTTGTTTGGTTACTTTGCATCTGCGTCCTTTGATATCACGTCAGTAATCACTCATTTGTATGCACCCGCTTACTGTTATTGTTTTAAATGGCCTTGGAGGATTTGAGATCGATCATTTATACCAGTGGTCCCCAACCACCGGTCTGTGGGCCGTTATTTTGAAAATTGACCGGATTTTCTACTAATTATGTGCGCTCGTCCCTCTGACAGATTCCCCACACGTCACCAGGCGTTTTTCTTCACGTTTACAATTGTCCTCCTACCGTGCACGTGCACAGCAGTTTCGCCCACCAGCGAACACACAGCGTGCGACTACTACACCCTCGCCCCCGTCGGTCGCCCCCCCCCCCCCCCCAACCCCCCGTCGGTCGTTTTGCCCGCAACGACTACTACCCATCCCGTTATTCCACCGGACCGTCTCGACCGGTCCACGAAATATTGTCTGACATGAAAACAGTCTTGTCTTGGGGACCAAGTTATGCAGGGATAATAATAATCAATAAAGTTATAATAATAATAAAAACAAGCAAGACCACTTCATTTACTTTGCTATTAGAGCAAATATGGTGCAATACTTTAATAACACTTTAATACTTTAAGGTAATATTCATGTTATTACTTTGTGTAATCCAAGAGTCTCAAGCTCCTTGGTTGTAAATATATTAGTAAATGATTTCTAAAAAGTGTACAAATTAGCAAGCATTTAAAGTTAAGTCGGTTAAGGTTATTAAACAAAAAAAAAATTGACTCGCTGGATAACTTTTATTAAGTGATCTCGTATTTCTTGATTACACTTTCAGTACCGAGCCGGGACCCTGACTCTCTCTCCATCCCACAGGCATCCTGGTGTATCGGGCTCATAAAATCATCGAGTCGTTTCAGGAGGCCTTCATCCTTCGTCTTTACAGACAGAAGAACAAGACCGGCTTCATCAAGGCCTTCACTGACAAAGCCACGTCCTTCTCCTCGGGCTTCTGCCAGGTGGAGCGTGTGATGAGAAACCTCTTTGTCAAGAAACTCTACCTTTGGCCTAGGTAAGAACGAATGATGTAAACCTTTTTTCACAGCAGACATTTAGACGTGTTGGGCGGGAAATGCTCACGCGTCTATTAAATAAATCTATATAAATATTAAAGACCGGGATTCTTCGCTCCTCCTTGTTCTCCTTTTTGGATTTCAGGTTTCAAGCATCAGTGAACACGGCACTGGACCGCCACAAGCCGGAGGTGGTGGAGCTCCACGTGTCACTGACGCCTGCCATGAGGGCCATCCAGAGCTCCATCCTGGATATCATGAGCGCCTGTCTGAAGGAGCTGAAGCGCTACAACCCCACTCTGGAGGCTGAGGACCTCTCAGTGGAGAACACGCTAGGCAACGCCTTCGAAAAGGTTCGTCACTAATGACACGGATTAGGAGGCCTTGGTGAGGTTTTGATGTTCGATCAAAAAAAATGAATCCGCTTCCGTTCGGAAAAAAACGGGCCTAAGATCATGAAAAGGCCTCCAAGCATGTCATTCCTGTGGCCGATGTTTTCCTTTAAATGGCTATCGATGCTAAATAGCGAGATGATTCTCCTGGATTTGGGAGTATCTATTGAATTTGCACCCAAAAATGCTAATAATGTGTATTTTTAAAACACAACCTACAGTAGTCGCCTTTTTACACGGGACGCATATCATCAGATCTCCCCTGTTTAATAGTAAGTAAGTAAGTAAGTAAAAGTATTCTGTGTCATTGTTCACAAAGACGATCTTTGCAATCATTACAAATAACAGGAAAGCCTCGTGCTAAATCAGACTTTTAGCAACACACTTCCTGTTGGGGTCCAACAACTGTTGTTGAATTGGGTTTTAAGGTTGTATTTTTCTGACTCCCATCCAGACCATCCGTCACTACCTGGACCCCCTGTGGCACCAGCTGGGAGCCAAGACCAAGGCCCTGGTCCAGGACTTGAAGGTGCTGAGGATCCTCCTGCTCTACCTCACACAGTACGACTGCGTCACCTTCCTCAATCTGCTTGAGTCGCTGCGCTCCAGTCAAAAGAACTTTGGATCCAATTCAGGTAAACGAGAACTTAAGAACTCTTAAGTACTGATACCTAATCATTGTGGTTAATCAGCTTTTATCCATGTTTGATCGCATGCCCCTGTTTTTGTAACCATCAGGGTGGTTGTTCCTCGACTCCAGCACCTCCATGTTTATGAATGCCAGGGCCAGAGTGTACCGCTTACCCGAGAGCAAGAAGAAACTCAAAGTGGGCGCGGAGGAGGAGAAACCGAAGACGTCCTCTGCATGCGGTACCTTCCCAACAGACCGATTAAGAGTAGATGTCCGCCACGATGTCTGCTCGCACGGGTAATGACTAAAGGCTGTGTGTGTGTGTGTGCGTGTTTCAGGGGTGAAGCGGGAACTGGTGCTGGAAAACAGCCCCAAGTGGGAGGCTCTGACTGAGGTCCTGCAGGAGATGGAGAGGGAGAACAAGAGCTCTCAACAGGAACCAGGTCAGAGCTCTGTTCTGTTAGAGCGCTGTGCAGCGGTGAAGGATATCTCTGCTACATGGATTTGCATTTAATGATCTCATCAAAACGCTCTTTTAGTTTTTCAAAAAGGTTGTTTTGTCGATCTACATGTACACGGGGAAACATTGGATCTCCATATTTAATTCACTTTGAGATGAAGAACCAGCCGCGAGGCTCCGCCCACGCGCTGCTGACACTTTGTGAAGTCATCTTCCTGGTGTGCTGGTTTGCCCTGGTCCACTGCTTCAGGCCCAGAGGTACAGTGAATCTGTCTGACTGTCCCTCAGGTCGCGTGCTGATCTGTGCCAGTGATGACCGGACGTGTGCCCAGCTTCAGCAGTACATCCGGCGCGGCTCTGACCGGATGCTCAACCGACTGTACGTGCGCACAATCGGGAAACGGGACTCTTCTGCGGCCGCCTCAATGGATTTTGAGTCGCACAAAAAGGGCCACGGCTGGCCGAGAAAAGGAGCCAAGGGGAAGGAGCCCGCACAGAAGAAAAAGTCCACCAAGAGTAAGAACAGGCCGTCCTTGACCCTGACCCAGATGATGGGGAAAGACGAGATGGACAAAGCTGCGGGGACGGGCAGCAGTGGAGATGAGGGTGACCCGATGGAGGATGAGGAGGAGCAGCTGCAGCTGGATTTGTCGTCGGATGCCTACTACGGTGTCCTGAAGGAGCCGCTGACCGTCCTCCACCCGCTCAAAGGTCTCACAGACCCGCACAGCTTGACGCGGGTGCTGCACGAGGTGGAGCCCAGTTTTGTGGTGCTCTACGACGCCGAAGTCGGTTTCGTCCGCCAGCTGGAGATCTACAAAGCCAGCCGGCCTGGGAAGAGACTGAGGGTGTATTTCCTCATCTATGGAGGCTCGACAGAAGAACAGAAGTACCTGACGGCGCTGTCCAAGGAGAAGAAAGCCTTCGAACACCTGATCAGGTCAGAAGCTGTGTCCTTTCTTCTCTGGCCGCCGTGGGAGTATCTCTTGATGAGCGTTTCGTTTCCTATGCGTGTGTTTCTCTGCAGAGAAAAGGCTACCATGGTCATTCCCGAAGAGAGGGAGGGGCGAGGAGACACCAACCTAGACCTCGCTAGACATTTAGAGCCTGCCAACGCCACCACCAACACCCGCAAAGCAGGCACGTCCATTTTATGTCATTGTCATTTTTGAAAGGACGAGATTGGTTTGTGTTTTTTTTTTTTCATCCTCTTTCCGTTACTTATCTTTGTAAAAGAAAGCGTCTCACTGTGTTTGACCAATCACCAGGAGGCCAGGAGCAGCCCAAAGAGCCCTCCCGCGTCATCGTGGACATGCGGGAGTTCCGCAGCGAGTTGCCCTCCCTGTTGCACCGCCGCGGGCTGGACATCGAGCCCGTCACCTTAGAGGTGGGGGACTACATCCTGGCACCGGACACGTGCGTGGAACGCAAGAGCGTCAGCGACCTGATTGGCTCGCTGCAGAGCGGCCGCCTTTACACCCAGTGCCTCTCCATGACCCGGTACTACAAGAAACCGGTGCTCCTCATCGAGTTTGACCCGGCAAAACCCTTCTCCCTGATGGCCCGGTCCGATTTCCGTCATGAGATCTCGTCGAACGACGTTTCCTCCAAACTCACCTTGCTCACCTTGCACTTCCCCCGGCTGCGTATACTGTGGTGCCCCTCCCCGCACGCCACAGCGGAGCTTTTCCTCGACCTGAAGCAGGGTCGCTGCGAACCCGACGCCGCCGCCGCCCAGGCGGTCACCGCCGAGTCGGACATGGTGGCTGAGTCGGCAGAACTCTACAACCCCGGACCTTATGACTTCCTGTTGAAAATGCCCGGGGTCAATGTGAAGAACTACAGGGCCGTCGTGAAGAATGCAGACAACCTGGCGGATATGTGCAAACTGGGCCAGGACAAGCTGGCGGAAATACTGGGGAACGCTAACAACGGCAGGTTGCTGTATGAGTTCCTGCATAACGTCGCCGATGTCCCCGCTCCCGTGCAGAAAGCCAAACACACATGTTTGTAGTACACGTCTGACATTTGTATCGCAGGAGTCATCCAAAGTGAAAGGTGTTTTATATTAATGTATAGAAGGAACTGAAATAACACTTCTTTCTATTGTCTGAAATTTAGCTTTTATTAAATTTGTTATAACATTGAATAAATGCATTGTTTTATATTCCCGTTGTTTAAAAATAAAGCTTTCTGTAACATGTGTTTTTGAACTCTACGGGGTACATAGTGGAATGTGAAGCTGTGGTTGGGGGACGGTGCCTTTTACTCCAGTGTTATTCAGAGGAGGAACGACCACAAACCAGTGGTCAAGAATTGTAGTTGACGCCGCTTTGATGGACATTTGTGTCTAGTTTTACCATCACTTGAGTATTTTATGCAGTAGATATTCAAAGGGTTTCTTGCTGAAGTACTGAACTACACTCGACATCACCCATTGCAGAGCCTGGCGGTGCTCCTGTGATCCGTAGGAAGTACTTTCCCTGCAGCGAATGATCAGTTACTGCAGCACACAGGAGTGATCTGGCTTTACCTTTCACATTTAACTTTGTGCATCTTTTTCTGAATGCCAACGTGTAGTTCCACGCATGTGCATTTGTTTGTGCTATGAGGTAAAGGTTGAGGCAAAGGTGTCTGACTTTACTGTCCACGGTGTGAATGCAGAACTAAAGCTACCAAATGCACGCGACACGGGAGAGAATCATCTTCATGCATGACTCCCTGTGGCATCGTGAATGAGGTCTGCGCGAGAGGACAACGACCCCTCCGAGGCGTCCTAAAGCGCAGCGTCATTACGTCACTGCAGCCCGAAGCCTTCGCAGCCATTTTACTCCGCGGAACAAACTTCCACCTCTCGGCTAGTTGGGGGGGCAGGACCAACAACACACACAAGACCACCCCGCCGACACCGACTGCTGTCTCAATGTGAACCGGAGCTGCGACAGATTTGGACTCCCGAGTCTCCGCAAATCGGTGAGACCGCGCGCCGCTGTCTTGTTTTTAGCATGTTAGCGTTAGCTAAACCGAGCTAAGGAGCGTCAGTTAATTGGCTGCTGTTGGGGAATTGTTGGCTGATACGCGGACGGAGACCGGAGACGAGGCTGTCTGTCTGTCACCGCGCCGGGAGACGCGGGCGGTTCCACCGCGACAAACCCTGAGAGTTTGTTCATTCGTCTCATTCCGTCAAACGAAGTCCGCGTCATTCGAGGTGACGTTATGCGTGTTAGCGCTCGCGCACCTGTCAGGTTTAAAGTTACGTTAGCTAGCCGACGTTAGCTTGTCCCACAACCACCATCACACAGACACGCCGGCCAGTGATAACTTTTCCTCCCAAGGAAGGTGTGTTATTTCGCATTTAGTTGTCACGTTGTTATAATGTGAACACTGCGGGTCTCGTTGAGCCATTTCCTCCGGAGCCCGGGATGCTCTCTGGATGCTGCGGCATCCGGACAGCAAAGCTCCTCCCGGCCGTTCAGCGACCATCCGATGGCGTGAAATGATTGACGTCAGGTAATAGTGTGTGTGTGTGTGTGTGTGTGTGTGTGTGTGTGTGTGTGTTATGCAGACGGCTGGGACCCACCCGGTCAAAGTCTGTCTCTGTGAATCATCAGCGTTAAATGAGGCACTGCGCTTATGGCACGATGGGGTCATTATGCCCGACAAGTAGTTAAAACATCGGTTTGTAGGTCGATTGTCTTCACCTCACATTAGAGTTTCCGTATCTGCCTCCATGTTGGTGGAAATAACAATTAGACCAAATATTACAATGTGTGTGTGCATGTTGCTGCAGTACAATCAGAGTTTTCTCTCCCACTTCGCATCCGACACTCCCTCAGGAAACACTTCCACCAGTTCAGTCTCATTTGTTTGGGTTCCTCAGAGAGTACTTTGCATCACCGGCCTTAACAAGTCTTCATTTCAGGCTGCTGCTCGCTGTTTGTCTATGTTACCTCTTCTCTGACGGGTTGATCCTTTCCACACTGTTTTTAAGGAAAGATCTTTCTCAGCGAAGTCCACGAGGACGGGAAGGAAGGAAATGACACCAGTGGGAGAAGTGCACAACAGTAACTCGGGTGGTGTCGTCATTACGGTCTTCTCTCTGGATAAAAGAAGAGATTTTTGTTGGAACCAGACGTGGTCCATTTGAGGCCCAGAATAGTTCAGCCTGGTTCTCACGCTGTGTGCTTCATGCGTGTGCATGTGGTATGTATGTTGCGGTCAATTGCAGAACGAATGGTTTATAGGGCTACTTCGTCATTTGCGATGCTGGAGATCCAAAATCGGATTCATTTGGATGTGAAGCCTTTATTCATAACCGAATGTTGTCACATAAGGTGACGTGCATTGCCTTGAACTACTCCTTATTAAACCAATGTGTTTTTTAAACAGAAAACCAGACCCCGTGACAATTTATGATTTATTAGCTGCGGTTTTCAGCTATCTCAAGCTGTCGTTCAGAGAAGCACAATAACGACGTACAAACAGCAACCAGGAATTGACTCAGCTGAGATCAGCTGACCTCACTTTGAGCTCCATTTCTGCCAGATAAAAAAAGTCTTTGCTTCAAGACTTGAAGGCACACGCATTTAGTCCCTTGTCGTTAGGAACAACAAGGATTATGTAATCTACAACTCCCCTCGAGACTGCAGTCGCGACATTTGGGAACATTGTTCCCGGGCTCCCCGAACGTGAAGCCTGTTAGTTTAGTGCTGGAATGAACAGTTTTGATTGGTTGATTCCATTGATTTAAATTGCAGGATGCCGAATTTTAGATGAATTGTGCAGCCGTAGTGCTTGTGGCTACTTTATCATGTGAAGGATTTGCATATTGGTAGTGAAAGTGTGGCGGTATCTTATCTCTCTTGTCTCTATTCCATCGAGCGTCTGAACTATTCACCATTTGTTTTGATGAAAACCAGATTGTGAAATACTGGTTTTGATTTGGAATCAGGAATTCACACTGGCACACGTGGTTCTGTTTAGATGTACAAGACAATCAGACAGATGCTTTCACTGCTGCGGAAAGTGAACGCCCCTCACCTGCACGGCGTATGTCTATGCCGAGTCGTTTGTGAGGGTACAGGGAGAAAGAACCGATACCATCGCTGCCCTGCTTAAATGTTGACTCGAATGATTCCCTAGCTGGACTCTGATCGTCTGGTGGCACAGAAAATACGGGCCAGATGAAACCCCGGCGGGTTTTTGCGTCCAGTTAGTCCTAGAATCCAGCCTGCTTGATGTGGCACGGTCTGAGATGGCAACCTTTAATTCAGCTCCGCGATAATCATCGGCAATGTGGAGGAATACCTCTAAGCCACAATCTGGGTACTGGCAGCGAGGGCGCAGGCAGGTGGCCCGGTGAGTCCGTTTGTTGCCTCCATCAGTTGAATATCCAGCCGGCCTCTTTGACTTTTCGGGGCACGTTCAGGTTCAGCGGCGACACTCTCAAGCGGCGCTTGACCGACACTCCAGTGGTTCGAAATACCGGTTGATTTAATAATCATCTGTGTGCAAGAAAGCCGAGCCGGTGCCGACGGGATGTGCGCGTTGTTGTCTTTGGTTTCATCGTTCACCAAAGCGTGGGCCGCTGAAACGACCCGACACGTCACCTCTGGGATCCCGAACACGCCGAGGGGCCCAAAGACGGCAGCGCTCCTCGCAGCGGGATGGTTTGGTGCCGCGGTGCTGACGTCGGTGTGTGCTGCATCCATCTCCCCTTTGATGAAACACATGGTGCCATTGAGGGAGCACAGCAACAGGCCATCTGGACCGGCCCTTTGATTCTGCTTTTCATCAGCCGCGACCCTTGTCGGCTCCTCCTCGTTTCTTTTCTGCAGCCAACTTTCGCCAGCTCGTCCTCCCACGATGTAATAGCCCGTAGAACTGTCATTCCATAACTGGCAAATATCAGAAATGTCAGTTCTGCGTGTCAGTAAATGGACTGGTGAATAAAACAGTAATGTGTTTATACGAAGCACGTGTCTGAGAGTCCTGAGAGCTTCTGTGTGATTGTTATTGTGAGAGTGTCGCTCTCTCTCTGCAGAGCGATGCTGCATTACAGGTCTTGAGTCATCAGTAAGGAGAGTTCCATAGAGACCCGGCAGGTTTTCCTAGCAGCCTGTGAACATCAGTAGTCAGACCTGGAGGAACTCATCATCTGTTTATTCTCCACTCACTGATCCAAGCAACATTGGTGTCTGGTTTAGTACCGTGTTTTCATGTGCTTTTGTATCACAATTCTTTAATGGATTGAGGTGGTTGGTTTAGTATCACATGGTAAATGGTAAATGGACTGTACTTGTATAGCGCTTTTCTAGTCTTCTGACCACTCAAAGCGCTTTAACACGACATGACATCATTCACCCATTCACACACTGATGACAGGAGAACCACACACAGTGACACCTGCCATCAGTCAGGAGTAGTGACTAGTGTAGTCGCAGCTACAGGAGCAATGTTGGGTTAAGTGTCTTGCTCAAGGACACAACGGCATGCGGGTTAGCCGGGCCTGGGATCGAACCGACAACCCTCTGATTGGAGGACGACCGTGCTCCCCACTCACACACAGTCGCCTCACATCTGTTTATTTTTGTGCGTTGATTGAGTGTATTTGTAGGATTCTTTTTTGTGTGTGTGTGTGTGTGTGTGTGTGTGTGTGTGTGTGTGTGTGTGTGTGTGTGTGTGTGTGTGTGTGTGTGTGATTCATCTTGCTTTCTGTAAGTCTGTAGCTTGACATCTTTCAAAATAAACTGCATCTAGAATTTCCAATGCCAACAGTTATTCTCGGTGGATAAACCATGCGTGGCTGGGTGGAGCCTGAAGGGAGTGCTGCCTACACAAACTCCCCTTAGAAACAGAAGATAAGACATTACAGGACACGGAGGTCCTGCTGCATTTGTGATCTTCATGTGATCCTCTGTCTCTCCCACCAGGTTTGACTCCATGGCTTAGTGTCGCTCTCCACAGCCGCTACCCACAAAGTGTGTTTCCTCTTGTATCGGCTTCTCCAGGTGGGCATGAACTCATCCGCTGAAAGACTATAATAACCATTGTTTCTACAACCACTAGTGCACAAAGGCTGCCATGCCGTCTCCTAGTTGGGCCTCTCCAACACGTTTAACAGGTTTTGATGCACTCTGGAATATGTTGTAATTGATTCCCTCATCATCACTCTTTCTGTATTTGAATACTTCCTTAAAGTTGAAACCAATATTTTCAAACATTCTTTTCAAAATATGTAAATGGGAATAAAGACGTGGTCAGTTTATTCCATCCCATTAAACATCCAAGCTGTTGACTTTTAAATGGATGACAAAGTGTGGATGACACATAGTTACATCATGTAGCTACGGATGTCAGGCCCATAAAAAGGGAAATCAAGTGCCGCTTATCTTTCAATCGCAGCTCTTCTTTGTTGGAGAAACTGAAGTCAAGATTATGCTGCAGTGGAGAGTGAAATCCAGCAGCTAAAGTTCGTTTACTTTCACGGAAAGACAACGAGAAGGAGGTTTGGTCTCTTTCCAAAGGCTCTGCCTGGCCTAGAAAAGTCCGAGCACAGGATGCATCCTTTGATTGTTATCTAAAGGAAGTACACGCTGCAGAGCAGGTCGCTGCCTGCTCACTGAAGATCTGCTACTGCCGTCCATAAAGTGGAGGCGACACTCGGCTTCGTGCCCCCGGCACAAACCGCAACAAGGGTTCATACAGGATGGACCACAGCTCTAAAAGAACAGTTCTAAATGTATGCGCTTATTGGTGACCTTATCATGTGAAACGAATGAATGCTTTCCTCCCCACTTTCTATTACCACAGAGATATTAGGATCTTCTCGTTGAGAATGTTAAGCGGAATCTGCTGTGACCACAAGTCGGAAAACTGCGTTACACGCCAAGAGACGATGAAACACGGCCTCTGGGACGTGTTGTGTCAGGACACATTACATCAGCCTTCAGCGACCACAATGGACAACGCTGAGACGTGTCCGCGGTCTCACTGGGCCGTCTGCTTCTGGCACTTTTAGGACCTACGGGAAGAATAAAAGCAGCCGTAGGAACGAAGGGCTCCTCGGCCAAGAGCAACACATCAACGCGGTTGGTAAAGAGCGCCGAGGTCCCGCGGGTTCTGCCCCAGCGTCTGCTGCTTAAGAGGCCGCTCGGAAACCCAACTGTTGGTTTTGCACCCCGTCATTTTTCCGCCCCCCGCTCCCCCCCCCCCCTGTTTGAAAACCGCCAAAGTGACGTCACATTACAGATTATGTCTGGGCGGACGGAACATTCTCCGTCGAGCCGGGCGGCAGTTTGAAGCGGTTATTCGGTGTGATTTTGCAGAACATTGAACATTTTGAGCTGCAACTGGGGCCCAAAGGAAACACCACCCGCAGCACTTCACCAGTCGGGTGAAGCAGTCGCACCAACGGGATGATGGCTGTTGTTACCGATGAGGAGCCCCGTAAAACCTCCTCTCTGAGTCAGACGCCAACTCTTCACTGTCTCTCCTTGTTTTCTTGTATCCACAAAGGTAGCGGCAAAACGCCACCAACAGGGGGCACAGACCCATAACCGCCCCCCACCCCGCCCCCAGATGGAGCTCCCGGCCTCTTACGGGCAGCTTGGAGCAGAGGGGGATTGCGAGATGTCGAGTGTGCTGCTGCCAAGTCCCCAGAGCGAGGCGGTCACCCACGAGATGGAGGAGCTGTCGCTGCAGCCGCTGCCTGCGCTCGGCGAACGCAACGATGGTGAGCACGCGGCGCCCCATGGACCTGAGGGACGGGGGGGGGTGTTGTCAAACAGGCCCCCCGGTGTGAAAGAGTGAACGAGCGCAAACTCCACTGAAAACAAATTCCACATACAATCAGCGGTATAAACATCATGCCCTCAATACCTGCATGTCCTACACGATAATGATGCATGTAAACACGCAAACAGGCACGCAACAATAAATTCAACATGGGCCATGAAAGTGGGTGAAATACCCTCATCCTTTTTGTGCAACATTATTCCAACAACAGATGCAGATTGCAGCTTTGGCTTCATGTTAAACTCCCCACGTTGGTGTTGTTCCAGCGACTGACTGACTGATGGATGGATATGTGATCTCCAGACTTTGATAGTGGAGCGATAGGTGTGTGGGGGGGGGGGGGGGGGATTTGCCAGTTCCTAATCACGGCTCAGATGTGATTAGGAACTGTGAGATTGAACACTTTGCTGTATATTTGTGGCTGCTGGAACGTTTACAGAAGCAGCAGCCGCTCATCATCTGTGCAGTGAAAACACACGCCTCATACTTTCCACCCACTGAGTGGGTCTCACGTGTTGGTTCCAACGCTCAAGTGTTTAATCTGTCTGCCAGCGTGGTCGGACTGAGACCACTCAGGAGGTCGGAGGTCAGGGGGCGGAGAAGGGCTCCGTCAGCAGAGCGGGGCGTCATGAGAGTCTGCCCAGTAGGAGATTAAACAAAATCAATATTATTATTGATGACGGCTGAGAGCCTGCTAACAGGACAACAAATTAGATGTAATAGTATCTATGTATTATATTATATTATACCTCCAAGATGCTACAACAAGACCCATTTTCATGCCAGCCTGTGAGTCCTCTATTGAGCCGGCCTGTCACTGCATCAACAGCTCGTCACGTCGTCCACTACTCTCACCTCGGCTTGCTAAGGTCACAGGTCGGCATGTGCTGGTTGGCTTGCTAAGGTCAGGGGTCGGCCTGTGCTGGTCAGGCTGAGCAGCATTTCCCCGAGGAATTTAGAAAATGCTGCTGACTGGAAGTCGATCACCTCAAGCAAACACGTCCCCCTCCGCATCGCTTCTTCCCAACTATTTACTGGTTAACTGAGACATCTGTTCAGAATTCTTGTGTTTTTCTGGCCATTTGTCAACATAGAATCAAAGAATTGCACCACTCTTGCAAGTGTCTATTATTTTCCAACCAGCCCTCCCACTCGTCCTTCGTATAAAGAGCTATTTTCTGTCAACGCTTTCTGTAATTGTTTAACCACTGCCCTAGTTTGAGTTTAACCTGCCGCACGCCATGTATGTGAACAGTTCGCACATATTGATGCATGACAGTTTTACATAGCCACCAAGGTGATGTCAGTGGTGGGGGGTGGGGCAGAGGGGATTAAAAATGTGAAGTTATTCAGGCCACCTTCTTCCTGTTGGACCACGAGAGCCATTATTTCCCCATAAGTTTTGACGCATCCTTTCCTGTGAATGGAGAAGTGTGTGTACTCGTAGTCGCCACTTCATTCCTGCAAATCTCCAACTCCTCCCACTGACTGTGACACATCGTCCGCAGGCCTTCTGACAAATAACACCCCAGCTATAAAGCACACACAAGTCCATCTGGTCCGCTTACATGCAAAGTGGTGCTTTGTCGTGCTCAGTCAGACTCTTGACCGATGCTCTGAGGTCTGATGTTTATAAGTCTTTTTAGGCATTAGTACCAGGCTGACTCTGTGCTGAAATGGCTTAATCACCGAGTTGTGTTTTGGACCGCCCTACAGGCCAGGACCCCCAGACGATGGCCTATTCGGAGGTGGAGACCCCGAGTGACCGCTGCACCAGGTTCAGAGCAGGTGAGCACTCCTCTTGTGTTCCTTCGACGGTCATTTCTCAACTCGCGTAGGCACAATCTGTTGCATCAGCTTGATGCCGTTGTTGCGATTACGGGGCAGCAGCGGTCCAAACGTAAACGACATGTAGAATGTTGTATCCTGGTAAAGAGAGGCTTTAAACGCCGTGAAGCACCATCACATCCTCAAACAGCTACTGACCGCAAACAATAGCTGCTCGAGTTCACTAATGTTCAGAACAATTGGGCCGAGTGCAAAATGCTGCCTATAGAATGATGTCAATGTGTGTTTTTAACCAAATAATTAAAGAACAGGATGTGAGTCATTTCTCAGAAGAAGTCTTTTACATCTCGCAGATCATTTTGTTCCCGATTTTAATTTGCGTTTTTGTACACAATACCTTATGTTTGTCTGCTTCCACTCATTTGTCTTGTAACATCATATGTACGTGTCACCTTTATAATATGATTTAATATTTCATGATAATATTGATTTTGCTTGCAGTCCTGCAGTTGAGGCTTCAGCAGAGGCGAACCCGGGAGCAGCTGGCGGATCAGGGCATCATGCCACGTGAGTACCAGCAGAGTTCACCATCACTCACCATCCCCCTAGAGCTGATGTAGTGGGTGCGCATGCATGAGGACAAATGGGCCTCCGGATGGCTGAGCCAATAAATATGATTGATTTGTCTTTTTTAAAACGGTGATTTGACCCTTATGAAAATGTAATGTGTTGCAGCTCTGAAGAGCCCGGCAGCGTTCCACGGGCAGATTCGCAGCTTGGAGAGAGCCAGGGTATGTTGGAAATTAGAGCGCTAACACTTCTGGACTCAATTAAGACAATTAGCCTTTAAAAAGACTGTCTGTCTTCCACCTTTTAGACTGAAAACTTCCTCAAGCACAAGATCCGCAGTCGTCCTGAGCGAGCAGAACTGGTCAGGATGCACATCCTGCAAGGTACTGGAGATTCTCAAATTCTCACTGCAAACACATCTAGTGTTTCATGTGGACCTTTTTGTTAAGCATCATAACCCTCCTATTGGCACCGGACACACCGCTATCAACAAACATGTTTCCAGCCACCAAAAACCTTCCAGCGGCCGTTTTGCAGTGACTTCTCGTCTGTTTCCCCAGAGACCGGAGCAGAGCCCTCCTTACAGGCCACGCAGATGAGGCTGAAAAGGGCGCGGCTCGCCGACAACCTCAACGAGAAGATCGCCCAAAGACCCGGCCCCTTGGAGCTGGTGGAGAAAAACATCCTGCCTGTGGATTCCAGCGTCAAGCAGGCAATCATCGGTGAGAGGCAGCGAGACGGCGATGGTAAAACTATTCATGTTGCCATATCAGACAGCCATTGCTTTCTAGAGCCTTGATGGCCTTTGTCAGGAAGAAGTCGGTCAGCGGTGGAGGGAACCGGAGGCAAATGAGGATGAAAGTGGCCTCGCTTTCCCGCGGTGGGTGATTAGGCGCTGCACTTTGTCCTCGTCTTTTCAGTGGGTCAGGTGAATTACCCCAAAGTGTTGGACGAAGACAGCTGCGATGCGCCGTCGCCGGAGCATCCGCCCGGGCAGGACCCCCACAGCTGTGTCCCGTCTCCCGCCGAGAGCAAAGTGCCCGAGACGCCTTCTCCCGCCCCAGCGCCGCCGATACCCATCACCCCGCTGCAGGTCAGATACAGGGCCAGTAAAGCACCGGGGCCCGCCATTTTAAACTTCACAACAGTGCTGTATCTGAAGTTGGCCGTTCGCTCTGCCGTTACTGGTTCAGGTCTTCCCCGTCGCCACACAAGCGCCAGCGGACTTTGTGAAAGTTGTCCCTGCGATTGAACAGCCTGCCGCCCGCCCTGTTGCCCCCCCCGCCCAGCCAGTCGTCCCCGCTGCTCCCTTAAAACCCGGCCCGACACTGGTGAAAGTAAGAGCAATTTCCTTTCCCCCCCCCACCTCGAAACGTAATATTAGAATACCGCCGAACAAATGGCACGTCTCCTTTTTTTTGACAGCAAAGTCAGCAGAAGTCTCCCTCCGAGAAGAGCCGCAGTAAGAAGGGCAAAGAGCCCAAGTCCAGGGTGAAGAAGCTCAAGTACCACCAGTATGTTCCCCCGGACCAGAAGCTGGAGGCCAGTGAAGCCCCCATGGACTCCTCCTACGCCCGGCTGCTGCAGCAACAGCAGCTCTTCCTCCAGCTGCAGATCCTGAGCCAGCAACAGCAGCACTACAACTACCAGACCATACTACCGGCACCCCTCAAGTATGTGTATACAAGCATCAGAACTACTAAGGGCAATATTTGAATTGTAATTTTTATGGCCTGAGTACTCTTGTTTTCAATGACGGCCACCAGCTAGTTTCCAATAACAACTCTTCATCTAATCGTATTAACAACTACCCGGATGTTGCGTCACCAGCTGCTGTTTTGACGAGCTCCCCCTGAACCACGGCTTTGTCAATGGGACGGTCTGCTCCCACTTTGAACAGACTTCCTGTCATTCTTTCCTGGCTCCTGTTTCCCGTTAATGTGATAGTCGTGTATTGTAAATCCCTGACGATGACGTTGTGTTTCTTTTGTGTCTCATTGTCACTGAAGGCCTGTAACTGAGGGTCAGAGCGGCGGCGCTGGCGGCCTGCCAACCTCCATCATGGTGTCTCTGCCCACTGCGCCTCCACCTCCCCCCCTGGCTCCTGCTCCGGCTCGTGCAAACATCTCGCTCTCAAACCGCAAGCCTGGGGTCTTGCCTGCCAATATGGAGGAGATGAAGGTACTTATGAAACCCACTGGTACCAGCACACCATTTGCCCCAGCACCTTTTTAAATGGAAGTTATGATTGTAGGCTAAAAGTATAAATTACCCTTATTTCGGCCGACGCAGCTGTTGACATTGAAGCGCGAGATTTCAGACCACCGGCAGAAGGAATGTTTCTGTAGAAACACAAGAGATCTAACAAGGATTTGCTTAGTCATTAAGAGAAGGTTGATGGAAAACCTGAAGGCACAGGCTTCCAATTTTTCAACTTCAACTCTGCTTCTCTCACATTTTAAATTGTGGAATTCGGGGGGAAAGCAGCAGGATCCGCTCTGTCCGAGGGGAGTTAAGTCTGCCCATCAGCACCCGTGAGGCTCACTAATAACCAGGGTCTCGTTTACTTTGGACCTGCTTCCAGCCGATGTGCTGAGCTCATCAGCTGAATCCATCCAGCAGCACTAGTCCAAAATGTATTCAAGTTTATTTGGTCACATTTGTCTCTGTGTAGGTGGCTGAGCTGAAGCTGGAGCTGAAGCTGCGTGGCCTCCCTGTGTCAGGAACAAAGACTGATCTGATAGAAAGACTGAAGCCTTTCCAGGACAACCCCTGCACCTCTGCTCCTACCACCATTCCCAGCCCTGCCGTCCCCACCCTCTCCTCCATGCCCATGGAGGTCACCACCACCACCACCACCCCTGCCACTAGCACCCCCGCCATAGTCCTTCCAGTCCAGCAGATGGCTCCAGAGAACATGAACCAGACACCGCCGGTCTCACCCGCCCCCGCCGACCGCTCGACCCCCCAGCAGGATCCGAGCATGTCCGAGGCGCTCGCCGAAACACACATGCTGAGCTCTGGCTGGGCAGGTCCGCAGTCCTCACCTCTCTCCTCCTTTCAAGTCCCGGAGGAAAAGGACCGGCGGCTCCATGAAAAGGAGCAGCAGATAGTGGAGTTGATGAAGAAGTTGGAGCAGGAGCAGAGGTTGGTGGAGGAGCTCAAGATGCAGCTGGAGGTGGAGAAGAGAGGCCAAGGGGGCTCCAACGATGATGCTGCATCTCCGAAACCCAATTCTGTGCCGGTCAGGAACCCCGTTCCTGCTCTCCTGAGCTCAAATGTAGTGAAAATGGAGGGTACTGCCAGGTCAAACTGTTCATCCACCGCCGCTACAATCCCCAACTCTATTTTCGGCTCCCAGGCTCTCGCCTCCCTGCCAACAGTAGTCAAGTTGGAGGATGTGACCGTTTCCTCTGGTAAGCCTCTCCAGCTCCAGACCCAGATCCTCACCCAGATCCAGCCCCCGAACCAGCCCCAAAGAATCAACAGCCCTCACCTCCCCTCCCAGTCACGGAGAAGTCCCAAACTCCAAACCCAGCCCCAGGTGCAAGCTGCCGCGCCGAGCCTGCAGCAGTTCTTCATCAGCCACCAAGGCGGCGTGTCCCAGGTGCTGAGTCAGCCTCAGACCTTGTTAACCGCCACGGGCCAAGCTGGGAGCATCCTCCTCCCGCTGTCGCTGCCTGGCGGCTCGACAGCAATCCAGCTGCCCAACGCCAACCTCAGCCTGCAGGTGAGATGGAAATGGAAGAGCGACGTCATATTGTCGCGTTGTTAGTGGTTGCTTGTTACTAGTTAAGACGGCTGAATGGTTAGACTCCCGGTCTTCTTCTCACGCTCCTTCCTCCCCTCTTTCTTCAGCCTGGTCTTCAGGCCACCATCTCAAACCGAGGCTCCTCGGTTTCTCAGCGGCAGACCACAGGGAAGGAGACGGCACCCAACCAGCGGCCATCCCACCACACCCCACTGCTGCAGGTCAGCCCCGACACGAAGCTACTTGCCTTTCTCTGAGAAATCTGTCGCTTTGCCTCGCCTGAAGCAAGAATGCTCATTCGTGACTGTGGCCTGACGGTAATGGTGATGGTAACTAGAGAAGTACCGCTGAAGCTCGTGTGGTCAGTCGGCCTCCACCAATGAGTTTCTCTGATTCAGTGTTTGGACGGTTTGTAATGTCAGAAGCCAAGTTTTAAATTGTCATTATAACTTTGTGTTGTACAACAACTGGCTAATAACCCAAAGATATTTCACTACAATAACATATGATATGATTGATCAGGATATTCAGCAGTATGTCAGGCTTTCTTTTAGCTCAAGAAGTGTCTAGTGACGTTTACTGTCAGTAGCTTGTGTATCATATCTCTTACAGATTGAGCTTATTTCACATTTCCACAGAAATTTTTAATGTGTCTTTTTTATGATCTGTGTCATGTTTCAGTTCCTTTTTTTTCATGATAGTGGTCTTCATCCTTTTGGCTTTGCATTTTTATATCGTCTTGCGAGGAGCACGAAGCTGTACGTGCCTCCTCCCGTGGCCTCCATTTCCTATTGCTTCTTTAAAACAACACTGATGTGTCTGATTGCGTCTTGTGTCCGGACAGACTCTGACTATGTGCAACAACACGACTGAGAAGAGTCCACAGGCTTTCCTGAGAAGCACCCCAGAGAACCGGGTCTCTCCACGAGCTTCACCCAACCCTCTCCTCTCCAGCGGACCCCTCCATAAGGTATCCATGCCTTCACTAGAGGGTTGTATATTCCTGTCCTACACCGGTATCAATTAAGCTGAGAAGAGAGTATTTAGTTTGAACAATTTTCCATCATCAAGAGTTTCTTTTTCATGCAGACATTTCCTAACTCCGCCCACGTGTCCTGCATCTCTTATTCCTCCAGTCTCCTTCCCCCCAGCCCACTTTCGTCCTTCAACCCGCCTCCCTCGTGACCCAGCTGCCCAAGGCCAGAGAGCCTCCCGGCTACGAGGAGGCTGTCAGGCAGAGCCGCAACTTGCACGTCCACAGTGTTTCCCAGGTTGGAGACGCCACAAACGCACCCGTCAGAGCACAAACCGCTGCTTTCGCTTTTGATTTAGCAGCCTTCAGTCTCTTGACTTTGTTGACTTTCCTCACAGGTTCCCGCGGCAACCAGCCAGCAAATGGATGACTTGTTCGACATCCTCATAGAGAGCGGAGGTAAGGACACGGAGCCGCACGCACCCGGGACGTTTAGGACGAGCAAGACGTTTTCAGTATTGTTTGATTTAAAAGGGCCTCAGTATTTTTTTTTTCTTTTTTCTCCTTCCTCCAGAAATCACTCCGTTTATCCACCAGGACCCTCACGTGTCTCACACTAAGACCCTCCCGGTCACCGCAAACATCTGCACGCTGCCGGTCATCACGGCCGTCGCCAGGCCGCCTGCGCACATCCAGCTGGCTCCTCCCCCCGCGCACAGCCCCGTCACGGGCCTCTCCTCGCTCGCCACGGACAACCAGCTGGAGGCCTTCCTGGAGCGCACCCTGGCCGACACGGCGCCGGTGTCGGACCCGCGCACGCGGGGCTTGATGGAGGAGCTGCAGGCCCAGCTGATGGAGCAGCAACCGTACTCGCCCATGGACACTTCGGACTTGTCCTTCTGCGATTCTTCCTCGCCCTCCTCGCTCAACATGGGCCTGTCCGACCCGGGCCTGGACAACATGGAGTGGTTGGACCTCACCATGCCGCCAGGTCCCGCTGGGGCCCTCACACCGCTGGGCATCCCGACAGACTTCCTGGATACTCAAGACCTGCAGCTGCACTGGGACTGAGGGGGGAGGGAGGGATGACCACAAGGGGGAGGGTGCAGGGAGAGCAGCTGAGCCAGGAGCGAGAGGTTGGTGGATGAAGAAGATCCCTTTTCAAAGGTCGCAGAGAAGTTCCCACATTTTGTTAACAGAGAGAAGTGGCACTTTTCACTGGTGCATCCCAACCAGCCGCAATATTCACAGTAAACTACAGTGATTCAAGTTGAATTACAAGCAGGACTTTACACAGCTTTACAAGAGGGCCTCAAGTCCCCCAACAAGAGCCGCAACAAAGCTCACCGATCATATCAGTGATGGAGCCGTTCTCACAATACTAGAATACAATGTGTGATGTCGAGACGGAGCCAAATGAATTCACAGTGAAACAAAGGGCAGAGAGCCCGCATAGAGGTGATGCCGTTGTCTTACAGTGTGAATCTATTTTACTGTCACAGCCCGGCAACTAAGTATGAAAGGGTCGAGGGGGTGTGGCTGCTGCTCTCCTGGAGCATATTGTGCCGTCCCAGCCTATGAAAATGTGTCTCTGTAGAGGACAGACTACGTTGTAATTAAATTTATCTTCTTAATGAAAGCTGGCCTGAGGCTCGGTCTGGGACGTCCTGGCGTCTGTGCAGCCTCAGGGTTCCCTCACCGAGAGCAGACCCCATGCTGTACGTTGCACGTATGCCGACCGATCTGACACGGCGCATTAGATGCCGCTGGTTCCCCCCCCCCCCCTCCCCCCTCCTCTCCGCGATCGAGCCGGTGAACCTTTTTGACTCTAAAGCAACAACTTGGCTGGCGAGAGGAGGAAGCTCCCCCGCCCCGTGTGAGAGCTATGCACCTGAGAGGCGTCTTCACCCTCAGAACGAGCAAACTTTGCATATCCAGGCCGGTCGGGCTGCCACCGAGCGATCGGACCGTTGTGATCGAAGTCGAGATTGCGTCGACATTTTCCTCTAGAGATACCGCGGGTGTCCGAGTATCTCGTTTTGAATGTAATTTAGAAAAATGGGACTTTACTCAGAAAGTTGGCAGCTTTTTTTTTCTTTTTATAGTAAACTGATAAAACGGTGGAAAGGGAAATGTTTATGTGACACATCCAGAATAGTTCTATGGAGGAGATGAGCTTTATGTCTAGCTGTTCTACTTTCTTGTGTGTGTGCGTGTGCGTATGCGTGTGCGTGTGCGTGTCTGCGTCTGCATCGGTAACCCACAAATGATCTGGTTAGAATTTCTTGTAGCTGGGAAGTGAATCGGCTCATTGGTTGAGTGAATCAGACTCCTCTGAAGGGCGAATAGTTTAAAGTTCCAATTATTATGTTCACATTTCAAACCAACATTTTAACGCTGCACATTTTATTCCCTTCCGAATGTCTGGTGTTTCTGCACAGCTGCAGACAAAGGTGACAAACATTATTACTGCTGCTGATGAGTAGAATTCTATTCCAGTGGCATCTTACAAAGAACATGAAACACTTATTCAAGAGTTATTGACGTAATTGTTTCCAAAATGTTTGTTTCCAACAACATGTCATGTTGCCATTTTCACTGGGATCTAAAGCAATCTAATTAATTGGGTTATTGGAGCAGTAATCTCACAACACCAACAACATCTATACACCCCGACAATAAAAAATCTTTTACTCCTTTTTTTTTTTTAAAAGACGCGACGACAGATAATTAAAGCTGTCCAAAACTTTAAAGGAGGAAAACGTTCAGTTCCCGTTCTGATAATGGCAAATCACTGTGTGTGTGTGTGTGTGTGTGTGTATTTTGTCTCCCTGTTTTTTGCATGTACACCTGTGACTCCGTGTGCACGATCGTATCCTTGTGAAACGTCTCAAGCTCCTCGTCCGTTGTCCACATCTTGTCTGAAGAAGTTGCATAATCGCTATGAAATTCAATCATTCTGTGGATTCTATTCTATTCCAAACTCTTCTCAAGGCTTCTGATGACTGTTTCCTGCTTCCATCTGTGTCCAAAACGCACCGCCGCCTTCCAGCAGCGACACATTGAAGAGGGCTTCGCTTCTTTTTAAAGCTCTTATCAATTCTAGATGATCATTTTTAACACATTGCTTCATATCAATCATGAATATTGAGTTACTGATCCGGCGTCTCGGTGAAGGATATTCATTTGGCTTTGATGCCGTCTCACTGTATAGCACTTTGAAATGAGATTTTATATTTCTTTTATTTTTTATGTGTTAATGGTGCACATGGACGTTAATGTGTCATTGCGTCCATGTGCACTAGAGGGCGCTGCTGGTCTCCAGCACGCTCTTACAATCCGACCACATCGATGAGCTCAGACCCACAAACATTGGACTTGGCTTTGTTGTTTTACGGTTCTTTCTCGTATCAGATGACCGGCGCGTCTTGTGGTCGAGGACCCGGAGGATTCATGTGTACACTTTATTTTCCACCAGTCAACTTTAACGCTGACAAATCAGGAAATCTGTCACCAAAAAGACTGTGGAACATTTTATCTACTTTTGTTTTTCTCACGTTTTGTTTTGTTTTGCCCGGGGGAAAATGAAAAGAATGTGTAATCTTGCTTTCATTCCTGTAAAATCTGTAAAAATAAGGTGGGTTTTGTTTGTACATTTCGGTTGTGCAGAGTTGCGTCACTTTGTTCCGTATCAGACGTCTTGCTGCAGTAAATCGTGCTCCGTGTGACGGGGACCAACTAAAGCAATACTAGCTGCTCCATTCGAGGCCAACGCCCCCTCCTCCTCCGTCACCTCCGTCACCTCGGGGACTTTCACCGCATGTGACCCGACCTCGATAAGCCGCGCGTCACGTCGGCTCCGCCCTCCACGTGTTATTACTGTTGGAACCTTTTACTCCAGAGCAACACACTTTATAACTTCAGAAGCACTTCCCGTCGGAGTAGTTTGTTCTAATAAGCCTCCAAAGTCTGACGTTGGTGGAGGTTTCCTCTCGGCGTCTCCACCCAAGTAGTTGGAGTAAAACCGCCGTCGTCACGTAAACACTGAACATGTTGGTTGAGCAGACGAGGCGTTTGGTGACGGTCCGACTTTTCCATCGCTCGCTGCGTGTCTCCTGTCTAAGCCTCTCGTTGTCGGCATGCCGTATGTTTTGCACATTGTGTACATATTTCTATAGATGTAATGCATATTTTTCTACATGTGTAACATCCATGCGGTCTCTTTAATGTAAATACTCAAAGATGTATATAAGTGCCGTATGCCTTTCTGTGTCAATAAATCTGGTGTACTGTGAACACCTCTCCGATTAATGACGGAATAACACACATTTCTTACGCGATTGTGTCTGTATTTTTAAACAATTTTTGGCTCGTGAAGGCAGGCAGAGCATTAGAACTCTTTTGTCTGTGTATTTACACTGGCTCCTATTTGCATACAGTCAGCAAAGAATTTGCATTTACCTCCCCGTGGTTAATGGATATTTCTGGATATATATTTCCCTAATACCAAGGACAGCGTTCATAAAGCTCATTAGATTGTTGACAGAAAAGCCAGAAGGCCGTGTCCTAATTTCAGCAGGAAAAGGCCTCAATCCCTCACTTTGTAGCATCTTACGTTTACAGTTGGGTTTTCATGAACCATAAAGCTATTGAATGAGAAGTCCGGCTCGTGGGGAGAGTTTGTCAGTTTGGTTGCAGCCTGCACTCCAGATCTTAAGTCATCAGAGTCTTTGTGCAGGTTGCACCGGGGGGGGGGGACTCGACCACCGAGTCAACATCCCAGACACTCGACGGTCGCTGAATCACGCCAGCCAGGCGTCGTGATCCACGCTATCACGCCGGGGCCTGTTGACGTGGCGACCTCCATGTCAAAATGGCGTGTGGGTGTGTATCTCCGCGTGGCACTTGGGACACTGGTGCTGGATCGTACTCAGGCGGCTCATGCAGAAAGGGATTAAACAGCAGCCTGCGACACACCTGGGGGGGGGAAGAGGATGCAACGGTGTCATGGATCTCAGCAACTGGTTTGCCTCAAACATCTGCTTCCTTTACACAGCCAGTGATACCAGTTGCACAGCGAATGTTCTTTGTTTGACCCCTGCGGCCCTAAAGAGACTCACCCTGAGAGGACGCACAGGAAGCAGACGAGCCACTTGCCCTCGCCGACTTTGCTTCTGGTTTCCGTGAGGACGACCTCGTCACAGGACGGACACTTGGTGACCGCTGCGGTTTGACTGAGAAGGCCCACTTTTTCCAAAAGAGAGAGACGGAGAAGAAGTGTTTAGCGGCCAGATGTAGACGACACAGGTATGACAAATAAACTAACTTTTTATTGCATACTTTGACTTGTGTTTTGTTTGACATTTCCATGACACACACTGACATATTTGCGACGTTTTATGTCATACTAAAATGTTACATTTTAATGTCATGATGTCAGGTTTTGGTCAGTGCCGGTTAAAATAGATCAATTAATCAATAATTCTCAAGTCTAATAACTTATAGGACCAGTAAATTAGGTTGAAAATATTTATAGAACCGTGTGTCAAAAAAGTATTGTATGTACTACTGTATGTTTGAAAAGGTCAGTATAAAAAGGTTATTGTAACATACATGGTACAGTATGTCAGAATTAGCGCAAAGAAAATTCATACACTATTATGTCGATGTATTGAGTTGAAAGAAGTAAACAAAAGTCAAATGTCACAATGTAAGTCGTGGTCAAATTTAGAAAATCCAGCATGTCATGTCAAACAACATGAATAAAATATTCCATAGTTTTACAACACACGGTATAAAAAGTCCCTTTCTACATCATTGTTTTCAATCCCCTCACACGCAGCTCTGCACGACCCGTTTCAATCGTTACATGTGTACATGCGTGTAACTCACCTGGAACGACGTCTGCTACAGTCCGAACCTTCCCCCTGTCTTCCAGTGTAACTTCCTCCGGAGTCGGCTGGGGAGGCGGAAGGGTGTAGACCCCCCCACGGGGGGTCTCGGTTTTATACAGAGCGGGACTGGGGGCTTGTTGACCTGATTTCAATCTGTGTTTCTCCAACTCTCTGCTGACCAGCAGCTCGTCGAGCTCCTTCTGGACGGCCTCCAGCTCACACAGCTGGCCGCTGTCCTCCAAGGCCCCCGGCGACGACTCGCTGGCCCCCGGCGACGACTCGCTGGACCCCGGCGACGACTCGATGGCCCCTTTACGACGACACACAGGGAGAACAAGGTAACAAACTTCAACGGATCAAGCTTGCCACGGTACCAGATACTCTTTTTTTTAAGTATTGCGTTGGTTTATCAAAAGGCCCGAAACTGACTAAATGTGGCAAAACGTTAGAAATGTGGCAATGAATAATATTGAAAAAGCAAATAACTAAGATGAAGGGTAAAAGATCTTCTATAATATAATATGATTATTATTTTATCAACTAAATGCTAATGACATTTTTTTCAACTTTGATATATTTGTTAGATATGGCTAGCAGATAAACCCGTTGAATTGTTATTTATTTTACCGGTTAGGCGTGAAAAGAAAAGCACCATATTTTATATTTATTTTTACATTTCCAGTTTGAAGTTCTCTGAGTGACAGAGGAGGCCGAGATGTTTTCTCCTCTGGTTATTGTTTTTACAAATACATTTTTAATTGAGTACAACGAACCTCATTTAGATATAAAAAAAAAATGAAAGAAAAATGGCAATAACATGATTTGACATCTGCGTCGATGAGCCGGATCTACATTACGTGCTCATTCCAGGGGAGCGATTCAACGACTCACCTGTGCTCCTGTGTCTCTCCGTCTTCTTCATGAAGCGCTGCATCTCCATCAGAAGAAAATGCCGGTTCTGCAGCTCCTTAATGCGGAACTCCATGTCGTTCGGTGGTTGGGGCCCGTTGGATGTCCCCGAGGCCCCCTGGTTGGACTGGGTGGTGTCGGGTTCGGGGTGCTCGGTTATCGGCCCCGAACTAACGTCTGTGTGGATCCCGGAGCTGTGCAGCTCGTCGTCGCAGTACATCCTGCTTTAGAGACCCGATCAAGGCGTTTTCTGACTCCCCGAGGTGATCGTAAGCAGTAAAAAGTGATCGAAACCAGAGCTGCTGCAGGCTGGAGTCCGTCCGGGGACGTTTAGGAGGATTCATGCACAAACAGATGATGCTATAAAACATGCAAATGTGGTCAGTGTGTCGCAACAGCAGGACAATGGACAGTAGGTGTTAACCGTCATCATTTTACTCTTATTATTATTATTATTATGTTGCACAACATTTTTAAGCAGAATTTTAAAACCATTTTAATTGGTGCATATTTCTACATCCCTTCAGTTAGCAACCAAACACAACTTTCTTCAATCAGCTCCTTCGTTATGAACTTTTTTTTGAACCTGTGAAATCGTTATGAGCTGTAAAACTGACACAAAGAGCTTAAATAGGCCACAATTCTCTGTAGAGCTGAGGGGAAGTGGAGAGTCGCACGATGGTTCATCACTACTAGCAAACCCTTTCACATTACATTCAGACAAATGTAATATCCATCAGTGCCGCTTTAAGAAAACAAAAACAGCGTACGATGAGTACCTCAACGTAACGTTTAACCCGAACATTCCTTTTCTTTCCCAATCAAACACCCTCGAAAAGAATGTGGGTGTTATGCTGATAAAGCTGAGTTCAAAGGTCACAGCCAATCAATGCGCAGTTGTCCCCACGTGAGAGTCGCCTGTGGCATCAACAACGGCCGCAGCCGCAAGGTAGCATCCACAGAGCAGATGATGTCCGGCCTACTACACACACACACACACACACACACACACACACGATCCCTGCGTGCTCTCACGTCGGCCTTTTTGAAAATTACAACCAACAGCCTGTAAGCCTGTAACACCCATGCAGATTAGTTCATTTCAGGGGCCTTATCTGACCTCCAATGTTTCTCTTTTTTTTTTTATTCTTTCCGTTTCTACGCCACTAGATGTCAGTCTCCTACGGGCCACCAGAGCATTGTGTCTTTAGTGTGCGGTGGCAGAACTCGATCCAGCCATCGACCCATCGGGGCCTTCGTTCACCCCTCTGTGCTTCTGCCCGCCTGAAATATTCAGGAGCCGCGGCTGGATACACGGCTGCCGTCTTCTATTTCAGCCTCTCTTCATACACACTCACCTCTGCACTCCCAACCTGCGCCCTGCCATAGACACACACACACACACACACTATCATTCAGCTGCTTATGTATTGGTGCGTGCATGAGTGTGTGTGTGTGTGTGTGTGTGTGTGGTTTAGATGCACACAGATCAAGTGACAGTAAAGTATGTGTGTGAGCACCACCTGTCCGGGTGTCACGTGGGGCAAGACTACAAACATTAACCGTCAAACCACGTCATTCTAAAGCAGGCAGGGCGAGTTAACAACACAAGAGCCAGACGAGCAGAGACACGGAAACAGAGGATGGTCTTCGGCTTCTGAGTTGACATGTAAATAGTATCAAGCGGCAGCTGTAGTGCAATGAGTACGATCCAATACTGTAAATGAGTACATGACAGAACCCTGATAAAACAGTCCTCTCGGACTCCTCACAGACGACTGCTTACATAAGTGTATTGATTTAATCTTTCACCATAAATGCCACGATACCTTCGGTGCACTGAGGTCAGCGCGTGTTTACCGGCTGTATTTTTACTGTCTGCAACAGACGATGCAGACGGTCCAGTGTGTCCATTAGGCAACATCTAGCACTGTGTTGCTTCCTCCCAGAGGACGCTTCCCTGGTGTTGACATACAGTTACTGAGGGGATTGCGTCATGCCTGGATCAGTGTGTTTGTGCTTTTTTCACTGCACCATTCAGGCTGATCAGATGCAAGGAGGGGGGGGGGGGGGTGTCAGGCACGATGCCAGCATGCAGGTCCAATGTGAAAAACGATGCAGCCGCAGCGACAAGCGAGAGAGGATGGATCCAGTTCTGCATCAGAGACACTACATCACTTTCCTCACAGACGTCTATCTGCACACGAGTGATGTTCACACGCACACCCGTGCTGTAAATCATCCGTCGCCACGGGAGCGTTGCGTAACGGAGCGTCTGTGAAAATCTCTGTGCAGCAGCAATCGGCTGTAAAAATGGAAAACTACACGAAAGCCGCACGGCACCTCGTTGTCGCGGCTCGGAACGCAGCACGACAAAGACGGATCACCAATAGTTCCTCCCCGCGGGGGGGCCACTCGTTTGTCTCAGGTGGATTGACCTGTCAACACACCTGCACTCACATCTGCTGGCATCGTCACCTGTTAAGGCCCCGCTGAGGAGCCAGATGGAGCGTTTGAACATGCGTGCATCGGCAACACGGTGACCAGCAGGCGAACACAACGTCCTGCAAGATGTGCACAATTCCTTCAGCCACGGAATATCTCAACATCTCGTACCTTTTGTCGGTTCATGGTGACGATGCATTTGCCGACCTTTCTGCCGGATGCACCACGAAAGCTATTCTCCTTCTTCTGCATCGCTATTCAAATCTTTACTTTAAGTGTGGAAGTTGTTAGCTGCATGTTTGCAAACACCCGCTTATAGGCGGTCTCTGTCTTTGCATCGTTTGTGTGCTCGCGGTGATGGTCTGATTCCCCGGAGGGATCATTAATGTTTCATCTGATCTAATCAAACTCCTGCTGTCGCCACAGAGTCAAGACGCCGGCACGGATCTGCAGGGCAGAGTTAACACAGAAGATCATGTTTTGAAGTAAAGCAGCGATAAGATCATACTGAGTCGTAGAAGTGTGTGTGTGTGAAGACGGGAGAATGGAAATATGCCATCGTGTCCGTTTGCCAGCTCATGGTTCACTTTAAGGGATTTCCAGATGCTTCGTGGAGTAGATGTGAAACACGGAGGGTTAACAGCCACATTCTCCTCCTCCTGCGCCTGCGATGTCCTGCAGTGTAACAACATGCTCATTCTCCTGTAAAACAGGTTTTATTATCCTGTGTCTTTTGAAAATCTCTTTTCCCCACATTCTCTCTGTGAGGCCGGGAAACGGTTACAGACGGACGGAAAGTGAGAACAAAAAGATCTCGTGCATGTCGGCGAAGGGGAAGTGAAATTGAGTGCAACCCTTTGATTCATAATGTTTTCACGAGGGCCGTCTGACCTGTTCAGACACACACACACACCCACCTATGGCCTCAGTGATGCTATGTTGACATGCACACACAGCAGACCATGTTACTTCCCAACATAACATGCCAAACATTAAACAACACACGTGTGTCTCTGTAACTTCCCCTGGTGGTTTCAGATTCAGAACACACACACAACTACCCCACTCCCAGTCTATGTGTAATGTGTTGTTTTAGTACTGCTGTGTGTGTGTGTGTGTGTGCGCCTGAGGTGGCTGCTAAGTCTGGTGCTAATGCGTCCAGCCAGGCAGCACTGATACAACAGTGAGCGCAAAGATAAAGTCGGCTTTGTGCCCGACTCAGCAGCTCGGCTGCAGAGGGGCTGAAATGGCACACAGCCATTGTTCCAGGGTCACTGCGGACACACACACCAATTGCCACACAGTTTAAGGTCAGTGAATAATTGCCACACTGTCTTTAGGAGACATTCATATAATTACTGGAAAACAAACGTTCAACGACGGATGGAGCTGCACTGTTTTTTGATGAATTGAAGTTAAAACAGCACAGACATATTATCACTATTTGGAAAGTTAAAACAAGGCAGCGCTGATCAAATCTAGCCATCTTCTAAATACATTTAAATATAGCCTTCTTAAGTGTCCTCTCCTTTGACTACAGAAAATACATAACGTTTAAATTAAGGCCAGGGGACCTGAAGCAGCGAGCCCATATGAACGCTGACCTGTGGAGGGAGACGATCGGTGAGGCTGCTTTGTGTCCAACGCCCAGAACAGCATCTACATCTACGACAGCACAGTAATTGTGCTTCTCGATTCTCCTTCATTTACGGCTTTTATCAACTGAACTGAGTTCTGCAAAATAACATCAACACAAAAGAAAGTGATCCCCACACACACACACACACACACACACACACACACACACACACACACACACACACAGACTTTGTACTCTATCTTGTTGACTGTATTCACTTGGCTGGCTGAGATGTAGCCAAGCGGGATATTATGATGTAGCCATCGTCCCACGGTCAATATTTAACAGTGTCCTGGTGTCTCCAGTTCTCACACACACACACACACACACACACACACACACACACACGATCAATCGACCGTAGAGCCAATATTCCCACACTGCATTTAGGTTGACATACAATATTTATTAAGGTTCACAAAAATGATAAGTTAATTATCAGGTAGTCCACAAATATTGTGGGAATGGTCTCATACAGTCATACAAGTGGGGAAACATACATGAGAATCCATTTAGGAACAGGCCCACCCAGAAACGCGTGATTTAACCAAATAAAGTATGAAGCATGAAAACTCGAACATCAGTTTAGTCTAAATAAAAAAAGGAAGTTGCTTGTTCATTGTTAATTACCAACTTGGTAGTTTCAATTGAAGAAAGGGCCCCTTGGCTATTCAAAATATCTCTTCTTACACTCTGTTGTATCCAAGGAAAAAAGAACCCAAACAGGACCAACTAATAGAGGGGCCGACCTAGTATTAAAAATATTGCCATACATCAGGTTCATTCCTAATTGTTGAAAAAGACCCTCTGCAGTAAAGTATCTAAAAGTGTCACCAAATAGCCCACCTGGGGCTTCCCCTCACACATTTGTTTCTCCCAACAAGACACTTATTTTCACTTTTCATTTTCTGTCCATTTTCATCCATCGAGAAACTGCTGATTTGACTTGTTTGCGTCTATATTAGCATCGAGAATGAGACCTCCCACCCACCCCCAATAAACATGTCTCGGCCTCATGTATGTTTTCTACAAAAGAAGCTATGAACACATCATGCGGAGTGACAAAGATGGAGTAGTCATGTTTTTTTTCTTTTAAACCTACAGCATTTTAGATGCTTTTGATTCACTTGTCAAAAAAAGCAAAAGGTCAACCTGAAGTCCCGCCCATTTTCAAAGCCCCGCCCATAACCTTTCAACAAAAACAGAACAATTAGCATTACAAACAATATCATACAAACCATGATTGCTCTTTTTTTCTTGTGATAACCCGAATATAAAAAAAGTGTACAGTGGATTTGTTGTCGGAGTCCAGGTTTAAAACTGTATCAGGAAGCCGTTGCTGCTAAGACCAGTGAGCGTAAACCAGAGTGGCTGCTGCCTTTAAGAAAAACAAAAAGAACTTTTAAAAACATGTCCTGTGGCAGCAACAGTTGGTTTTAGAAGAATCCCTGATAGGCTGAAAGAAGTCAGGTGACCACCAGGTGAGGTAAGAAAAGTCCCAACCGTGACGATGGGAATGACGGTATAGAGGCGTTTCCTCTAAACACGAATGTGTGGGTGTTTGGGTCTGCATGTGTGTGTGTATGTGTATATATATACACACACATACATGCATATGTATGTATATATATGCATATGTATGTATATATATGCATACTAACGCACATATATATATATAAAATGTATGCATGTTTTATTACAAACTAATCACCCGCTCACATGCGCGCGCACTCACTGAAGTGCGTGTTGATTTCGGAGTCGAGTCTCAAACACGTTGCAGGTTCCTTTCTCCTCATGCAGAACAGACAGTTGCAGAAACACAGAACACCAGTGGCAAAAAACACTGGGGGGGGGTGGGGAGGGGGGGCGTAACTAAACAGAAAAATAAAATTAAGTTTGCTGCCTTGAATGTCCTTGAACATCACAGAATCCTTGGGCGTGACAAATGATTTTTTTTTCATTTTTGTTCCTGTTATTTTTCAATAATATGTTCTTATCTATGCATTGACTTAGGAAAAGCTAACAAATATTTCAGTTGCTCTCTTATTACTATGTGTGTGCGTATCTTTTCTTTAATATATATTTGTATCAACATTTGCATTGGTTTTCTCCTCTTCTTAATCCGTCCTCATTGAGTTTTCTTGGTTTACGTAGTTTCCATCTTTTAGAAATCCATCCTTCTTTTGGGGGAAAAAAAGACCAAAACCCCTTCTAACCCATCATCATCATCATCATCTCCCACCCTAAGCCCCCGCCCCTCCCTCGGGGGGGTTGGAGGGGCCGTCTAGTCCCGTGCTGCCCCTTCATCTCTCGGCCTCCATCGCTACGCTAGCCTTTTGCTCGGCGCCTGCGTGGGGGTTCACGCCCATTGGCCACACGGGGCAGGGCTGCGTGGGGGGCTGCCCGTGAGTCCAGAGTCCCTGTGGAGGTTGCGGCACGTTAGGTAGGTTCGGTGAGACCCCCCAGCCGCAGACCTGGGGGGGCGGGGGGGAGGTGGCCATGGAGGCGGCCATGGGACTTCCGCCGCCGCCGTTGAAGCTCTCGGACGCCCTCAGCCTGGAGAACATGGTCAACGCGTCGGGGAAGTTGGGGGGCGTCGCTGGTGTGTTGGCTGGGGTGCACATCTGGGAGGGACGAGGAGGGAGAGTGATTGTTATTATTACACTCTTCACTTCTACAATCACCCACTTGGGCTGAAGAGATTAAATCAACCGACCGACAGGAAATGTGTAGTTTAGACAAGTGATTAAACAAAAGTAGTCTTTCAAGGTTCACCGGACACATATTTTAACACTGGCTAGTTTTCTTGGGCATCTATGAAAATATCTTGAATATCTTTGGGTTTTGGACTGTCAATCGGCCCAAAACAAGCAAGAAGATGAAGGGTGAGACTCTGGTAAACTAACCCACAACTTCCCCGTGTGATCAATCCACAGATTAGTTAATAATGAGAATAATAATTAGTTGGGAGAATGATTTTCTACAGCCAACATGTCTGCTTTCGGCTGTGTGTTTTAGTGAACTGTAGTTCGTATCAGTTGAGACATTTTGAGGGAACTTTTGCTCTTTTACAGCAGAATAACACCCAAACAGCGCTGAAACGGCAGGTTATCTTCAAAGAAACAATGTGCCACAGGCCACAAACTATTAGTTCAACAATATACATATCATGGGATAAAGGGAGTTTGGAGCAGTGTTTAAGAAGCAGATTTCACTTTAAAAGGAACATAAAAGTTCTGTTCAACAGGCTGGGAATTTAGGGGAATCCCAGCTACTCTGCTTCCCCAGCAGACAACGCGAGTCTTTGTTTACGTCCACTTCCTGTTCCAAATGTTATATGAAATTCAATCTGATTCAACCGACCAGATAAAGAACGCGCACATATGTGCCAAAAACAACACTGCGCTTAGAAGACCATGTGAATAACATGTTTGGCTGCTCAGAAATAGTAAGACTTCGTGCTCCTCCTTTGAAAAACAACTGCATGGCTGCTTCCTTCATGTCCCGGTCCGCTTGTCACCAGGAAAACAACAACCTGCTGTTTTCACGTTTCCACGTATCAACCAGGAGGCTTGTCGTCTGAAAAGAATCGCCCGGGCTGAGAGGTTAACAGGGGAGGCTCTACAGGACTGTGACCCCAAATCAGCAGGCAGCAACGGTTCAGGTACAAGAACCGGAATGACAGAATCCCACCTCGAACCGGATTGATTATCCATCTATCGTGCCGTCTGCCTGCCCAAACCTACACGTCATGTCAGGATAAATACGAGATACTTTCAGGGGGCGGGGGAGGGTTGGGGGAGGAGAGGGGGCATTTCCTGGAAGTGGGAGTCAAGTAAGCGGGCAACAGCAGCTGCAGTACACGAGTACTGGACCAAAAATATGTCCACATGCTGCAAGGGGCAAAAGTAAAACTACAGTTTCCCGACCGACGAGCGGGACTCATTTCCACGGCTCCCTTTTGGTACCGGGCTCTGTTCTGTTTTCCACTGTGTATTGTTGGTGTAATTGGTCACGGCTGTCACTTTTTAAATATGTTCTCCAGCGAATAGGGAAATGATTTAGGGCGGCACGGCCATCTGACCATGTGGGTTTGTGGCAGCATCTCCGCTGAGCTCTGTGACGATCCTCTCGGACCGACCGGAGGTTCTGCCGTGTCTCAACTTCATCTCACTCGCCACCCAGACTGGGTGGTACTGAAAAAAAGTAACAGGTATCATCTACAACTCCGGCCCCAAAAGCAGCCTGGATGAGTAGGGGCGTGGCCGCGGGTAGGAAAGGCAGCACGATGTACCCTTTGGGCTCCGGATGCTCGGATTGTGAAACGCAGCCCGAGTAGAACACAACAGCGTGCAGGAACACCACCCCTTCCTTGAGGGGGTGTAATCGGACCGCCGTGTCCCCTAAAAGTGCTGCGGCGTGCGATCAGCCCTCCGCTTACAGTGCGGAGCCGGGCCGAGTAGGGGCTCCTCGGGGCGGCACGCGGTCGTGAAAGCGGAGCGCGCCGCTCCGCATGGCGACAGGAAACGCCAGGCTCGTGTTTCCGAGGCGGCTTCCTGCGGTGAAGAGGCGCTCTGCGGCTGAGGTGACCTCCGTGACTCGCTCGGTTCTTGGCGAGCGGCGTTTGGGTTTCCTAAACCTGACGACCAGCTAAGGGCAGAAAAACGTAGACAAGCTGCACCGAATAGCCGGTATGAATTTACGCCTGCGGCCCATTTCACTTTCTTTTTTGGGCTCTTGCTTCACAGTCATCGGTGACTCAAACAGGAAGGATGTGACGCGGACCACAAAGCAAACTTTGAACACCGTGTATCTCCTCTCACACTCCTAGTTATTAAATAACACAACACGCCTCCAAGTGTCTGCAAGCAGTGTGTGTGTGTGTGCGTGCTTAGGGGACCTTGGACAGAGTCACAGACGGTATCAAAGGGGACCTGAAGAGGATCTGGTCCAAAGAAAACACTGTCTGGGTTTGGATCTCAGCGCTTTTCGGACACCAGGTCTGATAAACTGACCTCACACCTCCCAGCGTGCATCTAACGATGATCCACGTTTGCAAAGAAACACTTACACAAATACGGAAAATGTCCTCTGCCGCTTTTTAAAATCAAAGCATGTGACCCGGGTGTTGCGTTATAAGTAAAATCCTCTTGTGGTTTCCTGCACAGAGACTAAAGCCAAGTTTGTGTGTATTGAGACCAGTTGCAGATCAACTGAGGTGCTGGGACCAGAGCATAGAGAGAGAAGTGGACATAATGTGCGAGGCGTGGCCCTTGGTTTTCTATGAAAGTTGCTTAACGGTTCCTGAAGCAAAATAAATCGACTTCCTGGTAAAAGATTAAAATAAAGCCGGATGTTCTTCTGATTTTCCACGTTCATGGGGCCCACTGGTGTGGCAAAATAACTGTGGATTCAGATGAAGGGACATTTTCCTGGGTGCTTGTTACTTATTACCTAAAATATTTTGGATCTGATTTACCTGCATTCACAATCATTCCCACACAATAGTCCCTCAGTCCCTTCAGGGACCCTATTATCATGTCAAGGACCCAGAAAGAGTCATTTCCTTGGTTCGCCCACTACTTAAAATTGGCTCCAAAGCCTAGCGCAATGTTTACGTGTGCACATAAACATGTGTGTGAACAGAAGGTGTAACGCTGTGTCACGAGTAGCTCACTTAAAGGAAGCAGGTGGAGCAGGAAGCAGGTGGAGCAGGAAGCAGGTGGAGGTTCCATGTGCTGTCTACATGAAATAAGTAATACGTTTCACTTTATGTTCAACTGGCCTTTTAACTAACTTAAGATACTCAGTAATAGAAGTATGGATGATGTACAATGAGTGAGTGCTGTCGGGTATGAGACATTAGAATTAGTCACAAATAGTGCAAGTGATAAAAAATAATCAAACCGTCTTTTGTTATAAATTGAACTAATCTTATGTCTTTCTAATTTGTAATAAAACATGACAACATAATAAAAAATGAAATGTTGCATGAAATCAAGTCTGACTCAGAAACAATAAAAAACGATTAAGGCAAATAATAAGCCGGCGAGATTACAAGGAGTTTGACTCAGCTTCGCTCGCCACACTCAATTACATTTGCGCAACATCGGCTAAATATACAGTGATTGGGCAAGAAAAACTACTGTTTATTCTGAGGATTCGTGCAATTCAGTAGAACGCCAGAGGTCTGCTGAGGGGAACTTGTGTTTAAATAAAGGGCACCGTGACACACTAGATTGTTTCCAAAATACTCGGGAGTTGTAATCTGAGAAGAGTCGGCTGGGTAACAGAAACAAACGGCTGTGGATAATTAAAGATCCTGCGTGATCATCTTAGAGAAAAAGAAGTTGTGCAAATGTAGCGCCATGTGGTTCCCGCAGAAAGAAATCTACGTTCCGAGACGGGCAGGCGTTTATTGAGCACCTTCTGAATGACGGACACAGAGGAGTGTGTGGGTGTAGTAGCGTTTTATCCACGACATGGAGACAGATGGAGAGACCGGTGGGAGTAAAAGACAGTGAGAGCAAGTCAAAAGAGAGCCAGCTGAGAGGCATTGCCATGGCGACTGTTGTTATGAGGAAGGAGTGAAGATGTACTAGCTCTGTGGTCACATGGGGCCTGCAGCGAGGCGCCACAAACCTCCAACACTCCTCCGTTTGTGTACATACGTGTGCGTTTATACACAAACACAGATGAGCTGGTGTTATTAAGTCTAACCGACTACATTCCTCAGAAACATTAAGTGCAGACCAAAAAAAGAAAAAACGTACTCTTTCATCCGCTTGCATACCTGTGCAGAGGCTCCGGTTACGTCCCGTGACCTTGACCGACCCCCTCTCCCCCGTGTAGCGTTTACCTCGGTGCTCCTCCACCACGCGCACGTCCCGACTCGCCTTCATCCGTCAGGATGTTTCGCCCCCTCGTTCAGAGGAATTCATAGACATGCTTTTGTTTTCCTTTTTAAAACTTCACGATGTTGAAAAGCCCAAATTGGTCCACCACACCTCAATATCATTCGTTCTCTCACTGAAGAGAGACGTGTGACACCGGAGGATGGCGGTGAAGAACTCGGTGGTCAGTGTGGCGCACGCATGTTGTACGACGTCTCTCCACCACGGAACTGACGGCACGCAACTCCACCCGTGTTTTGTCATTTTCTGTAATTTGAGAAAACTACCATATGTGGAGTTTGGGTCTTGCTCAAAAAAAAAAAACGTCCGTCCGCCGGCAAAACTGCAAAAACAAAGCCGGAGTCTGTGGATTGACGGCTCGGCGGCTGTGGCCGAGACGCCGGGCGCCCGTCTTCAGTCTGGCGAACCGATTTATTGGATTTGATTAGAGGCGGATTTGGGAGAAGCCGGAGCCACAGCTCCACAACGCATTCTACTTGCTCTATGACATGCGATCACCATCGCCTCGGAGGTCTCCCTCGCTTCTCCTCCGCTGGTGTCGTCGGAAAACAGACCTCGAAGAGGCACTTAGTCCAACCGTTCCGCTGACACCGAGGCTATTCATTTACGGGCAGCTGTTACAGTGCTGAAGAGGAAGACCACATCTGATCAGAGCAGCTCGAAGCGGACGGCCGATACAAACTATGAACGCACCTTTTAACTGCCGTTAAGTGCGTTTGAGTATGCCGGGGTTTCACCTGCCATCACGTCTGGGCCGGTCTTCCTGGGCGCATTCGTGTCACGCGTGTTCTAAAAGCATTCTGAGGTATTCGCTCCTTTTGTTTGGTGTCTTTGGGCGAGTGAGAACAATATCATTGGAACCTGGCAACACCAACGACGCAGGTCTCTGTCCTCTGGTGTCCAGCGCAGCGTTTCTGTCCATCGCACGGGTTTTTTGTAGCAACACGCTTCCAAAACAACAGATGACGGTTAAACGGTTTCCGACTTATGAGTGCACGAGGTATTCGATTACTTGACATTCAAGGCACATACTTATTAACTGGGCTCAATGGACCACAAACAAAGGTTTTCCATTCATCAATAGCACAATAGGCCTGTGACTAGAATCTGATGATAGGGTTGTGGTGTAAACGGACGGGCACGCCGGCTTATTGTCAAAGGTTGGATAGAGGAGAGGAGGCCCTGCTGGATTAACTACAGGATTCGGCCTGCATGTTAAATGCTTAAGCAGGGAGTGTTTTATGGCGAGGAGCCCGGCGCTGCTTCTTTGGAGCTGCAGCCCGGCAGTTTGACCCCAACGCGGCCGTGGTGGACTCAACAACGAGGTCATTTATTAGATATGAATGAGGACGGATTGATCTCATTTCTACGGTTCACAAATCAAATTCTATTGTTTTTGAAATAGTACTCCCATTTTTATTTGAGACTATTTTTAAACAACCGGAAATTAAGTTAAATAAACTCAGAGCCACGTGAGCCTGCATGGGCCGGCTTTGCACCAGTACATCAGTGTATTGATGGTACCTCTCTGTCGATTCGCCGCTATGAACGACCCCTTTTCATGATCCATGGAGTCACTAAAACAACGTAGTAACATCACAGCCAACCGGACAAGCGACTGCCTGCGCATCGGATTTTATTATCCCACCGCGTAGCTCCCGGGAGGAGACAGTCAGGTTTTTATGGGAGCGGCTGGGTGTCAGAACGAAACCGTCCTCTCCCAAACTAAATAAAGGAGGTTGACGGGTCCTGCAGAACGTTTGTGTACGCCCTGCTCCCCCCCCCAACTGCTCCAACCTCACCCACCTCCCAGCAGCTGAGCTGAGCCATGAATATTATGAAGGAACAGGGACCTGGTTAATCATTGGCCAAGCTGCGCTCTGTTTTCTGAATGCATTATCACGCTGTGCTGTAGGAAAGAGAATGGTGGAAAAGGACGCAAAGCGTCACTGGACAGAAGACGAGAGCGAGCGGGGACGGAGCTGCACAGCTCACAGCAACGGCTGATAAAAGGGCTTCTGTGGCCCACAAACAGGAGTTGATCGGCCAAACACCTACCGGGCCAAAGGTCATCCATCGTGAGGTAGAACAAAACACAACTACTATGTAAACACAAGAGATATGCATGTAGACTGTGGATCCACTCAACTTCCTCTTCCTATACACATGCCAGCCATACTTCAGCTGCTACTTTCAATCTGCTACGCACAGCACGTGTGGATCTGATTTGAAAGCTCAAAGTTTTAATGTAGGCGTTGAGGAGGGTCAAGAGAGTGAAGGATCACATAGGGACGGGTGAGGAGTCAAGGGTCGCCAATGTGAGTCGGGAGAGCAGGAAAAGGCCGAGGCGGAGGGGGGGACGGGGGGAACAAAAGGACGAGGTAGTAACTGAGCCCGGCTAGCAGTGCTACCGCTAACCTGAGAAAAGAGGCCAGGAAGACGCAATGTTACAACACTCCCTTAATGCACAGACAGTGTGTGTGTGTGTGTGTGTGTACTCAGTGACTGCAAGAAACTGTGGAACTCAATCCAACTCCAAAACTCAAAACACATCTGGTCCTCGCAACGGTCCCACTTGGATTCCCATTCCCAGAGTCCCTTGAGCCAAAGTTCCTGTGTGTGTGTGTGTATGTGTGGTTAGGGTTCTGGGAAGCCGTATTCTCGGAAACATGCAGAGCAACACGCTGCGACATGCAGCGCGCAGGCCGAGCCTCTTTCAGATGTGGGTAACCGCTTGGCGCGGCTGGAGGACGCACGGGCACGGCTGAGGCCGAGGCGGCACCAGAGTATTTACAAACCCTGACGGTCCGGTGTACAGCGCCGAGATAAATGCAGACGTTGGCCTTGTACGACGCTGGACTGACGCCAAAGTGCGGTCTACGTCACGGTGCAATGGGCAGCCGAGCTCGGAAAGATGCCGTCCCGAGTGCTTTGGGTTCGGTCTTCAAATCTTAAAAAGTAGTTTTTGGCCACATGATTTCACTGCCAGTCTGCCGCCACCACCCGCCCACCACCACCACCACCACCACCCGCCCACCATCTCTGTGCAGCACACTGGTGTGTCGTTGGCCTCACCACCCACTATGAGTGGTGTAACATTAGCAGGTAAGAAGCGATCGGTGTGCGTTTTTGGTCTCCTGGTGCACAAACTCAGGGGGACACTAAGGCGTCGCGGGGGGGAAGAGGGGGGTTTGCATTGTGGCCTAATTCATTGGTGACTAGTCGAAGTTGGCAATTATTGAGAAGACGATGTACGGCGCGACCCGAGACGTGCCTAAGCCTTTCGTTTTAATTGCCTCGGATTAAGGGCGTTAGCTCTGACGTTAGCCACCACTTTGGCTCAGGCTCTCGAGGTGGGCCAGCTGCCCCGTCCCGTCCCGCCAGCGGGCCAATACCCACTCGAATATGAAAACACTGCCTTTCACCTTGTTCTGCACTCAATGACCTTCTGTAAGCAGTGGCAGCGGGACAGAGAGCACCGTTGTTGTGGCTGAGACACAAAGCAGCACTTTGTTATAGAACCTTCAACCTAAATTAAACCTGAAAAAGCCTATTTCACCTTAAGTACCGGCCAAACCCGCTTCCTCACTGCTCCTTCTTGATTCCCCTCCCTTCCCCTGCTATTTGGAACCCAATTGAAGTGTCCTTTACATGCTTTTGTTAGCCTCCCTCCTTCTCCTGTAGTGTGGTGATAAATAAATAGAGGCCAGACAGAGAAAAGATGTGTTGTCACATCATGATTTGTGGAGGTAATTATACCTCTGCTCTCATGCACCACACACTTTAAACATCTGTGAGATCTTACATGGATGACAACGGCGAGGATTTTGAAGAAAGAAAAAAAAACTTGTTTTAAAGCCACACCCGGACTCCAAAACCAAATGTTTGTAGTTACCAGAAACACCCCCTCAAACACACACACACACACACACACACACACACACACACACACACACACACACACACACACACACACACACACACACACACACACACACACACACACACACACACACACACACACACCTTTCTTCTACTGGGTGTTTATATTGCCAGGAAACAGTGTTTAGTGTCCATCACTATTGTGCTACATCGCCCAGCAAGTTGCTGAACGTTGACCTTCATGAAGTCACTGTTTGATTCACCTTGAGCGTCCAGTGACAAACGGCAATTACAGGGGAGAATGAGAAGAAGCGGATTGTTGAAACGCGGAGGGGTTTGTGGTCATTGTGTCGAGGCTCGCCGTATGTAGGCCAGGCTGCTCAGTGGGAGGAGGAAGCTTTAAGTATTTAAATGGATGCAGTTTAAGATTACCTACTGCTTCGGTTTAGCTAATATGCTTATTTAAGTATAAAAATAATAGAAATCCACAGCAGCTATTTTTTGGTTTAATGGAATTTTTGCGAGACATTACCAAGAGAAGAAAAGGAAACGGGAGCAACGATCAAAACTACACGTGTTCTTCTCTAAACCCAAATGAAAACAGGGAGAACATGAGGCTGTTTAAAAGTGCAGACATGATTCAAGAAGAGGACAATGTAATATAGAGGAGATTGCTTTCAGTACCGTGACCTACTATATATATATATATATATATATATATATATATATATATATTATATATATATAAAAAACTGTAGCGGAAATCACACGCATGTGAAGCAAGCTTTGTGGCTCAGTACGGCCGTCCCCCCGCTCAGTCACATGACGGGGGTCTCGTGTTTCCTGACGGCAGCGGAAGCCGTCAAGCGAGGCGACTCCGGTGTGGTCACATGAGGATTAATTCACTTTATTGTGGCTGTATGTGGCCGGGGGGATTTGTGGGGGGAGATCTTAATCATGGAAACACTGATATTAGTGTCATGAATTAGTGTTTGCGTTTTTTCCTTCAACATTCAGAGACACAGTGAACACACAGACAGACGTAACTCTGTGCATACCTGCTCATTAAAAAAACATGGTGGCTGAGAAAATATTTCCACAAGTCGCTCATGTGTGTTCCAAGGAAATCCTTCTCTCGCACACCAGGAACCAGTTTAGAACAAAAGACCAATGGTTTAAATAAATGTGGAGTTTTTCTGGCTTCTTTACTCCTCGTGACAGTGAACTAAATATCTTTTATCTTAAGCTTTGGAAAACACTGATTGAAGTTCACCATTTTACCGCTGATGAAAATCTGAATACAATAAAATAAAATGTTAAACGTTAGTTGCACCTCTTCTCTATGTTTGTATTCTGCAAAGAGCGGAAAATATGGAAGAGCTGTCAACACGACGACGCCTGAACCGGAGGCTCGTTGTGTAATTCGGAAAATGTCCCGACAGAGCTAACAATGTTTACCTCAGGGGGACCGGGAGGTTAGGTGCTACGTTTCCGTGACAACCCCATCGCTCGGATAACAACACACACACAGCGGATAGATATTACTCCACAAAACGATTCTTCTTCCTCTTCCTACAGAGCTAATTGTTGCTTGCTGTTATGTCAATAGTAAAATGAATGAAAAGGCAAGTATACAAGAATATACGCATAATATTTGCCATGAGAGATTAGCCCCTAAAAGGCAAACCGCTTCTCTGAGGCTGGTAACTTGTTTGAGAGTGATCAATGATCAAGAATACAATTCTCCAACAGGAAACATAGGGAGCTCATCGCAATCTAAAGCCTTCTGTTTTGTATCTGTAAGCAGGAACAGACAGAAGAGTACAAGCACGGAGGCCAGGAGGAGTGAGTGTGCGCCCCACAGAAAGGGAGAGCTGTGGCTTCGGGTTATGCCGGGACACTCCGCTGTGAAGGGGTCCATTTTGGGACCGGTGAGAGCGTTGCGTCCTCCAGGAATGTGTTGTGGTTGCACCGTTTGTGTAGGCGGGGTGTGTGTGTGTGTGTGTGTGTGTGTGTGTGTGTGTGTGTGTGTGTATAGAGGAGGAAACTGGGAGTGGACGGGGAGGGATTGCACAAAAAAAAAGGAAATAAAAGACAGACGTGAGTTGGATGAAACTTTGGTGTCGATCACGTGACGGACGGCAAAAGGAAGCTTCATTCCCGGGGCTCTCACTGACGTACTTTATATACACCGATGAAGACGACAACAAACAGGAGTATTTCCTGCATGTCGGTGCAGAGATTGTAGCTCGCTTAGATGCATGTGACAAAGCACAGGCGCTCCCTCGGACTCTGCCTCTAAAAGGAAACAATGAGCGGAGCTTTATCTAAATCCTCCGCCCTGCACAGTATTATACAAGAGGCCCGCTCGCCTCCCTATTTGATACACAATGTCAATCTCTGATATAAAAGACACCACGGCTGGATTTGCCAACAAAAACGTAAACAAAACCAGACTGGACGTGTCTTACCGCCATCCTACTGACAAACCACAGACAGTGTTGAGAGAACGCCATTAAGACAACAGTGCTTTTGTATCAGAGTTTGTTTATCTCCCATGATGCCACAGTTGGACAGAAAAGGGAGGGGAACTAAGTGACCTACATGACGTCATAACCTGCAATGCTGCCAAGAAATGCGGCTACGGGCTGCTTGTTAGTGGCTACTGGTGTGGAGGGGGGGGGGCATTGTATGCGTGTGCGACAGAAATGTAACTTCATGTTGTCCATTCAGATAAAAAAAGGAGAGCCAGCACAATGTGGATCAGATGCCACCGGACACTGTGGCCCAATAAGCTGCAGGACGGTTGGACACGCTGCCCTGCTGTAGTACTGTCATGACTCACACACATCCAGCAACACACCCTCTATGTGTGTGTGCACAAAACACAAATGCATGCATGCAAGTACAGCGGGCGTGCACATGCGCGGTCGTTTGTGCAGAAAAAAAGGGAAACGAGAACGCGGGATTGCGCAAGAACGCGTCTGTAACAATAACAGCAGAGGCACCCGTAGGTGCTCTGCTTTCTGACTCTGCAGCAGTCGAGCTCAGCCCCATTCTGCACAGTGGAGCAGGACAGCTGTTGGCGGATGGTTTACTCTCTGAATTAAAAAGGGAGACATTTCGTGAGCTAAATGGAGGCCAGATATGCTCCAGAAGGATCGGCTTCCCTCGTTGTAATAAAAGCTGTAAGAGTGATGCAGCTCTCGCAAGGCTTTATATCTACATAATGCAAGAGAAGGTTTGAGCGCAAAGGGAAAATATTTGTGTCCCCCAAACCAAATCATTCCCACACATCTCTCTGTCGGGCCCTCCAGCAGGCAGCTGCTGCCTTGCATGCAGCTGCAAACAAAGACATGCGTGCTGCTGCTAAAGCGTGTCATAATGTTCGACCCCAGTGAGCGAGTGTGCGTATGCGGATGTCTTACACACCAGACGCCTTCCCAGTCCTTTCAACACGTTTACCCCTAACCCTAAAAATCAGGGCAAACGGACTAATACACCCCCCCCACCCCCAAGGCTAATGCAATTTCACCAGGATCTATTTGTGAGACGCAGCTGTCCTTCCTAGAAGAGCTAATTTTTTTTCTGCTTTTCCCAGAAACTGAGGGGCCTTTCCTTCCTTTATGCACGTCAGTCGAAAACAATGAAGGCTTATGGATTTCATACATCAACATCTGCCCTCCCATTCTGTCTTGCATACACAATGAAGTGGTGGCTGCTTCATGCACGCCAGTGAGTGTTTATTTCTGGAAGCTCACAACATGGCCGACATGTGCTTTGTTATTGTTAGCACCGCATCATCCCGCTTGGCCTATGAGGGCCGTTTATCCTCACCCATCCCACCCAGAACCTTAAAGATGTACGCGCTCCAATTTACGGGTTACAGTTACATAAACAGGACAACAAAGAGCAGTGATCGCCATCCTCCCAAACACTCACCATTTGATGATGATGGCCATATGGAATATTTGTTTCTTGGAAAAAGGCACTGAGGGCAGTCTACAACGAAACACACAGAACATCAGTGACATCGTATGCTTTTCTCTTACAGATCAATGCAAAACATATATAGTTCTGGGTTGACATGCAGTTTTTAAATAAATAACAACAATCCAGAGCGCGTGCTGTTACTAACGTTAGCTGGAGCCGTGTTCGCTTCAGCCGCAGACTAAACAACCCCGCGGGCCGGTCGACACCGCGCAACGGTCACGCGCGTTGCGTAACACCGGCCTCGCCTGAACACCGCTGTCACGTGTCGGATTATTAAGTATTTAATCTGGAGTCAAATCGGATGTGCTTAAATCGGCCCGCCGCGGCACATACACTTTATATACGGCCAAAAGTTGTAGCCGTGGAGCCGGCCGGCTTCTGTCCGGCTGACTGTTGAGTTAAAAAAAAAAAAAAAACGAGGACACGTTGCGAACACTGACGCTTTGTTTTGCACGTCGAGAGCCCCGGGAAGCGGCGACGGGCAGCCGGGGCGAAGCTCCGCTGTCAACCCGTGTCCGGTCGGACATAAACATTAGCATCGCGGCTACCGGGCTCCCGCAGACGCTGACGTATGTTATTGTTCCGTTCCTCTTTTCGTTGTTGTTTTTTTGTTTTTGTTTTACCTCGAACTGCCAATGCGCCGCTTGCAGGAGCTGCTTCGCTTGGTCCGCCGCGCAACCGGCCGTCAGGACGAACTGGTTAATCATGACTTGATGTTTGAGTTCATCCATTTTTTTTTTTTTTAACGACGAAGCCCGTGTCCTACTTCGCGGCGTCCGGCTTTTACGAAACAGACTTTCCGACCTCGTTCCTCTCGTCTTCCTTCACTCTGGTCGTGTTCCGTCTCTCCGCCTCAGTCGTCCACCATTACAGCCGCTCGAGCAAACACAAATATTTACTGTAGGAGCGGTTGGACTCGTTGGTCCCGTCGCGTGATTGACAGGACGCCGCGGCCAATCAAATGCGAGCACCGCCGAGTGGGCGTTTGTAATGCCGCAAGACGTAGGGTGTCGGGATCCGCGTGCGATTAACGGATGCGGAGTTTGTTTAGTGCTTCGGATGTACGTGAACGGAAAGGAGTTGATCGCGTTGGTTACATTTAACATTTCGGGAACGTGTGAGGCGATTATATTACCGCAGGAGAGGGATAGACCCCCCTCCCCCCCGCGAGTAGTCTCGGGTCTGTGGTTTGTTTTGGACTACAACTCCCACGAGCACCCGCTTTGTTTGTAAAACTCGCAGAGGGCCGGCTTTTGTGAATGACGGTCGCTCTCGTCCAATTCCCGGGCGCGCTGCGTGTCACCATCTGGCCAAATATGGTAAACGAGTCCACGAGCCCCAATGGCGTCGCGCGGAGTCTGAGGACAGTCACGGCCGCTCGCCGTCGTGTATTACAACACTGTCGCATCGCCGTCGTCCTTTGTGTCATAATCACAGGAGGCCTTTCACTCGCTTCGCTCTGCGCGTGCGCACCGGCGCTGCAGCGGGTGAGGCTGTTTTTTTAAACGGGATCACTTTGATTTCCGATTTGATCGCACGCTAGAATACATTGTTGAAATGATGGAGAATTCAGTATTTTGTCTTTCAAAAATAGGGCGAGTTAGAGAGTCAGCGTATTTTCTGCTAAAAAAGAAGAGAGATGTGAATTATGCCGTTTGTGGTCACGAGAAAGATGAACGAACAATATAGCACTTTAGCGTAGAATTATGCAATTTACACTCACGTGGCTCATTTTAATTGACAGTTTATTACAAACAAAATCCCGTGGTTTTCCATCTACACGTGCAGGTTGTGTGTAAAATGAGTTATCTGATATCAACACACACCGCGTAGGATTGTGGGTAACTGCGAACTGTAAACACTATCTTACTATGTTGTGGTATGGAGGACAATATTTTAAAACGCGCCATCTGCTGGTAGAAGGAGGCAACTGAAAAAAACAATGAAAAGTTGGGGCTCATCGACTATCCACTAACTTTTTTACAGACTGGTTGGTTTCCCAGTTAAGCTCTTGTGTGTCTGTTGACGGGTCGGCACTGGTTAACAATACACAGTTCTTACCAATTTACCGCTTTTTGTAACCCAGATACAAACTGTAAAAAACACTCTATAGTCTGTTGCTCATTTGTATGTAACATTATCTTTAAGAACACAAATAAGGGAATAGTATCCATCTTCAGATCTCATAGAAAGGAAGCAAAAAACTGTATTTAGTATCAAACTATTCCTTAAGGTATAATTCAACTCAAAATAATGTTAAGTTTCTCTCGTTTATTTTTGGGTGTCAAAATAGAATTACGTTCAATGTAAATTCTATTACTGTAAAACAAGAGCAAAGATCACACAAAATGTGGCAATAAAATAAATAAAAGGGAAGAGTATTCAGGACCTGAAAGCAGTGTATACATTAGGTCAGTGAACAGTTTTCTTTTTTGGGGTATCTTGTGTTCATCGGTTAGTCTGCTACAATTCTCCGAAAAAGTGTATTTGTGAGTTGAAACCACAGGAATTGCATGCAATTAAAACCCACCCAAAGCTTAACAGTGCTATTAAAAATAGATACATAGCCTATAGTATTTAGCAAACATCCTTCATCTCATCAGAGGTATTGTGGCCTTACTATGTGCTCAGTTGCAGCTCATGATGCACAGCAGGAAGCCCGGCAACAATGAGAACAGCTGTCCAAACATTTGGCCGCCTCACCGGCAAGCCCTTTGTCCAGAACCTCAACAAACATGGAGACATTTAAAAAAAAAAAAAAAAAAGCCTCCTTGAGAGGTAACATCAGCTGGCACGAAGAATCCAGCTCCTTTAAGTTCTCCAGCATGGCCCATCGAGGCTCGGTGCCACAGCCTCTGCACTCCGAACCTAACGTGGCAGACGTGTTGAGAAAATCAGTTCTGGGGAAGAGGAGTGATGGTATTCAGTGAATACAGTAGAAGGCATCATCAGACATGAAGAGAAAGAGGCATCGTTATCATCATCATGGGCCACGACGCATGAACAATTGACCAGTGGCTACGATGGATGTCATTGGAGGAGGTTGTCTTGTTGGTGTTTTGGAGGCAAATCATTTTTTAACCATGGAAGAGTGTGTTAGGATCTTCTGATGGTCACTAGTAGTAAAGATCGTTACATTACTTTCATTTTTGAGTATGTAAGGTGGACTTTCACTAAACGGAAGTGTCTTTTGTTCATGTTTGGAGAACAAAATAAATTACAATAAAATACTGAAACGTCTCAAGGATTATTTCATGCGTCAAAACGAACTTAACACCAACCAAGGTGACCTCACATTTGATAGGCAAAAGGGTCGCTATAACATCAATTATTTCACCAGTAGATCATCAGCACCGTATTTATGGTTTGGAACGGGACTCTGGTGAAGGTGCAATGCAGAATTGAGCCGCTGGGCGGCGGCGTGTCCTCATAATTCACATTGCGTCTTTCCAATCAGTCACACACGCAGCATCGGCCGGTACCGGCCTACAATCTGTTTACCATTTGTAGAACCTGACACTGACATTTAGTGGATGGTTTTTTATTGTGTATTACTCATCTCAAATGTAATTATGTTGCATTTGTTTGCGACAAGACCAACTCATACGATCAGAGGTATTCGTTCGATTAACTATCTTCAAAAGAAAACAGAAAAACATCCGATGATCGACGTGGCTCTTAAAGTACCTGCTTTGAGCAGCCGTGCTCGGTGGCTCCGCTCACTGGCAGTTCATTTCCCAAGGAATATCAGAAACAGTGAGTATTCTATAGCCTGTATGTGACATGCCTGATTGTGTTTTTGTTTTGTGATTTTGATTTATCGTAATGTATATGGTTGTATCCTATCTTCGCTCTGCTCTTTTTAGATTATTCGTTCGATATTATTGCAAGATATCCCTTATCTGACAGATCCCTCGTTAAATACTCCAACCGAAAATGTCTATTATGTGCCACAACTTGCTTAAAGTTGAATCTCTAAGCTGCACTAAAACATCTGGGTTTCAACGGATGCATTTGACCAGGAGATTATCGTTAAACGGAACACAACTGGTATTCAATCGCTCTTTTCACGTCTGCAAATAAACAACGATCAGCCTCGGAGTAAGTGCAGATCACTTAAAGGGGGCAGTTTGCTTTGCAGGTGCAAAAGAGCGCTCCAGGCGGGACCTGTGGCGCGCCTTTTCCAGCGCCGCCATGGGGGGCGGGAGAGGGTTGGGGGGGGGGGGGTGAGAGAGAGAGAGAGAGCGAGCGAGAGAGAGTAAAACAACCTAGAGAAGACACGATAGGCATCCAATCAGAAATCGCCGGTGGCGATTAAAGGGATGGTGCGCAGTCTCTCGGGCTTTATGAGCGACTCTTTTCACAACCTCCTCCGCACATCCTCACTTGTTGACCTCCCGCCGGACGCTCTGGCGGAGCTGCGCGTTTTGGACTCGCAGTCGGGTTCGTTTAGCTCGACGGGGATCTGTCCTCTTCCTCCTCTTTCCCCCACACCAGCTGCTGCTGCTGGATGCTACTCCCCCCACGCCGCACTTGTTGCGTAAAAACTGGATGCGCCACTGAGTCCTGAGAGAGGAGAGGCAGGGGCGGACTGCAACAGGTGCACGCGGACAACCCCCCCCCCTTGAAGGCTGCACAGTCGGTAAGCAGATTACGCATCATTGGGCAATTTAATATGCTGTTCATTTACATGTATTTTGACTACAGATACTTCCATCTTTGATGATTTATTAGAGTGTGATTTATATAGGTTCTCTTTTCTTTTTTTCCCATTTCAATAACTTCAAGATAAATAACTTTAAATGCCGATTTGACGATCCTGCGGCCATCTTCAACGCTCATTACGCGCACAGACCCACGATGCCGGTTCTCACGAGCCCCGACATTGCGAACAAGTTTAAGGAGAAATGGCTCGCGGTGTACCCGGAGGATCCGGTCAGCGGGTCCGACTGCGCGCCCCTGGACGACAGCCTCACCAGCCTCCACTGGCTCCAGAACTTCTCCATCCTCAACGCGGACCCGGAGCGGCCCAACGGATCCGGACCCGGCTGCACCTCCTCCCAGCACGGCCAGTTTCTGAAGCGGCTCGGCTTTCCCGGAGGGGGATCCGACTCCCCGTCCAGCCCGCCGGCCGGGGACACCGCCGCCACCGGGATGCCTCTGTACCTCGGGAGCCCCGTCACCTCCGGCAGCGACTGCACCGCGGCACCGCGTTTTACCGATTACGCACATCCAGGGAACACCTACCCGCAGATCCACATCCAGGCGTGCCCGCCCGTGGAGGTCGATTACAAAACCAACCCGAAGGTCAAACCGCCCTATTCCTACGCCTCGCTCATCTGCATGGCCATGCAGGCCAGCAAACAGCCCAAAGTGACTCTGTCCACCATCTACAACTGGATAACGGAGAATTTCTGCTACTACAAACACGCCGAGCCCAGCTGGCAGGTAACCGAGACCCGCAAAGTCCCCTTTCTATTATTGATGAGTCAGATAAATGGCCAGGCAGGGAGAGAAGGTTGAGCAATTGATCCCAGTGTCACCATCAGACACCACATGTTATCCTACAGGGCACCAGACAAGGCCTTTCTTTTATCAATGTGGAGAAACCAGAAAACAGGTGCATTTTATTCCTCCAGTATGCTTTTTTTTTTTTTTTTACAAACTATTACACAAAGTCTAATTTCCACCTTTGATGATTTAAATGACAAGCGTGTCTTCAAGAGTCTCAGAAATTTCCATCTTCCATGAGAGTACTCATATGGGTTTTTGTCTGAGGGGAATGGTGATGGGTGGAGAAAGCACTCTAAATGTGTGTGTGTGTGTGTGTGTGTGTGTGTGTGCGCGCGCGCGCGCGCGCGTGTGTGTGAGTGTGTGTGTCTGTGTGCGCGTGTGTTAATGAGGGCTCCTGAGAGAGATGGAAGCAAAGCACAGCTGATCATGTTTGAAATTCACAGAGCTGCCTGTTACTAGAAAGCCTCATTAGGTACATTTGCTTTCCTATACAAACAACAACAATACCCCCCCCCCCCCCCTCCCTTCTCATGTCCCTTAAAAAGACAGTCTGACAAATTGTGTTTTTGCATCACTAACCCATATTTTCAAGGCAATGAGATCATGTTACATATACTTTTTTGTTGTTGTATTCCTCACAGAACTCGATTCGTCACAACCTGTCCCTCAACAAGTGTTTCAAGAAGGTCCCCAGACAGAAAGACGAGCCGGGGAAGGGGGGCTTCTGGCAGATCGATCCACAGTATGCAGACATGTTCGTCGATGGCATTTTCAAACGCAGAAGGATTTCTGCCAACAACTACAATGGCACCAGCAGACCAAGCAAACTGGTGCTGGGTTATCACGGCACACAGAATGGCTGCCCTTACCAGGGGGTTGGCGGCAAACGGAAGCACCCGCCCGCCAAGAACGACGGCAAGGCGATGAGGACCACCGAGTCGCCTCTCTTAGCGACGGAGGCCCACAAAGCCGACATCCTGAGGGGGGACTTTGACCTGGCGTCCGTGTTCGACGACGTCCTCAGCGGCAACTGTAGCACCTTCGAGGATTTGGACATCAACACGGCGCTGAGCTCCCTGGGCTGCGAATTGGAGGTCTCCATGCAGGGGAGGCAGCATTCGGCCGGGCCGGGGCGGTGGTGCGGCGGCCCGGAGGTCGCGGGTCACAGCCAGCACCTCAACCCCCTCCAATCCTACGGTTACATGGAGCTGAGCGTCGCCTCCGCAGATGGCAGCGCTAACATGGGAGAGCTCCACGTGCTGCAGCAGCATCCGCTGCAGCTGCAGCAGCAGCAGCAGCAGCTGGACCAGGATCAGCTGCTCCAAAGTCACCACCACCACCTGCAGCAGTTCGACGAGCCCTCCGCCCTGTTCCCGGAGCAGCCCGGGGAGGCGGTGCTGCAGCCCTGGGAGGAGATCAAAGAGGAGGAGCAGGCGATTCCTCTGACGCTGGATCAGGGCTTCGGCCTGTGCGAGGGCTTCTTCTCAGAGATGCAGCCATGGGAGCGAGTGGAGGCCTATCTGTGACCTTTGACCCAAAACCTCATTGACTCCTAATTATCTTCCCCCGACGATCTGAACATGTCTGATTCCTGGTCCAACATTACCACCGAAAGGATAACAATGGTTAGAACTACAGCCCAGCTACTCGCGCATTCCCTCCAGCCATCCAGCGCGTCTGTAACTTATTTTTTGTAACATTTACTTTTCATACAATACAAACTTGAACTATCCAACAGTTATCAAAAGAGTCCTTCAAGACATCAATCTGGGATGAAAAAGCTTCCAGACACAGAGTCACCTGTCCAGTGTGTGCAGTGATGGATAGCAGCGCGTAACATGACAACATCTCCTTATGACCGTACAGCAGAGGAACCTTTACGAAGTGGACGGGATTATCGCACTCTGTAGAACAAAAGGCGGCAAACGTTTCCTTGAGAAGGAAGAACGAGGAGAAGACTGCGTGCAGAAGTAGGACTTTGTGGAACTGTAACGGCTCAAATGTCAGGCAGCTGATAAAAAGGTGACGCGTTCAAGCGAGTGCTTCTGATTCTGACCGAGGCAACGTGAAGATAACCCAACCAGCCTCCCTCAAAGCCCTCCTCCCGAACCAGCACGTCACTACAGGTCTGAGACGACGTGCTGGATTCTATTTTGCTACATTAGCATTCTTTTTTTAATTTTTATTAACATTGCAGCAAACTCCGCCACTCATCACGTTATGGGAGCAGGATATTGAAGACGTTGAATTCGTAGTCCCGAGATTAGAAATCAGTCACCTATGACTTTCTTATGTAATCGATTTAATATATATTTACTAAAGTATATAGCATGAAGCTGGGCAGGAATATTTGCCATTTGTCTACGTGAGAGGAGCAGAGGGGAAAACTCACCGCCTTCTCGACAGTCATGAAAACATTATGCACTTTGATAGGCAGCGGTTTTAGGAAAGCTAGACAGCAATTATTTCAGCGAATAGGTTTGGTTTGATTTTTTACCATATTAAAATGCTGTTTTCAAAACCATGGTTTACTGACCATTACGAACGTGATACATATGCTGTAATTTTCCGTATCAGTTTGTTTTTGAACATGCTTAACACTTAACACTGCAATAAGTCAACTGGGCAAGTTTGTCTTTTGCTTAAATATAATGTTTTCTTCTCAATTATGTACAAACTGGGCATTTGTTAATTATATTTCGCCAAATTTGATGAGAAGGAATATGCAGTTCATTGGTGTCTCTGTATTGATGAATAGGGTTCTGTTTTCTGTCACTGGGTGATGGATCTGTCCTTTTTCATTTGTATTTCGAAATGTGTTTGAGAATATATATTCACTTGGTTTCTTTGAGGGGACAAACTATGAGCAGATAAAGGCCAGATTTTCTTATTCTATCATATTGATCAAGTTTGATACAAGCTCTTTAATCTCACCATGTTATTTTCATTTGTACTTTTTTAAACTGTTTAAAAATGCAATCATGCCTTGATGCAATAAATGGTGTCAATTAAAGAAAGAACAATAACAAAAACGTATATTGTTTTCTTGACATTGTGACTTGGGAAATTAAAACACGGTGGAGTGCAGTACAAAGCGTTCTATCTGTGTGTGTGTGTGTGTGTGTGTGTGAGTGCAAACAAGTGATAAACAGACTTTCAGAGTCAGGACTCACTTAGTATTTGAAACACACAGCAGGTAGAAATTGTACTACAATGTAATGCAATCTGATACATTAGACAGCAAATTGTACCTTAATTATGAGCTTTGTTTAAAATGTTTTTAGAGTGTGAAACACCAAAGACACAAACTCAGGTTGATGAGGTCTGAGTGGCTTTTGTGAAGCGGTAACATATGAGTGGGTAAAGGTTGAAAATGATTTACATTTAAGCCATAATTAAGGAAATGTATAGCAGCAAATATGTAGCTTATGTAAAGAAACATATTTGGTCTTACACAGCAAAAAGTGCACAGTGCTGCTTTGAGCTAAATGCCAACATCGATGCTGGTATCCGGTTGTCTTGCATGTTAGTACACTACATGAAACTAAAGATTTCTGTAGAAAAATCTAAATATGTGCAGTATGCAACAGTCAGTATGAGAATACAAAAATGACACCTGACTAAGAATCTAAAGTCACGCTTGCAGCTTTGAGAGGCTGTTTGGTCTGTTAGCATACTAACACACCTCTAATTTGACTCAGAGCCCCTATAGTCAGTCAGGATCTACATGGTGTGTGAGGTTAAACTCTGCCAAAACGAACAAACTGCCTCGTGTTTAAAAATCCAAAAGGATTTAAACAGAAGCAAGTACAGTTACAATGTGAAATACGCTAAGAATAGTTTAATATTTGGGACAATAGAGAATCTCCTTCCTATAGTCTATATGACCAAAAAGTATGGATACAGGTAATTCTGTCTTTGCTCCACCGGGCTACGTCTTTTTGCGTTACGCAGGGGTGTGTCGATTATTTTACAGCCCCGTGCGATTGGCTGCACGGCCGTCAGTAGCTCCGCCCAGTTTGGTCACATGTGCCGTTCGGCCACACCTTCCTCTCTGGCTTTAAATAAACATATTATGGTATGCAATATGTCACTATTATCATCTAATATCTAACACACCCTAATCATGACGTGTCCTTCATCCTCATATTTCATAGCTTCATACACATAACATTTAACTCATTTTAGTCCAAAACATTTGCCACTCAACTGTACAGGTAAGACATCCTTTAATACCGAACTCGGGCCTTATACTGAAAAACCCTCTATGGGGATAAAATAAGAAAAAACGTTGAAGAAGAACTAGACAAAAAACCCTCTCAGGATGAACATTATGGATGTCGTGTACAGTTTTAAATTACTTACAAGATAAACAAAATGTTTAATTCATAATACAAAAATTGTGCTTCTATCTAATAAAACACAAATTAATTCTACCACCAGTCCTGATCCTACATATTATAATTTCTACCACTGCTGCTTTTCTTCTTAAATTCCCTACAAAAGCTTCATCATGGCGATCCATGAAACAGACGTTTCAGTCTGAACCAAAGGGCCAAACCGGCCGCGTCATAGGACCACAGTAAATGTGGTGAAGCAATTCCTTCTTTTTCTCCCTCCACTGTTGACCCCCTCATCTTCTAAAAGACTTGTCTCATAGCTGCTAGAAGAGGCCCCCGGAACCCGTTACCACACCTTACCTCACCTTTTCTCCCCAGACTTTTTAGAGCATGCCCCATAGGAAAACCGCTTTTCCACCTCAAATCTCTTTTTAATTGAAATCATTGGAGGAAAATGGGCAGAAATGCGGCTTATCCCCGTCCCTCTGGCTCTGGGCTCCCGGCGGCGACAGCTCATGTGTGTAGATCTCCAGGAATGGGTGGAATTACTCAGATTCCTAAAAACAGCAGGGGCTCCGGCCCGATTCAAGGTCTGAGACGTGCGACCACGGAGAGAACTACTCTGCTCCTGCGACAGCATGCGGGTCATTTTATACAAGCCGAAGGTCAAGAGGCGAATTCTGCTTCCTGAGGAAATGTGAGGAAAGTTGGAAAAGCGTCACAACAGACGCTCAAGTTGAAGGCCGAAGAGCCGCCCTTTGTGTCTCTCTCCACGTGCGCGTGTGCTTGTGTGTGGTTACATGACGTGCCCGTGATGTCCACGTGGGGCCCACAGACCTCTTTGTCCGGACTCACGCTGGTGTGTGCGCTGACCCGCTGAGCCGTGTGTGTGTGTGTACACGGCTGCGACCGGAAGCCCCGTGGCGGCCCAGATAACACTATCTCTGTGGAGCCAGAGCCCCGTGGTTCTATTCAGCCCGGGCGGACGAGCGGCCGGGACGGCCCAGCACGCGGACGCGCTCAAAGGAGGGGGACACAAGCCGGGCTGTCACTGTCGGCTAACCTGGCTCATAATGGTTTATAACCTCCTCCTCGGTGCCCCTCTGCATCATGTGTGTGCTTGTGTGCGAGCTCGGGGAGGGGTTGCACAGAGAAAGGGCGAGAGACAAGAAGAGGGGGTGCGTTCCGTGTTTTATTGCCGTCGCGGCACCCTCTGGACTGCTCCTGATTAGAGTCGAGCATGAACGGGGTCAACCGGCTTTGGTAAAGAAGCCGCCCTCCTGGCGCGACACGGACAGAGGGTTCCACTCTTCATTTATTAGGGATAGCCACAGAGCTATTCTTTGAGGGGAACGCGAATAGAGGACGCGATGGGGGTCCCTCGCTAATTAGATCCGTCATTGGAGCACAAAGCAAAAAGTGGCAGCGGGAAAACGCCCCACCGCTGTCTGATAGCCCCCCGAGGAACCCCTGCGAGCGGTCGATTACATGTACAAACAACTGTCAGATCACACTGATAAATGCAATTTCCTCTGGAGCCACGGCACAGAATCACACACGTGTCGGGACGGGACCTTCAGCGGGACGTTACGTTAACCTTTTCCGACCTGGCGGGAAATTGTCGTCCATCTCTTGTTTCCCTCATCACATATTGATGAGGGAAAAAAACACCGGGATGATATATGACGGTCCGACCGTCCATTATTTCCTCTCCACGCTGGTGCAACACCAGAGGAGCGACCTACACAGGAAACACACCCAAATAGTCTTTCCAACAGGCTGTTGTTTATGTATAAGATGCTAATGAGGAATCCATTTAGATTGCCTGTTCCATTTTGAAAGGAATTGTGGATGGTTGATTAGAACAAAAGGACTGTGGTGTAGTATGGTAAGGGTTTTTTCTTTCATTTAACTGAGATTAGGGAGATTTACCTTCTTGAAAATTGGTAAGTGTGCACATGGCCACGTTTAGATAAAATAAAGACTGGATCATTACTCGAAGAGCTGAATGTTTCCTCGCACTAACCTGCCACAAAAGCCTTCTTGGTGGAGTTTTTTTTGACCAGGAGAGCCTTTATGCGGTAGCGACGACTAATGAGGGCTGGATTGCCAATTTGCCAACGCCACGTGAACCCACACAGAAACCCTCTGCATTCGGTTTTGATGTGCTAATTCGTTTATTCGGGCCCTGGGGCGCAGACAAATGCAGGTGTACCAACGAGCGCTAACACAACTGCACATACGGACGGCAGAAGGCTGAGAGGTTATTTAAAGGAAGTTACAGGGCTTGTATGAAACGTGCTCTCTACAGCTGTGTGACTTGTGGAACACACACTTTAGGCACTCGCCGCCTGAGGAAAGAACATCACAAACAATTTCCATTACATCTGCTATGGTCCTAAGTACTCAGAGTGCCTTTTCCCATGAGGGCCTTGACCTTTACATTTCTTTCGTACCCCATTGAGTAGACTTTCGATAATGACATCTCAGGGACAGTGCTGCTGCTGGTTAAGATAAGGGACTCCTATTAGGTCAACCCGGTGGTGAACACACTCAGTGTCCTCTGCACATCTCCTCTCTACTTCTCCTCTCTACATCTCCTCTGCACATCTCCTCTGCACATCTCCTCTCTACTTCTCCTCTCTACATCTCCTCTCTACTTCTCCTCTCTACATCTCCTCTGCACATCTCCTCTGCACATCTCCTTTCCACATCTCCTCTGCACATCTCCTCTCTACATCTCCTCTCTACATCTCCTCTGCACATCTCCTCTACACATCTCCTCTCCACATCTCCTCTGCACATCTCCTCTCTACATCTCCTCTCTACATCTCCTCTGCACATCTCCTCTACACATCTCCTCTGCACATCTCCTCTGCACATCTCCTCTCTACATCTCCTCTGCACATCTCCTCTACACATCTCCTCTGCACATCTCCTCTCTACATCTCCTCTCTACATCTCCTCTGCACATCTCCTCTGCACATCTCCTCTGCACATCTCCTCTCTACATCTCTGCACATCTCCTCTACACATCTCCTCTGCACATCTCCTCTGCACATCTCCTCTGCACATCTCCTCTCTACATCTCCTCTGCACATCTCCTCTGCACATCTCCTCTCTACATCTCCTCTGCACATCTCTTCTACACATCTCCTCTCTACATCTCCTCTCTACATCTCCTCTACACATCTCCTCTCTACATCTCCTCTCTACATCTCCTCTGCACATCTCCTCTGCACATCTCCTCTGCTGGCATCACTTCGTCATCAGAGCGTTGGGATCATTCCTCTGTCAGCGTTGGGACGCTCTGTGTTGTGTCCCACTGTTTACACATAACATGTAACAATTACATGTAATGTAGTTTATTACATGTTATACATACACATATAATCAATCTACCTGTAGCTTATTTGTTAAACTGACTCCTGTGTCAAATGTCTGTATTCGCATGTGTTGAGCAGTGTATACTGACAGAAAAAGGTTCAAAACAAATAAATAAAAGAGCAACCTGCGTGTATCAGCATGTATGTGTGTGTGTGTTCAGTTGGCTTGTGTGCGCGTGCTTTGTGTGCATTTTTGGCATCAACCTCCTTGGTCACTGAAAGACATTCTTGCCCCGTGCCTTCGGTCTCTGTGGTCGCAGGGAGCGGCTGATTGTCCCGCAGGCCGGCCGGAGGAGGGCACACAGCTGCCACACACACACACACACACGCACGCACGCACACACACACACACACACGCACACACACACGCACACACACACACACATAACACGTAAGACAGAAACAATCTCGCACACAGACTTAAGCCGGTCACAGACTACTGAGGCCCTCAGATACAACTGCACAAACCCCTCGCGGTATCAAACGCTTGCACACACTCAGGCCCACACACGAGAGGGCCGGCCAGAGGGCAGCGTGTCAGGAGAGCGAGCCAGGACGCCGCTGAGAGGCCGGCCACTCATACAGCGACGGCAGCGCCCGTGCCAAGTGGAGGAGCAGAAAACAAGTCTGAACCAACCTCCTCAATCTGGCCTCCAACTCTCCGCCCGACTCCGCCTGCCAGAACAGTCCCGGGTGGGTCGCCGTTGAGCTCCCGAATTCGTGGTCACAAAGAACCTTGGCAGGGTTCAAGGTTCGACTCGTAGTTTTGTCCACAGAGGCAGACGAATGCCAGCGTCGTCCCGTTTTGCTTTGACGCTCCGCCACTTATAAATCTATTCATTATGTTATGTATTCATTTAATATACATTTAACCATTTTAACCATTTATTGATGAACTTGCATGGATTTCATACAAACTTCATTTCATCTGTACCTTCATTACACTAAGGTATTTCAACGGTTTTATTCTTTAAGCTAACAATATCAACTGTTTATTCATTATTCTACTATTCAATTCCCCACAGTTCTCATGTCGCCTCAGTGGTCACATGTGAGCTTCAGGTGCAGCTGACTGAGGCTGGATGGAGTCGTGTGCTGTGCAGTGGATCTACCAGCGCTTATGATAAGCATCACAACAATTCTTCCTTCCTTCCTTCCTACACATGAGCAAATATCTGAATCAAATATATATATATTTTTAAGTAATTGAACTTTACTCGCACAATCTTTCCCACGTATCCCCTAGCAACTGCAGAAGTACCCCGTTGTGTGCATGTACCCTGGCTTGTTATCTAAATGAAATGTCTGTTTTGCCACGGCATTTACGTTACAAGATGGAATAAATCCACAAGCTATTCAAAGTCAGCTGCCTTTTCACCATTAACATTCCCTTTTTCTAACATAAGTCAGAGAAACACAAAGATGTTCCTTTAGGAGGAACAAGACGGAGACAAGACATAAGAAAGATTCTTCATATGTCTTTGCACTTAAATGCCTCATTCATGTATCTGCTGTATGCATGGCTGTGAGTGTGTGCATTCATCAATGCTAGTGTGTCTTTGACAGGCGTCCAAGGTTGTGCAGGTGCGTGTGTGCGTCCTTCCACCCCCGCCTCATATCCAGGACCTCTTCAAGCCACTTGACAGCCTCCATCACCCCTTTCTCCAGACACACACACACACACACACACACACACACACACACACAGCTCTCCCATCCTGCGCCTGTGTCTGCACACTGCTGAGGGCTCTTATTTGATTAGCTGCGATTTGCTTTGTGAACCAGTGGAGCATTTGGCTCACCGGGGGAGCAGCACACACCACAAATACACTTTCCCCGACGCATGCGGGGGTTCTCAGACAAAACACACACAAAGAGACACATTTGGGATACATGCGCATGAATAAAGGAGCCGAAACATGCAATTATGTACATGAGCTTGACAAAGGAATATATCCAGAAAATAGCAGCAAGAAATAAATCGCAAACCACGTAGACCGAAAAAGACAGTGACCAACATCTGTTTACTGGCCGTGAACTCACTCCGGCCTTCTCCGGGAAATCACCTCTGATTGCATAAGGGTGACTGCAGAGCGACACCCTATCCACCGGGCCTTAGTCGCGCTAACCATCGCCTTCAATAATGAATGGCAGATCAGTGCGTTCGTATGACATAACACGCACAGCCTTTGTGTGAACGTCGGACTCCCCACGCCTTTGTGCTCGTTCATCGGAGGAGATGCGCACGAGGCGAAAGACTAAAGAAAACCAATGAGAAGCGTGCCGTTGGATGTGGAGTCAGCTTGTGCAGGTTCAGCTCACAATACGGTCTAACAAGTCGTAGTCGATCGATTTATGTACTTGGGCACTGCACGTGTGTTTGATCTACTGTGTCTGCTTTCCCACCTTTAAAATGGATGAACATAGATCCCCAGATTTCACAAACTATTGTGATTCTGGTTTGGAAGTTTTGATGATGTCGGTGTTTAAAAGACTACAATTTTGAAAATAAAAAAGGTCTGCGGACGAGAGACGAGTGATGGACCAGACTCCTCATCTCTGAGCTTGACAGCAGTCCAGTTTAATGGTACTTGATGTAGTCACCAGCTTTCGACAAGGACGATGGGTATGTGGAATAAATTGCATCAGTTCTGGTTTAAAACCGTCCCTGAAGAGTCTGTCACTGACTGATGAGACAGATAAGCAAGAGATATGCAATGAAATGTGTGCTGAATTTGAAAAAAACAGTATTTCATGTAAAAGAAATGCATGACAATTCCAAATTAATCCTAATTCGGCTTTTTTAATGACCATGTATGTGTGGTCAAGCACATTTTTTAAGGTTTGAGACCCTGGAGTAAGTGATGTGTGGTTACAAGAAACAACCCTGTATCTAAATCTAGCGTAAATGTACAACTCTAATCTTGGAGATTCTGTTTTTTCTTGCTAATATTAACACCGTCTTTAATTTCCTTATTCACTATTAAATACGCCCTCCTGCCCCTCATCTCTCCTGCAAGGACCACGAGCAGAAATCTCATTTCTTTTCATTTGCTCTCTAATCCAGTGCTGCCGTCTCTCTGCCTCTCGCCCACTCCCCTCCCCCTCAGACCACAGGGGGTTAATTAAAACTGATTGGGCCCTGTGGGACTACACCTGGCTCTGACAGGTACGGCATCGGGCTCATATGAGCCGCGTGTGCCTGTGTATGTGTGACTCTATGCGGATGATGATATGTGCTTAGCGCATCAGTCTGTTGGCACATCTTGTGCTCTGCTGCTCTGGGTTCAACGCGGTCCCATCAGGGCCCGATGCCATCAGCCGGCTCAGGCGCTTTAGACACACGCATCTGCGCGCAGCCTCCAGCGCTTTCCTCTATATTTGTGTGATCTGTGTCGCTTAAACACGCGTGCGTTTCATTTGCGCAAGTCCCTTATTTCTTTTTTTTTTTTTGGTGAGCCACCTAAGGCTCTCACGCTCGATGCGCTGATTAGACTCCGCTGGCTGGAACCGATCGCGGCTCTGCTCAGGGTTCACGCCTGTCCGCCCCGTCTGTCACGTCGAGAGCCGCTGAAGGAGGAGACGGGACAGTTTAAAGCTCAGATCGCCGCCGTCATTGGGATCACGAACGCGGCGTCGAGCATCCTCCGTCAGGAGCGTTACTGCATTCCACGCGGATGCTGGTGGAGCAGAAGAAACGCGCCGGCCCACGTCACAGCCGTGATTGAGTGTGTCCGTGTGTTGGCAATCGAGGTGTTTGTGTGTAGAGGCAAGAGCCGGTGTTGTGTAACAGCAGCTGGCAGGGGAGTGGTGCACCATGACCCCCCCCCCCCCCCCCACCACACACACACACACACACACACACATAAAGAAATCCCGCTGCTAGGTTGGCAAGTAGAACAGTCAAATTAGCCACTAGAGAACAAACCGATGCAGAAACTCTGCTGGGAAAAGGTGAAGGGGGGAAAAAGCGACAGAACGGGGGGGGGGGGGGGGGGAGAGAGAGTTGGAGATGGTGGAAGCGGTGAAGAAAGAAAGAACATGAGGTGAGACGCGGCGAGGAGAAGACACCACAGAGGGTAAGAGAGTCTGAAAAGAGTAAGAGAGTGATGAGAGGCGAGGGGGAGTTAATTGAGAGACACCAGTAATGAGGTTAGAGGGGGTGATGGCGATGTAACAAGGGGAGGTGTGCGTTGTGACACTATACACAAAAAAATACAGCACAGAGGGGACAACGTCGATGATTTATGATTCAACTCACTTGGCGTTAAGTAAGAACATTTTACAACAAACTAGTTATGATGAAAAGGCAGAACGTTTAACAAATGTACAAATTGGACAAAAGATGACGCAGATTTAGTGTAATTAGACTATTCCACACAATGGAATTTATTGTGTATATCAGATATCTAAGAGAATGTCCACAGGCATCATCAGTAATAACAAAATAACTTGAGATAATAAAAAAACAACGTGAGAGTAAACAAGTGTTCCCAAATGGTGCAGCGTGCCCTTCAAGACCAATTAGTGGCCCAACGAAATGTAACCTGTGTGTGACGAAGCCCTGAAACGAACCCTCGGGTCAATCGTGGTACTTTTTAACATGCAGCAGGGTTCATTCCTGAAGATTTCACCTTACTGATCCGCGTTCTCAAGAGTGGTCAATTAGCTTCACAGTAAGTGAGCGTTATTGCAATTCAAATGTATATATATTGTTTCTAACTTTAAGCTTTAAGTCATGAGGGAACAGAAAGCAAGAAATCCAGCACACACTTTCCATAAAGTGGACTTAAAAATCAAATCAGTTTGAGAAGCGGACGAAATCATCGGGGCGTCACCGACTCAAGTTCAACAGCTTGGTTTTCTCGGATCTACGTTGGTGGATCTAAGAGTCCTGAAGGAAGCACACAACTTACAGACCGAACAACGGGGTCAGTAAACGGCATTTAAGTAAATAAATGGTCAGCTTGTGGTTCCATGCCGTTCTTCCAGAGACAGATGTGTTGAACGGGGGGACAGGGATGCCAGACAGTTTCACTTCCTCCCCCATGTAACCTGCATGTGTTTCCTTTCTTCACTGACACACGAATGTCAATCAAATCGTAGGATAAACAAATGTTCAACACACATTGTGCCTCCGCTCTTGTACCGTCTTAAGATGCATTTGAAGTCTAAAATGATGCAAATACAACGATGAGCTGCACCCCGCGTGTGAGCACGGTGGGCGCCTGCCAACAGTCGGGGTTGAACAGTCGTGATTGAAGAAAGTCAGGTTGCAATTGTACTGGACGGCCCATTACCATGACACAGACGTCCTACAAAGTCCACTGTGAGACCGTGAAAAAGACACAGTCGTGGTTCTCCGTCTCTATCAAAGGCCTCCATGCACGGTTAGACGCTTTGTGGATAAAAAAAGACTAAGAAATTATAAAGATAATTGGGATTCTGTCCCTTTATTTCTTGGTCCTTGGTTACGTTCACTGACCTCAATGCTGAGGTGCTTTCTTTGTAGCCTATTATACACGTCTGTGGAGTCAGCAGAGATTTTAGTACGATTGAGTAATAAATTCAAGTAATTCAGTGAAAATGTTCTGTTGAAATATTTGACCGACAGGTTTGGACACAAAGGTCTTATTTGTAGATTTGACTTAAACATAAACAAAGAAATCGTGCGTTTGCCGCAGTGTCAAGGGAGCGGCCAACAATACACCAACATCAAAACAACATACTGCACTTGACAGCTTCCATGTGATCGTAACCAATCTCAGCGTCTTTATTCCCAGAGACGCTCACTTGTGTCATTTGTCCATTTGAATCCCTCCCCCCCCCCACCCATGTAGTAAAGATAGCCAGAGGGGGCGAAGCAGACAGGACAGACCCGGGTATCCTCTGTAATGAGCCTGGTTGAGCATGAGCCAGACCTGGAACAGAGCCACGGCAGCGCGGCCCGGCTAATTATGCACGGCTGCAGACAGCTCGGCCAGACAGACAGGGACGGCAAACAGGCCAAGGGAGGAGATTAAGTGAAAGGGAGAGAGGAGGCGAGGGGGGAGATGGACACGGACACATTTAGAGAAGGAAAATGAAGGAGAGGGATGTGTGAAAGGTGAGGGGAGGTATCGCGCTGAGTGGGGACATGTGCAGAGAGGGGCTGACGGGGGGGGTGAGGTTTGTCCTCTGGCCGATGGTCAATTAGCGGCGGCGAGAGTAACGGCCCACGGCGATCTGTGTCAGCGGCAGCCAGAGCTCTCAGCTCTCAGCTTGTTTGTTCTTCCACTGAAGGAGACGGCCGGGTCACACGGCATCATCATGGGAAATATTAACGAGGTAAATGAGGGACGAAATGTTTTTTTTGTATTAAATTGGAGGAAACGAAGAGGATGTCGCTCTAATATTGGATACCCAGCAGCATCAATGTATAATATCAGAGTTGTGCAGCATTCTGGAGTGAAATGACTGTTAGCGAGGCGCTATTGGCCTCCTGGCTCAAAGATTTACACGTGCTTGTTAGCTAAAAGGAATCGATGAGCGTGTGAATGCGAACCTGAGCGAACATTTTGTTGAAAAACATTACAGCAATAATAGCCTGCTGTTTTACATTAAATGACATTACGTTCATCATTTAGCTGACGCTTTCATCCAAAGGGACTCACCATAGGAGCATTAAACCCAGTCGCTTCTGCCAATTTCCTCCAGAAAGCCAAACTACTAAGTGCAATAAGTCAGTGGCGTCTGAAGTGCTACTAAAGTGCTACCTAGTGCAGGTATAGTCGGTAGAGGTGTGTTTAGAGCCTTCGTCTGGAGATGTGCAGGTTTTTTCTTTGAGCTGCAGAGGTCGGATGTCACCAGGAGGCCTGACAGGAGGAGGTTTACTAGGCCACATGCATTTGAAAACTCATTTCCTGAGATAGTAAGTCAAGCCATAATATACAGCGTGTACAACATCTGTCAAGCTTTGTTTATACTCACGCGTCCAAAATGAAGACTAAAAAAGACAACTAGTGAAACCTTTTGATATAGAATGTAAAAAAACAACCTCCACAAGGCCGAGGAGGGCTTAAATATCTATAAACTCCTGTAAACATGGACTTTTTTGCCTCTGTACAATCCTTGTGAAGACAAAAAGCCAAATATTATATGAATTATAAAAAAGGTCTGATTGAATATGAATGTCCTGTAAACAAAATGACCACCTGTTTTTAAAGCATTTAAAGCACATTGCCCGTCTCTACGTGAGCTCTAGACATGTGAATATGTGAATGTTTTTTTTTATCAGTGAACCATTTGTGACGGTCATGGGATCGCATGTGCCATTTTGTTCACTCCCTTCACTGGGATGAGTATAAACTAAGCTCATACTCTGGTATTCTCCCAAACTGTGACGCGCAGCAGCCGTGATGCTTGGGATGGATTCCAGGTGCGTCAGTAGCAACAGACGAGCTGCACAAGTGAATTCATTATTCTGTTCACAAAGATTGTCCGGACGTCTGGGGGGGGGGGGGGCTGCCCTACCTTAAGATTCCTGTTTTGTTTCGAAACGCATTTAGAGTTTGAACTCAACGCTCTGCAAAACCTCACGTCTCCCCGTGGCCACAAACAACATGCTGGACTCACACACACACACACTCACACACACACACACACACACACACACACACACACACACACGCACGCAGCTAGATGGCCTCGTCCCCGCAGCCTCCCAGAGGAACATCGATGTTAACAGGCTTTGCTGGGGGGGAGGGAGAGGGGGGGTCCTGGGGTGAGGGTGGTTTTTAATAGCTCATGATTACTCTGGAGAGGGGGAGCCCATAATTACAACCGCAAATGATTTCACGCCCCTCACCCCCATCACGTGCTCTGTTCCTAATCACAGGGCAGCGCAGAAGGGGTGTTAGCGGAGGAATCAGAGCTTCGACAAAAGACTTTCCCCCTTTTGTTTGCTGACAGGGCATCGAGAAAATGAAACGCGCGGCGTTTCACCAGGTGAGAGCACCGCTAAGCCTTCTGCTCGCCGGCGGTGAAGAGCGCTACGAGCACATTTCGCATGTAAACAACGCTCTCATTCGTGGTTACGGGTTCCATGTTGATGAGAGGAACCGAAGCCGTGATTAAGACCTCTCAGACATGTCGCTGAGTTCCCAGCGTCAGCGCTGTCTCTTTTAACCCCGCTGTTCTCCATCTAGCCTGTCTGCTTTTTTTTTTTTGCATTCTCTGGTTTAACCGACTGACATCATCCTTTCACGTCTTCCCGTAAAGCTCGAGAGAGATTTGTTTGTCGTTGACTCACTTGTGTTTGCTTCTTGTATTCACCGGGCATAGACTGTGCTTCCAAACCAACCGCAGTGAGACAAGCACAGCGAGGCCTCTCGCCGAATTAAAGGAGGAATTTGCCGCAAAGCTTTGGCAGCAATTTTAGAGGCCTTTTTTTTTCGAAAAGAAATCAGCGCGATCTTGACTTTGGGTGTTCCTCAGAAGTGGCTACAGTCTTTCACACACACACACACACACACACACACACACACACACACCTTCACATGCGTTGATCCCAGCCAACAATCAGACCGAGTTAGCATTCTGCCCACACGTCTCTCCTGCCCATCCCATGCCAGCCAGACACACAAGCGCATAATGGCCAGACTGCATGTCCTTAATGGAGAGGAATGCCTGAACCGTACGTCTGCCCACATCAGCCGGCCCTCAATAGGGATTGGCCAGGAACGCATAAACTGCCCTCCCTGCAGGGGTAAAATAGTAAAATAGGGCTTCTCTTCTTCGCTTTCATTGTCCGGCTGTTAAGTCTGAAAGGAAGAAAAAAATGCCGGAACGAGAACGAGTGTCTGACCAACTGCTTTAACTTTTACTTTACATCACACTTGCATTTTATGGGAATGTGCAACAGTAGAATAGCGTTGGTGCCGAAGAAAACAACCAATCGTCTGAGCCATTTTGGCAGGAAGAAGAATCCCTGGTGTTCTTGGTAATGTGGGGATGCCTTAGTCAATACTGCTGGCTCTCACGTTTCCTAATAAGCCACCAGGGTTTTAATTAGACATTAGCATGTGTTTGTCTCCACTACATTACAAACCCTTTATGTATTGTGTAACACTTTTTGAACCCTTTTTCTGGAATGAATGAAATAAATGTGATTCGGGGATCAGACCAAGAAAAGGCGCCCGGCATTCTCTCTTTCGTACGTAACGTAAAAGCGGCGTTGACCTTTGTCCTCAATCTCATACCGACAGGACGGACTTTTTGAACACGTGTCCGCTCACCAGCATCACACACAGTCCAAAATCGCTTCCTTGGATACTTTCGCCGTATGATCGGGACGAGGGTCGGTGTGTCTCTTTTGACCGCTGTTCCCCCTCCCCCTCTCTGACAGTTTCGCAGGCGGTGCCCCCCCCCCCCCCCGCCCTCCCCCTCATCGTAGCACCCTGGTTGAATGAACACAATCCCATTATCGGTGACAGTCAATTCAACACCTAAATGCCAAATTCTGAATGCTTGATGCTGTGACACAGGGGGCAATTGGAGATCGTTGGCCGCAGACTGATCGGCCTGTCCGAGCCCAGGGGGGGTGAGGGGGGGGGGGTTATGGTGATGGAAGTCTATGGATGTTTGGTGCGACATCGCCGTACCTGACAGTTGAGAGTTTTTTGTTCAAAGCCGAGCTTTTCCCTGTCGACGCTGCTACGAAGGAGGCCGAGCACAAACACAAGAAAACGGAGGGACACAAACCCGGGAAGAAGGAAAAAGGTCACAGCAGTGTGTGTTTGCGTTATTGAGAGGGGAACCCTTGTGAACATTTCTGCCACATTGTGTTGACACAGCGGGGAGTGAGAGGGAGAAGATGAGGGAGAAAGGGCTGAGCGGAAAAAGAGAAAGAGAAAAGGAGTGAGAGGAGGAGTGTTTATTCTCTTTTCCTTCCCTCCTCTTCTGAGTCTTTTCCCTCCTTTTTTGTCCATTCGGTTGTGTATGTGTCCTGTGTGCGTTCATGTGTGTGTGTGTGTGCGTGTACTCTTGAATCTTTTACTGATTACCTCACACACATGGAGTCTTTCTGGAGAGCTTTTAACGGAGGAGGATTATCAGGCAGCCGGAGCCTTTTAACCCTTTCCCTGCCTCCCTGCTGCCACAGAATCCTGCCCTCACGCCTGCATCCACAACGGGGCAACATGCCCCAGACCCGATACGCTGCTCTTTGTGTGTACGTCAGCAGAAGGAAGAAGCAGCGTGCTTCTCCTTTACACGGGTTTGTAAATGTTCAAAATCAAGAACAACGTTGGACATGTTTTTAAGAAGCTAACAATAAAAGTCTACGGGAAACTCTCCTAAATACACCGTGAATAAGAATGTAACTGCTTTCTGCCAAAGAAAAAGATTGCACTTGATAAGCCAACAAGTAGTAACTAATTGCATATGTATCCCTGCTCCTATATTGTTACAAACTTTTTGAACTCCCGAAGCAACAATATTCCATCTCAGATGATCGATGAATATTCTAATACGCTTTTACAATTGGGCTCCGCATCAGCAGCAATGAGACCCCGAGTGGTGCGTCCCGTTAGGTTGGCTGGTTTTCAAAAGATCTCCCCGGACACATTTTTATGTTCCTCAGGGATAACAACGCGTCGGTTCTACATCAAGGGTTGCGAGGCCTCTCTGCCATCTCTGAGGTGGTCGGCTGTTAGTCTCTTTTCTCTCCCCTCCTCGTGTGTCCCTCTGTTTTATATGTGTGTCCTGCCCATCCTCTTCCATTCAACCCCCCGTTTACCATGACAATGGCTGCCTGCGGAGACGCTCTCCCATGTGTAGCTCTGACCACCGCCGGCTACTGGCAGGGGCCCATTCACCGCTGCAACCCACCCCGCACCATAAAGAGCCTGGCAGGACCTGGCGAGGCCCCCCAGTAAAGAGCCAACACCACGCTTGTTGTGTCTGCCGTCTGCACCACCGGGGAAGGAGGCAGGGTGGTGGAGCTGTTGGGGGGTTTTGGTTTTGCGTACCCAGTAGGATAGACCTGCACTTTGAATGGGCAGGAAAACCTGTTGAGGACAAATTGTTCGGCGTTTAACCCGGGGGGAAGGATAAAGGGAGCGGTGGAGGACCAGATTCTCCAGACGGTTAAAGCAGAGCGGCGTGTCGGCGTGTGTACCGTTTGTATCGGGAACAAGAAATCTGTCTACTTCAAATGGCTTTTGTGTTGTGTAGACATGCGGCTGAATAAGCATTTAAAGAAGCGGCACTTTTGTGTCATTTTTACTGCAGTGACAGCACACCCCCCCCTTAATTGATGTTTTCAGTGATTTTTGTTTTGGACAGTTTCATCAGGCCACTGGTGATTTCATTTAAATCATCAGTTTGGGTGGACACCAAACACATTGACTCAAGCATTTTTTCAGATTTTTAGTTTCGATTTGTCATCACACTCACTCAAGCATTTCGTTTAGACGAGTTCACGTTGCCTGGTGCATCCAGGCGCTGAAGGGTGCCCTGAGCATCAGCACAGGTCGCCCGGGGGGGACACAAAGCACGTGGACTCCCTGGAAATGAGACCGGCCGACGTAGGACGCAGACCAAGCAGCTGATGAATCAGCATGTGCGATGAGCAGGAGATTTAACCTTTAACAGAGTTGAAGCTCCCACCTTGTGATTGGAACACACGCGTAACAGCGTTACAGGTCCCTTCAAATGCTAAATGTTGCCAATGCTAGCTACATAACCAAAGCTACGTGAGCCATAAAAGGGCTTTGGTAGACTATACAAGCCATGCTGCACAGAATCTGGAGTGGATTCTGTCTTATGGCGATGATTGCCAAATTAAGGGGAGAAAAAAACAAAAACTCGACAAAGCGTTGCCCCTTCTCCTTGACGATGGCTGGAGGTCAGACGGGTTAGCTGCCTCTTTAGCAGAAGCCACACATGATTGGCCTCATCTGAAGAGTTGCGTTCTCTCCAAAATCAGTGATTTTGTTATGGGGCATTCACAAGGCCTTGATGTGATTGGAGGAGAGGTTCTGTTGTGTGTGTGTGTTTGCGCGCGTGTGCGTGTGTGTGTGTGTGTGTGTGTGTGTGTGTGTGTGTGTGTGTGTGCATGCCTCAGGCTTTGGGAGGGCTGGCTGAGCAAGACCGAGCTTGCCTCTGCAATACCACAAAGCCTGTCAGAAATGAAAGATGAAGAGAGACAAAAATAGAAAAAAAAGAGGAGGATGTTCACCTGTGATTGTCGTGTGGACAAACGCACACACCCAACCGTCGCACAAAAGCTGATATATGATACAGCCACGCTTATTGGAATTCATCTGTTACGAAATGTGTGCTTTAATCGCTCTGTTTAGGGGGAGATGAGGGAACAAAGAGACGGGTCTGACTTTCATTGACGCAGTAAACAGATTGGAGAGTTTAAGAATAAACACACAACTGGTACATATTGTGTGTGTTCCATTTACCTCACAGGCAGAACTACTATGAAGAGAAATAATTAAACAACAAACCAAAGGGGAGTTTACATAAGCAAAAGCAATGAGAGGACAGCTTTAGGTGTTGATTTAACCTTCATCCCTTTAAACGTATTGACAGAAGCTGTTGCAGAGGGAGCAAACTATTGGAGGCGTGGGGTCACTCGTGGAATTTTCCACTGGTTTCACACAGCAAACACGAGAATTTTTCCACTATAACCGAGTTCTTCTGCAGAGTTAGAGGCTTCAGACTGATTCCCGACTTATCAGAGGACGATTAGCTGATTGAAGATGAATTCATCAAACTCCCGGTGAAATGGCTTTTTCACAAAGGAGACCAATCAATAGCGCCGCCCATCAACACCACAATACTCAACTAAGTTTCAGAAATTGAAAGTCAGGGAGAAAATTACACTTTGTGTGGAGTTTCGAAGATTACGTTGATGACGGTGTTTTTGTGTGGGCCCGTCTCATGGCGCCTTCCAGAGAAATGCATGAGACATTGATTTGATGTTCAAATTGGATTTTTGGACAGAGGAGGTTTGTTGCCATGGAGTATTAATGAAAGAGAGAGGGATGAAATTGAGGTTTCTTTGCATATTTAGCAGCACAAAAAGGGAGTACGAATGATTTCACTTTGCATACATTTGTTCAATAATTACCCTAGAAAATATAAATAATCTGATCCTATTTCATGGTTCTCTTATGAATCTGATGATTGACCAGCAAGAAATGTCCCTCAGTGATGCTCAGGGAGGTGGAACACCATCTCCTGTGAAGGTGTGTCACGCTGCATTTATAAGACTTTATATGATCAACTTCTGATGAAGAAATTGGCTAAGTGAGAATGTAGCGCATCATTTGAATCTCTCTCAAGCTTTGTTTTTGTTTTTAAACCAAGCGAAGTAACATGAATATCCCCGTTCGTAGGATTAATCGGCGCTTGAGTTCATTTGCTCTGTTCATAATGTCAAAGTACGCCCGATGAACCTCCTAATTAACCTTGAAGTGTTACAGCTTATTATTATTACTGGTGCATTCATTTGTAAGGATGTTGTTCCGTGGAACAAAAGAGAAAAAGCTGCACATACACACATGGCACCTGCATTTTGGGGCAGATCAAAACAAACCAAAAGTAAAATAAAATAAAATGCTCAACTCTGGTTTCCAATTCAACTGCACAGTAACTGTGATTTCACCTTCACTGGGTTTGCACCTCCTTCTCATCCACCTGTGCAGAGTCATAATGGCCCATCACACTAACTGTCCCGGCAGGCCGAGACTTGCCTCGTGCAATGATTAGTCCTGGTTGTCTTACACCGGACACAATGGCCCCCGCTCGTGGCTACGCGTCTCTACTGACCCTTTGCTAACTAATTGGAAGAGAAAGAAACGAAGAGGAGGAACCGGAGCGTTTCTCAAAGAAAAATAAGAGAAGCACAATGTCGCTGAGCCACATTCCACTGATGACTGTAATGACTGGGTGTGACAGTGGAAATGTTCAGTCTCAATCCCTTGACCATGTAAAACTCCAGGTGTAGTTGAGTTCATCTGATGTTAACAAACTCCAATCGTCAAGCTGAATTTTGTTTCGTTGCAAAAATATACGCCTTATAAATGGTGTTGGGATGTTTATAGAGTCAACAAGCGGTGCAATAAGTTAGCAATGAAACATTGGCAATGTTCAAACGATGCAGAGCCAATGAGCGATCGCATCGTTGTGACTGTTTGCGTTTTTATAAAGAACCGTGTGCTAAACCTACATTTTATCATTTGATATTTTGCACTTTAAAACTAATCTGTGTAAGATTAGCGTTGGCTGAATTATGTTTTAACCTTTATACTGGCTATTTGTAATCGTCGCTTACAGTTGGCTCCCTTCTCTTGTCTCAAGTTGCAAATCGGACAACAAACAACGACCACTGTGCTTCAGGTGAAGTCTGCAGGCTACACGTAGCACCACAGGCTAACTTGTTGAGTTCTAAGATTGGTTTATGGATCATTTACAAATCAATTCCGATTTTTAAATGGCTTTCTAACACATATAACACATTTGCATATAAAGATATTCCTCCTCACAAACCACGACCTGTTCATTTGGGCTGAGAAAGTTGAGGCCGATGTGACCTCACACTGATCCTTGAGGTTTCACTTCAGCTTAACGTACCTGCTCAGTGTGCGTACTGTCAGGTCGCCACCCTCAGGAGGCGTCGGTGTGTTGGCACCAACCAGCACTCGAGGGGGCCGGACGTCAGCACGGAGGTGAGAGCAGGGCCCAGCTGCGTCTCATCCACAATCACCCACCTGTTGCTGCCTTCCAATCAGGGGAGGTATTTAGGAGCGGCCCCGAAGCCTCTTCCCCGCCGGATTGTTAGTCTTGTTTGTGAGTCAGACCGACAACTCAGGTCGAAGAACAGCAAGAAGTCAGAGGCCGCTGTTCTAAAACTAACCAGTGTCCTGTCTTCCTCTTTTCACCCAGGCACCTGAACGGGCCGCATGGCCCACGCACCTCCCCGGGAATCCCGCTCACTGTTTTTCCCCCACCTCTGGAATCCGGGACCGCCGTCACCACCCCGTCACCTCCTAGTCCGGTGCCTCCTTTTCACGAATAAAATACATGGTGACTAACAAATCTGCGTTTGGGTCTTTTCCAGTGGAGGCAATACGTGACAGAACAATCCGGCCATGTATTGACTATCGCGGTTTAAACGAGATAACCATCAAGAATAAGTATCCGTTACCACTCATGAACGAGGCCTTTGATGCACTTCAAGGGTCCACAATCTTCACTAAGTTAGACTTGCGTAATGCATACCACTTGGTGAGAATTCGTAAGGGAGACGAGTGGTTGACAGGATTTAACACACCGTTGGGGCATTTTGAATATCAAGTCATGCCGTTTGGATTGACTAATGCCCCAGCGGTATTTCAGGGGCTGGTTAACGACGTGCTCAGAGACATGTTGGGACGTTTCGTATTTGTGTATCTTGATGACATCCTCATATTTTCTAGAGACCCCACCGAACACATTCAACATGTCCGCCTGGTGCTACAACGTCTCCTGGAGAACAAATTATATGCCAAAGCGGAGAAATGTGAATTTCATGCCGACACTGTTTCATTCCTGGGCTACGTCATTTCTGAGGGACAGGTGAGGATGGATCCAGCTAAGGTGGAGGCAGTACTTGGATGGCCTAGGCCCGACACGAGAAAGCAACTTCAGAGGTTCTTAGGGTTTGCTAACTTTTACCGACGGTTTATTCGGGATTACAGTAGTGTCGCCGCTCCCCTTACTGCACTTACCTCCTGTAGCAAACCCTACGTGTGGACCCCAGAAGCAGAGGGGGCGTTTGGGGAACTCAAGAGGCGGTTCACGTCTGCTCCCATCCTTGCCCAACCTGATCCGTGCCGGCAGTTTGTTGTCGAGGTGGATGCCTCTGACGTGGGGCTGGGAGCGGTGTTATCCCAACGCACCGCGACGGACGGTAAGCTCCACCCCTGTGCTTACTTGTCGCGTCGGTTGTCCCCGGCCGAGCGCAATTACGATGTGGGCAACCGTGAGCTACTGGCCGTCAAGGTCGCCCTAGAGGAATGGCGTCATTGGTTGGAGGGTGCGGAACTACCGTTTGTGGTTTGGACAGATCACAAGAATCTCGAGTACATCCGGTCAGCGAAACGCCTCAACTCACGTCAAGCCAGGTGGGCCCTGTTTTTTGGACGTTTTTCCTTCTCCCTGACTTACAGACCTGGATCACGTAACACCAAACCAGACGCCCTATCTAGAGTGTTTTCCAGAGAGGAGGAGGGGCGAGAGCCGGACACCATCGTCCCCAAACACTGCTTGGTCGGGGCAGCCCTGTGGAGAATAGAAGACGAGGTAACCTCTGCCCTCAGAGTCAACCCGGGGCCAGGTAATGGGCCTCCGGGCCGGCTATTTGTGCCAGATAATGTGAGAACTAATGTCCTGCAGTGGGCTCATGGCTCAAGGCTGACGTGCCATCCCGGAGTGGCTCGGACCATGGCATTTCTAAGGAGACGGTTCTGGTGGCCAACCATGGCTGACGACACAAAGGGATACGTCGCAGCTTGCCAAGTGTGCGCACAAAATAAGGTATCTAATAGACCTAGCGTCGGATTTTTACGCCCCCTGCCCATACCACGACGCCCATGGTCTCATTTGGCACTGGACTTCGTGACTGGACTACCCCCGTCAGAAGGTAACACAGTTGTACTCACCGTGGTTGATCGTTTCAGCAAGTATGCCCATTTCGTTCCACTCCCCAAGCTCCCGTCAGCAAAGGAGACGGCCTCTATCCTTGTCAAGGAGGTGTTTCGCATACATGGGTTGCCTTGTGACCTGGTCTCGGACCGGGGGCCCCAATTTTCCTCGGCTGTCTGGAGAGCCTTCTGTAGGGCCATTGGGGCCACAGTCAGTCTGTGCTCGGGATACCATCCACAGACCAATGGTCAGGCAGAGAGAGCTAACCAGAAACTGGAGATATCTCTTCGATGTCTAGTGTCTGCTAATCCCGGGTCCTGGGCCTCCCAAATCTACTGGGCAGAATATGCGCACAACACCTTGCCCTCTTCCGCAACAGGTATGTCCCCTTTTCAATGTTTGTACGGCTATCAACCTCCCCTTTTCCCATCCCAGGAGAGAGACATCGCCGTGCCCTCCGTACACAGTCACATCCGTCGCTGTCACCGAACCTGGCATCGAGTCCGCGCGGCCTTGCTCCGCTCCTCTGAGCATTACCAACGGCATGCCAACCGCCACCGGACGGCCGCCCCGACCTACAAAGTAGGTGACAAGGTCTGGCTGTCCACTAAAGACCTTCCACTGAGGACGGAGTCTAGAAAACTGTCTCAGAGATTCATTGGCCCGTTCGTAATTGAAGGGGTCATCAACCCGGTTGCGGTCCGATTGAAGTTACCTAGGTCCCTTCGTGTTCACCCCACTTTCCACGTGTCCCGTCTTAAACCGGTCCTCCTCAGCCCCCTCCTGCCCCCTCCCCCGCGACCCCCCCCACCACGGATCATTGACGGTGCTCCGGCTTACACAGTGCGTAGGATTCTGGACTCCAGACGCCGGGGCCGGGGAACCCAATACCTAGTGGATTGGGAGGGTTTTGGTCCAGAGGAGCGGTGCTGGATTCCCCGCCGCCAGATCCTGGACGCCATCATGGTGAGGGACTACCATCGCCGTCGGCCAGACAGGCCTGGTGGGGTGTCTGGAGACACCCGTCGGAGAGGGGGTACTGTCAGGTCGCCACCCTCAGGAGGCGTCGGTGTGTTGGCACCAACCAGCACTCGAGGGGGCCGGACGTCAGCACGGAGGTGAGAGCAGGGCCCAGCTGCGTCTCATCCACAATCACCCACCTGTTGCTGCCTTCCAATCAGGGGAGGTATTTAGGAGCGGCCCCGAAGCCTCTTCCCCGCCGGATTGTTAGTCTTGTTTGTGAGTCAGACCGACAACTCAGGTCGAAGAACAGCAAGAAGTCAGAGGCCGCTGTTCTAAAACTAACCAGTGTCCTGTCTTCCTCTTTTCACCCAGGCACCTGAACGGGCCGCATGGCCCACGCACCTCCCCGGGAATCCCGCTCACTGTTTTTCCCCCACCTCTGGAATCCGGGACCGCCGTCACCACCCCGTCACCTCCTAGTCCGGTGCCTCCTTTTCACGAATAAAATACATGGTGACTAACAAATCTGCGTTTGGGTCTTTTCCAGTGGAGGCAATACGTGACACGTTCATTTATTATTTCCTCACCTCGTCTTTTCCTCTTTTGTTATTTATTTGTTCTTTGTTGTTGTCACGTTCTCTTCTCTGTACTTCATCGCAAATGCGCCTGGTGAACATATCACACAAGAGTTTCATAAAAGTGAATCCAGTGAGACACGAACCCGCACGAGGGGATGTGGGGGGGGCTGCGTGCACGGAGCGAGAGCGAGAAAGAGGGAATTACTAACCATTAGAGAGTTCTGAGAGGGCATCGGAGGAAAAAGATTGTTAGAGTGATCGCTAATGAGGCGTGTGCGTGTAGTTGCCCCCGCGCCCGCGCGCGCGCGTGTGTGTGTGTGTGTGTGTGTGTGTGTGTGTGTGTGTGTAATTAGTGAGCGGGAGCCTGTGAGTGGAGGATAAGAGCAGATTTTAAGGACGGCTGGAGGACACATGGCAAGAAAGAAAAGTATTGTCCTCTGGAGATGACAGGGGGAGAGGGGGGAGGCACTCAGGAAGTAAGTCAAATGACGGTACGGTAGAAGACGTCCCCTGTGCTCTCCCCCGGCTGCCGCAAATCCCCAAAGGGTTCAGTGCAAGCTGATGTTGGTGTTGCTCATGACAGACTCCATAATAGCTGCTTTGTGTCAAACTAGACCCGCATTCAAAGCAGCTTAAAGTTATAGCAGAATTATACACAACTTTGATAGTTATGTAACAACGTGAACGTGTTCAGATGGAAGAATGTCAGCATACTGAGTACATATGGTCGTCTAAATAAACTCATGGCAGCACAATAAGGAGAAATGTATTGTCACCTTGTTCCCTTTTGTTGCTTTTGTTCTAATCTCCATCATTGTGTTGTATTTTTTGTTGACAATCTGCAACCATGTTTTTTCGGCTCAACAATAACCAGAAAATGATTTTGTAACACTACAACTAAATACCTGTAATAAAAAAGTGACCTTTAAACACTTCAATGGACACTCACACACACACACACACACACGCACACTCCTACACACACGGTTTGTCAGTCCAGGTGGTGAATGGGGTCATGTGGTTGCAGGAGCCCTATAACATTACTCGCCATCAGCTCTGCCATAGGTGGGCTCATCGACCGACAGGTGCGTGCTAGGCCTGCCTCCCCCCCTCACCCTCTTCTTCACTCAAACACCCCTCCCCCTCTGGGTCGGCCTCCTTCCCCTGATGGCCTGGGTGCTGAGTCTGAGGAGCTTGTGTGTATATATTGTGTGTGTTGCGGGCACAATGAGGAGAGAAGGGTCCGTCAGTGGCCACCTGTTGGCCAGCTGTCAGGGTCCCGTTTCAGGGTCGCCTTTCCCTGCTGACAGCACAGCAGCCACATCCATCCATCCATCCATCCATCCATCCCTCCATGATCCATCCCCCTTCAGTCTTTTTTGCCTGCCACTGACATGCGAAACATGAGTTTAATCGTCTCCAAATAAACAACAACAACAACAAGCATCCGTGAAAGGACGGGATGAGGAGGACGAGGACGAGGGGGCTGGAGTATCTCAGCGTGTCTCGTTTGATGCCCATCAATGGCTCGTAGATACCATCCTCTTCATGTCACATTAACATCTCTATAGGAGCTGTGATGGAGGGTCGGGGGGGTCGAGGGGGGGATGTGGGACGGGAATTAGAAAAAACAAATGATGAATGAGCGATGGAAATTGGGCGGCATGACACGGACAGGAGGAGGACGAGACAGGAGACGGAGACGGGACAAGTGTATGTGTGTGTGTGTCGGGGGGGTGGGGGGGGCACGGTGGGGTAAGAGGTGGGAGGAGAGCGAAGAGATAATTTCCTATGAGGAGGCTGCAGATGTGGGTGGCTGTGAGCGGGGGAGGGGGGGGTCTAATGGCTTCGGGTGCTGCCTCTATTAGGCTGAGCACCCAGTCGATGACAGAATAAGAAGTCCTGAGACGATTTGTCAGGGTCTGTATGTTGGTCATTAATTTGTCACTATTAACGGCTCCGCCAGCTTTTACCGTGACCAAAAGAAAGAAGATGGCAGAACACGGAATATCGGCGCGAACACAGACATGTCGTATGTGCGATCTATGGCGTTTCGATCCGTCCTGACGCTGCTATTGATTTTTCATCTCGTGCACTGTATCAAGTGCCGATGAGAAAAAGGGTCAGTCGAAGTGATGAACCCACGGAGAGCTGTCACCCGACCACACGTCCTCTCAGCGGCACACAGCAACTTGGATGTTCTTTGTTCTCTCTCTCTCTCTCTGCTCTTGTGACTTGTGTCAGCTGAAAAACAGGGACTCCACACAATGCAGACTGTGTGCTCCACTGAGCAGCAGACGGACACAGTTAACCGCCAGCCCTCCATCCGTTCCGCACATGTCCAGGAGCGCCTCGCTGGAACACCCTCCTCTAACGTTGCCCTCGATTGGCTACAGCTTAGCTACGATGCTAACCTGCACTTTGACCTGGACGGGCCCGGGAGGAGCGACACGCTCGGTGCAAAGTCGGTCCAAACAGTAGTTTTCTACTCACTATTTTCATTGTGACAATTTTCATTCACCAGGGGCCAATCAACTAAAATTTTGCACATTGACAGTTTTAATGAAAATACATGTGGATGATGAATATCTGTTGCCAGATGTGGCTGGGAAAGAAACAGCGTTGGTAAATGAAATGTTACAGGCAGCTAACGTCATCGTGTGTCACTAACTCCACTAACTAAGCGTCAACTCAATTTATTCTAAATATTTGCGTTTTTTTTAGTTCCTATAGCGTTTTTATAGAACATTGTATATTTGGGTACCGGTGAAGATATTGATCTTTTTGCCTGCTTTTAATAACATTACAACTCAAAAACAAGCTATAAGCTTTTCCACCAACGCCAGGCGAAGCGAATCCCCTGTTTTGAACTCGCACACCATGAACGAACGCTTCAATCATTAACTTAAAGGAGGTAATGTGTCAACGTGTTTTTTGCTGCCCATAAGAAAATAATACAGGTTAGCAAAAGGGCAGTCCCCTGTTTAGTTTATGAAATTCAAACTGATAATGTAACGCTGGTATGTGAGTTCATTCGGACTCATTCGACTTGCAGATAAACAGATGAGGTGAACAGCGCTGTCACGGCACAGCAGGTTGGTACCACTTCTGCACTCACACAAATGTCGAGACCTCGTAAAAGAAAAGAAGCAAAGACGTTTCCTTTGCACCGAAATGACCTCGTGACAGATGGTTTTCCAATCAATGACACTGGACAGTACGTCCGTGTAGAGGAAAAGAGAAGGATGCCGTGTTTCTTTACCTACTGTGCTCTTACTAAACACCCTCTGTCCTAAGAAGGCATGAGGCCTTTTCAAGACATCGTTAGCACATTTTAATGCAGCGCTCCGTGCACATAGAAGACGTTCTGCTGTTGTATTATGGATGCAGATCATGTTGTCTGTGCTCCCAGAGCTCCTCTCCAACACAAGTACCGACTTAACCAGACTCAATTACAGACGCGACCTAATGAACGCCAAGGCAATGGCGTGTGCGCGCGCGAGGAGAGAAGCGCACGATGAGCAATGGTGCAGCACATGGGGAGCGCCGAAAAAGAGCTGTGCACGCTAATAAACCGCCTGCTTGATTTAATGACACCGATCCCAAAGAGCAGCCGAGCAATGTCGCAGTAATTCAAGCCTGAAGGCCCAAGCAGCAGTCACGTTGAACCCTGGTTCCAGGTCCAACCTGTGGGTTGTTGGTCTTCGGTTGCCATCTAGTGGGCACTCACAAAGCAGTGGACACACAATTATTAAGCGTCATTCAATTATAAAATGTGAGTGTACTTCACAGATTGAGCTTGAACAAAATAACTAAATAATACTCACAGGCCTGGAAAGTAGAATCTGCTGCAAACAAATGTGTTTGTATTCATCAGGCCAAAAACTAAGGTATGATTGGTCCTTTAACTATAAAGTGCATGAAGTGAATAAATTGGATTAGATATCCGTGGAGTGGAATCAATCCGTTTCCACAGCTGATGATGATGGTCCTGAACATGGGATATTTTTGTTTTTTGTTTAGGTTAAACTTCACATGACTTCTGCACTGTAGTTATTCTTTATAAGAGAACTTATTTTTTTCAAGTTGACACATGTTGCACACTCCAGTCCAGCTCAATACATCCTGGATGACCTGTTTGACTTCACAGATCTTATTGGCGACAGAACGGATGAAACAGATAATTGTTGTTTGTTTGTCTTTTAATCCCTGGCATTGGCCCACACTCCGACTTGGGCTTGGCCATACTAAGAAAATACCTCAATTTCAATGTTCTTGCAATAATGAATGGTTTGTAAAGACAAATAATAATAAAGCCAGAAGAGTCTGCATCAATGTTATTGTTATAGTTGGGTGAAAGGGACAGAGGGGAGAGATGTGTTAATGATGACTAACGTTAGAACAAGTCTTCACTTTCATTTACTCAGGTATCAATAACTGAAACACAAGAAGCAACATTTAAGCTCTCTTTAACAACAAAGATGAAGGACCACAGGACCGGATGAGAATGATGGAGGACCACAGGACCGGATGAGAAGGATGGAGGATCACAGGCCCGGATGAGAATGATGGAGGATCACAGGACCGGATGAGAATGATGGAGGATCACAGGACCGGATGAGAGGGATGGAGGATCACAGGACCGGATGAGAATGATGGAGGATCACAGGACCGGATGAGAATGATGGAGGATCACAGGACCGGATGAGAAGGATGGAGGATCACAGGACCGGATGAGAAGGATGGAGGATCACAGGACCGGATGAGAATGATGGAGGATCACAGGACCGGATGAGAATGATGGAGGATCACAGGACCGGATGAGAAGGATGGAGGATCGGAGGATCACAGGACCGGATGAGAAGGATGGAGGATCACAGGACCGGATGAGAGGGATGGAGGATCACAGGACCGGATGAGAGGAATGGAGGATCACAGGACCGGATGAGAATGATGGAGGATCGGAGGATCACAGGACCGGATGAGAATGATGGAGGATCGGAGGATCACAGGACCGGATGAGAAGGCTGGAGGATCGGAGGATCACAGGACCGGATGAGAAGGATGGAGGATCACAGGACCGGATGAGAGGGATGGAGGATCAGAGGATCACAGGACCGGATGAGAAGGATGGAGGATCACAGGACCAGTTGTAGTGTGAGGTGGACGTCTTTTCTTTCGGAGAGTGTAAGTAAGTAACATAAAGTAGTGATAATAGAGTGGTTCACATAATAAGTCACTTTATCCAGACTGTTGTTGTTTTCATACTTCTGCTTTTATTGACTCATTCAACCTTGACCACATTTCTGAGGCTTTCAGCAGTGATTGTGTTACAACCTGTAGAATGAATCAAATTCATACTTTAATTCCCTTTCCATCTTCTTGGCCTGGTACGCCGTTCAAAGAACGCGTTGAGCGGATCAAGGATTCATTTTACATTCCAGGCCTGAGGAGTGATTATTACAGGAACAGGTTTGAACCTGCTCAATAGAGAGATGTCGACATCTCCAGTCACCAGCTTTCTAAAGACAATCCAGACCCTTGATGTAAAAAGCTTCATGTAGAAACACTTTCTTTAAGGAACTAACTCTCTACATGTCTGCAGACATCTCTATAGCGATTATCTCCCAACACTGGGCAAGGCCATGTTATGAATCAGCTGCCATGATGGGGAGGAACCACCTCCTGCGTTAGTCACAGCAGCAGTGAAGCCTTCTGGCATCCAGGTGCCAACTGCGTAAGCTGCTGGCCTCCGAATGTGCCGGGCAGCAGCAGGCGGTGACACATGAAGACTCCCAGGTGCTGCAGCTGCATTCTGAGCAGATACTGACCAGATGTGTTCAGGGGTCCATTATGCATTAAGACAAAAATGGAGCCTGCGAATAAGAAGCTTTAGTAACAGAGCCCAAGCTCCGTGTGGTACTAATAAGACAAGATAAGTTTCATGCCGAGGTTGTAAGTTCAAGCTCAACCTGGAGCAGGAAAGTTTAGCTTTATTGATCAATAGTCTACGAGGAAGTCAACAGTCAAAAGGAAGGAACTGTGCACTGGTATCCTGTTGTGTTTATTGACAGGTGACTAGAACGGCACCATCTTGAATGAGGACACACGTTCCCCTCAGTGAAATGTATTCACCATCGAGCAAATTAACATACGAGTCAATTATTTACAGACAACAACCCATGTGTGATTGAAGTGTATTAAAGGCGGTGGCGGAAATGAACGTTTCCAATGTGGTAGAAAACAATTCAGCCACCAAATACTGAAGTAAAAACACATAGTAGTTTGTAATAGTTTGTCAGATTAAGTGACTGCTGACACAAACCCGATACATGGCACAAATAGACACCGTGTGTGGTTTTGTGTCAATAAGGCACATTTCACCATCTCATTTCTTGGCGAGTTTTAAACCAAGCACATCAAGTAAATGGTCTACACTGTTGAATCACTAAAAAAGTACAAAACAAAGATTCTCCACTCATCCTGACTCAAGTCGTACCGTTTTTCTGTTGGCCACTAAGCGGTGTTCTCAAGTCCATTTTCCCCAAAGTGAGGTGAATAATTGTCAGCGTGTGACTGTTCATCGATTAGTCCAGCTAGAGATCAATGACACATGAAATCATCCCTTCACCTTGATAGTTTTCTTATTGACCCCGCCTGTGGTCCTCCCCAGGCCGTCACGCTTAACCCTTGTCCATCATGGGTCAGTTGCACCTTCTCGAACACGTGCATTCACGTGTAATCCTGAAACACTGCTCATTGTTCCGGGACAAGTGTCCCAAGTTGCACAGCACACGAGCTTCATAAAACATTGAGCACTCAGAGATGTTGCTACCACATGTAGAAACGTTGCCCGCCTCGGGCTCATGTTCAGAGGAGGTGAGCATTCAGGTCGTACTTCTCGCAGAACTTGTCCGTTAACGGGATGCAGGTCAGGAACTCGCACCAGTCACACTTCACAGGGTAGACGTAGAAGAGGACTGCCAGGGTGGAGAGCAGACCAAGGAAGACCAGCAGGAAGCCGCAGATCTGGACACGCTTCCGGTACGTGTCGGTTTGCCCGAAGCTGCGGAGAAGAAACCGCCGTTAAGTCCCATAAAACACATTTGATCAGAGGAACCTTATTGTCATTGCGCAAAGTTGTTGTGTCAAAGGATTTTTCATATTGCATATTCCTTGTCAGGCACACTTTCACTTTCATCCAACAGAGAGTTGATCTTTATATCAGACTTTTCCACTGACTTGGACTGGAATAACTTTGAGAATGGTCTTAAATGGGATTAGACCGCTGATGAATCATTGTAGTTATGCACTTATTATGATAGCATAGTAATACAATGTGGAATAGTCCCATTTTTCAATTGATTCTATACTCATTACAAACCCCAGGTCGAATCATGCTGACTCTACATGGAATAAACTCCTTTGGTGAGAATATTGCCGCTATTCTCATACATGTACATTACAGATAAAGCTATGACCATGACACAGCCAAGCTAGCTGCTTCCTGCTGGTCTCAAGCTTCATTGTTAGTGCACAAATATATCACAGCCATTATTCTCCATCACTCTTTCTCTGAGATCATCTACCTGATGTACGGCAGGAAGGCGAAGGACAGGAAGAATCCCGACACGAAACCGCAGACGTGGGCAAAGTTGTCGATCCATGGAAGCAGACCGAAGGAGAAGAAGAAGGCAGAGATGGCCAGCAGCTTGGCGAAGGCTCGCCACGGTCGCTCGAGTATCTGCCAGCTCTGAAACAGCTCCACAAACAGACAGGCCAGGATGCCGAACTGGCTGCCCGCAGGACCCACCTGGTGTGGAGGAAACAGGGTCGGGGACAGAGTTTTGTCTTTTTCTTCCAACGCAACGTGGTCCAAAAGGCAGCCTCTCGCCGGCGTGACGACGTACCTCGGCTCTGTAGGGCAGGAAGATGGCTGAGGCCAAGTTGCCGGTGACGCCGCTGAGCATGTAGATGATGGAGATCCTGAGCCATCCAGCAAGCTTCTCAATGTCCCTCAACACGGACATCTGGAACAACACCGACACCAGGCAGTGCAGGATCCTACAGAAAGAGGCGAGGCCGAGTGAGACCATGTAAGTCTCACAACTGACACACTGTGTAATGACAGCCACAGAGTCACATATAATACCGCTTGTCTTTTTTTATTCGATTTCTTAAGAACTGCTGATACATAATACTTTTTGACACGTTTTTTTGATCTTGTTTATTTTTCATTAACCGTTACTCGTTTGCACTTTAACTACACTGCTGTACATCCTGGGATTTGCTGTGGGACTAGTAGAGGATTGTCTCATCTTATCTTATGAAGCAGTCGTACTTCCCTCTTGAGCATTAAATAGCGAGGCCTTGTGATATGTAATATGTGACCAAATAAAAAGCTCAGTCACCCAGCGTGAAGAAAGAGAGACAGCCAGAGCCGAGAGAACTGGTCTGGAATGTCAGGGTTGAGGAAGGGCAGCAAACCACACACGTCGTCCATGCAAGCCACCTGGAGGGGACAGTGAAAAACTGTTAGGATTGAAAGTGCTACAAGTCAGCCTGCAGATCCACCGCCGCCATGTGGAGGAACATGAGGGCTGAATGGAACCAACGCGCTTTACATTGATTGTTCCAGTGGTGCAATCGGTCAGCGCACAGTACTCATGAAGACAGTAACTGAGTAATGCTGAGGTTGTGGGTCTGAGCATCACATGGTGCATGTGTTTAAGCTGTTGATGTATGTGGTGCATTTCATGTATAATCCTTTGTAGCTGCAGTAGGGTGTGCGAATGAAAAGCAGCAGTCAGTTTGAGGAAATGAAAAGAACATTTGTTCGCCCTACCTGCGAGCAAAGGGTAGCCTCCTCGTGGAAGTAGCCATGCATGAAGTCACAATACTCTCTTGAAGTGATTTCACATCTACAGCATAAAAACATCAGCTTCATCAGTAGATCCCTCGCAGGGAAAATGACCAGATGTTAGAGTTTAAAATGAAATCTATACATTCTCGTTCTAATCTTGTGATCAAGATGTGATCCAATATCCAGTGTTTTCACCTTGGTTTCTTAACAATACTGAAATATTTTTTATATACTTTCTATTCACAGTGTGCTTATGTCATATTCTTAAAAAGTGAATGCGATAAATATTTGACATTTAAGCATAAAAAAACACTCAACTTTGGAGTTAATCCTGACACATGTGCAGCAACTTAAATACCAAATGACTGGTAATTTAGAAAATCAACGCTTGTTTTAGTTGATGCCGATCCTCACCGTCCTTTGGTTCCGATGCAGCAGGGCCGGCCTGTGATGGTGCAGTCGATGTGGGGGAGGTTGGTGTGATTGCCAGAGTTATACCGCGTACAAACCTACAGATCAGGTACAGGACACATTAAATCTACCCGTCTGGTGCATCGTGTTCATTCAGTGAGTGAAACTCACGGTAGATTTTCATTCATTGCTCTTAAGACAAGAGGCCAATAAGGAAATTAGAAACTGGGTGAATGTACTCACTGGCCACTTGGTGATGTCATCGGGCCACTCATGAGGTGAAACTGAGGCTGGCTCCAGACAAATTCTACAAAAATCAAGAGAAAAGTTGCAGAGGAATTAACAACAGAGAACCTTGAACGATTACGTCCACATCTGGAGTACAATCATGTGCGTTACTGAATGCGTTCCCCATTAAAACACAAGGATCAGAAAGGCGCTTACCTGGGGTCCTGATGGCAGACTGCACCATGTCGGCGTCGAGTGCCATTCAGAGACGGAGCACTGGGGTGCCGAGGCCACTTCACAAACACTGCCAGCGTGCTCTACGACAGAGGAGGAGCAGACAGACGGTAAAACCTCTCAACAGTGCAGGAAAATCCCAACCCCCCTATTCTGTATTCTGTTCATCTGATTGTGAATTGGTAACTACAACGAATGGCCTCACAAGGGGGCGTCTGTGTCACACTTATTCAACGTATCTCTGCACATCTTATATCGAGTGCCAAGCCTTTCAAGCCAGAGACGCTCTAGGGGGGGGGGGGTCGTCTCGAATGTGAGACGTGGGTGAAGCGGCCGTTTTCACTGACCGAACACTCCTCTTGTAACGTCTGCAGGCAGCCGGAGCGATCGTTCCTCACGCAGCAGCCCGACTCCCTCTCTCTCGCTCTCTTCTCCTGGATCAGTTTCTGGATCTCCGGGTCTTGACGCATACACGGGGAGAACTTGGCTCCCAGGTGGATCAGCGCCTCCTGCGTGGGGGTTGGGGGGGGGGGGACATTACAGCCTGGTGAGGTTGTGAATCTAGACCGGTGGTTACAACAGCCGTGTGATGGGCTCATGTAACCGTCTGTCAAACGCCCCCTGATATGTTCCAAATGTGTTGATGAGAAGGGATTTTAAACGGGTTGTTATTCAACACTAGTTCTTCTGTAAAAGCCGATGTTGTTATTTATTTATTGGCAATTTTCATGTTGCCCACCACACTTAAGAGCTGCATAAAGGCCGAGAAAAGAAATCAGAGAAAAGAAGATGAACACACTTACTGAGCTTGGACCCACCCAGAAGTTTTGCTGCTGCACAAACTTGACATTTTCATAAACTCCCTTGTTCCTCAACACCTGAAGAAGAAGGCGATATATATAAAATCCAAAAATTACTCATTCTTTCATTTAAACTGTAAATCCCAGACATGTATTCACGACAACATACCAAGCGAGTCATGATGAACCCTGTGAAATATACTCACGGAGTCGACAGTCTCATGTTGCGAGAAGCCCACAGGGGCGATGCCGTAGATAGCGACAGCCAGAATGGTGATGAGCAAATGGACACACGTGATCCAGTACGAGAAAAAAGGCCTGGGGAGGACGACACATCCATTATCCGGGACATTGGCCACCATAGGACAGTCCTCCTGCGGGCTGGCTCAGCTGTCTCACCTGTGATCGTCCATGTCCTCGATCTGTTTCTGGACAAAGCTGTCGATGCGCTTGCGGTACGTGCGGTTGGTGAGGCGGCCGACCATGCCCAGCCCGTAGGGCCTCTTCTCTCTGGCAAACAGCTTCTTGACGGGAACCCCGATCCGTTGTCCCCGCTGCTGGTGGCCGTTGGCGCTGACCACTTCCTGTTTCAGACGCAGCCTCGGTTGGATCAGAGAGACATCTTTTGCCTTTCGCCATCCTCGCTCTAAGGGCCTGGATTAACGGAGAGGAGTTAGTTACGTCTGGCTCCCCGCCAGCGTGTGAGCACATGAATCAGACCGCGGGAAAACAAACCCACAGCATGAGGTGACTCCTCTCCAGTTTGGTCCTGTCCAACGCACCGCCTGTGAGCTCGCTCTCATCCAGCTGCGTGAGGTCGGCCTCCGATGGTGTCTCGAAAACCTCGTCAACATAGCTGTACAGCTCATCGTGCAGGCCTTCCTGCGAGGATTAAAAACAATGTCATTGAGACTTCAAAGCTGTCCGATGGGTCCTGAAATGACAGGAGACAACGCATACAAAATATAATGTTCAGCACAAGAACGTGCTTAAAACCAACGTTATGTTATGAAGAAAAGCTAGAATCTACAGCATGGATGATTGTGTGTGTGCGCATTGCAAAGGATTCTTGTTTCATTTTCTATAGTTAAATCATAGGCTGGTGTTATTCTGGCTTTGGGAGAAAGTGTTTTCCACTGCCCACCCTGGTGAAGAAGGAAGTGTCCAGCTCATCGGTGGAGTCTACGGTGTCGTCTTCCAGGAAACTCGAGGGCATGAAACTCCGCCGGCGAGGACGCCCGGAGGTGCTGTCGGCTAAAGGACGACCCTGACCAACAGAATCACACACACACACACATTATTACTATTACATGTCATTTATCTGACGCTTTTATCCAAAGCAACCTATATTACATTTTTAACCCGTGGTTTTTACATTTTGCCCACGGAGCAGTTAGGGGTTGGGTGTCCTGCTCTGGGACACTTCGACATGGGACATGGAGCAGCCGGGGCTCAAACCGCCAACCTCCCGGGGCACCCACTCTACTCCGTGCGCCGCCGTCGCCCCCATCAACAGACTGACGTGCAATGAGGCCTGACACTTTATCCGGGGGATCCCTGGACTCGGCGTGGGTCCCTCTTAGAGATAGAAGCTGAGGATCGCGTCGTGGATTAGCTCTGCACTTCTGGAGTATTCTGATCCAGCCGAAAGCTGAGCGTTTGTGTTGTGTATTATCGTGGAGCATCTGCAGGACCCAGTAACTCTCAGGACCCTCACATCCATTCAGCCACATATACCATATGTGCTAGGCTGTTATTAAGATCTATCAGAGAAAAGACGGTCTGTTTGAAATGTAAGGAAACAAACAATGATGGATCACAAACGCCCGTATGCGGCGCGCTGCTGCAGGTGACAAGTACCAACTTTACAAAGCACTATTTGATGAATTAACACAAACCGCTGCACGAACAAAGAGTGAACAAACAACCTTCATCAAAGCTGCTGCAGCCTTGAGACTCATGACAGCGACAGACTCCCGCTTGCGTCGTCGTGGCAACCAGTTGAGGGCGGAGCGGGAGCTGGAAAGGGAGCAGAGGGAGGCGGTGCCGGGCGTGATGGGAGTTTGCGGGACACTGAAGCCGTCTACCTCTTCCACCAGGCGGAAGGCTCGACCCCGAGCCAGGGGGTCGACGATCTGTGCGCACGCACACGGACACACACACACACACACTCTGTGTTGGTGCACAGCTCTTTTTTCATACTAATTTGTCATGCCACAAACAATAATAAACAAAGAGCGACACATAAGTGAAAAGCAGGAATAATTGATGTTCAAGTTTATGGTAAGAGGCTTTTTATTTTAAAGGGCAAAATGGCTTAATCACCAGGTTTTAGTAAAAGGCAACAAAGGCAGATCAAGATCCTTTTAACACAAGACAGAGGTACTATTATAACAATAAGAGTGAAAAGTCTCTTGTTTTTGTCTTTAATAAGATTACAGATATCACTGTTAATTCTACCAGTGCAAGTTATTAATGCCTATTCTGGGAAATCATGTGTGAAATAGTCATTATTCTACATGAAATATTTGAAAACACCTGCATGCAACAAATGTGTCCTATGTGAAAAAGCCATCAATTGAACCCGAGGCAACATTGCAAAGCAAAGAGGTAAAGCAAGCGCCGAAGATCTAGAAAAGAAAGGGCGGCAGCAAAAGGTGTGCGACTGCCCCGTCCCTTCCCACGTGCCTCCAACGTGCCCCCGGCGCTTCCCTACCCTCTGCATGCCATGGTGGTAGGGTGGGAGGTAGAGGGGGGGAGGGGTCTCAGTGCTGGCCAGGGAGATGTTGTCCTGGCTGTGCAGCTCCCTGTCCCTCATCACCTGCGGCTTCAGGCCCCCGTACAGATGGCTGCAGTGCTGCAGGCTCTTCCTCCTCCATCGCTGGGTGCTGTCGCTGTCTTTGCTCACCCCGAACCAGTCGGCCGTACCCCTGGGGGAGAGGAGGGGGTCTGGTGAGCACGTGTGACACACACACACACACACACACTAGTCTTTGACAGATTGAGCCGTAAATCCCTCCTGGTTAGCAGAATATGATAATTGCTTGATTGATTTGTTGATTGCTGTCTTGTGTGTAACATCTGGAGTGACATCTTTAGATATCTTGGAACCTTGAACTAAATATACAGCTCAAATTTATGCTTGACGGGCTAATTTACAATCAATAGAAACAGCTGAAACGTTTCGGGGATGACGGATCTAGTACATTTTGAGCGCAGGTCAGCTTCTAAACCTTTGGTCGATTGAGATACTCAGAAGAATTGACTCCCTTCTAGCATTTCTCCATAATCTTTGTGTGCATGTCTATATTTGGTTACAATGGACGCTTCCTGTCCAGCTTAGAGAGAATGAATGAAAAATACAGTTCTGATTCTCACACGACCTCGTGCTCTCAGCTCAGTGAGCGCTGAAGAGGGCAGATGTTGCCCAACAGCCCTGCAGTTCATGAACTCACTTGGCTGTTTGTTTCCCATTTAGTTCAGAACAAATGTGCATCCATGGCCCGTTTTTTCTTCCTCTGGAAACAGTGACAAGCTGCTTTTTAACAGGGAAGGGGGGAGTGGATGGAGGGCGGCCGGGGGCGGGGGGGGCACACAGGGGAAACTGTTTGGAGAGCCAAACTCTCAGTAATAAACACTCGGGCCTCATCGTCAAGAAAGACGCCGGCTGGGGAAGCCTTATAAGGCTGCACAGCTGCGGGCGGGGGGGGGGGATTGTTGTCCTCCTTGAGTGGAACGTTTTAGAAGGACTGAAGTCCCACTGACTGGATAGAAATATAAAAATAAAGTTGTTGTAAAATACAGATACCAATCAGGATGAACATAACATCCTCTACGGACGGTAAAACATGATGCAAACTCTCTGGCGTTTGTTTGTGCGACTTTGTTTAGATAAGCAGGTATTTGTCTTTGTGCGCACATGCACCGACAAGCATGCTTGTAGGATTCGCCCACATGAAACCATAAATACAGAGTTTTACGACTGGGTGACGACGGCACAAACCCATCACCGATCAAAGATGAAATCTAACGTTAAACGACATCCATTAGCTTTCATCTCCTCCGGGTGAGGCTGGTGCAAATGAAGCAGCGATCCGCTGCTGGTGTAATTATGGGCTTAGACAGCATTCATTTCATCAGGGGGGAAAAAGGAAGAGGGAGAAAGCTCGAAAAAAACAATACAAAAACATTATTGAACGGGTAGAGAGCAGAGCAAATAGAAAGGATAAATATAAACGTTGAACGTCATTGACTTTTCAGATTGGATAGATGCGTTGATGAGATGTGTTACTTCAACGCTGAACCTATAAACGCGTTTTCAATGTTTATTATTTAAAGAAAACTTCAATACTTCCGCAATGAATGAAATGGACTGTTTTCCACATTCCCATCCAAAGCGCCTCAAAGCGCTGCACACCCACCTGTCCAGAGAGCTCCATGAGGGGTTCAGGGTCTGGGTCATACCTGAGGGGTGCAGAGACTGTAGAGCTGCAGATCTTCCATTGCCAGCATCCTTAACGGAGTGTCCCCACTTACCCTCGAGCACGCATTAATCCCTAATCCGTTGGATGCAAACGGATCCACCGCGGATCACACGTACAATGTTCCCTGAGGGGATTTCCTAATATTCAGGCCAAGCAGTGCCTCGTACCACTCGCTGTTACGCAAAGAGAGGATGATCAGCACATGTCCAGACCGGGCAACATCCACATCCCGCTCAGTGAGTTCCTGGTTAATCAAAGGTTAGGGGAAAGCCTGCGTTGATCTCCTCCGTCAGACTGGAATCTGATCCCTTTGAGTGCCCTAAAGGGGACTTCCAGTCTTCCCCCCAGCTGGACTCGCTCCCGCAGCGCAATGATGAGCGGGAGGATCCTAAATCTTCTGACCTCGTGTCCCCAGGGCACAACACAGTAGGTTGTGTGTGTGCGCGAGAGTGTGTGAACGGGTCAGTGGCTGGCAGGCCTTCCGCTGAAGGACGTGACACACTGGGCAGAGCTGACAGTGGGCTCTGGTCCTCGTCAGGCTGAATATCTCCCTCCCTCCCTCCCTCCCCCATTCAGAGCCCCAACGATCACTAGCAGTAAGGTCCTCCTCTCTCCTCCTCAGCCTTGTTTTGAAGAAAAGTGCCTAAACACCAGTTGCACAGCAGCACGCTACAGGAAATGGGAAGAAGGAGCGAGAGAGCAGGGAGGGAACGGGAGGGAGGACAGCGGGACATGCCTGAACTTGACCCACGCAAACGTACACACGCACACACCAGAGCGGCAACGGCGCAAAGGCTGAGCTTGAAGCCCACCTTTGCGTTGCAGCCACACATTCGTGTCGACTGTAGAGAGGTCTCATTACGGGCGTCGGTGTGACTCAGATAAATGATTTACTCGGGGAAATCGGTTGAAGCAAATGGCTCGCGAAGATGAAAAGCAGCTCGTGAAGAGTTTTTTTTGTTCTTGCTGTCGGCCAGATGATCAAACATCAGGGTGTCTTCCCGGTTACTCACACAAAGATATTAAAATGTTGTTTATCCGGCATTTATGCACTCTTTTGAGGATGAGGTAACCTCCGCTACACAACTTTCTCTAAATGCCATTAATTCTCTCGTAAACATCAAACGCATTAATTCAGTGACTCTCTCACACAAATACAAGGGCACTAAACCGTGGCCTGATACAGATAAGACATCAAGACTCTCCTTTGAAGATACGAGTTTTTGTTTTGGTCCCCCGTGTTTAAACATTTACAGTTAATTTAGCGCTTTGCTGTGGCCAACGTGCTACGTGAAGCACACAGATGGCCTGTATGAGTAATTGTGTTATTTTGTTTGCCTCTAACCGTGTGGTCCTGTGTGCCGCGCTTACCGGCACTGGTAAGCTGTGTGTGAGAGAGCTTATGTGACACAGACTGTTCACAGCCTCACATCTGTGGCACTAGGAGACTACTAAGAGACTAACAAGACCGGTGTAAAACTCAGTCAATAGAGAAGAAATCTTTTCGCGCTTTTTTGGAATCTTCAGCTGTAAAGTTGCGGGGAGGGAAACCAAATACATTTATTCACAAGGGTTCAAACCAGCATATGTTGGAATTGAATATGTGAACAGTTGAATACCACACAAATGAAAATGCCAAGAGATTGTATGATTCTAAAGACATATTTTACAGTTAATTAGCTGTGTTAAAAGTGCTTATGTAAATGTTATCCCCTGTTATTTATTATTATTACTATTTATGTATTATTATTGTTATCTATATGGCTGCAATACAGTTTTGCAAATCGAGTTTTCTCAAATTTAAGGTCAGAAAAATATCTTCTCTTACAATATTATGTATATATCGTTATCATCATTAAGTGTATATCATTGTTTGACCTCCGCTCTAAGCAATATAATGGTTACAATGAAATATAAAATCATTATTTAGAGGCACACCATTCCTTACACTAACTAATATAGATTATCATACACACTTATTCCTTTGGCCCCTCACTAAAATTGTGATAAAAGTACTGAGGGCTTGAAATGAGGGCCACACCGCTCAGTCTCCCTCAAACCATTTGGTCAATATGAACGTCCAATACACCATATTAATAGAAACTTTAGTGCCAAAACCGGACACCTGAAAACTGCCCCCTGCCTGCTCCGCCTCTCCTGTACCTGATGATCTGTTTGGGTATAGATGAACGCCGTCGGGTCAGTATCTTGGGGATGCATGACCGCCTCCGGGTGGTTGACTCCCTCCTGTGCTCCCTCTGACCCTTTGGGGGAACTGTGTTTACCCGCTCAAAGCGCACCCTTTTCCCGCTTAACGCGTGTGGCAGCGCGTAGAGGACAGGGAGGCAGTGGAGGGAAGCCGAAGGACGAAGGAGGAAGGGAGAAAAAACAGAATAAAAGGACAGAGAAAAGAAAAGAGAGAAAGATTCATTAGTGCGGAATCAGAAAGGAGGCTGCAGCTGCAATTAGTTCTGTTAAAGATCTGTGAGTGAAGAAGAAATTATACGACAGGCTGTCGCGATAAAAAATGAGCAGTCGGAGGAAATCACCAGAGTGGCAAGAAAACTGCATGTGTGTCTAACCTCTTGATGGACTGTGTGAAGGAGGGCAGTCTTTCCATAGGAGGTCTGAGGTAGTTGTTGGAAGTTTCCGAGGCAGCGATGCACATCTGAGGGTTTTCCCCTGGCATGCTGACACTGCGCAGCCGCTTCACCGGCTGCAACACACGCAGGCGAAGACATCCACTGACCGAGGATTCCCTCTTTGTGTGCATTCCATGTTATGTCAAACTTGACTTAACATCAATTAAATTCCAATTTAAACACCAAGTTTTTCTGAGTAGTCTTCTGTGCTCATCTTAACCACTCCTCTAAATCTACCGCCGCTGTTCTGGCTTGTTTTTACCTGTGGGAGTGTGGGCGTGTCGTACGCCGTCAGCCGGATGGTGGGAATGTCCAGTTTGAGCCATGGCGGCTTTTTCCTCTGGCAGCTGCCGTTCCTGCTTCCTGGCTCATCCATGCTCTCTAACCTCCCCCCTGCACCCGGCAGCTGGAAAACACGAAAAGAAAAAAAATGGTTTATCGAATGACACATACGGTCAAAATACGGGGAGAGGAACCTGAATAGAAAAGCAAATGTCAAACACCCCCCAAAACAGACACATTTTGAGTAGGCACAGACTATGCACAAGTGATCTTCATCCACCCGTTGTGGACCCCAACAGATCAACTGAAGAGGAAAATACTAAATAAACATATTGATCCAATTGATCCAAAAATTAAAAGCCCCATGTCGGCCGACAATCTCTGCGTTTTATCTAGACCGGAAGATCTGCTTCTCCAGGCAGGCTGTAACCACGCAAGTTAGAGGTCTCGGTGTTGTTTCACAAAAGGAGCTGCTGGATGTGGATTGAGCGGATAGGGGATGTGACTCAAAGAAAAGAATATGACAGTTACAGTAGGTTATTTGTTTAGCAAACATAACCAGATGCTGTGTCTTCAAAAGGATGTTTTGTGTGAAAATCAAGAAACGCATGAACCTTGCATTACGGGTTGAATTAATATTGGAAAGAATTACTGTAATTAAGATGAAAGAAATGTTCGACGTTGGATCTGACAAGGTAGCGACAAAAGACCAGTATTCCAGGTGAGGTTCGAACCCTCAACCCCGGCATTGATTCGCAGATTACTGACTTATAAGTGCCGCGCGCTGACCAATTGCGCCACTGGAGCCATGAAAGGCGGCAAGAACCACAGCTTAGTAGAAGCAGCATGGAGCAAGGTGCCCCTGAGGTGCTGGCTCATAGAAGCAGCTACTATTGCTCACGTCCAGCATTAAAGGTGCAGTGTTCCAGGTGAGGCTCAAACTCACAACCTCAGCATTTCTCAGATACTGTCTTATAAGTACTGCGCGCTGACCGATTGCGCCACTGGAACGTGTTTTGGTGACCGATTTAGGCCAAAAAAACATCTCCAAGACCGACAGATGGCACGTGGATTTGGCAGAATGTTCCTTTCAATCAGACACAAAAACATACCTGAATGAACAGGTGGCTATGACCAGGTAGCTTCACAAACAGGGGGAGCCACAGAACGGAAAGCCAAAGCATCCCCTCATCCAAAGGTTTCTTGGTCACTGGGTTTATTTGCAACAGAGGGCGTTTGTAGACAGAGATGGACTTTCGCGATTATCAGCAGAAACACAAACAACTCAACATCCCTTAAGAAGCTAGCCAATACACCAGTATAAGTGAACCAGGATCTTTTAATAAAGTTTCTGTGCTCCAGCTGAGGCTCGAACTCACAACCTCGGCATTGCTTCGCAGGTTACTGTCTTATAAGTACCGCGCGCTGACCAATTGCGCCACTGGAGCCATGAAAGGCGGCAAGAACCGCAGCTTAATAGAAGCAGCATGGAGCAGGGTGCCCCTGAGGTGCATTGGGACACAGCCGGAGAAAGTTGGACGATGTAGTAGTAGACAGAGATACCTCTTCTTATAAAGACAGATGAAACACCTGACTTGGGAAGCTGAATGATGCTCTTGCACAATGAATGATGCTCTTGCACAATGACAAAAATCAAGCTGCTACATATGTCGATAGTGGCTCATAGAAGCGGCTACTATTGCTCACGTCCAGCATTAAAAGTGCAGTGTTCCAGGTGAGGCTCGAACTCACAACCTCAGCATTTCTCAGATACTGTCTTATAAGTACTGCGCGCTGACCGATTGCGCCACTGGAACGTGTTTTGGTGACCGATTTAGGCCAAAAAAACATCTCCAAGACCGACAGATGGCACGTGGATTTGGCAGAATGTTCCTTTCAATCAGACACAAAAACATACCTGAATGAACAGGTGGCTAGGACCAGGTAGCTTCACAAACAGGGGGAGCCACAGAACGGAAAGCCAAAGCATCCCCTCATCCAAAGGTTTCTTGGTCACTGGGTTTATTTGCAACAGAGGGCGTTTGTAGACAGAGATGGACTTTCGCGATTATCAGCAGAAACACAAACAACTCAACATCCCTTAAGAAGCTAGCCAATACACCAGTATAAGTGAACCAGGATCTTTTAATAAAGTTTCTGTGCTCCAGGTGAGGCTCGAACTCACAACCTCGGCATTGCTTCGCAGGTTACTGTCTTATAAGTACCGCGCGCTGACCAATTGCGCCACTGGAGCCATGAAAGGCGGCAAGAACCGCAGCTTAATAGAAGCAGCATGGAGCAAGGTGCCCCTGAGGTGCATTGGGACACAGCCGGAGAAAGTTGGACGATGTAGTAGTAGACAGAGATACCTCTTCTCATAAAGACAGATGAAACACCTGACTTGGGAAGCTGAATGATGCTCTTACACAATGAAAAGAATCAAGCTGCTACATATGTCGATAGTGGCTCATAGAAGCGGCTACTATTGCTCACGTCCAGCATTAAAGGTGCAGTGTTCCAGGTGAGGCTCGAACTCACAACCTCAGCATTTCTCAGATACTGTCTTATAAGTACTGCGCGCTGACCGATTGCGCCACTGGAACGTGTTTTGGTGACCGATTTAGGGCAAAAAAACATCTCCAAGACTGACAGATGGCATGTGGATTTGGCAGACTGTTCCTTTCAATCAGACACCAAAACATACCTGAATGAACAGGTGGCTAGGACCAGGTAGCTTCACAAACAGGGGGATTCACAGAACGGAAAGCCAAAGCATCCCCTCATCCAAAGGTTTCTTGGTCACTGGGTTTATTTGCAACAGAGGGCGTTTGTAGACAGAGATGGACTTTCGCGATTATCAGCAGAAACACAAACAACTCAACATCCCTTAAGAAGCTAGCCAATAGACCAGTATAAGTGAACCAGGATCTTTTAATAAAGTTTCTGTGCTCCAGGTGAGGCTCGAACTCACAACCTCGGCATTGCTTCGCAGGTTACTGTCTTATAAGTACCGCGCGCTGACCAATTGCGCCACTGGAGCCATGAAAGGCGGCAAGAACCGCAGCTTAAAAGAAGCAGCATGGAGCAAGGTGCCCCTGAGGTGCATTGGGACACAGCCGGAGAAAGTTGGACGATGTAGTAGTAGACAGAGATACCTCTTCTCATAAAGACAGATGAAACACCTGACTTGGGAAGCTGAATGATGCTCTTGCACAATGACAAAAATCAAGCTGCTACATATGTCGATAGTGGCTCATAGAAGCGGCTACTATTGCTCACGTCCAGCATTAAAAGTGCAGTGTTCCAGGTGAGGCTCGAACTCACAACCTCAGCATTTCTCAGATACTGTCTTATAAGTACTGCGCGCTGACCGATTGCGCCACTGGAACGTGTTTTGTTGACCGATTTAGGGCAAAAAAACATCTCCAAGACCGACAGATGGCACGTGGATTTGGCAGACTGTTCCTTTCAATCAGATACAAAAACATACCTGAATGAACAGGTGGCTATGACCAGGTAGCTTCACAAACAGGGGGAGCCACAGAACGGAAAGCCAAAGCATCCCCTCATCCAAAGGTTTCTTGGTCACTGGGTTTATTTGCAACAGAGGGCGTTTGTAGACAGAGATGGACTTTCGCGATTATCAGCAGAAACACAAACAACTCAACATCCCTTAAGAAGCTAGCCAATAGACCAGTATAAGTGAACCAGGATCTTTTAATAAAGTTTCTGTGCTCCAGGTGAGGCTCGAACTCACAACCTCGGCATTGCTTCGCAGGTTACTGTCTTATAAGTACCGCGCGCTGACCAATTGCGCCACTGGAGCCATGAAAGGCGGCAAGAACCGCAGCTTAATAGAAGCAGCATGGAGCAAGGTGCCCCTGAGGTGCATTGGGACACAGCCGGAGAAAGTTGGACGATGTAGTAGTAGACAGAGATACCTCTTCTCATAAAGACAGATGAAACACCTGACTTGGGAAGCTGAATGATGCTCTTGCACAATGACAAAAATCAAGCTGCTACATATGTCGATAGTGGCTCATAGAAGCGGCTACTATTGCTCACGTCCAGCATTAAAAGTGCAGTGTTCCAGGTGAGGCTCGAACTCACAACCTCAGCATTTCTCAGATACTGTCTTATAAGTACTGCGCGCTGACCGATTGCGCCACTGGAACGTGTTTTGGTGACCGATTTAGGCCAAAAAAACATCTCCAAGACCGACAGATGGCACGTGGATTTGGCAGACTGTTCCTTTCAATCAGACACAAAAACATACCTGAATGAACAGGTGGCTATGACCAGGTAGCTTCACAAACAGGGGGAGCCACAGAACGGAAAGCCAAAGCATCCCCTCATCCAAAGGTTTCTTGGTCACTGGGTTTATTTGCAACAGAGGGCGTTTGTAGACAGAGATGGACTTTCGCGATTATCAGCAGAAACACAAACAACTCAACATCCCTTAAGAAGCTAGCCAATACACCAGTATAAGTGAACCAGGATCTTTTAATAAAGTTTCTGTGCTCCAGGTGAGGCTCGAACTCACAACCTCGGCATTGCTTCGCAGGTTACTGTCTTATAAGTACCGCGCGCTGACCAATTGCGCCACTGGAGCCATGAAAGGCGGCAAGAACCGCAGCTTAATAGAAGCAGCATGGAGCAAGGTGCCCCTGAGGTGCATTGGGACACAGCCGGAGAAAGTTGGACGATGTAGTAGTAGACAGAGATACCTCTTCTCATAAAGACAGATGAAACACCTGACTTGGGAAGCTGAATGATGCTCTTGCACAATGACAAAAATCAAGCTGCTACATATGTCGATAGTGGCTCATAGAAGCGGCTACTATTGCTCACGTCCAGCATTAAAAGTGCAGTGTTCCAGGTGAGGCTCGAACTCACAACCTCAGCATTTCTCAGATACTGTCTTATAAGTACCGCGCGCTGACCAATTGCGCCACTGGAGCCATGAAAGGCGGCAAGAACTACAGCTTAGTAGAAGCAGCATGGAGCAAGGTGCCCCTGAGGTGCTGGCTCATAGAAGCAGCTACTATTGCTCACGTCCAGCATTAAAGGTGCAGTGTTCCAGGTGAGGCTCGAACTCACAACCTCAGCATTTCTCAGATACTGTCTTATAAGTACTGCGCGCTGACCGATTGCGCCACTGGAACGTGTTTTGGTGACCGATTTAGGCCAAAAAAACATCTCCAAGACCGACAGATGGCACGTGGATTTGGCAGACTGTTCCTTTCAATCAGACACAAAAACATACCTGAATGAACAGGTGGCTATGACCAGGTAGCTTCACAAACAGGGGGAGCCACAGAACGGAAAGCCAAAGCATCCCCTCATCCAAAGGTTTCTTGGTCACTGGGTTTATTTGCAACAGAGGGCGTTTGTAGACAGAGATGGACTTTCGCGATTATCAGCAGAAACACAAACAACTCAACATCCCTTAAGAAGCTAGCCAATACACCAGTATAAGTGAACCAGGATCTTTTAATAAAGTTTCTGTGCTCCAGGTGAGGCTCGAACTCACAACCTCGGCATTGCTTCGCAGGTTACTGTCTTATAAGTACCGCGCGCTGACCAATTGCGCCACTGGAGCCATGAAAGGCGGCAAGAACCGCAGCTTAATAGAAGCAGCATGGAGCAAGGTGCCCCTGAGGTGCATTGGGACACAGCCGGAGAAAGTTGGACGATGTAGTAGTAGACAGAGATACCTCTTCTCATAAAGACAGATGAAACACCTGACTTGGGAAGCTGAATGATGCTCTTACACAATGAAAAGAATCAAGCTGCTACATATGTCGATAGTGGCTCATAGAAGCGGCTACTATTGCTCACGTCCAGCATTAAAGGTGCAGTGTTCCAGGTGAGGCTCGAACTCACAACCTCAGCATTTCTCAGATACTGTTTTATAAGTACTGCGCGCTGACCGATTGCGCCACTGGAACGTGTTTTGGTGACCGATTTAGGGCAAAAAAACATCTCCAAGACTGACAGATGGCATGTGGATTTGGCAGACTGTTCCTTTCAATCAGACACCAAAACATACCTGAATGAACAGGTGGCTAGGACCAGGTAGCTTCACAAACAGGGGGATTCACAGAACGGAAAGCCAAAGCATCCCCTCATCCAAAGGTTTCTTGGTCACTGGGTTTATTTGCAACAGAGGGCGTTTGTAGACAGAGATGGACTTTCGCGATTATCAGCAGAAACACAAACAACTCAACATCCCTTAAGAAGCTAGCCAATAGACCAGTATAAGTGAACCAGGATCTTTTAATAAAGTTTCTGTGCTCCAGGTGAGGCTCGAACTCACAACCTCGGCATTGCTTCGCAGGTTACTGTCTTATAAGTACCGCGCGCTGACCAATTGCGCCACTGGAGCCATGAAAGGCGGCAAGAACCGCAGCTTAATAGAAGCAGCATGGAGCAAGGTGCCCCTGAGGTGCATTGGGACACAGCCGGAGAAAGTTGGACGATGTAGTAGTAGACAGAGATACCTCTTCTCATAAAGACAGATGAAACACCTGACTTGGGAAGCTGAATGATGCTCTTGCACAATGACAAAAATCAAGCTGCTACATATGTCGATAGTGGCTCATAGAAGCGGCTACTATTGCTCACGTCCAGCATTAAAAGTGCAGTGTTCCAGGTGAGGCTCGAACTCACAACCTCAGCATTTCTCAGATACTGTCTTATAAGTACTGCGCGCTGACCGATTGCGCCACTGGAACGTGTTTTGGTGACCGATTTAGGGCAAAAAAACATCTCCAAGACCGACAGATGGCACGTGGATTTGGCAGACTGTTCCTTTCAATCAGACACAAAAACATACCTGAATGAACAGGTGGCTATGACCAGGTAGCTTCACAAACAGGGGGAGCCACAGAACGGAAAGCCAAAGCATCCCCTCATCCAAAGGTTTCTTGGTCACTGGGTTTATTTGCAACAGAGGGCGTTTGTAGACAGAGATGGACTTTCGCGATTATCAGCAGAAACACAAACAACTCAACATCCCTTAAGAAGCTAGCCAATAGACCAGTATAAGTGAACCAGGATCTTTTAATAAAGTTTCTGTGCTCCAGGTGAGGCTCGAACTCACAACCTCGGCATTGCTTCGCAGGTTACTGTCTTATAAGTACCGCGCGCTGACCAATTGCGCCACTGGAGCCATGAAAGGCGGCAAGAACCGCAGCTTAATAGAAGCTGCATGGAGCAAGGTGCCCCTGAGGTGCATTGGGACACAGCCGGAGAAAGTTGGACGATGTAGTAGTAGACAGAGATACCTCTTCTCATAAAGACAGATGAAACACCTGACTTGGGAAGCTGAATGATGCTCTTGCACAATGACAAAAATCAAGCTGCTACATATGTCGATAGTGGCTCATAGAAGCGGCTACTATTGCTCACGTCCAGCATTAAAAGTGCAGTGTTCCAGGTGAGGCTCGAACTCACAACCTCAGCATTTCTCAGATACTGTCTTATAAGTACTGCGCGCTGACCGATTGCGCCACTGGAACGTGTTTTGGTGACCGATTTAGGCCAAAAAAACATCTCCAAGACCGACAGATGGCACGTGGATTTGGCAGACTGTTCCTTTCAATCAGACACAAAAACATACCTGAATGAACAGGTGGCTATGACCAGGTAGCTTCACAAACAGGGGGAGCCACAGAACGGAAAGCCAAAGCATCCCCTCATCCAAAGGTTTCTTGGTCACTGGGTTTATTTGCAACAGAGGGCGTTTGTAGACAGAGATGGACTTTCGCGATTATCAGCAGAAACACAAACAACTCAACATCCCTTAAGAAGCTAGCCAATAGACCAGTATAAGTGAACCAGGATCTTTTAATAAAGTTTCTGTGCTCCAGGTGAGGCTCGAACTCACAACCTCGGCATTGCTTCGCAGGTTACTGTCTTATAAGTACCGCGCGCTGACCAATTGCGCCACTGGAGCCATGAAAGGCGGCAAGAACCGCAGCTTAATTGAAGCAGCATGGAGCAAGGTGCCCCTGAGGTGCATTGGGACACAGCCGGAGAAAGTTGGACGATGTAGTAGTAGACAGAGATACCTCTTCTCATAAAGACAGATGAAACACCTGACTTGGGAAGCTGAATGATGCTCTTGCACAATGACAAAAATCAAGCTGCTACATATGTCGATAGTGGCTCATAGAAGCGGCTACTATTGCTCACGTCCAGCATTAAAAGTGCAGTGTTCCAGGTGAGGCTCGAACTCACAACCTCAGCATTTCTCAGATACTGTCTTATAAGTACTGCGCGCTGACCGATTGCGCCACTGGAACGTGTTTTGGTGACCGATTTAGGCCAAAAAAACATCTCCAAGACCGACAGATGGCACGTGGATTTGGCAGACTGTTCCTTTCAATCAGACACAAAAACATACCTGAATGAACAGGTGGCTATGACCAGGTAGCTTCACAAACAGGGGGAGCCACAGAACGGAAAGCCAAAGCATCCCCTCATCCAAAGGTTTCTTGGTCACTGGGTTTATTTGCAACAGAGGGCGTTTGTAGACAGAGATGGACTTTCGCGATTATCAGCAGAAACACAAACAACTCAACATCCCTTAAGAAGCTAGCCAATAGACCAGTATAAGTGAACCAGGATCTTTTAATAAAGTTTCTGTGCTCCAGGTGAGGCTCGAACTCACAACCTCGGCATTGCTTCGCAGGTTACTGTCTTATAAGTACCGCGCGCTGACCAATTGCACCACTGGAGCCATGAAAGGCGGCAAGAACCGCAGCTTAATAGAAGCAGCATGGAGCAAGGTGCCCCTGAGGTGCATTGGGACACAGCCGGAGAAAGTTGGACGATGTAGTAGTAGACAGAGATACCTCTTCTCATAAAGACAGATGAAACACCTGACTTGGGAAGCTGAATGATGCTCTTGCACAATGACAAAAATCAAGCTGCTACATATGTCGATAGTGGCTCATAGAAGCGGCTACTATTGCTCACGTCCAGCATTAAAAGTGCAGTGTTCCAGGTGAGGCTCGAACTCACAACCTCAGCATTTCTCAGATACTGTCTTATAAGTACTGCGCGCTGACCGATTGCGCCACTGGAACGTGTTTTGGTGACCGATTTAGGCCAAAAAAACATCTCCAAGACCGACAGATGGCACGTGGATTTGGCAGACTGTTCCTTTCAATCAGACACAAAAACATACCTGAATGAACAGGTGGCTATGACCAGGTAGCTTCACAAACAGGGGGAGCCACAGAACGGAAAGCCAAAGCATCCCCTCATCCAAAGGTTTCTTGGTCACTGGGTTTATTTGCAACAGAGGGCGTTTGTAGACAGAGATGGACTTTCGCGATTATCAGCAGAAACACAAACAACTCAACATCCCTTAAGAAGCTAGCCAATAGACCAGTATAAGTGAACCAGGATCTTTTAATAAAGTTTCTGTGCTCCAGGTGAGGCTCGAACTCACAACCTCGGCATTGCTTCGCAGGTTACTGTCTTATAAGTACCGCGCGCTGACCAATTGCGCCACTGGAGCCATGAAAGGCGGCAAGAACCGCAGCTTAATAGAAGCAGCATGGAGCAAGGTGCCCCTGAGGTGCATTGGGACACAGCCGGAGAAAGTTGGACGATGTAGTAGTAGACAGAGATACCTCTTCTCATAAAGACAGATGAAACACCTGACTTGGGAAGCTGAATGATGCTCTTGCACAATGACAAAAATCAAGCTGCTACATATGTCGATAGTGGCTCATAGAAGCGGCTACTATTGCTCACGTCCAGCATTAAAAGTGCAGTGTTCCAGGTGAGGCTCGAACTCACAACCTCAGCATTTCTCAGATACTGTCTTATAAGTACTGCGCGCTGACCGATTGCGCCACTGGAACGTGTTTTGGTGACCGATTTAGGCCAAAAAAACATCTCCAAGACCGACAGATGGCACGTGGATTTGGCAGACTGTTCCTTTCAATCAGACACAAAAACATACCTGAATGAACAGGTGGCTATGACCAGGTAGCTTCACAAACGGGGAGCCACAGAACGGAAAGCCAAAGCATCCCCTCATCCAAAGGTTTCTTGGTCACTGGGTTTATTTGCAACAGAGGGCGTTTGTAGACAGAGATGGACTTTCGCGATTATCAGCAGAAACACAAACAACTCAACATCCCTTAAGAAGCTAGCCAATAGACCAGTATAAGTGAACCAGGATCTTTTAATAAAGTTTCTGTGCTCCAGGTGAGGCTCGAACTCACAACCTCGGCATTGCTTCGCAGGTTACTGTCTTATAAGTACCGCGCGCTGACCAATTGCGCCACTGGAGCCATGAAAGGCGGCAAGAACCGCAGCTTAATAGAAGCAGCATGGAGCAAGGTGCCCCTGAGGTGCATTGGGACACAGCCGGAGAAAGTTGGACGATGTAGTAGTAGACAGAGATACCTCTTCTCATAAAGACAGATGAAACACCTGACTTGGGAAGCTGAATGATGCTCTTGCACAATGACAAAAATCAAGCTGCTACATATGTCGATAGTGGCTCATAGAAGCGGCTACTATTGCTCACGTCCAGCATTAAAAGTGCAGTGTTCCAGGTGAGGCTCGAACTCACAACCTCAGCATTTCTCAGATACTGTCTTATAAGTACTGCGCGCTGACCGATTGCGCCACTGGAACGTGTTTTGGTGACCGATTTAGGCCAAAAAAACATCTCCAAGACCGACAGATGGCACGTGGATTTGGCAGACTGTTCCTTTCAATCAGACACAAAAACATACCTGAATGAACAGGTGGCTATGACCAGGTAGCTTCACAAACAGGGGGAGCCACAGAACGGAAAGCCAAAGCATCCCCTCATCCAAAGGTTTCTTGGTCACTGGGTTTATTTGCAACAGAGGGCGTTTGTAGACAGAGATGGACTTTCGCGATTATCAGCAGAAACACAAACAACTCAACATCCCTTAAGAAGCTAGCCAATACACCAGTATAAGTGAACCAGGATCTTTTAATAAAGTTTCTGTGCTCCAGGTGAGGCTCGAACTCACAACCTCGGCATTGCTTCGCAGGTTACTGTCTTATAAGTACCGCGCGCTGACCAATTGCACCACTGGAGCCATGAAAGGCGGCAAGAACCGCAGCTTAATAGAAGCAGCATGGAGCAAGGTGCCCCTGAGGTGCATTGGGACACAGCCGGAGAAAGTTGGACGATGTAGTAGTAGACAGAGATACCTCTTCTCATAAAGACAGATGAAACACCTGACTTGGGAAGCTGAATGATGCTCTTGCACAATGAATAATGCTCTTGCACAATGACAAAAATCAAGCTGCTACATATGTCGATAGTGGCTCATAGAAGCGGCTACTATTGCTCACGTCCAGCATTAAAAGTGCAGTGTTCCAGGTGAGGCTCGAACTCACAACCTCAGCATTTCTCAGATACTGTCTTATAAGTACTGCGCGCTGACCGATTGCGCCACTGGAACGTGTTTTGGTGACCGATTTAGGCCAAAAAAACATCTCCAAGACCGACAGATGGCACGTGGATTTGACAGACTGTTCCTTTCAATCAGACACAAAAACATACCTGAATGAACAGGTGGCTATGACCAGGTAGCTTCACAAACAGGGGGAGCCACAGAACGGAAAGCCAAAGCATCCCCTCATCCAAAGGTTTCTTGGTCACTGGGTTTATTTGCAACAGAGGGCGTTTGTAGACTGAGATGGACTTTCGCGATTATCAGCAGAAACACAAACAACTCAACATCCCTTAAGAAGCTAGCCAATAGACCAGTATAAGTGAACCAGGATCTTTTAATAAAGTTTCTATGCTCCAGGTGAGGCTCGAACTCACAACCTCGGCATTGCTTCGCAGGTTACTGTCTTATAAGTACCGCGCGCTGACCAATTGCGCCACTGGAGCCATGAAAGGCGGCAAGAACCGCAGCTTAATAGAAGCAGCATGGAGCAAGGTGCCCCTGAGGTGCATTGGGACACAGCCGGAGAAAGTTGGACGATGTAGTAGTAGACAGAGATACCTCTTCTCATAAAGACAGATGAAACACCTGACTTGGGAAGCTGAATGATGCTCTTGCACAATGAATGATGCTCTTGCACAATGACAAAAATCAAGCTGCTACATATGTCGATAGTGGCTCATAGAAGCGGCTACTATTGCTCACGTCCAGCATTAAAAGTTCAGTGTTCCAGGTGAGGCTCGAACTCACAACCTCAGCATTTCTCAGATACTGTCTTATAAGTACTGCGCGCTGACCGATTGCGACACCGGAACGTGTTTTGGTGACCGATTTAGGCCAAAAAAACATCTCCAAGACCGACAGATGGCACGTGGATTTGGCAGACTGTTCCTTTCAATCAGACACAAAAACATACCTGAATGAACAGGTGGCTAGGACCAGGTAGCTTCACAAACAGGGGGATTCACAGAACGGAAAGCCAAAGCATCCCCTCATCCAAAGGTTTCTTGGTCACTGGGTTTATTTGCAACAGAGGGCGTTTGTAGACAGAGATGGACTTTCGCAATTATCAGCAGAAACACAAACAACTCAACATCCCTTAAGAAGCTAGCCAATAGACCAGTATAAGTGAACCAGGATCTTTTAATAAAGTTTCTGTGCTCCAGGTGAGGCTCGAACTCACAACCTCGGCATTGCTTCGCAGGTTACTGTCTTATAAGTACCGCGCGCTGGCCAATTGCGCCACTGGAGCCATGAAAGGCGGCAAGAACCGCAGCTTAATAGAAGCAGCAAGGTGCCCCTGAGGTGCATTGGGACACAGCCGGAGAAAGTTGGACGATGTAGTAGTAGACAGAGATACCTCTTCTCATAAAGACAGATGAAACACCTGACTTGGGAAGCTGAATGATGCTCTTGCACAATGACAAAAATCAAGCTGCTACATATGTCGATAGTGGCTCATAGAAGCGGCTACTATTGCTCACGTCCAGCATTAAAAGTGCAGTGTTCCAGGTGAGGCTCGAACTCACAACCTCAGCATTTCTCAGATACTGTCTTATAAGTACTGCGCGCTGACCGATTGCGCCACTGGAACGTGTTTTGGTGACCGATTTAGGCCAAAAAAACATCTCCAAGACCGACAGATGGCACGTGGATTTGGCAGACTGTTCCTTTCAATCAGACACAAAAACATACCTGAATGAACAGGTGGCTAGGACCAGGTAGCTTCACAAACAGGGGGATTCACAGAACGGAAAGCCAAAGCATCCCCTCATCCAAAGGTTTCTTGGTCACTGGGTTTATTTGCAACAGAGGGCGTTTGTAGACAGAGATGGACTTTCGCAATTATCAGCAGAAACACAAACAACTCAACATCCCTTAAGAAGCTAGCCAATAGACCAGTATAAGTGAACCAGGATCTTTTAATAAAGTTTCTGTGCTCCAGGTGAGGCTCGAACTCACAACCTCGGCATTGCTTCGCAGGTTACTGTCTTATAAGTACTGCGCGCTGGCCAATTGCGCCACTGGAGCCATGAAAGGCGGCAAGAACCGCAGCTTAATAGAAGCAGCAAGGTGCCCCTGAGGTGCATTGGGACACAGCCGGAGAAAGTTGGACGATGTAGTAGTAGACAGAGATACCTCTTCTCATAAAGACAGATGAAACACCTGACTTGGGAAGCTGAATGATGCTCTTGCACAATGACAAAAATCAAGCTGCTACATATGTCGATAGTGGCTCATAGAAGCGGCTACTATTGCTCACGTCCAGCATTAAAAGTGCAGTGTTCCAGGTGAGGCTCGAACTCACAACCTCAGCATTTCTCAGATAATGTCTTATAAGTACTGCGCGCTAACCGATTGCGCCACTGGAACGTGTTTTGGTGACCGATTTAGGCCAAAAAAACATCTCCAAGACCGACAGATGGCATGTGGATTTGGCAGACTGTTCCTTTCAATCAGACACAAAAACATACCTGAATGAACAGGTGGCTATGACCAGGTAGCTTCACAAACAGGGGGAGCCACAGAACGGAAAGCCAAAGCATCCCCTCATCCAAAGGTTTCTTGGTCACTGGGTTTATTTGCAACAGAGGGCGTTTGTAGACTGAGATGGACTTTCGCGATTATCAGCAGAAACACAAACAACTCAACATCCCTTAAGAAGCTAGCCAATAGACCAGTATAAGTGAACCAGGATCTTTTTATAAAGTTTCTATGCTCCAGGTGAGGCTCGAACTCACAACCTCGGCATTGCTTCGCAGGTTACTGTCTTATAAGTACCGCGCGCTGACCAATTGCGCCACTGGAGCCATGAAAGGCGGCAAGAACCGCAGCTTAATAGAAGCAGCATGGAGCAAGGTGCCCCTGAGGTGCATTGGGACACAGCCGGAGAAAGTTGGACGATGTAGTAGTAGACAGAGATACCTCTTCTCATAAAGACAGATGAAACACCTGACTTGGGAAGCTGAATGATGCTCTTGCACAATGACAAAAATCAAGCTGCTACATATGTCGATAGTGGCTCATAGAAGCGGCTACTATTGCTCACGTCCAGCATTAAAAGTGCAGTGTTCCAGGTGAGGCTCGAACTCACAACCTCAGCATTTCTCAGATACTGTCTTATAAGTACTGCGCGCTGACCGATTGCGCCACTGGAACGTGTTTTGGTGACCGATTTAGGCCAAAAAAACATCTCCAAGACCGACAGATGGCACGTGGATTTGGCAGACTGTTCCTTTCAATCAGACACAAAAACATACCTGAATGAACAGGTGGCTATGACCAGGTAGCTTCACAAACAGGGGGAGCCACAGAACGGAAAGCCAAAGCATCCCCTCATCCAAAGGTTTCTTGGTCACTGGGTTTATTTGCAACAGAGGGCGTTTGTAGACAGAGATGGACTTTCGCGATTATCAGCAGAAACACAAACAACTCAACATCCCTTAAGAAGCTAGCCAATACACCAGTATAAGTGAACCAGGATCTTTTAATAAAGTTTCTGTGCTCCAGGTGAGGCTCGAACTCACAACCTCGGCATTGCTTCGCAGGTTACTGTCTTATAAGTACCGCGCGCTGACCAATTGCACCACTGGAGCCATGAAAGGCGGCAAGAACCGCAGCTTAATAGAAGCAGCATGGAGCAAGGTGCCCCTGAGGTGCATTGGGACACAGCCGGAGAAAGTTGGACGATGTAGTAGTAGACAGAGATACCTCTTCTCATAAAGACAGATGAAACACCTGACTTGGGAAGCTGAATGATGCTCTTGCACAATGAATAATGCTCTTGCACAATGACAAAAATCAAGCTGCTACATATGTCGATAGTGGCTCATAGAAGCGGCTACTATTGCTCACGTCCAGCATTAAAAGTGCAGTGTTCCAGGTGAGGCTCGAACTCACAACCTCAGCATTTCTCAGATACTGTCTTATAAGTACTGCGCGCTGACCGATTGCGCCACTGGAACGTGTTTTGGTGACCGATTTAGGCCAAAAAAACATCTCCAAGACCGACAGATGGCACGTGGATTTGACAGACTGTTCCTTTCAATCAGACACAAAAACATACCTGAATGAACAGGTGGCTATGACCAGGTAGCTTCACAAACAGGGGGAGCCACAGAACGGAAAGCCAAAGCATCCCCTCATCCAAAGGTTTCTTGGTCACTGGGTTTATTTGCAACAGAGGGCGTTTGTAGACTGAGATGGACTTTCGCGATTATCAGCAGAAACACAAACAACTCAACATCCCTTAAGAAGCTAGCCAATAGACCAGTATAAGTGAACCAGGATCTTTTAATAAAGTTTCTATGCTCCAGGTGAGGCTCGAACTCACAACCTCGGCATTGCTTCGCAGGTTACTGTCTTATAAGTACCGCGCGCTGACCAATTGCGCCACTGGAGCCATGAAAGGCGGCAAGAACCGCAGCTTAATAGAAGCAGCATGGAGCAAGGTGCCCCTGAGGTGCATTGGGACACAGCCGGAGAAAGTTGGACGATGTAGTAGTAGACAGAGATACCTCTTCTCATAAAGACAGATGAAACACCTGACTTGGGAAGCTGAATGATGCTCTTGCACAATGACAAAAATCAAGCTGCTACATATGTCGATAGTGGCTCATAGAAGCGGCTACTATTGCTCACGTCCAGCATTAAAAGTGCAGTGTTCCAGGTGAGGCTCGAACTCACAACCTCAGCATTTCTCAGATACTGTCTTATAAGTACTGCGCGCTGACCGATTGCGACACCGGAACGTGTTTTGGTGACCGATTTAGGCCAAAAAAACATCTCCAAGACCGACAGATGGCACGTGGATTTGGCAGACTGTTCCTTTCAATCAGACACAAAAACATACCTGAATGAACAGGTGGCTAGGACCAGGTAGCTTCACAAACAGGGGGATTCACAGAACGGAAAGCCAAAGCATCCCCTCATCCAAAGGTTTCTTGGTCACTGGGTTTATTTGCAACAGAGGGCGTTTGTAGACAGAGATGGACTTTCGCAATTATCAGCAGAAACACAAACAACTCAACATCCCTTAAGAAGCTAGCCAATAGACCAGTATAAGTGAACCAGGATCTTTTAATAAAGTTTCTGTGCTCCAGGTGAGGCTCGAACTCACAACCTCGGCATTGCTTCGCAGGTTACTGTCTTATAAGTACCGCGCGCTGGCCAATTGCGCCACTGGAGCCATGAAAGGCGGCAAGAACCGCAGCTTAATAGAAGCAGCAAGGTGCCCCTGAGGTGCATTGGGACACAGCCGGAGAAAGTTGGACGATGTAGTAGTAGACAGAGATACCTCTTCTCATAAAGACAGATGAAACACCTGACTTGGGAAGCTGAATGATGCTCTTGCACAATGACAAAAATCAAGCTGCTACATATGTCGATAGTGGCTCATAGAAGCGGCTACTATTGCTCACGTCCAGCATTAAAAGTGCAGTGTTCCAGGTGAGGCTCGAACTCACAACCTCAGCATTTCTCAGATACTGTCTTATAAGTACTGCGCGCTGACCGATTGCGCCACTGGAACGTGTTTTGGTGACCGATTTAGGCCAAAAAAACATCTCCAAGACCGACAGATGGCACGTGGATTTGGCAGACTGTTCCTTTCAATCAGACACAAAAACATACCTGAATGAACAGGTGGCTAGGACCAGGTAGCTTCACAAACAGGGGGAGCCACAGAACGGAAAGCCAAAGCATCCCCTCATCCAAAAGTTTCTTGGTCACTGGGTTTATTTGCAACAGAGGGCGTTTGTAGACAGAGATGGACTTTCGCGATTATCAGCAGAAACACAAACAACTCAACATCCCTTAAGAAGCTAGCCAATACACCAGTATAAGTGAACCAGGATCTTTTAATAAAGTTTCTGTGCTCCAGGTGAGGCTCGAACTCACAACCTCGGCATTGCTTCGCAGGTTACTGTCTTATAAGTACTGCGCGCTGACCAATTGCGCCACTGGAGCCATGAAAGGCGGCAAGAACCGCAGCTTAATAGAAGCAGCATGGAGCAAGGTGCCCCTGAGGTGCATTGGGACACAGCCGGAGAAAGTTGGACGATGTAGTAGTAGACAGAGATACCTCTTCTCATAAAGACAGATGAAACACCTGACTTGGGAAGCTGAATCATGCTCTTACACAATGAAAAGAATCAAGCTGCTACATATGTCGATAGTGGCTCATAGAAGCGGCTACTATTGCTCACGTCCAGCACTAAAGGTGCAGTGTTCCAGGTGAGGCTCGAACTCACAACCTCAGCATTTCTCAGATACTGTCTTATAAGTACTGCGCGCTGACCGATTGCGCCACTGGAACGTGTTTTGGTGACCGATTTAGGGCAAAAAAACATCTCCAAGACTGACAGATGGCATGTGGATTTGGCAGACTGTTCCTTTCAATCAGACACCAAAACATACCTGAATGAACAGGTGGCTAGGACCAGGTAGCTTCACAAACAGGGGGATTCACAGAACGGAAAGCCAAAGCATCCCCTCATCCGAAGGTTTCTTGGTCACTGGGTTTATTTGCAACAGAGGGCGTTTGTAGACTGAGATGGACTTTCGCGATTATCAGCAGAAACACAAACAACTCAACATCCCTTAAGAAGCTAGCTAATAGACCAGTATAAGAGAACCAGGATCTTTTATTAAAGTTTCTGTACTCCAGGTGAGGCTCGAACTCACAACCTCGGCATTGCTTCGCAGGTTACTGTCTTATAAGTACCGCGCACTGACCAATTGCGCCACTGGAGCCATGAAAGGCGGCAAGAACCGCAGCTTAATAGAAGCAGCATGGAGCAAGGTGCCCCTGAGGTGCATTGGGACACAGCCGGAGAAAGTTGGACGATGTAGTAGTAGACAGCGATACCTGTTCTCATAAAGACAGATGAAACACCTGACTTGGGAAGCTGAATGATGCTCTTGCACAATGAATGATGCTCTTGCACAATGACAAAAATCAAGCTGCTACATATGTCGATAGTGGCTCATAGAAGCGGCTACTATTGCTCACGTCCAGCATTAAAAGTGCAGTGTTCGAGGTGAGGCTCGAACTCACAACCTCAGCATTTCTCAGATACTGTCTTATAAGTACTGCGCGCTGACCGATTGCGCCACTGGAACGTGTTTTGGTGACCAATTTAGGCCAAAAAAACATCTCCAAGACCGACAGATGGCACGTGGATTTGGCAGACTGTTCCTTTCAATCAGACACAAAAACATACCTGAATGAACAGGTGGCTAGGACCAGGTAGCTTCACAAACAGGGGGATTCACAGAACGGAAAGCCAAAGCATCCCCTCATCCAAAGGTTTCTTGGTCACTGGGTTTATTTGCAACAGAGGGCGTTTGTAGACAGAGATGGACTTTCGCGATTATCAGCAGAAACACAAACAACTCAACATCCCTTAAGAAGCTAGCCAATAGACCAGTATAAGTGAACCAGGATCTTTTAATAAAGTTTCTGTGCTCCAGGTGAGGCTCGAACTCACAACCTCGGCATTGCTTCGCAGGTTACTGTCTTATAAGTACCGCGCGCTGACCAATTGCGCCACTGGAGCCATGAAAGGCGGCAAGAACCGCAGCTTAATAGAAGCAGCATGGAGCAAGGTGCCCCTGAGGTGCATTGGGACACAGCCGGAGAAAGTTGGACGATGTAGTAGTAGACAGAGATACCTCTTCTCATAAAGACAGATGAAACACCTGACTTGGGAAGCTGAATCATGCTCTTACACAATGAAAAGAATCAAGCTGCTACATATGTCGATAGTGGCTCATAGAAGCGGCTACTATTGCTCACGTCCAGCACTAAAGGTGCAGTGTTCCAGGTGAGGCTCGAACTCACAACCTCAGCATTTCTCAGATACTGTCTTATAAGTACTGCGCGCTGACCAATTGCACCACTGGAGCCATGAAAGGCGGCAAGAACCGCAGCTTAATAGAAGCAGCATGGAGCAAGGTGCCCCTGAGGTGCATTGGGACACAGCCGGAGAAAGTTGGACGATGTAGTAGTAGACAGAGATACCTCTTCTCATAAAGACAGATGAAACACCTGACTTGGGAAGCTGAATGATGCTCTTGCACAATGAATAATGCTCTTGCACAATGACAAAAATCAAGCTGCTACATATGTCGATAGTGGCTCATAGAAGCGGCTACTATTGCTCACGTCCAGCATTAAAAGTGCAGTGTTCCAGGTGAGGCTCGAACTCACAACCTCAGCATTTCTCAGATACTGTCTTATAAGTACTGCGCGCTGACCGATTGCGCCACTGGAACGTGTTTTGGTGACCGATTTAGGCCAAAAAAACATCTCCAAGACCGACAGATGGCACGTGGATTTGACAGACTGTTCCTTTCAATCAGACACAAAAACATACCTGAATGAACAGGTGGCTATGACCAGGTAGCTTCACAAACAGGGGGAGCCACAGAACGGAAAGCCAAAGCATCCCCTCATCCAAAGGTTTCTTGGTCACTGGGTTTATTTGCAACAGAGGGCGTTTGTAGACTGAGATGGACTTTCGCGATTATCAGCAGAAACACAAACAACTCAACATCCCTTAAGAAGCTAGCCAATAGATCAGTATAAGTGAACCAGGATCTTTTAATAAAGTTTCTATGCTCCAGGTGAGGCTCGAACTCACAACCTCGGCATTGCTTCGCAGGTTACTGTCTTATAAGTACCGCGCGCTGACCAATTGCGCCACTGGAGCCATGAAAGGCGGCAAGAACCGCAGCTTAATAGAAGCAGCATGGAGCAAGGTGCCCCTGAGGTGCATTGGGACACAGCCGGAGAAAGTTGGACGATGTAGTAGTAGACAGAGATACCTCTTCTCATAAAGACAGATGAAACACCTGACTTGGGAAGCTGAATGATGCTCTTGCACAATGACAAAAATCAAGCTGCTACATATGTCGATAGTGGCTCATAGAAGCGGCTACTATTGCTCACGTCCAGCATTAAAAGTGCAGTGTTCCAGGTGAGGCTCGAACTCACAACCTCAGCATTTCTCAGATACTGTCTTATAAGTACTGCGCGCTGACCGATTGCGACACCGGAACGTGTTTTGGTGACCGATTTAGGCCAAAAAAACATCTCCAAGACCGACAGATGGCACGTGGATTTGGCAGACTGTTCCTTTCAATCAGACACAAAAACATACCTGAATGAACAGGTGGCTAGGACCAGGTAGCTTCACAAACAGGGGGATTCACAGAACGGAAAGCCAAAGCATCCCCTCATCCAAAGGTTTCTTGGTCACTGGGTTTATTTGCAACAGAGGGCGTTTGTAGACAGAGATGGACTTTCGCAATTATCAGCAGAAACACAAACAACTCAACATCCCTTAAGAAGCTAGCCAATAGACCAGTATAAGTGAACCAGGATCTTTTAATAAAGTTTCTGTGCTCCAGGTGAGGCTCGAACTCACAACCTCGGCATTGCTTCGCAGGTTACTGTCTTATAAGTACCGCGCGCTGGCCAATTGCGCCACTGGAGCCATGAAAGGCGGCAAGAACCGCAGCTTAATAGAAGCAGCAAGGTGCCCCTGAGGTGCATTGGGACACAGCCGGAGAAAGTTGGACGATGTAGTAGTAGACAGAGATACCTCTTCTCATAAAGACAGATGAAACACCTGACTTGGGAAGCTGAATGATGCTCTTGCACAATGACAAAAATCAAGCTGCTACATATGTCGATAGTGGCTCATAGAAGCGGCTACTATTGCTCACGTCCAGCATTAAAAGTGCAGTGTTCCAGGTGAGGCTCGAACTCACAACCTCAGCATTTCTCAGATACTGTCTTATAAGTACTGCGCGCTGACCGATTGCGCCACTGGAACGTGTTTTGGTGACCGATTTAGGCCAAAAAAACATCTCCAAGACCGACAGATGGCACGTGGATTTGGCAGACTGTTCCTTTCAATCAGACACAAAAACATACCTGAATGAACAGGTGGCTAGGACCAGGTAGCTTCACAAACAGGGGGAGCCACAGAACGGAAAGCCAAAGCATCCCCTCATCCAAAAGTTTCTTGGTCACTGGGTTTATTTGCAACAGAGGGCGTTTGTAGACAGAGATGGACTTTCGCGATTATCAGCAGAAACACAAACAACTCAACATCCCTTAAGAAGCTAGCCAATACACCAGTATAAGTGAACCAGGATCTTTTAATAAAGTTTCTGTGCTCCAGGTGAGGCTCGAACTCACAACCTCGGCATTGCTTCGCAGGTTACTGTCTTATAAGTACTGCGCGCTGACCAATTGCGCCACTGGAGCCATGAAAGGCGGCAAGAACCGCAGCTTAATAGAAGCAGCATGGAGCAAGGTGCCCCTGAGGTGCATTGGGACACAGCCGGAGAAAGTTGGACGATGTAGTAGTAGACAGAGATACCTCTTCTCATAAAGACAGATGAAACACCTGACTTGGGAAGCTGAATCATGCTCTTACACAATGAAAAGAATCAAGCTGCTACATATGTCGATAGTGGCTCATAGAAGCGGCTACTATTGCTCACGTCCAGCACTAAAGGTGCAGTGTTCCAGGTGAGGCTCGAACTCACAACCTCAGCATTTCTCAGATACTGTCTTATAAGTACTGCGCGCTGACCGATTGCGCCACTGGAACGTGTTTTGGTGACCGATTTAGGGCAAAAAAACATCTCCAAGACTGACAGATGGCATGTGGATTTGGCAGACTGTTCCTTTCAATCAGACACCAAAACATACCTGAATGAACAGGTGGCTAGGACCAGGTAGCTTCACAAACAGGGGGATTCACAGAACGGAAAGCCAAAGCATCCCCTCATCCGAAGGTTTCTTGGTCACTGGGTTTATTTGCAACAGAGGGCGTTTGTAGACTGAGATGGACTTTCGCGATTATCAGCAGAAACACAAACAACTCAACATCCCTTAAGAAGCTAGCTAATAGACCAGTATAAGAGAACCAGGATCTTTTATTAAAGTTTCTGTACTCCAGGTGAGGCTCGAACTCACAACCTCGGCATTGCTTCGCAGGTTACTGTCTTATAAGTACCGCGCACTGACCAATTGCGCCACTGGAGCCATGAAAGGCGGCAAGAACCGCAGCTTAATAGAAGCAGCATGGAGCAAGGTGCCCCTGAGGTGCATTGGGACACAGCCGGAGAAAGTTGGACGATGTAGTAGTAGACAGCGATACCTGTTCTCATAAAGACAGATGAAACACCTGACTTGGGAAGCTGAATGATGCTCTTGCACAATGAATGATGCTCTTGCACAATGACAAAAATCAAGCTGCTACATATGTCGATAGTGGCTCATAGAAGCGGCTACTATTGCTCACGTCCAGCATTAAAAGTGCAGTGTTCGAGGTGAGGCTCGAACTCACAACCTCAGCATTTCTCAGATACTGTCTTATAAGTACTGCGCGCTGACCGATTGCGCCACTGGAACGTGTTTTGGTGACCAATTTAGGCCAAAAAAACATCTCCAAGACCGACAGATGGCACGTGGATTTGGCAGACTGTTCCTTTCAATCAGACACAAAAACATACCTGAATGAACAGGTGGCTAGGACCAGGTAGCTTCACAAACAGGGGGATTCACAGAACGGAAAGCCAAAGCATCCCCTCATCCAAAGGTTTCTTGGTCACTGGGTTTATTTGCAACAGAGGGCGTTTGTAGACAGAGATGGACTTTCGCGATTATCAGCAGAAACACAAACAACTCAACATCCCTTAAGAAGCTAGCCAATAGACCAGTATAAGTGAACCAGGATCTTTTAATAAAGTTTCTGTGCTCCAGGTGAGGCTCGAACTCACAACCTCGGCATTGCTTCGCAGGTTACTGTCTTATAAGTACCGCGCGCTGACCAATTGCGCCACTGGAGCCATGAAAGGCGGCAAGAACCGCAGCTTAATAGAAGCAGCATGGAGCAAGGTGCCCCTGAGGTGCATTGGGACACAGCCGGAGAAAGTTGGACGATGTAGTAGTAGACAGAGATACCTCTTCTCATAAAGACAGATGAAACACCTGACTTGGGAAGCTGAATCATGCTCTTACACAATGAAAAGAATCAAGCTGCTACATATGTCGATAGTGGCTCATAGAAGCGGCTACTATTGCTCACGTCCAGCACTAAAGGTGCAGTGTTCCAGGTGAGGCTCGAACTCACAACCTCAGCATTTCTCAGATACTGTCTTATAAGTACTGCGCGCTGACCGATTGCGCCACTGGAACGTGTTTTGGTGACCGATTTAGGGCAAAAAAACATCTCCAAGACTGACAGATGGCATGTGGATTTGGCAGACTGTTCCTTTCAATCAGACACAAAAACATACCTGAATGAACAGGTGGCTAGGACCAGGTAGCTTCACAAACAGGGGGATTCACAGAACGGAAAGCCAAAGCATCCCCTCATCCGAAGGTTTCTTGGTCACTGGGTTTATTTGCAACAGAGGGCGTTTGTAGACTGAGATGGACTTTCACGATTATCAGCAGAAACACAAACAACTCAACATCCCTTAAGAAGCTAGCCAATAGACCAGTATAAGAGAACCAGGATCTTTTATTAAAGTTTCTGTACTCCAGGTGAGGCTCGAACTCACAACCTCGGCATTGCTTCGCAGGTTACTGTCTTATAAGTACCGCGCGCTGACCAATTGCGCCACTGGAGCCATGAAAGGCGGCAAGAACCGCAGCTTAATAGAAGCAGCATGGAGCAAGGTGCCCCTGAGGTGCATTGGGACACAGCCGGAGAAAGTTGGACGATGTAGTAGTAGACAGCGATACCTGTTCTCATAAAGACAGATGAAACACCTGACTTGGGAAGCTGAATGATGCTCTTGCACAATGAATGATGCTCTTGCACAATGACAAAAATCAAGCTGCTACATATGTCGATAGTGGCTCATAGAAGCGGCTACTATTGCTCACGTCCAGCATTAAAAGTGCAGTGTTCGAGGTGAGGCTCGAACTCACAACCTCAGCATTTCTCAGATACTGTCTTATAAGTACTGCGCGCTGACCGATTGCGCCACTGGAACGTGTTTTGGTGACCAATTTAGGCCAAAAAAACATCTCCAAGACCGACAGATGGCACGTGGATTTGGCAGACTGTTCCTTTCAATCAGACACAAAAACATACCTGAATGAACAGGTGGCTAGGACCAGGTAGCTTCACAAACAGGGGGATTCACAGAACGGAAAGCCAAAGCATCCCCTCATCCAAAGGTTTCTTGGTCACTGGGTTTATTTGCAACAGAGGGCGTTTGTAGACAGAGATGGACTTTCGCGATTATCAGCAGAAACACAAACAACTCAACATCCCTTAAGAAGCTAGCCAATAGACCAGTATAAGTGAACCAGGATCTTTTAATAAAATTTCTGTGCTCCAGGTGAGGCTCGAACTCACAACCTCGGCATTGCTTCGCAGGTTACTGTCTTATAAGTACCGCGCGCTGGCCAATTGCGCCACTGGAGCCATGAAAGGTGGCAAGAACCGCAGCTTAATAGAAGCAGCAAGGTGCCCCTGAGGTGCATTGGGACACAGCCGGAGAAAGTTGGACGATGTAGTAGTAGACAGAGATACCTCTTCTCATAAAGACAGATGAAACACCTGACTTGGGAAGCTGAATGATGCTCTTGCACAATGACAAAAATCAAGCTGCTACATATGTCGATAGTGGCTCATAGAAGCGGCTACTATTGCTCACGTCCAGCATTAAAAGTGCAGTGTTCCAGGTGAGGCTCGAACTCACAACCTCAGCATTTCTCAGATACTGTCTTATAAGTACTGCGCGCTGACCGATTGCGCCACTGGAACGTGTTTTGGTGACCGATTTAGGCCAAAAAAACATCTCCAAGACCGACAGATGGCACGTGGATTTGGCAGACTGTTCCTTTCAATCAGACACAAAAACATACCTGAATGAACAGGTGGCTAGGACCAGGTAGCTTCACAAACAGGGGGAGCCACAGAACGGAAAGCCAAAGCATCCCCTCATCCAAAAGTTTCTTGGTCACTGGGTTTATTTGCAACAGAGGGCGTTTGTAGACAGAGATGGACTTTCGCGATTATCAGCAGAAACACAAACAACTCAACATCCCTTAAGAAGCTAGCCAATACACCAGTATAAGTGAACCAGGATCTTTTAATAAAGTTTCTGTGCTCCAGGTGAGGCTCGAACTCACAACCTCGGCATTGCTTCGCAGGTTACTGTCTTATAAGTACCGCGCGCTGACCAATTGCGCCACTGGAGCCATGAAAGGCGGCAAGAACCGCAGCTTAATAGAAGCAGCATGGAGCAAGGTGCCCCTGAGGTGCATTGGGACACAGCCGGAGAAAGTTGGACGATGTAGTAGTAGACAGAGATACCTCTTCTCATAAAGACAGATGAAACACCTGACTTGGGAAGCTGAATCATGCTCTTACACAATGAAAAGAATCAAGCTGCTACATATGTCGATAGTGGCTCATAGAAGCGGCTACTATTGCTCACGTCCAGCATTAAAGGTGCAGTGTTCCAGGTGAGGCTCGAACTCACAACCTCAGCATTTCTCAGATACTGTCTTATAAGTACTGCGCGCTGACCGATTGCGCCACTGGAATGTGTTTTGGTGACCAATTTAGGCCAAAAAACATCTCCAAGACCGACAGATGGCATGTGGATTTGGCAGACTGTTCCTTCCAATCAGACACAAAAACATACCTAAATGAACAGGTGGCTAGGACCAGGTAGCTTCACAAACAGAGGGATTCGCAGAACGGAAAGCCAAAGCATCCCCTCATCCAAAGGTTTCTGGTCAGTGGTTTTATTTGCAACAGAGGGCGTTTGTAGACTGAGATGGACTTTCGCGATTATCAGCAGAAACACAAACAACTCAACATCACGTAAGAAGCTAGCCAATAGACCAGTATAAGTGAACCAGGATCTTTTATTAAAGTTTCTGTGCTCCAGGTGAGGCTCGAACTCATAACCTCGGCATTGCTTCGCAGGTTACTGTCTTATAAGTACCGCGCGCTGACCAATTGCGCCACTGGAGCCATGAAAGGCGCCAAGAACCGCAGCTTAATAGAAGCAGCATGGAGCAAGGTGCCCCTGAGGTGCATTAGGGCACAGCCGGAGAAAGTTGGACGATGTAGTAGTAGACAGAGATACCTCTTCTCATGAAGACAGATGAAACACCTGACTTGGGAAGCTGAATGATGCTCTTGCACAATGACAAAAATCAAGCTGCTACATATGTCGATAGTGGCTCATAGAAGCGGCTACTATTGCTCATGTCCAGCATTAAAAGTGCAGTGTTCCAGGTGAGGCTCGCACTCACAACCTCAGCATTTCTCAGATACTGTCTTATAAGTACTGCGCGCTGACCGATTGCGCCACTGGAACGTGTTTTGGTGACCGATTTAGGCCAAAAAAACATCTCCAAGACCGACAGATGGCACGTGGATTTGGCAGACTGTTCCTTTCAATCAGACACAAAAACATACCTGAATGAACAGGTGGCTATGACCAGGTAGCTTCACAAACAGGGGGAGCCACAGAACGGAAAGCCAAAGCATCCCCTCATCCAAAGGTTTCTTGGTCACTGGGTTTATTTGCAACAGAGGGCGTTTGTAGACAGAGATGGACTTTCGCGATTATCAGCAGAAACACAAACAACTCAACATCCCTTAAGAAGCTAGCCAATAGACGTGATCCAGGATCTTTTAATAAAGTTTCTGTGCTCCAGGTGAGGCTCGAACTCACAACCTCGGCATTGCTTCGCAGGTTACTGTCTTATAAGTACCGCGCGCTGACCAATTGCGCCACTGGAGCCATGAAAGGCGGCAAGAACCGCAGCTTAATAGAAGCAGCATGGAGCAAGGTGCCCCTGAGGTGCATTGGGACACAGCCGGAGAAAGTTGGACGATGTAGTAGTAGACAGAGATACCTCTTCTCATAAAGACAGATGAAACACCTGACTTGGGAAGCTGAATCATGCTCTTACACAATGAAAAGAATCAAGCTGCTACATATGTCGATAGTGGCTCATAGAAGCGGCTACTATTGCTCACGTCCAGCATTAAAGGTGCAGTGTTCCAGGTGAGGCTCGAACTCACAACCTCAGCATTTCTCAGATACTGTCTTATAAGTACTGCGCGCTGACCGATTGCGCCACTGGAATGTGTTTTGGTGACCAATTTAGGCCAAAAAAACATCTCCAAGACCGACAGATGGCATGTGGATTTGGCAGACTGTTCCTTCCAATCAGACACAAAAACATACCTAAATGAACAGGTGGCTAGGACCAGGTAGCTTCACAAACAGAGGGATTCGCAGAACGGAAAGCCAAAGCATCCCCTCATCCAAAGGTTTCTTGGTCAGTGGGTTTATTTGCAACAGAGGGCGTTTGTAGACTGAGATGGACTTTCGCGATTATCAGCAGAAACACAAACAACTCAACATCACGTAAGAAGCTAGCCAATAGACCAGTATAAGTGAACCAGGATCTTTTAATAAAGTTTCTGTGCTCCAGGTGAGGCTCGAACTCATAACCTCGGCATTGCTTCGCAGGTTACTGTCTTATAAGTACCGCGCGCTGACCAATTGCGCCACTGGAGCCATGAAAGGCGCCAAGAACCGCAGCTTAATAGAAGCAGCATGGAGCAAGGTGCCCCTGAGGTGCATTAGGGCACAGCCGGAGAAAGTTGGACGATGTAGTAGTAGACAGAGATACCTCTTCTCATGAAGACAGATGAAACACCTGACTTGGGAAGCTGAATGATGCTCTTGCACAATGACAAAAATCAAGCTGCTACATATGTCGATAGTGGCTCATAGAAGCGGCTACTATTGCTCACGTCCAGCATTAAAAGTGCAGTGTTCCAGGTGAGGCTCGCACTCACAACCTCAGCATTTCTCAGATACTGTCTTATAAGTACTGCGCGCTGACCGATTGCGCCACTGGAACGTGTTTTGGTGACCGATTTAGGCCAAAAAAACATCTCCAAGACCGACAGATGGCACGTGGATTTGGCAGACTGTTCCTTTCAATCAGACACAAAAACATACCTGAATGAACAGGTGGCTATGACCAGGTAGCTTCACAAACAGGGGGAGCCACAGAACGGAAAGCCAAAGCATCCCCTCATCCAAAGGTTTCTTGGTCACTGGGTTTATTTGCAACAGAGGGCGTTTGTAGACAGAGATGGACTTTCGCGATTATCAGCAGAAACACAAACAACTCAACATCCCTTAAGAAGCTAGCCAATAGACGTGAACCAGGATCTTTTAATAAAGTTTCTGTGCTCCAGGTGAGGCTCGAACTCACAACCTCGGCATTGCTTCGCAGGTTACTGTCTTATAAGTACCGCGCGCTGACCAATTGCGCCACTGGAGCCATGAAAGGCGCCAAGAACCGCAGCTTAATAGAAGCAGCATGGAGCAAGGTGCCCCTGAGGTGCATTGGGACACAGCCGGAGAAAGTTGGACGATGTAGTAGTAGACAGAGATACCTCTTCTCATAAAGACAGATGAAACACCTGACTTGGGAAGCTGAATGATGCTCTTACACAATGAAAAGAATCAAGCTGCTACATATGTCGATAGTGGCTCATAGAAGCGGCTACTATTGCTCACGTCCAGCATTAAAAGTGCAGTGTTCCAGGTGAGGCTCGAACTCACAACCTCAGCATTTCTCAGATACTGTCTTATAAGTACTGCGCGCTGACCGATTGCACCACTGGAACGTGTTTTGGTGACCAATTTAGGCCAAAAAAACATCTCCAAGACCGACAGATGGCATGTGGATTTGGCAGAATGTTCCTTCCAATCAGACACAAAAACATACCTAAATGAACAGGTGGCAAGGACCAGGTAGCTTCACAAACAGAGGGATTCGCAGAACGGAAAGCCAAAGCACCCCCTCATCCAAAGGTTTCTTGGTCAGTGGGTTTATTTGCAACAGAGGGCGTTTGTAGACTGAGATGGACTTTCGCGATTATCAGCAGAAACACAAACAACTCAACATCCCGTAAGAAGCAAGCCAATAGACCAGTATAAGTGAACCAGGATCTTTTATTAAAGTTTCTGTGCTCCAGGTGAGGCTCGAACTCACAACCTCGGCATTGCTTCGCAGGTTACTGTCTTATAAGTACCGCGCGCTGACCAATTGCACCACTGGAGCCATGAAAGGTGGCAAGAACCGCAGCTTAGTAGAAGCAGCATGGAGCAAGGTGCCCCTGAGGTGCATTGGGACACAGCCGGAGAAAGTTGGACGATGTAGTAGTAGACAGAGATACCTCTTCTCATAAAGACAGATGAAACAGCTGACTTGCGAAGCTGAATCATGCTCTTACACAATGAAAAGAATCAAGCTGCTACATATGTCGATAGTGGCTCATAGAAGCGGCTACTATTGCTCACGTCCAGCATTAAAAGTGTCGATAGTTGCTCATAGAACGGCAGCTTTTAAAGATGCCGGTGCAGGTCGTATACTTCTAGGGGCCTCTCCGTTGAAGCCATTTTGGTGCCGCTTCAACTTTGTTTATGAACATTCGCGCATGTGCGTTCGGTGCGTTTAGTGCGCATGCGCGCTGGGCGCACTAGACGCGCATGTGAAAAATCTTTTCCCCCACCCCTGTTGGTATCGGAGCACAACACTGGATTGTTATAGGATTGTTTCATTATTAGCCTTAAAGCTTGAACAATACTAAATGTTGAAACCAAAAACAATAAAGTATTCCTATTAAGTATCCCTAAAAATCTGAAAAAGACGGTTCATTATTGGTTTTACATGAAAATATAATGACATATTTTTAATACAGATGCAGTCAATTTGTCATTAATTATGTTTCTCTGTTACCTTAAACCCTTCTAATTTCATATTTGGTCTCTTCTAGAGTTTACTGTTATTAACAAGCCAATATTGGCTGCCAATTTGAAAGACTCAAACGGTAAATAACATTTCTTGAAGGTAAAGTAGTTATCATGTACCAGCCAACCGGGATAATGGTCTACATCTACTGTAATTACGGCCTGTTGAGGTGCACAACACCGTGTTGTTGCGGTTCCCCCCGTTTACTGTTTTTTTTGTTTTTCAAACGTCATTCACTGAGAAAAAATGTGTCTGTGCCAAAAGCCTGGTTGCAGCGCGTGGTCCAAGGGGAAGTCATTGAGCAGGAGTGGAGGACCGATTACTGGATAATAGGACATCTGCACGGGCTCTGGTGAGATGTAATGACCGACCACCAACGAGCGCCTCCCGCACACCTCGACTGTGAATCGTTTTGTCATTCATTGCTCTGGGTGGAATTAAAGCCCCCCTGCCCGCACTCCCCTCTATTTTCATAAAAGCCATCAGCTGAGCGGTAATCTCTTCCGCTGAATGCGTCGCTGGAGCCGCTACTCAAACATCTGCCGTTGGCCGAGTCAAACGACAGATAAAAGCGGCTAAATAGGCAGCCGGGCGACTCCTTGGTACGGACAGAACTGTTTGTGCTGAAGAAGAAACTCCGTCTTGTACATCATTCTGTACTTCTCAGTAAAAATATGGGTATTTTTCACTCAAATAAACAGCTCCGTCACTCACCTCTAGATGGAAGCAGTAGCACCCGGCAGGAGGCCCGAGACGAGCATGTGTTTCCACACAGCTCGACAAAGCTGTCAAACATAACGGCTCGTTCATTCCGTACTGAGCGACTGAGGTCACCGGGGCTGGGGATTTCTGTATTAGTCCAGTCGAATCCATTGGATGTAGAGTTTCGTACCTACTGACTCTTTCACTTTTCCTGTAGCACAAACACCATTGTTGTACGTGTACGTGTAAAATACGGGCAGAATATCACATCTCAAAGCAGGCTGACATGCGGTGACGAATAACTCTTAGCCCTGACCAAGCAAATACCTCTTAAATAGAACTTACAAATCAGCCTTCTCAATTGTCATTCTTTAGCAGACATGTTGTTATAAACAGATACAAGAAAACATTCCAGCCAACTGCAATAAGACAACAAATTACCTATATCCTTGTTTAATTGAACAGTTACTAATAACCATTGCACTGCTGTTTTAATTTAATTTAATTTTTTACCTATTTCACTACTATTTTACTAAATACACCAAATATACTTACATACACTCTATATACTTATATTTCGTAAAAAAAATTCTATTTAATTCTTAAATTTAATTAAATGTCATGCTCGGTTATTGAGCATTTTTACTTCAATACAGAATACTTTTATGTTAATTATGTAACCTTACATGCTGCTGCACACAAATTTCCCCTGTGCATTGAATAAAGTATACATCTATCCATCTATCTATCTATCCATCTATCCATCTATCCATCTATCCATCTATCTATCTATCCATCTATCCATCTATCCATCTATCCATCTATCTATCTATCTATCTATCCATCTATCTATCTATCCATCTATCCATCTATCCATCTATCCATCTATCCATCTATCTATCTATCCATCTATCTATCTATCCATCTATCCATCTATCCATCTATCCATCTATCCATCTATCTATCTATCCATCTATCCATCTATCTATCCAACACCATGATCTCTCTTTTTTCATGACGGGCAGATTAGGGGCAGTAATCCCTGCGCTACGCATTACATGACATTGCTTCCTCCTGTCAGGTCACAGAGGCTCATACTGGTGCAACGCTGTCATCTGCAGGAAGATATTCATGTTCAAAGCGGAAGAAGTGAAAGTCATCACAACCGCCTGATTAGTGATCAACTGCTGTGCTTTTACACCTAAGCAATGTCAGTTACTTATTATTCTGCTTTGTTTGAGATTGATAAACAAGAATATATAATGGTGTCAAGTGACAGCTAGTGAGTAGTATGACAGGAAATTGCCATAAGTGCAGCGGTGTAATTGGATTCTTTTAGCCTGAGGAGAGGGGCGGAGTTTAGCTTACATGCCGGGACAGAATGAAACAAAGGCGTCACCTTGGCACCTAAGCGTCACTTGTCCCGACACCGCTCTCTGATTCTGATCTCTGATGGTGGGTGTGTATGTGAATCATGTCATTCTCTGAACGTCTCTTGTTCCCCCTCTTTCTCTTGTGGTCTTATTCCTGCTGCAGCTCTTTCTTCAAAATCCAAATACACTAATTGTTTTTTAAACTGAAATAAATTGAATGTTGTAGTGTGAAAGCTTGCCAAAGAACATTTTGTTAAAAACTAACATAATTGTTTGGTTGGCAGCTCCCGGCGATATTGTGGCTTTTATAAAGTGTTCTGAATGAAACAATTTAGTCAAAGTGGATTTTCATCTGCATATTGGCATGAAGCAATGACAGCTCCCTGTTTGTTACTGAAAAGCCGATCTTGGCACTAAACGAGGCAGAAGAAATCACAGTAACTTCAGCTGCTCTGGCTTCATTTGTGCAGCCTCTGTGTAACGGTTAATTATTTTTACATGGCGGGCGAATGCTGCACCCGGGGAAGAGCCGTGTTTTTTTTGTCAATGTCTTCCGAGACGAAAGTACTGTAAAACTGTCAATTACCAGCGCATTTAATTGTTCGGGGCCTGAGCAGCGGATTAATGCTCAGGTAGGTCTGAAATCCATCACGGTGGCGTTGCTCCGCTCTAACAGGCCCCTCAGCCAGCCCAACAACGCCACAGCGTCCATTGTGACACTGCCAGCACCCTGCATGTCGCATGCTGACGTGCTCTGTAATGCTTATAGGTACATGAAGTTTATAGTGATGTTGTTAGCGGGAAGGTTTATATTTTCTTATCATATTTGAATTCTTTGCCTCCTATAATCAACCAAAAGCTTCAGATTTAAGCAAAACGATGCATTCATCTGTTCCCCCGTTTTTACAAAATCCTGCAGCTGGATTGAAATAACTGTACATCAGCATTATTTTTCATCCTTTTTGTGGTGATGCAACTCAGCTTGAGTAGGTCACGTAGATTAAGATTACGGGTGAGCTCTGCCACAAGCTTCACCCTCCAACCCCCACCCCATAGGGCAATGTATGCTCTGGGCCCTCATCTGCGCCAGATGTTAAAGTCATAAGACAACATGTCATTTCCTTTCTGTTTGCAGAGTTCTGCTGTAGTAAGATGTGCGTGGCTGTATCTGCACAAGTAAACACTAACAACAATGTCTGCCACAAAAGGAGCGGTATGTCCTTCACAAAACAATAAATGATAAACCGCATCCACAGAGAAGGCAGAGGAGCACTTATTTTTGAACGGGCCGATACTTCAACGAAATTACACTTTGACTTCTTCTAATATTCAGCAATTTAGTGGGATCACAACGGAAAAGTAAATTTCTCCATTTGATAATACAACACATGGTCTCTGATAATCCATCTGTAGTTTAAAGGTTTTCACGGCACCGAGGGGCTGGGTGAGTTGAAGCCATTGGTCTGAAGGCCCCTTTGATGGTCCCGCAAGGGACCTTTCATCTCGCTACCGCAGATTAGGAGGCGTGGGGAGCAGCTCATTAGGTAATCATATATCGTTGCCGTATATATGTATATTCTTCAACGCACAAACTACCAAACCACACACACAGGAAGCAGCTGCTTAAAGCTACTGAGTACGTGGCATTAACAAACCGACAAAGGGGAAACTAAGGTATAACAAATGCAGAAAGATAATAAGCATACATAGTTGTTTGACCAGACCAGTACTGTCGACACTGCTTGCTTTTCTTAAAATGAAGACCCCACAAAAGTGAAAGTCCCTTCAAAAAAAGGTCCTTTTAAGCTTTGTATGCCCTCGATTGCTCCCTCGTGACACTTCTCTCATTCACTTGTTTTTTCATCTGCCTTCCTTCCAACATCTGCTATTGAAAGAAACTCCACTTCAGGAGAAGACCAGAGTCCTGCAAAGCCATCTCCTGGTGTGCCTTAAAACATTGAAAATTCAAATGCAATAACAATGCTTTATACAATTTTAGTAAATTACTGCGACGTTCGCGTGATTTGGAAGGATGTGTTTTCTCTTCCGGTATAATGTCCTTTGACCTAAATAAATAAGAGCACAGTATAGAAGAAAAGCTGCTTAACGATCCCGAGATAAACAATAGCAACCGCAATCAGAGCAGATCAGGCCCAAACTCTTTGTCTGCCTCTAAGTGCAATCATCTCTCTCCTCTACACTGCTGTGTCAGCGGGAGGGATTCAACTAGCAACTTGAAGCCAAGGCAAAAGGAGCAAAAGTTGAAACCTTCCACTTGTTTTGCAAAGAAGATAGGGGTTTAATGTCTGCAGGGCTCGATGTAAAAAAAAACAACACAAAAACTCAAGGTTGCTGTTGCTGCTTTCAGTCGCGATCTTAACACATTGACAATGTTGATCGTCAATCCTGGTGACTCTGGAAAAAACGGTTTTAAACGTTGTAAATGTTCACCACGCCGTTAATGTGACAAATGAAGCTGCGGCTGCAAGCTGCAAGCTGCAAGCCGCGCTGTGTGTCCCTGATGTGCGTCCCCGATGTGTGTCAAGGCCCGAGGGACGGGCGAGAATAAAGCAACAGGTGGAGAGAGATAGAAAAAGAAGAGAAACATTTACGTCACGTTGGCAGAAGAGAAAAAAGGATACAGCGGGTTAATGAGGAAAAAGCAAACCAAACGAAATTGCAGCAAAGCAGAGACTAAAGCAGAAAAGCACGCCTAGCGGAAGGAATTATAATATGTGTGATTATGAATAGTGTTAGAATTGTAGTTTGTGTTGTGTCTGGTATTAGTTATTACATTATTATGTTAGATTCATATCTGCAATATGAGTCAAAAACAAATTTATAATCATGATAATTCATGTAATTGAATGTACTCTGATAAGTACTCAGTTCTGTGACTCGGCTTCGGTTTGGAGAGGCTTTAAACACCTCACAAACTACAAGCCAACCCCCCCTCCCCCCACTCCATGAATGACCTCCGCCTGGCAGACAAGAATGAGTTCTACTGCAGATTTGATAGACAACGTCCTGACTCCATCCCCCACAGCTCCACCAACCTTCCTGTCTGACAGGAAGCAGCACGTGAAGCAGGAGAAACATGTCTCAGCCTCCCGGACAGTGACGTGCGGTCACTGGAGGCAGTGCCTCCCCTTGTGTCATCATGAAATGTGAAAATAATTATTTAAATATATATATTTGTCCACTGATCTGTGATAGAAGTGTAATTATTAGATTCCAATCAATCCGATGATTGTTAAAATCACTGAATTTGTGTATTTCCTGTTCAAATACGGGGACAGTGACGAGCTGCACCTCCCCGTATATAACAAAATAAAAAAAGAGGACTTTTGTCCAGAAGGAAAGGCAAATGGACTTGACGTAATTCACAAGTAAAGGTAAGAGCATTCCTCCGTCTTCTGATTACGGTAGAAAGAAGTTAAAAGTGAAGCAACCACTGCTTGTCGTTATAATCTCTTCCTTCAGTTACTCCACTGTGGTAAATTGAATCTGTCACTGAAGAATGAATGGCTGTGCTTTAAAAAACACAAGTCCAATTCAATCAGTAGGAAGTAGAGAAGGAAGCCGCAAATGTGGAGAGGCAGGCAAAGTGAGGAGTTGACGGACTGGATGGGAAACAAAGAGAGCAGCTCAGCTGACCCTCATGTGAAGCCGCTGCGTGTCGGCCGCGCGGTGCCAGGAAGGTCACGGTCACAATAAGAGCCCAGTCAAGGACGGCGTCGCCCGGAGACATGGATAGACCCCCTCAGCGGCCGTCCGTCCCTCCCACCGTGCCTCCTCCCTGCCGTCCCCCCACGCAGCCATGTGGACTCACGCTGAGAGATCCGATACAACAGCTTCCTCTGTTGGCTGGCCTTGTATGAATGTGTAATGGTAATCGCTCTCAGATGCCACATTAGGATAAGATTGGAGGGGGGGGGGGGATTGGCTCTGAAAAGAATATTTCGAGGGGGAAAATGGAGGTCATAATTGTGCTTTCGAAGAAACAGAGAAGGATCATTCAGGATCTTCATGGAGGAATGTCTGGAGTCCATCAGGAGAACTGTGGTCGGGTGACAGCGTTGTCATCAAGTGGACATTGATGATTGGGGACCAGTATGTGCCACATAACGGGAAGATTCAAATTCCTTTTTGACGGCCAGCTATTCATGCACACTTTCTTTCAAAAGTTCAAGAAAAGACAATGGGTCCCCATTCGAGAACCAAATTGATGAGAACAGCATTAATTCCTTAAAGTCGACCAATACCATGAAAGCGCGAACACCAAAAAGGGTTCTTTTGATTTGCTCCAGTTTAACTGGCATATAATTCCTACTGAAATGTTGAAATATTAATGCACAGTAGTTACAAAGATGAAAATATGCGCACAGATATCCAGTGACGCTCCGCTTTATAGCCGTTACTTGTTACAGTTAAATATCTCCAGCAGCAGCTGACTGATTCTCAAGCAGTTTTTCCAGGGAACATCGACTCATCAAATAGAGTAAAATAAACCTCCTCATGCCTTCAACACGGCTCATGAAAAAGCGAGTTAGCATTTCCCTGAAAAGACGGACGTCGCACAAGTGAGAGGATGGCGGAACATCTGCCCGTTATTCGGCGACCCACTGATGAACTCCCGTAGACCCTTGTGTGCATACTTGAACTGTGCCGTCACTGTTTAAGCCTCAGCAATCTGTTTAATGTCCAGTCCTATTTCCGTCTCTATCTCCAGGCTGGAAAAGCAAAAGGAAACCAGCTAGCGACTTTCATCACAAAGGACGGATTAAAATGCAACAGGGTGTTGAAAGAGGGATTAGTGTGCCTGCACATGTATGCTTCTGTCCCCGAGAGAACAACCAGTACTGAGAGTGGATTCATTGATGGACTGTTTTCATTCTGTAGAGTAAAAATAGGATGCCAGCATGAACTCGCTTTGAGCACCTTTCTGTCATCTGTGACTGAGTTCTACACGGTGCTCGTGTGGCCCGCGTGTATACCTGAGACCATGAGGATTTCGGCCCGTCAATGCAAGGAGAAAATGAGAAAAACTCTGAAAAGTTCATTGTTTTTCTGGATCACAATATAACGTGAGTCGTAACCCGGCGGACGGAGGGCTGAAGTGACTCGCTCCATCTGCGCCCTCTCAACTGCTCTGCTGATGTCACCGGGGCGGCGAGACATTGCGTGGATGCGGCAGCAGATGGTCGCGGATAACCACAGACACCTCGGTGCGTATGCGCAAACGCGTCACCGAAAGCAAATCGAGAAGCACGTGGGAACCTGACACGTCGGTCACAGTTCAGCCGGCCCCCACGTTTCAATTGAAAAGTCAAGCGTGTGGTTGCAATTTAGCAGTAAACACGAAGCGCTTCTGGATCCTCCCAGAAATGAAGCCACTGTTGTCGCCGTCGCTTTTCTTGCCGGCCTGTTCTAACACGCTCGAGGCGGCAGGCTGCGTGTGCGCCGGAGGGAGACAAAGACGGCGAGAAGCACAGGCGCGAAATGTCCCCGCGCTCACACGTCAGTGCACGGACGCAGGGTTCACATCTCGCATGATGCCGCGGGCTTCCGGTTTAGAGCTCTGTGTGTGTATCTGTGTGTAGGTGTGCGTGCGTGTGTGTGCGTCGGCCTCATACCATGTGAAGCGCTTCCACTTTTCATTTTGAGAGGGGAAGTCAGGACTTGTTTTTACTGAGAAGCAGTTTAAGTTCAAATCTGAACAAAAATGAGATCTTGAATTTGACTTTTCACTCTTCTTTAAAAAACGAGTTTCTATTTCTTTGATGTTAACTGCGACTGTCTGGATTTTGTTTGATCATTCAGACCAAACATTGCTAGCTACAGTATTTAAAAGGGAAATGATGGGATTAACTTCTTTTATAGGTGTGTATTTTTTTATCGTACGGGACAACTATATATATCTCGGGGGTATTTGTCAGTTAAAATGATGAGTACTAGAAAATCACTTGGAAATTGTATGAAGCAATTTACCGGCCTACAAAAACCACAACTTAACCGCTATAGATGTATTATTATGTTTCGATATGACGTGTAACGTTACTGTTATAACTCCTTGTGCCTTGAAATAAGTTTCCCCGCTGTGAGCAAGTTTAATGAAAGTTTATTCATATCAAATGTAGTGCATGTTCAATTTGCATCACATTCTACAACAAAAAAGAGGCACTGTGGGTCACACAAGTCACCCGTCAGGGGGGAGATCAGGTGTGCAGCTCTTCAGATGGAGGACACGCGACGGCAGAGATGACTTATAAATAAAGCTTCACTAAACGTCTCCCTCCAAAAAACAAACTAACATTGAATTCACAGCTCACGTTCTCTGTAGGAAGATGATGCTGCCACCATGAAGAAGGACTGGAAGGTCCTTACCGAGCATCAACACTGAGACCCTTCCTTCTGGCCCCTAATCCCTTTTACCCCGGGACCTGCACTCTGCAGGTGTGTGTGTGTGTGTGTGTGTGTGTGCGTGTGTGTGTGTGTGTGCCATTTGGTCCAAAACTTTCTACCATCTTTCCTAACAGGAAGCCACAAAACCAGCCCTTGATGACACATGTCAGTAGTTTAATCGTCTCTGTGGGATTTCTGCACAGCAAGAAACCAAAACTGCCCCCTTTCATCTCAGCAGCCCTCTCAAATCCTGTGTGTGTGTCTGTGTGTGTGTGTCTGTGTGTGTGTGTGTGTGTGTGTGTGTGTGTGTGTGTGTGTGTGTGTGTGTGTGTGTGTGTGTGTGTTGTGTACACTACGTGCATGCAGCTTGATTTACTGCAGCATTTTGGAGTATGATGTATAAAGGGGATTTCGCCGGTGGGTCACAACCTATTTCAACTCATTGTGCTCTTTCTCTGTCACACGCACACACACACACACACACACACACACACACACGCACACACACACGATGGAGCTCCCCGTGCCTTCCCCCTCCATCCGTATAAGGAATCCATAAAACAAGGAGAATAATAAGGAGGATAAAAAGTAAAGTAAGTAAAAAAAAAAAACAGTCAGACAAAAGGAGAGTACAGTCTAATACACGCGCGCGCGCGCGCGCACACACACGCACACCTGTTCCTCTGACTTTCAACGATGCTGTTTGACACATGTGAGACTTCCAAAAGCTTGGAAGCCAGTCCAGATGTGCTCCGCTAACGTTACGTCACGCATTAACGGACACCGTCACCGATGGGTCTCCCACTGCTCGGAGGGGAGACCCGCGAGTCTCGCCCTCATACCTGCACGGGGGGAGAGGGGTGAGAGTGGGGGGGGGGGGATGCTGGCCTCCGGCCGTTCCGCGCTTACCTTTATAAAGTCCGGCCACACGCGCCGACGCCTCTACCGGCGAGTCGCTAACGCCGGGACACCATAAGTTACACGTCCGCCACCGCGCGGGGAAGAGCGCGTTGCCTTTTCAAGCGCGAGCTCCAGGTGTGCGCGAGCTGATGAAAGACGTGGAATGCCAGCCGAGGGAAACGGCTGAAGCTCTCCGGCCGCGCGCACCGGCGGACAGTTTCGGTGTGACAAGGAGTCTGTCGGCGCGCCCAACACCGCCGCTCGATGTCAGAACGCCGACCGAGCGACCGGCTGCCCGTCGCGCCGCCCAGCGGCCGCACCGAGTCACCGCAGGCGGGCCAGATGTTGGTCGCGCGGGAGACGTCGGAGGCGTTTGTCGGTAGTTGTAGCAAAGACATCCCATCGGGTCATGCTAAAGGCCAAACATGCACATGTGTGCATACATGCATATTATAATATTAGAAGTTGTATTTGTTTATCGTCTCCTCACTGGTCCATTCACTTGTTAATGTGTGAGTATTTTAAAACAGCACTAGACTTCAGAACTAAAAGTAAAGAAGTGTATAACTACAATATATAATTAGGTATTATATAAACATCCATGTTTAGTCTGCTTCTCTGCATCATTGGCTGAACAGATGAGCAGGTGAAAGTTGGGTAATTTCCAGTCAGCTGCCTGTAACTGCCTGCTGCTCAAACACACACGCATGAACAAACAAGGACACATTCAATCCTATTTCTAACCGTCTCAAGATTTGACCTATACCCAATATGAAGGGGTCATTTAAAGTGTGATCATTGTTGCGTTTGATCACTATTGTTTAATTCTAGGTGTTTTAATCGGATTGTTTGACAGTTTAGTTTATATGACCTCACCGTGAATTTCTAACATACTTGCTCAAAGGAAATGCATGAGGGCTACATGTGGAAAGATATACGTGTCATTTAGAAAAGGCTTCACACCACCTTCGGTCTTAGCTGAAAACTCTCTCCCCACACAGCCCACAGCCCCCCCTGTGATGGCTCCATCCGACCACCGTCCCTCATTGCTGCGATCACCACCAAACGTTCACTCAATGCAACATTGTGGTCGTCATATGTGAAAAGGGGGACAAAGGAGGATCCTTGTGGTTATATATCGGGCTCCATACCTGGCCGGGTGTTTCTGGGCGAGGTGGGGATGAATTTCGGCTTTTGATGCGGTGATGAAAGAATAAAGGATGTAATTGTTGTCTTAGGGTGTGCAAACATTTTGGCCTCTGTATCAAAGTGAAAGTCATCACTTATTTACAGTTCAACCGTTGGCCCCAGGAAGAGGTCACAGCTCGATTCAGAAGCTCGACTGAATCAACAGTCAGAGCATTTGACTCATTTTAGAAAACACTAACCGCAGCACACATTTGTTGCTGAACCCCTTTGACCTGCAGTGCTGAGTTTGCTGCTTAAGTTCAGCTTGTCATGTTTTCAATCCAATGGAAGATATGTACAGTATTTAGATTTGCTTTAATCATTTCTTAATTAAAGGATATAATTCTTCATGAAGACACTAAAAGTTTTAAAATCACAAAGTTTAAGTGGAGAAATAATTAAAGTGAAAATCATTATAGCAAAGTTGACTTTGTTGACATTCTAATCCTGCAGGGGAGGAATTGTTAAATAAAAATAATTCATAATTCTCTTAATAATAATAATAACTTGTGAACTTTCTATGTGAAAGTGAACATTCTAGAATGAATGCATGCAGCGGTTTGCAGACACAAACCACATTTCGTCATGTGACCTGTTTAGCTGGAAATGGCTGGTTAGCTGCAGCCTTCATATACATACAGGAAGCTCTGCAGGCAAACTGCTGTACACCTATAATGAAATACGTGTTTCATCAAGTATTCGGTGCGTTTTTGGTTTCAATCTCAAAATCCTTTTGTGCCAGTTCTGCCTTCAGTGTGTTTAGCAGATTGGCAATTCCAGAGTTCCAATTTATATAAATATACTCACACACAAATTCTGCTGGGGGCACAAAGCCAAACTGAAGTATTACAATCCTGTCAGAACAACTTAACTTAAATGTGTTTGCTAAGTTTTTTATGTTTTTTAGGGTATTTTTTAGGCCCTTAAAAGCGCGTTCGTTGCTGATGGCGAAGGATGCATCTCAGGTACAGGTTCCCCGCTGCTGACAGTCGACCACCTCTGTTGTTTAACATTGGAGAGGCTTTGTTCGATCAAAAGCGGGTGTTGCTAGATAGAAATGGAAAAGGTGAGCTTTAACCGAAAGTGGACAGACATTCTACCTGTTTTAATAATCAAATATGTGTTAATATTGTTACCAAACACATAATCAAACTACATAAACACATTTTACGAAAAAAATAAAAAAGAATACATCTCACCTTTTATTTCACTGGGCCCTGACGATGTTCTTGAGTTCCCAGCAACTTGAACTTCAGCACCACTGTAATTCAAGCAAAACCATTTATCCATGTGGTATTAGTGATAAACTTGCCTGCCTCCTACTGGCGAAAATCAGGGTTGTAATCTGGTTGTCTGATCTGGAACCAGCAGACCTATGTGCTCATGCTCACACAATGTTTCTCATGGTATCTTAGCTGTTTAACTCCAATTTCATTTATCTGTAAAAGAAAGTATTACTTTACACATTGTAGTGCTGCTCTTTAACAACAAACTGCTGCTACATTCTCCCTTTACATGTTGATCCGTTCTTCCATGGAATAGATTAAACTAGACTGCATTTATTTTATGTCCAGGTTGGATGAAAAGTAAAGTGAGAAAGTGTAATCGGTGGACAACAAGAGTTAAATAAGAACTAGGAGCAAGGAGTCCACCATGTTGCACCGCCATGTTTCTACGGAAGCTCAGAGCGGACAAACTGGCTCTAACACGACGCCTGCGTTTTCGCATCATCTGAAGGTGGGTGGTTACTGAAACCAGTCGCAGAGTATTAAAGGCCGGAGTGTTGGTAAGTTACAGCTGCTGATTTATTCTTCAGTTTATCCCTGAAGGCAGATGTTAGCAGATGTGATGGGTTATTTTGTCCAGTGGGAAATGAGCTCTGGTTTATTCTCTGCAGAGCAACAACAACATTCAAGTTAAATCAACCGTTACCAGACATTGTGTGTGGTAATGAAAGGAAATCAGATATGCGACTAGAAAGGCTTCCTCAGCAGATGTGTCCGCATCACCACAGCTGTATTGTGTGATTGAACTACTGCTTGAAGTAGAACAAGCACGTGCCAGTCCTCCCCTTGTTCACATGTTGCATAATCATTACAATCAATATAACTCTCCTTACATTGCTGTCGGTTTGAATAAAATGAAGATGACCCACAAAAGGTTTGTGGTTGTTTCTGTTTTCACCGCACGCCACATTTCTCTCAACCTGCAGTATGATTTATTCTGGCGGTTCATGTTAAATCAACCATTACCAGATATTGTGTGAGGTAATGAAAGGAAATTAAATATGTTTCTAGGGTCAGAAAACTGTCATTCAACAAAGCTGATTGAGTAACACGGAGTAAAAAGAACAAATAGAGCTTTCTGAATTCAGTTTAAGATGTTAGGGATCAATTATGATTTGAAGCACAGTATTAACAGTAATAATACTGTTTCAAACCATATAAATACAGTATTTGATCTCATTGTGGGTTTTTATGACGACAAACAAACCTTTAAATTGTTACACCAAAGTAAATATATAACCTTTGGAGCTTTGGATGATTTACTAACTTCTTTGATTATATCACTGATGGTCTCAGCTGGGCTCAGTGCTCACGGAGCTCCTCACTTCTCAGTGAGTGTTCGGATGAGTTATCGTTCCTTTATTTTTTCCTTTTTAAGAAATGCGATCCATTTTGTGGATCCATTCAGTTTTCTCCAAGAATTCTCCTTTCAGAAAAAATAAATCCGTTAAACTCTCCATAAAAACATCTGCACTTCTTTGCATTGACTCATCAGCAGATGTTTCTTCACAGGAAACAACGTGGGCCGGCCTGTGGAAGAGCTCCTCAGCCAATCAGGACCCCCCCCCGCCCCTCTACTCCTCTCTGCAGACGAAAACCAAGTGGCCCCCGAGGAGGTTTTTCAAACGTCTCTCTGCCAGCCAGCTTGGGTTTCCATTTGTGCAGCAACAACCGCGATGAAAGCCTTCGTCCTGATCAGCATGCTGGCGGCCGCGGCGACCTCGGAGGCCGTAAGGACAACTTCCACACAGCCGTACTGAAGGGTTGCATTTATTTTATACTTTATTTTTATACCTTTTAGGTCTTATCAAGGGAAACAAGACAACAGGCGGTTTCTGGTTTCTCTCCCCGCTCCTCCTCCTCCTCCTCCAGGTCCTTTAAAAGCTCAGGTAAGAATCCCTACCTTTGCCTTCGCTCCTCCTCGGCCCAGCCTCTGATGAAGCGTGACCCTCTCCCTGTGGTGCAGGAGGCGTCTGTCTGAACGGCGGCAGCTCCGTCCCCTCCCTGGCCTCCGGTGACCACCTGTTCTGTTTGTGTGCCGACGGGTTCCAGGGGAGCCGCTGTGAGACAGGTGAGACGCCGCAGCCGACGGGAGCGCATCGCATTCCCTTTCTTTTCACCGGAAGCTTCCACGCTGTTCCCACGCAGTGGACGGAGCCGACTGCTACGAGGGCCTGGGCCTCTTCTACCGAGGCACGCAGTCCAGGACGGAGAGCGGGCGGACGTGTGAGGAGTGGGACTCGAACACCCGGGAGCGCTTCATGGCTGCAGACGTGTATTCAGGGAGGCACAACTACTGCAGGTGGGTGCTATCGTGTAGCTGCTGAAGGCCTCGACGCCTCTCTTAGATACTACCAAGACCGTAGAGTTGTTGAGCCACTTTTTGTTGTTTCTTTTTGTCTCTTTGCAGCTTTTATTTGTCTTCGTTTTCCCTTCCTGGTATTTGTTTTGTGGTCCTTTCCATAGTCGGAAGTGTCTGTTTTTCATAAAGAGCCTGAAGAGAGAGAGCGTCACCGCTCAGCTTTTGCTTGAAGGTGTTTGATTCCACATCAGAGTGACAGCCCAAAGAGCTGTTTGGGCAGCCCAAACAGCCCATTATCTTCTATGATTTATGGAAAGTTTTCATTTTAAACCATGTAATATCTTGCCCTCACTTGTTTTTTTTGGTGCGATTGACTCAATGTGCTTGTCAGGAATCTGCTCTACAAGCGGCGTCCCTGGTGCTTCGTGTGGGAGAACCGGCGGCTGGTTTGGGAGTACTGCCGCGTTCCTCGCTGCGCCCGCCAGTTGTGTGAGTACTTCCTCTCTTCCTCCTCACTGCGCTCCTGTGGAATCTAAGCCAATCAGTGCTGCTCTCTTTCACCTCGTAGTTCCACCCCCCCCTGCGCCTGCTGCCCCCACGGAGCCGCTTCCAGGTGACCACCGGAAACCGCTGAAGTCGCCGCTCTTTCATTTTCATGCTTTTGTCCCTTTCAATTGCATTGACCTTTGCCCCCCCCCCAATGCAGCCGCAGAGTCGACATGTGGCCTGCGCTCCAGGAGAAAGCAGCTGAAGATCGTGGGAGGAACCGTTGCAGCTGTGGAGTCCCACCCGTGGGTCGCTGCCATATTCTGGCGCGGCAGGTCCAAGGAGAAGGTGTTCCGCTGCGGGGGGAGTCTGATCTCGGCCTGCTGGGTGCTCACGGCGGCCCACTGCTTCCCTGACAGGTGGGAAGGGGAGTCGGACAGGGAGCAGCTGAGACGAGGGAGCCGCGGCTTGTTGACAGGTCTCCTGCTGTGACTCCCGCGTTTCAGATCCAGCACCAAACCGCGGCGCTTCTCTGTGGTCCTGGGGAAGAACGCCATGAACGAGACGAACGCGGCCGTGGAGCAAACGTTCCGGGTGGAACAGATCATCCTCCACGAGGGGTACGACAACTCCGCGGAGAACTACAACAACGACATCGGTGAGAGCACGGATACATATAGAGGCTAAAACGACAGCAAGAAACAAAAAGACTAGAACGAGAAACAAAGCAAACACTACAAGAAAATGACTCAAAATCAAAACTCCATTGAGACAAAATGGCCACAATGAGACAAGGAAAACTCAAAGGAGATGCAAAACAACTACAGATGATACATATTTAATGACTAGAAAGAAACATTAGATGACTACAAAGAGACACAAAACCACTTCAATGAGTGTCGAATTGAACACAAACAGACAAGACTTGAAATATGCGCAAACCATCTAACGGAATAAATAACCACAAAACAATTACAAGGAGAGGGATTTGTGACAACAACAAAACTGCAAAACATCCACAAACCACATAGAAAACAACAATGAGAGACTCAAACCGACCACGCAGAGACGATGGATCACTGAGTGAACGGCATTAATAAGCCAAATGTGCGGCAGCTCTGCTGCAGCTGAAGGCCAGGCGGGGGAGGTGCTCAATAGAGAGCGACTCGGTGAGGCCCGTCTGCCTGCCGCCGCCCGGACAGAAGCTCCACCCCGGGTTCACCTGTGAGGTCACCGGCTACGGGAAGGAGAACCAAAGTTAGTGCTCTCCGTGCTCCTCACTGTAATTATCCTCATGAGCCTTAAAAAGCCTAACAGTGCCCCCCATAGGTCTCTGGTACAACTCCCCGGTCCTCCGGGAGGCTCAGGTGAACCTCATCGCCGGAGACGTGTGCCGCCAACCCGACTATTACGCAAGCCTGATCAGCGACAACATGTTCTGCGCCGGCCGCACAGACTGGAGCCGGGACGCCTGTGAGGTATTCTCCACAAGTCCCGACTGGGCGTTTGCTCACAGGATCGAGTCGTCTGGTTTCCTTTAATGCCGCTCCTCCCTCCCGCCCCCCCAACAGGGAGACTCCGGGGGGCCTCTGGTGTGCGAGGTCGGCGAGCGGCTCTTCCTATTCGGAGTAATCAGCTGGGGCGACGGCTGCGCCAAGGAGAAACGACCAGGCGTCTACACCCAAGTGACCAACTATAACTGGTGGGTGGAGGAGAAGACGGGGCTGTCGTCCGTCACCTCCGGCGCCATGTTTCCTGAGAAGTGAAGACCCGAAACGGCCACAACTTCCTGCTAGCAGGTCTCGTTGGCTTGGCTTGTTGTCATGGGAACATCACCGGTTGGTTTGTGGACTGAGGTCATGAAGCCTTGAGTTCTGCGTTTCCCGTATCGCAGCCGTTGACATCTAAAGTTGCTCCCCCTTAAGTATCTCCCGCTTTATGGTCGGTTTGACTCTAAATGGACCATAAGTTACTAAATGAACGTCATGCTGTAGTGAAGAGAAAACTAGAAGCGTTCGCGATTGAAACGATAAACTGATGTTTACAATGTTTATTGAGGGAATAAATCAAGAGAGAAGCAGCAGAGGAGTCTCCCTCTGGTGGACATTAGAGAGAATGCAGCTTTAAGACACTTCAGAAGTCGATTAATGTTGTACAGCCGCCATTGACTTCACCCTTACGTCAAGAGGCCACTTACGCACTTCGGGTTTGTGGTCTGCACGCGTAGAAAAGGTGGCTTGTTAGCGTATTAGCTGGTTAGCTTGTTTACTTTCATCTACAATAATGTAAAATAGTTTGTAAACAACTAAACATAACACTGATATGTTTTTGACATATTTTCTAAGCTTTGTATTATATATATATATGAATTTAATTTTAGTACATACAATATTTAGTATCTTTTATATTGCAATCTTTAAAGATATAGGATATATTTTTGTATTTCTTCGATTCATTTTTGTAGATTTTCTTTGCAGAATGTGTTCATATATCTGCCTTTTTCTACATTTTTAGCCAGAAATATTGGATGTAATTTCAAAGAGTAATCACCACAATATCTACAAACAAATGTTGAAATTGTAATTGTAATAAATATGCATGAAAACCTAAACCATTAATTAATTTTCCCTGTTTAGAAGAATGAAATTATTTTCTATTGTGTTCTGGATTTAATTATTTTTTTATGCTGTTAAGCTAAAAACAGGCTCATATTATTAAAAGCTTGTTTTAATGCATCAATTTTGTGTTTAACACAAAAGACCAGATTGGAAATAACTCTTCAGTACTTGTGTAAAACTGTACAAATATCTGACCTGAAATTAATGACTCTGTAACTTCAGAGACTTAGGGCCCTTTCATGATGTTTCTCAAGCTGTGTTTAATGTCCCTCTGTTACTTAATAAAGCTCTATTAAAGGATCATAAAACTCTCAATTGTTTTGTAATGCTGTAAAGCAAATGACAAGCAAAAATGGTAAACGCTTTGTTGGACGTTTATTGAAAAATCAATATATATTTCTATAGTGAATGTGTATACATAAAATATATCAAAAGGTATACGTATATAAACAAAGAATAAAGACGAAACCATACAGAAGGTTTTGTGATTCAATTTGACCACAAGATGGAGTTATTGCAGTAACAGTGAAACACAACAGACTCTCCTGTCAGACGAATAAAGATGTGCAGAGGTCAAAGACCACCAGCGCACATTGATTTAGATTTTTTCATACAATAATCCAACAGAGATTCGGGGGTCAAGTCACTGACTCAGCAGGTAGTTTCATTTGGTTGTTTTCCTTCTAGTTCAATAAATAATAAATGGTTAATGTCAGTCTGCGTAGTGACAGTTGACTAAAATGTACTTTATGTGACGTCCTAGTGAAGAAATTCTGGTCCATCCTTTAGCGGATGGAAAGTACAGCCACATTTTCATAAAACCTCTGTAAGAGAAGGGTCCTAGCTTTGGTAGGTTGGTGCATTTGTTTTTTTGTCTGTGCACCTTCGGGAATCCGACTCTTTGGGATGAAGTTGCTTTTGCTCGTTGGACTGGATGAGGGAGCGGCGATAGCGAACGCTGGTTCTAGAACCGGGAACCGGTAGAACCGGGTAGAACCGGTAGAACCGCAGCACAGGCCGGTTCCTCCTGTGAGACTCGGAGTGGAGACGTTCCCATTGCATCCATCTGCCTTGCAAAGGATTGTGGGTCGGCATGTTTGCTGGCAACCTGCTAACATCCTGGTATTATTGGAGTTCTGCATTCTACACACTTTGCATTGTGACGGACTAAATCCATTTCTGGTTTATTAGATATTTTAGAATATCTTTTTTTTGATACTCACGTGCTTCAGTTATTCAAACTAGAAGTACTACGGGACTATTTTATTATATTTGACTGAAATATTGAACACAAAATCAAAAGTAGTATCAGAATTGTATTCATTTTGTGGTAGCCTCTAGTAATCCGTCCACGTGTCCTTCATCACCTTCCTTCATCCCACACGGCAACGAGTTCCTCAAAGCAGAAAGTAGACGTCTGTTGTTTCAGGTTTTTACTCATTCACCAAACAACCGAGCATGTAAGAAATCCATCAGAAGAAACAACGTGCCCTTTCATAGGAACCAGTTTGTTCTCTAAAGTCTGACGTGGGTGTGGAGGCAACTTTCTTAATGTTTTCAGACATTCAGGTATTCTGAGGACTCACCTGTTGTACACCTGTGAGAGGAGAACCCAACGTCTCCTGAGTCTTATTCACTGACAGCTTTAATCACGCATCCACCCACACACACACACACAAACATACATACTCACCCACTGACACACCTTCTGTTTAAGGTGTGTCTGTACCTGTGGGGGGAGGCGGGACTTCACACACGTCTCCAAACCGAAGCCCGACCCGTTTTCAGAGGACGCTCTGCCATCCCGTGTGTCACATAAAGCAAAGTAAGTACATTTGCCTTCAGATAAATAGGCGTTATTCAATCATTTTAGAAAAAAACAACAGGTAGTGGTAACAGTGGTAGATTGAAGTCTGTTATAATCTCCAATTAAAGATGCTTCTGGCCGTTGAATTGTGTGCTGAAGAGACCTTTGTTGTTCCCGGTTGTGTCGTGTCTCACATTGATCGTTGGTCCCCATCAGGCTTCAGGGAGACTTTCTAAATCAACCACAAGTTACATTTGAGTTGATTTGAGTGCTTTCCCGTTCCCTGTCCACAGCTGTCGTCTTCGCCACCATGTCTGAGAATGCAGAGTCCCACTCGCACACCATCACCACCAACCGCAACTGCACGGTTGAGATCACCAATGTCAGCTCCGTCTTCTGCCTCGTCAACCCCAAGTAAGAGCCGCCGAGGATCGAGGGTCCACCCGCCGCCTCTCTCTGTGCATGACCACATGACTGACACATCATGTGATACCTGAAGTACTTTTTCTGGAGTATTCTGTCCACTACTTTACTTCATTCTTGAGGGAGGTTAAAATGACTGACTTTGCACAGTGACTACGGGTGGATCAAAGTTGATTTTGAAGTTGCGTCAGTAATGGATGTTTTTAATAATTATGTGGCATTGTTTACATTTTTTTCCTTGTCTTAAGCCCAGCCATGATGTTCTTCATGAAACTAATTAAGGGTTTTTGTTGCCTGAAACATGTGTTATAATGATGCTTTGAATGTCCTTCCAATGTTGTGATGTTTATTTATTCTGTTTCAGCCTCAGATGTGTAAAATAATGCAAAACTTCATTAACCCGGAGAAAAGTGTAGCAAAGTAAAAATATATTAAAACAGATTATTATTATTTTAGTCTCATGACCCCTCAGAGTTATCTGGTGATCCTGTGGAGGGGCTCCACCCTCATGCTGGGAACCACTGCAATAAACTCCATAGGGGCCTATCTTTCTTTCTGCAGAACCAGAACTGGTTTTAGAGTTTAAGCCCATTCATCATATTATATAAATATATGTATATATATATACATATATATATATATTTCACTCGAGCAGGATTCTACAGGTATCACAGCCCCAGTGCAGTAGCTGAATACTTCTACGCTCCCCCCCCCACAGGGTGCACATGGAAAGCGGCTTCGTCTACAACCCGCCGCAGCCGACCCTGCGCACCGCCAAGACCGAAGTGTGCTCCTTCACCAAGGACGACAACACGGCGTCGGGCGCCGTGGGGGTCATGACCTACGAGCTGTTCGACATGCAGAGACGCCACTGCAACGAGATCGTCGCCATCATGTTCTCGGTGCCCTTTGACTACAGCTTCTACAAGAACTGGCTCGGCGTGGGCATCTTCGAGCACACACACCCCTGCGACGGCAAGTTGTTCGACCAAATGTACAAGGGCAAGGACTTCACCAACTTCGTGCGCAGCGAGGCCAACGGCTCGGGGGTGACCTATCGGGGCCGCATGGTGGACGTGAGGGCGTGCATGTCTGATGAGGGCAAGGCCATCATTAAGCTGGAGCTGTACGACAAGATGGGCAGATGAAGGGCGTCACGAGTGCGTTTGTGTCGTTCACGTCATGTACGGGCGTTTTAAACAAATAAAAAAACCTCAATGAAGTGGATTTCTGGTCTTTGGTGTTTCTTTGTGTGTCATTAAATTTGACTCATCTCGGGCTCTTCAGCAGGTAGAACATGAATCGAGCTGCACGTCGGCCTCTTCATGCAGACCGTTTAGACCACAGAGATTAAAGGCGCGGTGCAGAACGAGACAAAGATCTCATTTAACTGAGATCTTTGTAAAAACAAACAAATACCACAGTGACGGGTCAGCCGGCTGCACCCTTAGTTCCTCAGGAGACAATCGTGAGACTGAGAACCACGGGTGGAGGTGTGTCCTCTGTGGGTGGTGACAGTTTTTTTGGGGGGGGTGAGGCCACTGAGGAAGATGTGTCTGCTGTGGGAGGTGACGTTTTTTATCGTGGGTGAAGCTTCAGCTGTCGTAAGTTCCCCAACAAGAGCGAGTCCTGTGTTTCCGATCCGGCGTCGAGCGAGCAGCACACCTTTGACAGGTAAGCCCTCTCTTCTTTCGCAGTGAAATAGAATATAGATGATAAGTTTAGGCGTTCCCAGTGTGGATTCCTGTTTTTTATTAACTCCACACTCCTTAAACATCAAATTGCTGGCTGTATTTTGAATGCAATCCTGCTCCGCCGCAGCTTTTTTACCAAGAACAACATGAGTGAATCAGCGGAAGCTTTGGCTGCCAACCTCAAGAGCCGCAGAAATGTGAGCATCGAGATCACCAACCTCACCAACAACTACTGCCTCATCGACCCCAAGTCAGTGATCACATGTCCAGACGACACTACATTCCATATTATAGTTGTACTTTGGTAGATTTTGTGTATTCTGACGTATTCTTGTGTCTTTATAGTATTTTCTAGTATTGAAGTATTTACTACTGTTGTGTAAATGAGTTTCCAGCTATAGTAAAGTAAATCAATCTTTTTCTCTCTCTCTCTCTCGGTCTGTCTTTTAATTCATTTCCTTTGAATGCATAAATTGATGAAGTGCAGCTTGAATAAAACGTTTCTCTCTTTGGGCAAATAAAAAGGGTTTACCTGGATAGCGGCAACGTCCACAGCCCCCCCCAACCCACCGTGCGCCCGCTGAAAACCGAGGTGTGCAACTTCAGCAAGACCAGCGCCAAGGCCACGGGGGCGGTGGGCGTCCTGACCTACGACCTGTTCGAGAGGCGTAGCAACAGCGCCAGAGAGAAAGTGGCCATCATGTTCTCCGTGCCCTACGACAACAACATGTACAAGAACTGGTTGGGCCTGGCGATCTACCCGCAGGACAAGGAGTGCAACGAGGTGTTGTACAAGGAGATGTACTACGAGAAGGAGCCCAAGGGCTTCGTCAGGCAGGAGGCGCATGGCTGCGGCCTCACGTTCGAGGGCCAGAGCTTGGACATCAAGGCCACCATGTCCCCGTTGGGCCGGGCCATGCTGAAGGTGGAGGTGTGGGACAAGCTCTTCACTCCCGTGGGGCAGCAGCACCTTTGAGCCGGTCGTTTATTTTCCTTTCGATGAAGGTATCCGGTTTGATGTGCGCGCTGTGATTCATTCATGCAATAAATCCAGTGTGGTATGAAAAAGAAATGTGGGTCTTATGTGATTATTACAAAAACGATGAAGATATTTATGAAGACACTGTTTCAAATACAGAACCAGAGATTAAACACATTATTTGGTAGAAACATGGAAGATACATGATGAGTTGGAGGTCTGGTGTTACTGTTGAAAGACCAATAAAACCTGAGTTGCAGAACATGTGTGTCACAAGGTCACCACCTGGTGGTCACCACGAACATGGGAGGCTTCAGGAGACCCAACCTTCTCCTCTGGCGTCACCGCGCGGTTCAAGGTAAACCCGACGTTAAAAAGAGCCGGTTTCAAAGGATCGAAAAAAGAAGATTTAGAGTTCTCTTGTTCACTTTCTTGCAGTCAATTAGATTAGAAAACGGGCACCTGTAAAAGAGAGAATATGAAGCTACAGCCAGTAGCTTAGCTTAGCATAAAGACTGGGTGAACAGTATGAAAACCAAAGTGTTAAAAAACTAGTTTTACACAGCCAGGTGTTTATGCTATGCTATGCTACGCTAAGCCAACCGTCACATGGCTCCACCTTCATATTTAACTTTTCTCGTCCAAAATTGTATTGATATTTTTTGTTTGCCTGCATATATTGTTTTTATTGTTGTTTTTTTATCAGAATTACTCAATAGTTGTAATAATTTTAATGAACTATTTGGCCCCGTAGAGCTGAGCTAGTTTTGAGAATGGTTAATATCATACATGTTTGTAATTACTTAGTAATAGTAAAATGTGCTACACATACACACTTTGCATTGCACTGTACTTCAACTTAATTCAATTATATTAGGATTAGCATCGTGAGACCATAGCGCTGTAATAATGTATTGAGAACGTGTTGGTGTCAGTCTGATCCCGAGCACTGCTCATGAAAGACGCTGACGTCAGCACCGAGTCGCTCCTTCAGATGTTCCTCCAGGGTTTTCAGAGACATTCTTCTCACGTCGTAACCCCTGAACTGTTTCTTTGCCTCCCGGCTGACGGGAACGATCTCCTCGGTGCTGTTGCGGTCGTTGCGTCCGATGGCGGCGTGCGTGGGGAAGGCCTCCCTCAGCTCCTGCGGCAGGCTGTGGTTGTAGTCCGGGCAGCAGTAGGCGGACCACATGTACTCGGGCACGGCCACGCGGCGGTCCCCCAGCCAGTGGCCGTCGCTGCGGTACGGGATGACGCCGGTCACCACGTGAGCCTCCCCGAGGCAGAAGGTCGCCAGGCTTTTGTTGACGTTGTTTTCCAGGTCCTCCCAGGGCCCGTCGTTGGAGCCCGCCTTCTGGGGGACCACGTTGGTGAGGGTGAAGGTGGCGGCGCGGTCCTGGTGCATCTGGTGGTGGAGGCTGGGGTTCAGGTGGCCGCGGGTGTAGGTGGAGTTGATGTAGTCCGGCTCCACCGCCTGGCTCTCCACCACGTTCTGATCCAGAGGGCCCGAAGGGAAGGGGATCATGTTGCCCTCGGCTCCTGGGTTGGCCAACTGTTATGGGGGCGGATCAAAAGTGGTTAATGACAACTAGCATAAAATAATGCTAACAGATCTCCGCTCAAAAGGTTTGCAGAGTTCTTTCGGTATCTTACAAATGGTTTCTATTGGCTGCAATTGAGAGAGAAATGATATTATCACTCTTTCTCTAAATGCTGTTTTTAACAGCCGACATTACACAGCTGGAATCAAACCCACTGCCTTTAATTTGAGTACAACAGAACAAGGGGAATAAAATCTAAAAGACACAAGGTTTGTAAAAATAATGGTATAATTTTGGACATCTGCTATTTACCGTAAACACCCGTTGAATTACAGTATTTTCACTAATTACTAAGTTAGGTACCTGGCTTCTTATATTTTCATAGTAGTTTTCCTTATTTATGTTCTCTTTTTAAATGTATTTTGTGCATTCCTTGTTAATGTTTGTACTGTGGTTTTGTAACACAGAATATGCAGAAGTGCACAGGCCTGATTCTGATTATTATATATTTTTTAGATTCAACCTTTGTTCATCCAGTCCCACTGTGATTTAACAATGATATTAGAATATAAATACGTTTTATTTGTTATAGCACCTTTAATACAACACTATTCACACTAGTTTTACAAAGAATAACCTTTTTAGGAAGACAACTTTAAATGGCATTATTTATAACTAAAATACAGAATTTACTCAGAGGGCTGCATAAACGTTTTACACATAGAATAACAAACTACAGACTTAAAACCAAAAGTTGGCATCAAAATGAATTTGCAGTGTTCAGTAACAGTGCCAGAATATCAGTGATTAAATAATGCTAAAACTTGTTAATAATGCTAATAATAACAATACATAATAATGTGGTGTCTGTGGCTCACAACAAGATGGCCGAAGTCTTTTCAAACTTTTCAATCAACACCTCCTTTTAATCCGCTCACCTGCGGCTCGAACATCCAGGAAGGGGTGGGCCTCTTTCCCGCTGGCGCAGAGTACAAATACGCCGAGAACCACGGCGAGCGGCGCGGCCGGCTGTACAGCGTGGCGAAGCGGTACTCGTTGTGATATCGTTGGCAGACGGGGGACCCCGTCAGACCTTTAGGGGGCCAAGACTTGTAGAAGACCTGCAGGCAGGGGGCGAAATCCCCAACGTCGGCCTCGCCCACGGAGCACCACGCGGCCACCAAGACCAGCGGCAGCAGAGCGCCGAGCGGAGACATGGCAGCAGCCGACCTACGGAGGGGAGACGCAGGAGATGAGTCCACCGGGGCTGTTCTCCTGTAAAGCAGAAGCACGGTCTGCACATTGGTTTCGGTCAAATCCCTTGAGTCAGTCCTCCTGACTGCTGCACGCACAGCAGTTATCACTTCTTCCTCTGACGCACAAAGAGTTGAGTTCAGCAGATCACACTAATACTGTTTAAATGACAAACTATTCAGCGGCACCTTGTTGAGCAGCTTAATGTTTCCTATCCTTTGTGTAGCCCTTGATAAGGCCGTTACTGGCTGTGTTAGGACATTCTATCTCAGAGTAGTAAAGTCGGAGAGTATCAACGGACAGACAAAAGCGTTGTGTAGTTTACTCTCTTTGTAGATGCGGAAACTCTGTCAGGCCATCTAGCTGGTTTCATTTCCCAGTCGCGGGGCTCGGTTTTCACAGTGTGATGTGCTGGAGTTATGTACCTTCAAAACGTGAACAACCCCCAGAGGGAAGGACCTAAATGTCATAAGAAAAAAGTAAAAGTTAAACAGAAGTAATTCACTGGTGTGTGAAACTAAAAACACCACCAAGGACTCACATCTGCTGTCCAATTGCATTTGATCTACCCAGATGCACACAAAGTAGTTTGGTTTAGGGAACAAAACCAAAAACAATTACGTTTGGAACAAAACCAGTAGAACCATCGGAAGTGTTCCATGATCTGTCGTGTTTGAATTTTATGTTTGCCCTTTTTTTCTTGTAAGCCAAAGACGTGTGTTTTTATAAGGAGGTCCATGTTCAGGTTTAATGCATGCAGAACATGGAGTATGAGGGGGAGGGGGAGGGAGGGGCTCTGTGGGAAAGGGTTTTTCCTCGTGTCCCCTTCAAAATACATACTGAAGTCCATTTGCTGTACCACCCTCCCCCAACTCCCTCTCCGCCTTATGTAACACAACAATTGGGATTTGGACTTTGGATTCTTTTCCATGCAGAGGCTGGGCTTCACTTTTCCAGAGCAAACTTTAGAGTTTATTCCTCTCCTGAGATTCAAAGGTAAGTTTTTAACACTTTTGTTTCTTCCACAATGCATCTCACACTAAATGCCAAATAGAGAAATAGAGACAAACTGACAAAGAGAGACTCTGTTTTGCTGCAGGACTCAAAGTGTGCAACTGATCTGCACGAAAGAGTGCAGGATGTTCAGATTCCTTTTCTTCTTCTCAACAACAGGAAACAACTGTTCCTTTGCACGCTATGAATGGAGACTCAGCAAAGCGTTTTTAGCATGTTGGCAAGTTTGTGCTGTCTGCAGATAATGAGATTAGAAAAGGGAACAGCAGGCTTAAGTTATCACAGGCATTCTTCTGGACCCGATTTTCCCTTTCTAAGGCAGGTACTGTGGACGTCCATATTGTAATTTCCCTCTGGTACATAACCATCAAAGGTTTTGGTATTTGAAGATACGTTCCCATCTGGTTTTAATTTATTTTCCTGGCTTAAGCATAACTTTCAATGTACTTGTACATCCTGTTCTCCCGAGGTCCCTCGATGGGGTTCAACCAGGGTGTTTTGCTTCTGCTGGCGAGCACGTCCCTCCTGACGGGCTCCGGTGTGCTGGCCGGAAAGATTCTGGTGTTCCCGGTGGACGGAAGCCACTGGGTCAACATGAACCTGCTGATCCAGAGCCTTCACTCCAGGGGCCACGAGGTCACCGTGGTCCGCACGGCCACCAGCTGGTACGTCAAAGAAAACGCTCCGCATTACCGCTCCCTCACCGTCACCCTGCCGGGAGCCATCAGCATCGAAGAGGAGGACTTCTTTGTGACCTTCCTGGTCAAGATGCTGGCGATTCACAAAGAGGGCGCGTCGATTAGCGGCTTTGTGAAGTTCTACTGGGAGATGCTCGGCACGCTGTCGAACATCCACCGACAAGCAAGCTTGTTGGCCGTGGAAATGTTCGAGAACAAGACTCTGATGCAAAGTATCCGCAACACCCAGTTCGACGTGGTTCTCCTGGATCCGGGGCTGCCGGTTGGAGTTCTGGTGGCCCATGAACTGAAGCTGCCGACTGTTTTTAATGTGAGGTGGATCACCAGTGGAGAGGGACATTTTGTTGTGGCTCCGTCTCCAACGTCCTACGTTCCGACGTCGGGATACGCCGCGTCGGATAAGATGAACTTTGCGCAGCGGGTCAAGAACACTTTCCACTATTTCCTCAACACGTGCATTGACAGGTTTATAGTATGCCCTCATTATGACAGACTAGTAGAGAGGTACTTTGGTCCAGATGTGAAGTTCTATCACCTCCTACAAGGTGCCGACATCTGGCTCATGAGGGTGGATTTTGTCTTTGAATTTCCTCGACCCACCATGCCAAACATCGCCTACATTGGCGGTTTCCAGTCAAAGCCTTCCAAGCCTTTGTCGTCAGAGCTGGAAGAGTTTGTCCAAAGTTCAGGAGAGCATGGATTCATCCTGATGTCTCTTGGGACACTAGTGAATGGCCTACCCATAGAAATCACCTCTGAAATCGCTGCTGCTTTTTCCCAAATTCCCCAAAAGGTCATTTGGAGGCATGCCAGTGCGCCGCCCAATAATCTGGGCAACAACACCCTGCTGGTGAAATGGATGCCCCAGAACGACCTCCTGGCTCACCCAAAGATCAAAGCCTTCGTGGCTCACGGTGGCACCAACGGGATCTACGAGTCCATGTACCACGGCGTGCCAATCGTGGGCATTCCCCTCCTGTTTGACCAGTTTGAGAACATCTTGAGGTTGGAGGCGCGAGGAGCCGCCAAGTCGGTGGACGCGACCAAACTCACTCGTGAGAACTTTATGGAAGCGATACAAGAAGTTCTCCAAAATCCCTCCTACAGGAATAACATGAAGCGCCTCTCCGCTCTCCATCGGGACAAACCGATGCATCCTCTGGAAACTGCGCTTTACTGGATTGAGTTTGTCATGCGGCACAAAGGAGCTGCACATTTACGCACAGAGTCTTACAAGATGCCCTGGTACGCCTATTATTCTGTAGATGTTATTTGCTTTTTGGTGGCAGTCTTGTTGATGCTGACAGCCGTCATAGTGGGATCGATACGATTCCTTTGCTTTAGACTGTGCAGGAGGAGAAAAACCAAAAAGGAGTAGCTCACATTGGATTAGTTCATATCAAAGCTTTCTTAAACAGCAGCCATGAGAATGTTCTGTTCTTCAGCCAACTGAAATTACTCAACACCAAAGGGTTGTTTTCAGTAAAAACATCATTGCTTGGCTTAAAATGACTATAGAAATAAACAAAACAAAGCTCAGTAGAAGTACTTTGATGATTGTTATCTAAAACCTCTTCCAACGTAATTAAAAATGTAAATGGGAACTTCTTTTTCAGATATTCATGGTTACCAGATGATCAATAGTCTCACTTTCACTGTTGCGCCACCATGAGGTTACATTACATTACATGTCATTTAGCCGACGCTTTTATCCAAAGCGACTTACAATAAGTGCATTCAACCAAAGGGTACAAACTCAGAAGAACAAGAAACAAGAAAGTGCAATTTCCTCAAATAAGCCAATTTACAATTTGCTATAGACGAGTAGCGTTATAAGTACAATTTAAGTGCTACAATTTGTTAAAACCGGTGCTTGTTGCTGAAATGCTTCGACAACTATTTTGGAAATTTGGTTCAGAAAGAGTCCTGGTTTTACTCGTAATGCAAAAACTAACATAGATTCCCATCAGCTGCATGCTGACATCACCATTAACTATGAGTCATGTTAAAGGTTTACGATTGTATAAAAAACAAAATGTCCCAAAACACACTGAACTACCTTATTTCATATTATATCTGCTTTTACATGGATCAACATTTCAAAATGATTGCTGATACTTTATGTTGTGTATTATCTTCGTAATTGTCACTTAAACAAAGAAATTGCACCATGGCATAACTGAAGAAACCCATACTTCAAAAATAAAAAGTAAAAAGAAGCTTGAGAGAAACAGTTTTTATTTCGTACAATGGAGGAAAGTATTGAACATGTGCACTAACACTCACACAGCAGCACGTATGTATCCACGATAACACACGGAAAAGTACATTTACAACATGAAACTAGAGATACAAGCGTTCTTGTTTGAACATTCTCATTAAACATTCTTCTCACAGATCCATCTGTAAGATTCCTCACAGGAGCCGTCCATCCAGGACCCCAGTGCTTGTTCGCTGGCATCCAGGAGGCCACAGTCTTCTCCTCGGGGGTCGTCCAGCTTCCAGTCATCGGGCTCCGGCCCGAGTCCTGGTCTGCTCAGCCAGAACCTGCAGGAAAAAAGAAAGTCATAGTTGTTTTTTTGCGTATCAAATTATCTGAGAGATACAAAAAATACAAAAAAATATGGACAACAAAACAAACTTAATTTTGGTTTAAAAAAAATCAAAACGAGAATCCTTTCAGTGTCAGCGTTACCAGTGTGTTACCAGTGCGTTACCAGTGTGTCACCAGTGTGTTACCAGTGCGTTACCAGTGTGTTACCAGTGCGTTACCAGTGTGTTACCAGGGCTCTGACTTACTGAACATCTGAAAGGACCCTGCTGCCGTCCACCCATCTCCACTCGCCCTCATCCTCCCGGTCCGACAGGCCGATCCACAGCCGGCGGCCGCTCAGCTGCAGAACCTGGCTGCTCTGGAAGACGAAGCTCTACAAAGAGAACACACGAGTCGGATCACGTGATGTTGTTTGTTGTTTTTCATGGTTGCATGCTCCCCCTTGCGTTGTCCTCCACCTGCTCCGGCTGGCTGTCGACGACGAGCAGGTCGCCCCCTTGTGTCCGGCACCAGGATCTGCTGGAGCTCCAGGTGAGCGTTTGAGACGAGAAGAAGTAGCACTTGTTCTCGAAGAGTCTCCAGCCGTCAAGACACTTTCTGCAGATCCGTTCTGTGGAGGAAGAAACAAGGTCTTTGTGTAGCCAACAGCTTCTTTTATTTCCCCTTAATAGAGTAATAGAGTTGTGGATTAATCCATGGCTAAAATTAATAAATAAAATAATAATAATAAAATAAAATAAAATTGAATCCTCTGTACGATCGGCTGTTTGGGGAAATTTGAAACCCTTTTCTTAATGAAACTGTACATTTTATGGGCTGCTAATGACAATTTACATTATTCATATAGAATAATGACAAGAACTAATTACATTTCTGATTTAGAAGTAGGAACAATATAAACCAGCTTTATAAAATTAACCTTCAGTCTGTGAATGAATTCGTCAACAAGCCTCAACCTGCCCTTGTACCTTTGGTCCTGGGAGTAACCACGGGGCAGTAGAGGTCCAGGGAGCGGAAGGCCTCCCGTACCGACTCCACGCCCGGCTCCCGCCTCTCCGTTTTCAGCTCCCGGTTCTCCTCCTGGAGTTCCGTTAAGTCGTTGCTCAGATCTTCGGCCTCTCCACGAAGCCGGCCGCTGACCTCCAGCAGCCGTTGGTTCTCCTCCCTCTCTCGAAGCAGCTCCTCCCTCAGGAGGCCGTTGGCCTCGGAGAGCCGCCGTCCCTCCTCCTCGGAGTCCGCCAGGCGCCGGGCGTTCCGAGAGGCGTTCCGCTCCGCCGCCTCCCGGCCGGCCGCCTCCCGGAGGAGCCGCTCGCGCTCCCGTGCCAGTCGTTGGTTGGCAGAGGTCAGGTTCGTAATCTGCTCCGCCAGCTCGGCGCTCGCCAGACTCAAGGTCAGGTGGGCGGACCTCAGGTCAGCGGAGGTGCCGTTGAGGAGTTCGGCCCGCTGCTGCAGCCGGAGGCCTCGGTCCTCCAAGAGGTCGTTGACCCTCTTCAGGTGGCCGTTGGCTGCGGCTGCAGTCAGGAGGCCGTCGCTGATGTTCTGGTAGTCCAACAGGAGGCTTTTCCACTTTGGCCGGCTGTGCGACTCGTTGTTATCTAAAAGTCACAGAAAAATCATTATACATGTACCGTTATAAAGGAGGCAGGAATACACATGTGAGAAAGGCACATTACAGTTAGAGGAATTTAAGATAGGCTAACCCAACATATATGACAGTGGTATCAATTTCTCATCTAATCCTTAGAAAACTAAATGTATTTTCCGAAGAGGCAAAACTTCTTTTCCTTGTGAGTTGGCAGAGTTGAACTTACAGATCACAGCGAGCGCGACGCAGCTGAGGAGCAGCAGCAGGCAGAGAGCCGAGAGGCCGGCGACCGGACAGATGGGCGCACGCACCACTGTCTGTCTTTTACCGAGGAAACCGGCAGCTTCAAAACAACAACAACAAGTTGTGGTTATTGTTTTTAGTAATATTCATTGGATCTTCATCTTTGGTTTTATTATAGATGGAGATGTGGGTTTTATAACATCTGGTCTCTTTGTTATCAAGCCAATTGTGTCTGTGATATTGTTTTTAATTTCTTATTTTAATTAAATCAAGGGGGAACTCAAGTCGTTTTCAATGTAAACCGGTAGAGTTTTATTAATATCTCTTGATTCTTGGTTTGAAGGTTAATTTTGTTAATTTATAATCAAAAGAAGTTAGAAATACTCTTTTCGAGGGTGAAAATAAAGATCTTTGGATTTATTTACACACCAAAAAAGAGTCCTTCCTATTTAGCAATTATGTGTTAAAAGCAGACAACCAATTATAACTTCTCCTCTAAAGATGTTTTTATTATTAAAACCGTAGTTAATCCTCTAAGGCTCTTCCTTTTACACGAGTTATAGCTTGAAAAATGAAAAACCACACAGTGAAACGCCATCACTCACACGTCTCCTCATCCTGCTTGGCTGAGGTCGCCGTTATTGATCCGCCGGATGGATTATTAATCCAGGGGAGCCACCGGCGTCCGACCATATCACCCAGCAGCAATTCTGAGGGAGCAGAATAAGAAAGTGAGGAAGAGACTGAGGATGAGTCTTCGGTGTTTAGACATCGAGCAGAATCGATGCTGTGGTTTTCCTGTTCTGCATCATCAGAGATCAGTATCTGCAGCACTGATCATTTGATTCATCGCCGATCTGTAAATGTAAATGTGTTGAGGTGTAACGTGGAAGGAAATATTCAGATGCATATTCACACAGTGGGGTGAAGTGCAGTTTGATTTAAATCCTAATAATATAGGTAGTGATAGAATGTTAAGAGCTGTTCTTTAGAGGACAGTTGTCGAACTTGAGTGTTCGGAACTTGAGTGTATTGGAGATGTCGGCTCTCCAATATAATTAGACTGATAAGCATCCAAAAAAAAAAAACATATTTTCAAGGAGAACCAAGCAAATCCCAGTAATATATTGTCTTTTAGTACATGTTTGCAAATACTTGTAACCAGCATGTTTACATTTTCATTCATATTGCTGCTAAAAACAGCCACATACTCACAGGAGGGAGATAGAAGGTCCGATGTGTCGTCCTGCTTCTTCAGCCACCAACAGAGAGGCTCATTTATAGCCGACTGACCTCCCGCTGCTCCTCATCCATCAGGTGGAGGTTCTCTAATAAAGGACACTTCTGTTTGATGCCAGCTTATCTCCCTCTGAACAATGGTCACTGAGGGCTTTGTCCCTGTGTGGCCTCCAAACCACAAGCCGGTTTGATCTCCACATATTGGAGGTTTTCTTGAGATGTTTAAGAACCCAGCCTTGAAATAAAACATATTTTAAGTCTGTAATTTTGTTTACACTCTTAAATGAATGGATGATTTTACCTTTTCAGGTGTTTAAAAACTCTAGTTGAACGGGTCTCACGTTTGGAAAGTCAAGAAGACGATGCTTGAGACAATGAGATGAACGCCTGTGCTTCTGGGAACGAGATGTTAAAATCACTTACGATGTAACGCTGGCGTCCACATATTTAGCATTCACAGGCCAAAGAAAGCAACAACGCTGAATGCGTCTTATTCATTAAAAATACAACAGAGCAAAGTTTTGCAAATTATTACTGCAATTGCTGGTTTAAATAGTGCGATGCTGTAAAAATGCCGCGACCAACAGGATATCGACCACCACGTGTGTGAGATAAGAGACAATACTGACCGTCCCCAGGAAGCTGCTCCAAAGCCAACGTGCTGCCTGATGCTGTGGGGAAGGAAATACCCACCTTCTTGGTTTCAAAGCAAACACACTGGGGTCAGGGTGCTCTCGCCCCTTTTATTTGTTCTGAGCTCCATCAGCAGACCCCTTTTCGTCTGGTAAGCGTGATGATGTGCCTGACTGTTTAACATTATTATGGGAATGTGGATTCTGGATATTCTGGGTGCTGATCTTTGAGGGGACTTGCTCCGCTCCCGGTCTTTCTTTCTTTTTTGCCTCCAACTAACTGTGCCCTAAACCATGAAGTCTGCTATCAAACACATTATTGGTTATTAATCCCTCCACCGTTATCTGGTCGTGTTTTTTAAATGGAGCTCTCTAAGGTTTCCCGCAGAATCTGATTGGGTTGAAGGGAAGCTGGAGGATTAGACTGGGTGTGTGAAGTGTGTGTGTGTGTGTGTGTGTGTGTGTGTGTGTGTGTGTGTGTGTGTGTGTGTGTGTGTGTGTGTCTCACTTCACTGCATACAGAGGAAAAGCAAAGAGGTTGTTAGTGAGACGTTTTTCTAATGATTCCTCCCGTCTTCTTATCTTCATCTTTTGCAACACATCAGGAAGCATGAACATCAGAGGGGCCTCCATCGCCGTAGATTAGCCAGCTCTTCTACACTTGTGTTATCTGACCTGTGATCTAAACCAGTGATTCTTAACCATAGGGCCGCGGCCCAAACTTGGGCCACCAGCGCCCCCTAGAGGGCCGCAAAAAACTTTCAGTTTTGCATCTGTGGGCCGCAAGGGCCGCGGGACTGCGTGCAGCTTTCGACCATGTGGTGGCGGTAATGCATCACTCGGTTGTTTAAAAAGCGCCAATACACAGAGAAGAAGACTGTCTACTTCGCAGCAAAAATGGATACGTTTTTAAAAAGAAAAAATGAAGACGAACGTCCTGCCGATACCCCCACCCAGAAGACAAAGTTTTTGCGGAAATACAATCTCGACTTCATTAAATACGGTTTCGTAAATGGAGGAACAGAGGCAGTGCCAAAAGCCCAGTGTGTGGAGTGTGGGCTAATGCTGTCCAACGAAGCTATTGTTAATTGTTGTTATTATTTGTGTCATTGTTCATTTGTCACAGATATAAAGATTCTTCTGGTTCTGCCATGCAAAAATGGAGACTGCTGAAGCAATTTTACAATGGCTTTGCAGATTATAAGGCTATAGTTTCATTTGCACTTTAATTTCATTTACAGTTTATTTATATTTATAGATTTATATTATTTGAATGCATTTATTTTATCACCCCCTTTTTATTGATTTCATGATTTATTTATATATATATAATTTATTTTTTATTAATTTAAAGTAAAAACCCTACTATTGGTCTTTTTTTTATTATGATTAAAAAGCCTGAATTGATCCTTGAAATTTTTTCTTATCACAGCTTGATTTGGTCCATGAATTATCAGCCTGTTCGGTGTCTTGATGTATGTGTGCAGGTTTATGTAAACGTTTAATAAAAGTCTTTGTGATGATCCCATTTTATCATGTCATTTTATTTGACAATTTTTTTTGCTTGTTAAACAATAAGTGGATTTGGTTTATTATTGAATACAAATCAAACCGAGAGTGAAGTCAATTAAACCTATACAGTGTTAATATTTAATGGGCCCCGGGCCACTTTGTACTATAAAAATTGGGCCTCAAGGTCGAAAAGGTTAAGAACCCCTGATCTAAACCACACTAACCCAAATGCCCCAAAAACAGGCCTTTGAAGAAGTGAATGCTGACTAAATGTTTTCAATCTGAAAAGAAGTCTCCTCACGCTCAAAGACTGGATTTCGTCGTCACAGGGGGAGCACACACAGCTACGGGTTCTTTTAGTTTGAGTTTATTTATATGGACAAAGAAGTAAACACAATACACATAAGTAAAGGAGTAGAAGTATTGTGAAGTTAAATGAAAAACTAAAAGGATTTCAAATTGATCTGACCAAAAAGAGAAAGAACAAAACACACAAATATACAGAAAAACAGAAATACAATTGTTAGAAAAAACAATGGGACAAATATGCCACAAATTACAAAAGGAGTTTGGCTCTACTAAGCTCATCTGATTGAAGTTGACTTTTGTTTGTTTAAAGATACAACGCACACGTCGAGGATGATATGTTTCAATTATGTCATTTGTGTCCCCTCACAGGGAATTCATTATAGTCCAAGTAGCCATGTTTCAATCTGTTTACTGTCCATCTATGTAGAAACAGCGCCACCAGCCCAATGGCACGTCGCTGTGGCTGAAAAGGGTACTGCACCTGATTGACGGCGTACGCGCGAGCTCAGTGATGAGAATTCCATTCCAGACAACGTGACATTTGAAAAAAACAACAGAACAGAATCTATTGGCTCGTATGACCTGTTAACAAATAAAAACAGGTATACAGTGGTATGATGAGCTCTGTGGCCAGGACACACATCAACTGATACAATTGACTTTTTCTATGAATATGTCTTTCAGACCAGAACTTCAAATAACTTGAAAACTAAAGCAATTTCAAGTCGAAAAGCGGTGTCTGGGACGCTGCCAAGCCGAGGACGGCCGCCGAGACCTCGAAATACCTGAGACCACCGTGACTGTAACAGGTAGCCACATAGAGGCATTAAATACCTGAACTACCATTATTATTATCATACCATTAAATCTCCATTGGGATCACAGGGGTAACTGGTGTCCCTGCGGTTCAGACAGATTAGGGTTCATGGGAAGGGACCACCTGGGGCGAGCAGAGTGAAGTGGAAAGTCTGTACCTACGTGAGCTGATACATGTTGGAGAGTTACCACTCATTTTAGATCTTTTTTTGGTGGGAGGTCATACATAGCACAGAAAAGCAACATTATTTATCAATGATAAATGCATTCGATAAGCATATCCAATATTCAACTGCATTGAAAATAAGCAATCAGCTTGTTAGACTGAAAACCCTCCAGACAGATGGCATTGAAACATGTTACACAAGTTAGATTATAGCTTCAATTATAAAAGGTATTAAAATGAATAAGTAAGAAATGCGTGACTTCTCTTGGCTGCAAAAAAGCAGCTATAAATATCCCAGTCACACAATTAGCCTCATCATAAAAGTCCCTTATTACAGCCTTTATTTTTCTATTAACACTCATATCCCTACTGTGCAATATCTGTGAATCAACACAACATGACTGATGTGGCCATGTGGTTTCTAAATAAAACAATTTGCTGCACTTTGTAATAGTGTGCAAGGTTTACTTCTTATCGGCTGGATAAGAACATGTGGACGTTATCTAGACAACACTCCACGCTGTCAAATCATTATCGGTGCACGTTAGCGGCGCAAACACAGAGACAGAATAAACAAACGTATAGATCCAAGTTCAGTCTGTGGTGAACAGGTCACTTCATATGGCCAATGGCTCTCTCGCGGGTCCTTTAGAAGAGGCGGCCATGGCGGAGTTGTAGATAGTGGAGAGTGACACCTCCATGGCGGGCCTGTTGCTTCCCCCGATGTTCCAGCCGTTCTTCCCGAAAGAGTTCCTGATCCTGCTGGTGAAGCGCTCAGACACGGGTCTCGCCGCCCGGCCCAGTCCGAGCTCCTTCAGCTTGATAATGCCCACGTCGTCCTCCAGCTCCTCCGGGGGCACGTCGATGTTCCCCGAGTACCAGAACACCCACCAGATCAGGCTGAGGAAGATCATGATGGCCCCTGCGTAGATGAACAAATCGTGGATGACCAGCCCTGCAAACACGCCCACCATCATGATGAAGAGGCCGACCACGTCGTGGACCACCGCCATCCAGAAGGAGCACTTGCAGCGGCCGACTCCTCCGTACCGTGTCTCCGTGAATGGCTCGACCTGTACGGAAGTTGACATGGTGCTCCACAGCGGCAAGCTGAGTTAGTCCAAATGTGAAGCGTGATCCTTCTCCACTCAGAGCCGCAGGGGTCAAAGTACAATGTGCGCCAGCTGTTATCAGCGAGATCTTTGTGGGTGTTTTAAAGGGAAACGGTTGCATCATTCCTGACATAAGCCTCCCTCACTGCAGCGTTTCCTCCTCTGCTTCTTTCAGCACGGGGATCCACACCAGCGGCGTCACAACAAACATCTGCCCACCGGCGACGAGTCACACGGCAAGTCTCTCCAGTTGCTTCCACGGTTGCCTTCGCGGAACAATCCTCTGAGAACCTCTGGCACACAAATAATGGGGAGACGAGCCACTGATCTTCTGGTCTCTCGTTCTCCTGCCCAGTAGCCTGTGGAACCGCGTGGTTCTAGGCGGCTCCACCAAATCCACACAACAGAGGGAGGATCCTCAGGGGTCGAGTACAGGCTGCCCCATGGCGAAGTGTCACCTAACCCCTAATTGCTCCCCGGGCAAAAATGTAAAAATCCATGGGTTAAAAATGTAAATCGCTTTGGATAAAAGCGTCAGCAAGATGACCAGTAAAAAAATTTTTTAAAAAAGGATTGGATGGACGGGCAGACTCGGCCCACCTGTCGACAATCTCATTCCCGCTGATTGGCTGACTAAAGACTAAATGCATTACACTTCTTACTACTGATCAACGAGCTGTTCAACAGAGTGCACGACGTGGTGACGGACGTTTTGAGATGTTTTGTCATTTTTAGAGAATTCCTCATAATGGGTCTTTGTTATCTTTATTTTGGGAAATGGATTTGTTTTCCTGAGGAACGTCGGTCAGGTAAAACAACTCTAAATTGAATAAAAGGCCAAGAGGAAATGCAAAAACGGGTAGTATGGTAGAAAAACTTTGTCATGGCAATAGTGTAGTATTTGAATGTCCCATGTAGAAAGAATGAAGCAGTTGATAAATCACCATTTCTGTTACCACTAATCAGTGGCCAAGACGAAGTTAAAATACGTTAAGAGAAGACAACATAGCCATGGACAGTTTTGGATTACAAAGTTTATTATCAGCGTCATCCAAGCAAAAAACAAAACTGACTGAATATAATGATTATTATTCTTCTAACAATCCTGTGTAAAAAGTCCTTTTATAGAGGGCAACGCGCCGAGGTGCTCTATTGAAAATCACTTCACTTTGGGCACTTTTTGCTTTGAAGTCTTGCCAACGCTCTTTTGTTTGGCGCTTTTCTTGCCTTCTTTCTTGCAGCAGTTTTGGGGGCCTTCTCCTGCAGCTTCTCTTTGGATGCATTCTACAAAGAAAGAAAGGCGATGAGGGTCTGCGGTCCCGTTAACTACGTCACAGCACCGTCTCACTCCGTGAAAGTATTTACATTAGCTTATATATTAAGCCCAGCAGCTGTGAGTGGCACTGACCTCCAGTTTAGGCTTTTTGCGAGGTGTTTCTATGGGAACCAGCATAGGGATTTTCTCTTCCTCCTCCTCCTCCTCCTCCTTCACCTCCTTCTCTCCGGTGGGTTCGGCGTCCTTGGCCTTCTTCGCCTGCCTCGCCTGAGCTCTCTGAAATTCACACACAAATTGCACAAGTGAGCTGCGTATTTTACACAGTGTCTCATCGAATGAAGCTCAGACACAAGAATGAACTTGTTCTCACCTCTTTCTGAAGAGTCTTGGCACTAATATCTGCCTCTTCCAGCTCAGTGAGGTGGTTCAGGTTTGAGACGTAGAGCGGCAGACCCACGGAGGATTCATTCTTCAGATGGATGAGCTTCACTACGGGTCCTTTCTGTAGATGATGCATACGGGAGGGAAGCAGGTTTGATGAAATAATACAAGTTGTGGACCATTCGAGCCACACACATTGAACATAAAAACAAAGACAATAAATGTATTTACTCAACCCACCATGTTTAGTTTTGCTGCCACCGTTTGGATCGCAGCCTCGATGTTTTCCGTCAACTGCTCTGTAGTCATGCCGTGGTGTCCGATGCGCGCCATGCTAAGACAAAGGCCATTCGTGTAAGAAAACGCAGACCGACTCTGTGAAACTCTACAGGGAAGCCGTCGACGGAATCGATGCGAGCAGCAGAAATTAAACACCAAATGTTGTGTATCAAAGTCGTAGAGACGGGCTCCACAGGAAGCCGAGGGCCATCTGGTCGGACATTGAATCTCTATGGCACCAGCAAGTGCCCGTGTCAAACACTTCACAGAAAGAACCCGGTTGCTTGGAGGTGCTATTCATTTGAGAACATTATGTGCAACACAACTTGATTTGGTTCGCACAGCATTACTAAGGTAAAATATGCTTCACGGGTCGCTTTATAATTTTATTGGGAAACCAAAAAGCAGAAATGCAAATCTCACCAGCAGCAGCCCCTGTTGCTGACCTTCATGGAGGTGCCCTGGATGACTCGGTGGACGTCTCTAGCCAGATTCTTGCTCTGCAGGTTCACACACAGCGGCTCTCTGGCAATGAAAAAGGGTGTAAGAATCAATTGACTGTCGCTGCAGAACTCATTTTTACAGAGCAGAGATACTTTTTTTTTCCTGATTAAAGAATACCCTTTTTTGCCGTAAGAAGTTGCATTTATTGTTATCAACATAGCTATTGAGCACTTATTGAGTAAATATTTCAAAACTTAATTTCCCCGATACAGGACCTCACGTGTTTTGAGACGGTATAGACCACGTGCAGTAATAAAAAGTTTATATTCTGACGGCGTGAAGAAAGGGTCTCACTTTTTCCTCTGGTAGAAATGTTTTCCGAGGTGGGACGACAGCAGGCGGCGGACGCGTTCGTCAGAAAGGAACATGTTGTAGTTCCCCAACAGACGTCGCTTGGCTTCGTGCGGTTTGTACTCTGTCTTCAGGACCGAGTACGGAATGATCTGCGTCAGGAGAGAAAGACACATCGTGAGCAAGAATCCTGCATCAACAGGAGGTGTGGAAGTACATCAAAATCCTTCTCTGCTGCCAAACACAAGGAGAAAAACAAACATTCTTTGCTATGAAGAAAAGCACGTTTTTTATTTGTACTCGTTTGCATTTATCCCTGCTGGAATCAGCTGTTGTTGCAATAATGATCTCACTGGTGGACAGCATTACCTCTGCGATGTTGTTCACTCCTTTCTCTTGCAGCAGCCTCTTGTAAAACCTCTGCGTCTGATCCGAGGTCATGTGGGGCTCGTCTCTGGTGAAGAGGCAAACCTCGTCTGTGTCGAGCCGCTGGCCATGGGGCAAGGGACTGCGGAAAGAAGGACATTTCAGTACAAATGAATACAGAGCAAAATACGCAACCACCGTAAAGGGCGAGACGGCGGTGGACTCACATGCGGATGGTCTGTGCCTTTTTGGGGATCTTCCAGAGGGTGAAGAGCAGGCTGATGGCGTGAGCCTCGTCCAGGAGCGAGACGTCCGCTTTGGACTTGGATTTCTGGAAGGCCTGCAATGCCTGGACGGCCTTTTTCACCTGGTTGAGACATTTAGAGAACAGACAAGGCTTCACATCACTAATAAAGGAAATTTTCAGGGAGCTCTGTGGATTGAGGCGTGTTATTGTGCCATAATGTGTATTAGCTCCGTTGCTAAAGCAAACACGCTAGCTGATACTAGCTAGCGTGTTTGCTGTAGATTTGTTCAATTGTGACTCATCACACACGTGTGTAGACTTTTATCAACCAACGTGGTTTTTAAGAGTTTAAACGTCATGGGAACAAAGAAGGGATATATTTACCTGTGCCTTGTCGAACGGAATTTCGACTCTGTTAGCCATGCTGTCTGCTTCACGTGTGGATGCGTGGATTCGCGCATGCGCAAACGCTGCCCCTACGTCACAATACAAAAAAACTTTATTTGTACGAGAGTTCAGGACAAACAAGAACCGTTGCCTCGTGACGATCGTTTTTCCCAATTTAAGTTTAAAACAATGGATAAAGGGATTTCAGTCTTAGTATGTAAAGGAGCTGAACGGAATGAAATGTTTTATATGATGCTAAAATATACATCGAATGAACAGCATCTCAAAGCGCTAAAAATAGCAGCTTTTATGTCAGATTTATTAGTTGCAATACATCCAGTCATGGTGATATAAGAACAAAAGGACAATGGAGCTGTACCTTTTTTATAGTAGTATGCTTATATTCAAAAGGTAATGTCAGTATTTGGCATTAATAATGATACAATGGTCATTGATCACCCATGTCGAATGGAAATATTAAAAAGGGAAACAAATACACCTTTATGTTGCAGCTTGATCATTTATTTTCAGTTTAGATTATGTAACAGCTATACGTAACGGTTTGTGCGAGTGTGTTCGTCGTCGACCCGGGAGCAGTATGTGAGCTCAATCCAATTAAACCGTCCCATGCGGAGAGGGGCCAAATTAAAAATTCTGGCAACATTTATAACCAAATAAAATCCCAGTTGGAATATTAATCCCACTCCTAAAACAGGAGAAATCATCTACAAATTGTAATTAGAGGCTATCTATTCTTTTGCAGTGTACGAAATCGTTCGGTAGATTTATTTTTTTTTCTTCCACAGACTCTGCTTCACTGCATCCATCCCCATTCTGAAAACAAATGGCGCGGCCGGCCGACTGTGCGGTTCGCCTTGGGAGCACAGAAAGGGGGGCGGGGGGGCGTGTAGCTACATTAGTGGCATAGCTGAGCTCTCAATATGAGAAAGCTGACACACTGGACTTGGTCTCTAGTTTTATATTGTTCATCATAAAAACTGATTCAGTCTTGTTTTCTTCATTTGACGCAATTTTAATCTCTTTCATTACTCCTCGCTTGTCGTCGCTCTTCTCCTCAGCGTGGTCGGGGTGTAAAGAGAAGAGGGGCTGTTGGGTTCGGCTCTAGCAGCGTCTCCTCTGGCGACACGTGGAAGAACAACATGCATGCTGCCACGGATGCATTTAGTCCTTTTCTGGCACCAGCTTCAGCACTTTGCCGATGGCGATGGTTTTTCCTGCAGGAGAAGATCCACGTGCGTCAGCAAGTTGAACAAAATCTATTCATTTAAGACACTCGAGGTGTCTCACACGCCCACGTCGGCCTCACCTTCGTCTCGCAGCGTGAATCGTCCCATCTGAGGGAAGTCTTTGAAGGTCTCCAGGCAGATGACTCCTGCTGCCCGCAGCCTGGCGATACACACCTGGTCCTGCTTCACAAAGCGCGGTCGTGTTTTGCTTTTCTCCCCCGACTTCTTGTCCACCAGACAGATTAAGGCCTGCGGTCGGGGGTTTAGAGAAAGTCAAGTCCATTGAGGCGATCAGTAGCTACTGACTGAGCAAATAAACAAGATCCCAAACAAGACATAATGAAACAATGTCAATTAGGTATAATAACTTACTGAGATTTGCACTTCTTCAATGCAGGTGTGGATATGAAGGACTGCATTGTAACCAGGGCAAATGATTGATTTGTGCTCGATTATAACGATCTGAAATGAAAAAGGAGGAAAGGTTCAAATCAATCAGTTTGTATTACTTGCATATATACAGGATATAGCAGCTCACACATTAGTTCTTAGTGTATACCCGGGCTAAACAAACAATCATCTTAACTAATCCAATTGATCAGAATGGACGGCGGTGGAGAGCGTGACTGAAGGTCAGACGTGCGATGAGGACGGCGTACCTGCGCGTCGAAGGTGCGCCCGGAGTGGCACAGGTTGTCGGGGCTGCACAGGATGAAGCCCGGGAGGATTTCTTCCTCCTCGATGCCCTTCAGCCTCAGCTTGAGGTTCTCCCCGGGACACGCGTCGTCAGTCTCCACGTCGTCGCTCAGCAGGCTCAGAACCTCCACCGTGTGCTGCAACGCAGTCATTTTAATAATTCTATTTCAGATCCACAGACTAATGCACATAAACAGGAAATGTGGCTGGAGTTCCAACTGAAACTACATCCTTTTTGGTTACAGGATCAGTCTAATGAAATCAATGAGGCGTTATTTCTATTGGTCCTTAGTGTGAGAGCTCTCACCCTGTTGGGCATCATGACCAGCTGCTGGGCTTTACTGATGCATCCAGACTCCAGCTTGCCCAGAATAACTGTGCCCATGTCCTGCAGGGACACAAACCGGTGTTAAGGAGAAGAATCGGGACATTCCAGCGTTCCCCATCAGCCACGTTATTCATCACGGACCACAATGTCTGTAGTGGAGTAGAACATCGGTGGAAACCTGATGCACTCTGGGAAATACAGCAGTGTGTGTTCTGTTATTTTAAGGCTGAGGATTATGGTCGACCTTCAGTATGAGGGCTACTGCTCACTTTTGCTTTTTTGTAGGATTGTCTATGTCAAATAAAATAATAAGGGGTAATAGTTGTTTCATCCACACGTGGATGTGCAGAAAGATCGCTGTATGCAAGTCTAAGCTTTACCTTACAGAGCCAGAATCTACTTACACAGAAGATTTGATACAACATAAAAGGACTGGAGGATAACGAGAAGAGATGATGCGCAGAAAAGGGAAAGATGATTAATGCAGGGAGAACTGAGCTCAAGAATAAATCCACCAACACATACAGAATATGTTTAACCGCTTCCAACATCCCAGAGGTTGCAGTGTGTGTGTGTGTGTGTGTGTGTCAAGTGTGCTTTTGGAATATTGAGCTAAAGGAAGGAGAATGACAAACTGGAGAAGGAACATAAACAGATTTAAGGCCAAAAAGAAGGAAAAAGCAAAAGGAATTTGACGCCCACACAGTGCAGCGAAGAAGACAGAAGGATTTTGCTTTTCTTTGCTGAGAAACAACAAACGGCCTCCAGCTGCTCACCTTGTACTTGTCTACAATCGGTAGTCTGACTGGTCCGTCGTTGGATCGGGTGAAGTTTGGCAAACTGTCCAGATGTGAAATAAATGGCAAACCCCTGGCAAAGAAGACGAGTCATCAGTCAGATATAAAATCCACTTTTCAGTTCCATAGTCAGAGATGTCACACGTGCCGCTGTGGCGTCTGACCGCCGCCGACTACGTGGTTTGTGGAAGCCTGCAGTTCATTTTACATGCAGTCTGGCAGATTTAGAAATCTAAATGGATCAAACCACAGTCAGAAGTAGAAGGACATATTGCCGTCAGCCAGCACAAACAACATTTAAAAAATTCCCACAAGCAGATGTATCGACCAAAACCTCACATAATAATACAGCATGATCCTTTTCTGTCTAATATTTTATTCATGAAACACGTTCAAATTCTGTTATTAGCAAATCAAATTAAAAATCTAGATATATTTTGTTGATACAAAATGGAATCAGCTTTTCCATCCGCGGAGTCCACTTACGTGTACCAAGGGCACTCGGGTACGGGGTCCTTGAGGTTGGAACCTGTGAGTCCGGAGCAAGGCATAAAGTGGATGTCCTTCTTCGGGTTGAAGCCCACCTTCTTCAGAAAGGGAACCAGCTTCTCCTTACACTCCTCGTACCTGCAGAAGTCACGAAGAAATGTTGTCACTCACTATAAATAGGAAATGGATAACAAATGCAAACAGCTTTTTCAAATAATGAGCCAGACATTTTATGGGCGGTATAAAACAAAACATCGGAATCAAAGACAAAGCCAATATGAAATATATATATATATTCCAATTGATTATTTTTTTCCCCCATAAGCCGTAGTTCACCTCTCCAGGCTCCAGTGGACAGTGGGGTCGTCCATCTTGTTGACCAGGACAATGAGATGCTTGACTCCTGCCGTTTTAGCCAGCATGGCATGTTCCCGCGTCTGCCCCCCCTTCTCAAAGCCGGTCTCAAACTCACCCTTCCTTGCAGAAATCACCTGATTCAAACCAATAAGGGAGGCATTTAAAGAACCTATTTATAGAATGCATAACACAGACGGACAGCGGAATACATTTGAGACGTTTCCACTTGTTTTATGTCCCTGTCCACCTCACCAGGACGGCCAGGTCGGCTTGTGACGCTCCACCGATCATGTTTGGGACAAAGCTCTTGTGTCCGGGGGCGTCCAAGATGGTGAAATGCTTTTTCTCGGTCTCAAAGTAAGCTCTCCCGACCTCGACCGTCTTCCCTTTGTCTCTCTCCTCCTGGTTTGTGTCCAACGCCCACGACAAGTACCTGAAACAAGCATGTCCACTCATTATTATTTACATGAGTCCACCAAACAATTGAAACACATCCAACTATGTGGCGATTACAACAACCTTCCTCATTAAAATAATTTAAGAGGCTCACTGGAATCACTGCAAGTCCAAAAACAATGTGCCGTTTTTTTAGACACAAGAACATAAGGACTTCCTCACCATGTCTCCCTGTTCTTTTCTTTCGCTTCCCTTTCATATTTTTCCAGGGTTCGCTTTTCCACCATTCCAGTCAGGTACCTAGAGAGCGGAAAACAAAGGAATGGACGGAGAATTATTCATTGCGTCTTCGGCATTACGGAGACAGGAGGTGAAACTGGGGCTTAAACTGGGAAAGACTGTTGTACAAGGGGCCACTTGTTGCAGCTTTGCTGACGGCCGCAGTGGCACAAATCTAACATGGATTGCTTTTTAGTTAATGGGATACGACTGGTAAGATGGCATTATGTTGTTGTTCCACCCAGTGATCAGCACGCAGAACACAAAAGATGAATCACTCACATGATCTGTCCTCCGATGGTGGATTTACCGGCATCTATCAGACATAAACACATAAATGTCAGAAGGCGAATAGAAGTTTCCACAAAGCTACGTGCGCGCGCACACACACACACACACACAAACGAGACGCACCCACGTGACCAATGAAGACCACGTTCACGTGTTCTTTCTTTGGGGCGTCGGGCGGAGGCGGCGCCACTTTGTGCACGGGTACCTCCTCCTCTTCCTCCTCCATCATCATCATCTCCTCGTCCTCGCTCCCCGCGGTGCCGTCTTGACAGGCTCCTCCTGAAGCCAGGTCTTCCTGCCCTCCTCCTCCTCCTCCATGTTCTCCTCCTCCCGGCTCCTCCTTCTGCTCCCACGTCTCTTCCTCTGTGGTCATGTCGGCCTCTGTGCCTCCGTTCTCCACTGGAGCTGGAACCATAAACATTTACCACACCGGTTATTTCAGGTGTGGATGAGGAAGGACCCCCGCAGGTAGAACTAGATGAGGTCACGCACTTTGGTCACTGGAGTGAGAGGCTGCAGTCTGGACACGAGCAAATTCTGCCAGGTTCATGCGGATACCAAACTGGATGAAACATTGAATGTGTAAAAAGGAATCCTTCTGCCCAGAGTCTGGTCATCTGATTTCCAACAGCATGATCATTCATGGTGGCAGTACGCTTCGTGTGTGTTATAGTTGGGTGCTGTAGAGTTGTTAGTTTCCACGTCCAATCCATACAGGTCAAATAAGTAAATAAATGCTTCTGCTGTCACGAGAGCTTCCCAACCACAGGCTCAACTGTTGGTTTCGTTCCAACGTGCATCTTTTTGGTTACTCTGATCTTAAGAACTCCGGGCCTTGAGAACTCCACGTGTGGTGTAAAGACCTCTGGGACACGCTCCTAAAACATGTTTCCCCTCGCAGATCATCTAAAGAGCTGCAGTTAATCATTCCTCAGTCCCGCCCACTTGTTAGGAGGCACAAACAAGAACAACTAGAGGAAGAAATTAAACCAACGATGGCGAGCGGAGATCTGCTGAGCCCTGCAGGTGAGGCTTCATCCCACGGCAACAAATAAGCCCCCTGTTTGAGTAACTATGAAAGCCCAGCAATCATTCACCGCCCCAACATTTATAATCAGCCAGTGAGACAACTCAGGAGGCCATCCGAAGCCCCAACTTGCCAACAGTCATCAGGCGGTAAATATAATGGTTTCCTTCTGATTCAACGAGGTATTTGAACCATCATGGCTGTGAATGTAGGACATGTGAAAGGGAAAAGGTTTCTCCTCTTCACACACCACACCCTGCAGGTCAATCACCTCACGGGAGGCAAATTAAAACTAGGCAATGTGTTGACAAACTGGTGCAGCGCCTCACAGCCACAAGGTGCCAAGGGGGGGGGGGGTCTATTTAGGGCACGGACCGGTGGGGTTGCATCATGTTAGACGTTGGGCCCGTGCACGTGTGTTTACCTCCAACAGCCATCCCAATACGGCTCAGTGAAATGAACCTACAAGGCTGTGGTCTCAAATCAGGTCAAATGTACGCGCGTGAGCCCCTAAACACACCTGTCCCGTGGTTACACAACCTGAGCAGTAACTTGAGAGCACAGTGAGCGGGTCACGCTTACCGGCTGTTTCTGCCACCTCCATGCTGGCGACTGGATCAGGGGCACCTTTGAGGGGAGAAAGCGAAGCATGTCAGAAACTTCTCAAATATTCATTTGGCACGTTTCACGTCTGACGTCTCACGGCGGCTTGGCTGGGTAATATATATATATATATATATATATATTTTTTTTAAACATCTGTTGCGCACAATAACACAGGCGACTGACGCTCACGCCAACTTGTTTAACGTCAGCTAAGACGAGAAGCGATAAGCATCGCGGCGGGCCGCGGGGAGGAAGGCTAACGCAACGTAGCCGGATTAGCAAGCGAGCTAAGCTAAACTAAGCTAACGTCCAGCGCGCCCGGCCACCCACCGTCCGCAGCCGGCGTGTCCGCGGCGCCGGCCTGGAACGCGGTCGGCACGAACACCGCGGCGTTGACGTTGGGGACAAACGGCTTGGCGTTGACGTTGAGGGCGGCGAAGGAGGCCGGGAGCTCCGCGGCGGCGGCGGCGGCCGGGGCCTCGGCGTCCTCCTCCTGCTCCCACGAATCCGGGGCCGAGTCTCGCGGGTCCATCGCTGCTTTTCGCCGGAGTTGTCAGGCTTCCCGCTACCGGGGAGGCGCGCTATTCGCGGTGGTTCCCTTAAAACGCGTGTAGTTGCGGGTTTGTTCTAGACTCTCGGCAGCACGTTTGGTGAAGTTCCCATTGCTTCCGCGAGCATATGGATCCCGTAGCCGACGAGAAGTGGCGCACAGCGGCTGCACGTCCCGCAAACACCGCGAGAGGCCAGCAGCGGACTTCTGCCTGCTGGACCGTCGCGTCACCTTTAACTTCACGCGCATCTCTGCAGTGACTCGAGCCATTTAGGAACCGAAAAGTGACATTAAAAAAGTGCACAACGGAGTCTCGTCTTTTTTGTGTTTTTATTCTAACTGGAAAAACACTACAACGCATAGAATAAACACATCAGAAGTATCATGAAGAAGTTGATATATTATATAATACTTATGAAACTCAATAAATAAATCCATTTAAGTAACGGGGGACAGCGTAACACGTGCCTCTCTTCCTCTTGTCCTTCACTCTTTGGCATCAGTAACTCCTCCAGCAGAGATGGCAAACGTGGCCTCATTCTCCGGCATATCGGGACTAGAGGACATCAAAGAGGAATAAATGAGACCAAAAGTGAGTCACAGATATATTTTTTATATCTTTCATGTTGTGAGGTCATTTCTAAGGCCAGCTAAAACATACCGTAACAAATTCAGTCCAAGCATTCATTTTTTGCACGCCAACACGCTAGACACATTTTCATATTAGGGGTATGCTGGTGAGCACGAACAAAGAAAGGTTCATCTTGAAAATAGAGTGTTTAATACTGACGTGAAGTCAGCACTCTATTTGGTGGGATATTACTTTAGGACGCACAAAGCAAATTGTTAAAAGAAACCCAAAGCTTTTTCGTGCCGTTGCGCTTTATTAGATATGCATTAGTTGTCATTTATCAGGAAGCGGAAAATCCCCTTTGTCATCTGACAACATAATATGGGGAAGTGAAGCTTCTGTAATTTGCAGTAGAAATTCTCAAGTATTTCATGAAATTGTTATGGGCGAAAACATTTTACAGATTGTGGATTTTCTTGCAAACATGTTAAAGGAGCCGTTTTCCTTTCATGGGATTTACATATTAACGTGTGTATGTTTTAAGATCTATGCCTTTACTTCAAAAGCTCTTAAAAGTGAATAACTTGCGAGTCATTAGCTGGTAGTTGTGGTGTTTGCACACGTGCTGCCATTTCCTTTCTGCAGGGCACTTTTCTCCCATGCAAGACAATAGAGTCTGCATAAGCTGTCACACAACAACACGCTGTGCATCACGTGACTGACGCCATCAAACCAATCATGCACTGCCCGTGTTTATTGTGTTTAACTACCTGTCGAATATTTTGGCAATTCTCATCTCCCCACGCCCTTTCCTCAAGCTGATCCGTGTGGTGGAGGCGTGGGCCAGGATGTGCCCACCAATTGGCTTCTTAGGATCAGCTTGAAACCTAAAATGAAGACAGAAAGAAAGGGCACGTCATCAAAGCTGCAAACGATGACAGACATTTTTACACAAATTTTAAACACAAAGCAGGTCCTATTTATTGAGAAGGACTCTTACGTCATTCCCGCACCGGGATCAGCAGTCATTTGGTTGGTGATGAACACTGCCACGTTGTATTCTAAGGAAGTGCAAAATGAAAACCAAACGTGGGCCAAATCCTACAACATGTGTCTATTTGCAACTTAAATACTTTTTACTTCATGCTCATTTGAAACCACCATTATTAGTTGACAAATAGGAATATTACATTTGGCACATATTCCCTGTGCACGCCAGTTAACATTATTGGCTGATGGGATTTTACATATTGGCCCCTCTGCACACTCCTGGTTCAGACCTTCGGAGATCTTCTGCAGCCTGGAGAGCATCTGGGCCAGTTTCTGCTGGCGCTCAGCCAGCTCTCCTCGACCAGAAAAGTCTACTCTGAACAGAGCCATGATGGAGTCGATGATCTGAATCGGGAGAACAGGGAGGAGCACAGTTCCGGAATTCAGACACCGTCAAGGCGAATGACTAAAAACAGGGTGGGTGGGGGGGTAACAACCTAAATAACACAACGAATATGTGAGGAAGTTACTTCTGTTGTTCATTCCGATACTCACCAAAAGTTTGAACACGCCTCCTTCCTCGTGGAACTTGGCAGCTACAAAATCCAACAGCTCCATCTGGTGTTCGCCTGAGATGAGGCAAAGACACACCAGTTGAAATGCCAACGCTCACCATCATTGTTTCAGAGTCCTCCGGTCTAAATAAAGTGCGTGTGTGTGTCCGTACTAGTGTATGCCCGGGCGTACAGCACGTTGTCCAGCACGGCCCCGTGGTCCACGTTAAAGCGGTCAGCGATGTCTCTCAATCTGTCCGGACGACTTGCACGAAGGTGCTCGTCAAGGATCAAGTGAAACAACGAGAAAACATACGGATGCACACATTGTACAGTCACATGAGGACAACCACTGGATGATCCCTCACAAACATGTTTTCTACATCAGCACGAGGTAGGATGATATGTATGGGGCCATGCAGGACTATCTATAGCCATGTCTTTTCCCGGCACGGACAGCAAACACCTGATACTTGAGTTGAGAGAGAAGCTCGATTGAAAAGTCAAACCTCCCCGTCAAATGTTGCATGTTTGTTTCCCGTCGGCGGATACAAGGTGTTCTCTGTGTCAATGAAGACGATTTTCCCTCCTGAGTAGCCGTCCTCGCCTGGCAGCTGAGCAGTGACTGTACGAAACAACATCTGTTTTGTTTGCTGTAACAGTGAATACATTTAATTTATTCCTTTGAGGCAGCCATTCATAAAAAGTGGACTTACTCACCACAGAATGTGTGAGACAGCTGGGTTTTCCCTGTGCGGAACTCTGTGGGATGAAAAAGTGTTATAAATATTTTGGAGCCGGTGCTGAAAACCAGAGTGATATTGAAGACACTATAAACATATATTTGGCTATTGGAAGACATCTACTCACCTCCAAAGGCCTCGGTGATGGCCATACTCTCTATGCCTCCACCTAAAAGTTTACTGTAGAGATGAAAGTTACATCTCTGCTAACCATCGGTTATATTGTTCATGTTCATTTTCACAATCAAAATTTTCATTCACACAGCCACAGAATCTGCTAGTAAAAACACTTTACCATACCAGCCAAATAATAATACATAATTTTTAAGTATTAGTGTGCCTGATGAAGTTTAGTGAAAATGACTCCTGGTGCTAAAACAAATTAACCATTAGTAATATGATCATAACAGAGAAAAATGAAGCTTCCACTGTTTACTTGAAAAGTGTAACAATTTTACAAAAATTAAGCCTTTAAGACCATGAGGAGCAAGATTTAAGCTACACTATTATATCAGAACCACTTGTGTCCAGGATAATTGAATTAAATCACTAGAACTCCCATGTATATGAAATTGCAAATGCACAAATTGCAAAAAAATAAATAATACTGTCTGTCCAGTAGTCAAAATGATAAGAGTATGTTATAGTGTTGCCCGGTGTACCGGTACTAGAAAGGTACCGAGGTACCCTTACATTGAAAACAATACGGTATGGAATTTTTTTAGTACCGGTACTTTAAAAAAAGCCCACAATGAGGGATCACTGTTGTCAGGCTGCCTGCACGCAGTGACTGTGAGGGCTGACAGGCAGCCGTCACTCACAGCGAGTTATCAGGGGAGACGTGGCCTCCTGTAGCAGACTGCTCACCCATATGCACCCTGACACGAGTAGCCTTAGCCTAGCTTAGCTCGGGTGACCAGACGTCCTCTTTTACCCGGACGCATTTTTCAGGTCTCGAAAAGAGGAAATGTCTGGGTAAAAGAAGACGTCTGCTTTGTCTTGTGTTGCACTTGCTTGACGTTCGACTGTGTTTGGAAAATTGTTGACTTGCTAGTTTGTCATAAACAATGTTAGCAAGCTTGTTAAAACACGCTCGGACATTGATGCTAGTATTACATGCTCTCACGTCGGCTTCTTTGTAATGTTATTGTGATGCTTTTCACAAAACCTTGCAGTGAGATGTTGTCGGGGTTGAACGCTGCAGCCGACGGGGGTGCGCGTGTCACACGGGGAAACCGTGAGAGTTGGCAGCTTTGTTGGCTAGCTTGACAACAACTTTCAGTCAAACATCAAGCAAGTGCAATACAAGACAAAGCAAGACAGCAAATAAGTTGCTGAATAGTCCAGCAGAAATATATACATGCAAAAACAATCTACAATTTCACTCTTGTGGGGCTTTATGATCATGAGGTCAGAATGTACACACAATTGTACCAAATAATACACACTCGATGCAATAGGCTACATGCTGGTGGAGCCTGAGGGTGGATCTTCACCGAATTCTTTTTATTTTTAGTTAAGGAAAATAATTATTCCATGAATTAAGATAAAATATGAATGTGAGAATATCAAACTCACAAACAAGTAAATGAAGCATTGTTTATCGATTTAGCTGGGCAGAAACAATCTGGTAAAAATGGGAACCTTACAGATGTTTTTATTTATTACTATCATAGATAAATATTCCAGTATCCTATTTGTGGTATCGTATCATAAGTATCGGGTTCCGTAATATTTTGGCAGGTATCGTATCAAAGTCATCATTTTGGTATGGTGACAAAACTAGTCTGTTATCAACATTCAGAGTAAATCTTAACTCAAACTCCTGGCTCCCGGTTGTGATGCGGAACACCTGCTTCCTCCTGGCGCTGTACTCAAAGGCGGTCTGGAAACCAACATTCTACAATGTAAAGAAAATTACTTAAAAAAAATTATACTGGTGTAATTCAGTCTCAAAGCCTCCAAAATTAAATATTATAAACAATATTGAATGAACTAAAGAAAATCCCATTGTACCAGCATTTTCCCGGCAGCCTCCTTGATCTTTTCCACTTTGGCCTCTGAGAGGCCCTTGATGTTGCACAAAGCCTTTCGAGTAGTCATCTGGATCCCCTTTACAGTGCAGATACCCACTAACTTCATCTTTTTGATGTCTGCCACATTCTGGGGTCACAGGTTGGAAGGACAGCGAGATATTAACATAAACAACTGATCTGACTAAGTCCCCCCTGCTTTTACTCACAATGCCATGTTTCTGTAGGAGGTCGATGTCTTGGAAGAAGATTTCCTGTTAAGTGGGGACAAAACTAACGTTACATGAGGTTATTTGCTGATTAACGTAAGTACATTGAGTGGATTAACATTAAAACATGTGTAGCATAACTTACGTATAGGTTGTCACTGTGTTTCTAGTTAGTATTCAATTCTGAAGGCTCATGTATTAAGCTAACATTAGCGAAAATAAATTAAAATGCTATGCTAACACATTAACGTTGCCTTACCTCGTCATCCTGAAAACTAGCATCCTCTTCAACAACCTGATCCTCGGCAGATTTCATGTTCAATGTAGTAATGGTTTATCGTTGATGTTCAAATTAATTTTTGCTGATTCAGTTTCAGTCAATCAATCAGCATCTCAACCAAGTACAAGTTTTAGCTAACGTTGGTGAAAAGGAAAAGTGCTCTTTGGCTCGTGAGGACTAATGGCGGGAAGGTTACAGTTTGTTGGGTTCAGGTGCAGTCGGAAAATATACATGTATCACTTAAACCAAGATAAACTCTGGATATTTCATGACATTGTTGGCAGTTGTTGCTTCAAAGAGCGAAAATGTAAAACTTAAAGGAGTTTTAAGTGTTTATTAGTTCTGGAGATTTTTTAGAAATGTTCATTAGTTTCTGATCTGAGCTAAAGAGAACACGTTCCCATTACGACATTAGCACGAAGAGCTGAAAAGGGTCAGTAAATGCAGCAATGCATTTTTTACACTGCTTATTTTTTAAGACGCATGTGGTGGAATCTGGAAGTGTTAAGTGTTAAAAATTACTGCAGATATGTCACAGCAGGACAAGCGAGCCATTTATAGTAAATTGACACCATATTAGGTCATGACAATTTGTTTTATGATCTCACCTTTTCTTCCCCGTCCTGTTGTCAAAGGTGTTTAAGGCATTTGAGTCAAATTCATATATTGAGACATTCAATATATCAGCGATTTGTAGACCATTATAAGCATTCAGTTAAAAAACAATGACACTACATTAATTTCAATATTTGATAACTTTAATTCATTTGTTGATGTAATATATTTTAAGTCTGGTGGATCAAGGTTAAATCCTGTGACACAACCAACATGGTGAAAGTAAACACATGGCTTTCTATTTAATTTGGGGTTTATTACCGCAGTCACGTTGAACAGAAAAAAAGAGACATGGGTTTGCTTACAGAAGAGAAAAGAGTGTAAAATGAAATGGATGACAAAAGAGAAAGACAAAACGAAAACACATTCAGAGCACAAACAGAACACGTCAGGACAATGTCCCTATCATTAAAATGTGATTTTCCATTAATTTGTCCAAAACCGTATGACATGTGTTCCATTTTCAATGACAATAGTTTCTCTTTTCAGACCCTCAAAAGAACAGAAACCAACAATCTCTGAATAATTTGACACCATGGAATCTGGTGTTTTTGTATTATACAATCTGTTGCTTAAAACTGCAGCAATGCAATCAATCCAGCACCCGAAGTGAAAGAAATTTCCCTCTGACATACACACTGTAGATAGTCTAACTTTGAACTGTGACATGTGACAAATGTACACATGGGAATGGGCCACATATAAAATGGTATAATTTTGCTTGTTGAACGTCAAGAGGCCGTCCTGTAGAACACGCCTCTATTAACAGCGTGGATCACAATGCATCAGACCTGTCCGTCAGAAGATGATGAAGATGAAACAAACTGCTAAAATACTGAAAATATAGCAACATTCTTCAGGCTGCAAACACCCACACATACAATTGGTAACCTTTTTGCTTTTAATTTAGCCACGGATAACTGTTACTCCCTAAATAACTCAATTATTCATAGTGATGCGGATTGAATAAAAAAAGAGAAAAAAAAGAAAAAAATAGAAGCAGTGCTCCTGAAAATAAGTCTCTGCATGATTTTGGAGTAAGGAGAGACAGTGAGAGAGAAGTGTTAGAAACGCATTGCATCCTCCAAGAGTCCCATCAGGCCAATGCATTATGTTGGAGTGGGCCTTTCATGCTGCTGACATCCAGCTTTGGTTCTACGCTTCCTTTCAACTGCAGTTCTCGGCCCTTCTCCGTGGTCTCTGTCTCTCCTCGCGACCGGCCCCCGCTGTATCGCCCAGCAGTCGATCTCAGGTTCATGTTGGCCCTTTCCGTGTTCTCACATCTTGCCGGGTGCAGGAGGCATCATGCCCGGCATCCCACCAGACATTCCAGTGTTGGGCCCCAACAGGATCTGGAAGCCAAAGAGACGATCGTTAAGGTTGCTCATCAATGCACTCAAAAACCGGCACAGAAACGGAGTAGAATTTGCAATTCTCTGCTCATGTGGCGGCCCATTGTTACGGTCTCTCATTGACCGGGGACCATGCATGCGCTCACCTGTCTCTGCTGTTGTAGCTGCTGCTGCTCCAGCTGTAGCCTTTCCGTCTCAAACACAACTGGCAGCACCAGGATCATGAAGGAGGTAGTGCCGACCCACAGCGCCGAGCGGGAAAAACTGAAGGAAGTTAAGAACCCGGTGAGTTTTTTTGTGCCGCTCCAAGGAGGACTAAAGGCTTTGGATTAGAATGCATGACTGTTTGGTGAAACAAAGGCAGGACCACTGGCTGCTGGGATCGGGGGCTACGACTTAGTAGTTAATCTCTTGATCCGCTGGGCTTCAATAATACTCTGTATACATTCCTGCAGTGAGACACCAGATCTACCTGTAAAACTTCTTAGCCAGGGACACGGAGCATTGTGCGGAGACTTCCGCCGCGGTGCGGACCCTGTCCGGGAACATCTCCGTCAGGCCCCACAACCGCTCCATCAGCGTCTCATCCAGCTGAAGGAGACAAGCACAAACCTCAGACGTGACACCGTCGATCACAACAGAAACCCGCGTGTGCGCTCAGGCAGCATCTCTTATGCATAAGCGGGTGTAGAAAAAAAACAACACGAATCCATTCATTTACAATCTTGGTGAATGTAGCTTTGGCTAACAGGCTGGTTTGGCGGCTGTTAACCGACACATTGACGTTACGTTGCAACTGTCACGACGCGATAACGAAACCACTGCTAGCGTCGATTGGATTAAACGATGTTTTACGATTTAACGTCAATGTAGGCTTCCGACAGTCCGCGGACTGCCGCGGGGTCCGTCAACTCAGGTGCTACCTCGTTAGCATCGGTGTAGCCGTTTTAGCTAGCCATGCTAATCCAAGAAAGAACACAGCGACTCTACGTTGTCATTTTTTCCCCTTTCAATTACAATTCCCAAGTGCTCCCGCAGGGATTAAGCACTAACGTCTTCGTCTTCGTCGTCGTCAATCTCGTCCTCGGGGGGGCGAATGGACACCGGGCCCGCAGCGGGGGAAAGCTCCTCTATTTCAGGCATGTCTCCGGCAAGCCCCGCTCCTCTCCGTCGGCCTGGATCAGCTCGTGCGCGAGGCGGAAAAGTCGCGAGTAAAAAGAGAAAACAGCCTGGAGCCGACGGTTTGTTTTTGGGGTGTTTTTCTGGAGACTTCCTACTGGCTTTCACCAAAAGCTAATGCTAGGAGGCGTGCATCTGCTCAACGACAGTCCGGAGGTCACAGTGGGAAAACGTGAGATTTGTCGGGCACGCATTACGACAGCAGGGCAGGGGTCGGTTTGGGCTCCACGCGGAAATAAACCGCGCCCCCTGCCGCCGCGGGTGTCCCACAGCAGCCCGCGAGGTTTCCAGAATTGTCGCGAGTTGTATTAATATTGGTATTAATAAGTTAAAATATGATGTGATAAAATATCAAATGAGAATAATTTGAAGAACACACACAAACAGTGAACAAAGCGTAAGCGTTTAGAATAATTAGTAAGCACACTGGACAGTATGACGAAAGGAGGATATCCCATTATGGCTATTGTTATGTCTATTTTGTGTTTGATGTGACCAAAGTTGCTGTTAGGATATCTAACACGCACAAAAAAAATTCACATTTTCCTTCATCGGTCGAAATTAATTCCTCTTGAATGCACGCTAGTAGCAACATTGGGGAAACTATAGGATGGCATTTTTTTATGTACAATGTACAATCTTTTCCCCTAATCCCAATGTTGAAAATAACTTTAAAAATACATTCATGCATATACTTTGATTAAGCATACTCTCAAGTAGGCTATTCATGGAACATGCTTTGTGGTAACTGGATTTTCATTATTATATTGTATTGCCAGCTACACAAGATTAGCGGAAACATAAAGATCTCCATATAATGTGGAACTTATTAAACGCCGGACCACCTAGTCCTGGTTTTCTGTCATCTAGCAGGAAAATTGGTTATTTTTTCAAAACGCTTTTCATCAAAAGCAACACTCACACTGTAATGTTTTTGTGGGTAGTGTGGGTTTTATCTTAAGCACTTGTTTTTGTTGTTGGATTGTCCTGTTTTTTAACTTCCCCATATTATAGCTTTTATTGCTTCGGTCAGCCAAGAGTGACTACATCCATTCCCAAGTTGTTGTTGTTGTTTTTTAAACCTTTTTTTAATAGAAGTTGCTGTGGATAGAGAAAGGGGGCTCGTCATGGAAAAGTTCTGGGACGCAGGGATTCCTTGTTTACATCCTCCCGGAGTACGCCGCGGGGGCGGAGTTGGACCCGCCCTCATTCTTTGGACCTGACGTCATTGTCGCTTGTGTTTTTTTTGTGAATGAAAGAATCCAACCTCAGAGAGCAGCGGAGTAATTCCGGGAAAAGGCGGACTGACATTTTGTCGCCAGCGTCGCGTCGACCCAGCAGGTAACTGATATTTAAAAAAATCTTAAACCTTTGATTATTTTTCTGGAATGCGATGGTAGTAGACAAACACTAGACGACTTCTTTTCCGCGGGGGACTTGCCAACCAACCAAGGACAAGTGAGCAGGCAGCTGTTGTAATCTGCTTTAGGTTAGCTCGCCAGAAGCCGTTGGTGCTAGCTGCTAGCTAACACTACTAGCATGTTTACGATGAAGCTGATCATTAAGCCCGCTCTTCATACTTATTCCTCTAGACTTGTAACGCCCGAGAGCCATGTGATATTACGGGTTCCCCTCTTCAAACCGTATGTTCCAAAACAATTTAAATGGATCATTTAAAGTCCTACTAAAATGGATGTCGAGGGCACTCGTGATGGCTGTTTACTACAGCAGCAGCAGCGCCTCCACCTCAAGCTGGCCAGCTCCTCTCCGTATAAGGAAAAGCCTGGATTCTGGATGTAGCTAAGCTACATATTAATACCATACATGTGGCCTCCGTTGGCTATTTGTCCTTAAGGGGGGTGGGTCGATTACATTTGAACAGAATAGATATTATGGTGTTTGACTTTGCCCCCCTCCGCCCCGCCGCCACCTCCCTCGCTAACTAGCGTTAGTTGTAGCTTACGTTCACTTGTTGCGTTCCAACTTGTGTGGCTGGAAAGTACGCGGTCTTAAGCGATATCTAGACGGCGAGGCGGGCTGGTTAGTGGCGGTCCGGTGCACACTCGGGGCGACGCGGCGGTCTTCTTCTTCTGGGGGGGGTTTCACGCCGACTGGCGGCGTCGGCGGGACTGAGTGGACGCGTTATTGCTGAATCACCGTGACTTCACGAAAACCGCGGGGAGTGTGGGGGGGGGGGTCACCCCCGGCTGCTCGGACAGCCACTGCTCGAGTCGACCCCCCCCACATCACCACCACACACACAACGCGAACCGTACGCGGTACCGTCCTTCATTGGGCTCACGCGACTCATCGTGCGCGAGGCCCGCGCGGACCGTTAACGCCCATCTATACTGTTATGAAGTACATGAAGTGACCCCACATGTGACCTTTCTTTGGCTATTTTCTGACATAAAGAGAAAAGCAAATGTTTTAGACTTGATGTTTGAGGTGCTTGCGTGCCATCGATAAGTAGTTACATGGGAACGCGTCATTTATAAGAAGTGTAATATCCTATTCTTATAGATGAACACGCGTCTTCCCCAGTGTGTTGTTGTTGTTGTTGGAAAAGGTGCATAAAATAAGGCCTCAGTAACAGTGGCGAATAGTTATGATTTTGTCAAAAGTTATTTTATTAGTGACCCTGTCAGAAGCTAATACTCAAAGCCACTGTGTTCACACTCTGAATGCATCGATCTTGTAAGAAAGTTGTTTCTTCACACAGAAACTAACTCGGTCAAAGAGAAAATACAAGGATGCAAATATGAAAGTTCACACTTTCACTCTCTAAAAGCTATGTGGGGGGAACCCCCCCCCCCTTGTGGTTTTAGGATGTCAAACTTAATTCCACTCTGTCACAAGATGTCTTTTCTAAATGCAGTCCAACACATTGTAGCTCGTCATCGTACCACGTGTTACCACAGAGTCCCTTCTTATAGGAACATAAGAAGGGACTCTGTCTGCCTGGTGAGGCGTCGGACTTTAATCCCACTCAGCGACATTTGCGAGCTGACCTTAAGACCAGTCTAGGAAGTCCCCACGCGGTCTGTTTCAACCGCTCAGCGCAAAGAATTTCCAAATACAGACTTAAACAAACACTCCTGCCGCTGTTACTGGAAGCAGCCGTTGCAAACGTACCTGATCCTCCCGTCTAGACTCTTTTATCATAATGGTTTATTCGTTTTATAGAAACTTTTTAGCCGTGTTCTATTTTAGTGGTTGTTGTAAAGTTCTCTTTCACTCAAATGTGGCGTAAACAGTGAGACACACACTCCACGTTAGTCGGCAGATGAACGCTTTGAACCGTTGGTGTGGCGTTGACAAGAGGAAGTGTCGGGGGAATTGGTGAGGACACCTGCTTTGAGCAACCGCGGGGCTAACGCGGGATAACTTCCTCCTCGCCATTCCATCTCACTGCGAACGGCGCGTTGGCTTACAAAAACCTCCTCTTCCCTTTTCAATATGAAACCGCGCGTGTAATGAGAGAGCGGCGTTTGGAGAAGCATGAAAGATCTGCGGGTTCTCCTTTTTCTTTATCGTGCATGACCGACTGTCTTGTGAGCGGATGGTAAATGTCAGGCCAGCCCTGAACCGAAACGGCATCATTCACAAGGCTCGCGTGTCATAACATACTGTGTGTTTGTGTCCTGCTTCTGCTTCTTTCCACAGTGTCTGTATCTGTGTTGACTGGTGGTTGGAGAGGCTGAAGACAGTCGGATCATGACATCAGAAAGAAACAGCAAAGCCCTGAAGGTAACGGTCATGTGATACACTTTGACTATACAAGAGTCGGTTATTCTATTATGCCACTGGCCTTACGTTTGCCTCTTCTTCCTCCTCCTCTTCTTCAGGTGAAGCAGGAGTGCGGCGAGAATGTGCCCGTCCTGTCGGACAGCGAGCTCATGTCCCTGACGGTACGGGAGTTGAACCTGCACCTGCGCGGCATGTCCCGCGACGAGATCCAGAAGCTGAAGCAGCGGCGCCGCACCCTGAAGAACCGGGGCTACGCGGCCAGCTGCCGGGTGAAGCGCGTGTCCCAGCGCGAGGCCCTCGAGCTGCAGAAGACGGAGCTCCAGCGGGAGGTGGAGCGGCTCGGGGCGGAGAACGCCGGCATGAGGAAAGAGCTGGAGGGGCTCGGCGCGCGGCTGGCCGCCCTCCAGAGGTTCGCCCGCGGCCTGGAGGCCGGGGGGGGCAACCTGCTGGCCACGGCGCCGCGCCTCAACACCGCCTCCGTCATCACCATCGTTAAGAGTCCGCCGCAGCCTCAGCCACAGAGAGATCAGGAGCCGTCCTAGAAGGAGCCGCCGGACTGGGTGGAGGGGGGAGATGCACAACCTGCAATGCAAACAAACACACACAGCCATATATATATATATATATATATGTACTACACACACACACACACACGCGCCGAAGAACAGAAACACGATTTCAGTAGGAAAATACTAAGCACTTGTCTGCGTTGGGCCTCGTTCACAGTTTCAAATTCCTTAGGACTTTGGTAAGCAGGAGTCATTCATTCCTGTGTGACGTCACTGCGCTGAGTAGTACTCCACAGCCAGGCGCCCCCCCCCACTCTCCCCTCCCTCCCTGTCAAGGGCCGAGGCGTCTTCCACTTGTGTCGATTGAGGAGAATGCGTTTTGCTGATATTTTCATTTGTTTCTGAATTCTGTTCTGCAAGATGCAAACAGGTTTAATGTGAACGAGGCGTCGAGCAGTGAGCGCTCAGTCCACACACACACACACACACACACACACATGCACGCACGCACAAAGACCCTCACACTGACCCTCACGCTCAGTCCCCGCTCCACAGGGGGCCTAGACATTGACTTACTGGACTCTTGACTGAAGCCGTACCGACCCCACCAGGGCTACTGTATACGTTCAAGGCTCAACAAATCCAGCTGTTCCAGCTGTGCTGATCGTGCAAAAAGAAACAACCGGTTGAAGGCGCAGCTTCCTCCAGCTCTCCTCGGGCGCCGTCGCCTCGTAGCGGCCTGTACGTTTAAACCCCCCCCACCCCCCCCACCCCCTCCCCTGCGCGACAAGACGTCCCAAAGTCTGAGTCATTCGCTCCTGTTAAGTCATGCTGAGTTGGCCAACCTTGGTGTCACTTGATGTGCGGGGCAGGGGTGGGGCGGGGGTGGAGGGAGCAGGGTGGAGGGAGGGGGGGGTCACACGGATTTTGAAAAACAAGCGTGTCCACGCGGTTCAGGGGCAAAAAAAAAAACCGTGGAGAGACGCCGAGTTTGTGAGTCATGCATTTCCTTCCTGTCCATTCAGTTTTTCTTTGTGGGTGCGTCTGCCACTACTTCCTACCTGCTGCAAGTAGTTGTGTACTGCTTGTGCACACGTTTGTCACGTTAACGCAGTGCCTTCAGTGTGTGTTGGGGTGAGATGAAGGCCGGCCTCCGCAGGGAGCGGGTGAGGACGGGCTGTCGACCGCACATGTCTTTATTTAGGCTTCCTCTGAATTCTCTTTTGTGAGCTGTAATCCCTCACCGCTCATTTCACAATCCCATAAGTGCAGTAAACTTGCTACAGTCCGCTTATTGTTTTTGTTTGGTTTTCATATCTGCTAGACTCCCAACGACAGTTGGTCACTTTTTTGCTACGAACGTGTAATAGCGGAGTCGCATCCGATCCACGTACATTCCCGTCTTGTGTTCTTATTTGTAATGTTTGTACGTGCCGTTGAGACGAAAATGTTGAGTGACATTTATCAGAGATATATTCTATATTTTATTTGTATTTAAAGGTAGATGTTATGAAAAGACAAGCTAACGAGTGCTGTGATGTTGTGTGTGTCCAGAAGTACTTACTTATGACTAGTCCGGGGATATTCTCTCGTCTAATTATTGTTATTGTTCTGTGGCAACGATGATTACTTTACGAAATGTTAATTATTAGCGATGTAGAAAATATGCTCAAAGCCCAATGGCCATATTGCTGTATGACGATTTTTATTTTTATTTCCCGCGTGTGTGTTCATGTGCTGGCTTGTCATAGTGGATTCTTGGAGGGATATTATTTTTCTATGATAATTCGTATGTTATTTGGGTGAAGAATTGAGGTCACTTCTGTATTGGCCGGTTGGGCAGATCCGCAGGATGTCAGAGGAAGAGCTGGAGATGATGATGATGATGATGAGGAGGAGGAGACGGGAAGGTGTGAGGAGGCGAGTGATGGAGAAAGAAAGTAGGCGGGGTGGACTGGGGGCGGTGGCGCTTTATTCACTTGAAATGCTCCATCTGTCCCGGGCCCGTTTCAGCCCAGATGTGCAGGCTCGGGAAGGGGGGCGGCGGCGGCACGGAGTCTAGGCCACTGAATAGTGCTAGCAATATCATTTATAAGCAGGCATCGTAACACAATAGACCGTGTCGACCAAGATATGAGGCATATATTTAGCTATATGAATATCAGTGTGGCAAAGCATTTATTCCCAATATTTTAACGTCTCACATCTGTCAAACTGTGCTGGATGTTTTGTAATACTTGCAAAACAAAAAAATGTTTTTTGTATTTATTACCTGTATTTTTTCTATTGTGAAAATTTAAGTACATTGTCTATTTTATATATTAATTATAATAAATGTTGTACATATTGTACATAAAATGGTGCGTTTGTGGCTTGCATGGGACCAGCAGAGAGGAAGGGTATCGACAGGATGTCACAAGTTATCTCTGGATCAGAAGTTACACTCGAGGGTCAAAGTAGAAACTGAGTTTATTTATAACCGAGGATGAAATGTAGAGGCTTTAGGAGCTCGCCTGCGAAGACAAGCCATTTCTCTCCATTTAACAACCAATTCGAATTAAACCTGCAAAGGCTGTACATGCAAAAACATGCTGAGTCAGGAAAAACAGACGTGTTACACAAAGCTTTATATTTCTGCATCCAAGGAATCTGTTATTCTTCATCCTACCTGCACCGCGTGTCATCAGGAGAGAAATCTCCATGGTAACACCCATCGGATACGTTTCACCTGTGCGGTTTTGGGATGAACTCGGCCTCCATTGACTCCTTATTGGGATGATGATGTCAGGTTGAAGCCTAAAAGCTTCCTGAGCTTTGCGTGTGAAAACCCGACATGTGTCGCCCCCTGGTGGATGCGTTGTGCCTTCGCCTTGAAGGCCATCAAGCGGGATCTGGCTTTCAGCTGCGACTGCGTCATTTTGGGATATTGTCTGTTTTAGTAAACGGTTAAAGAATTTCAGCAGCGTTGCATCTTCATTTGGTCCTACCCAGTAACATGCTGAGAAAAAAATCTGTGGTAACTTGAAACAAATAATCTTAACACAAAACACAATTATGAGATGTTATCCAGTTTATTTAATTTAATCAAAAATAAAATACTTGACATTTTTTGAAGCAGTGTATCCATTTAGAGGATCTTTAAACAGTTCACATGATGCCTTAAACTAAACAAACAAGCGGTTAACTCCCATACCAGACTAAATATATTTTTATTATATCTTCTCCATTTGACATGAAATAATAGCGTCATGAGCAGCTTTATTAAACACAAGTCAGCCCAATGAAAAGACACATGAAGTAAAATTACAAAACTAGGTCTCTTTGTTCTCGCTCCGTCTCATATATGACTACTGAAACATACATCACTGCGTGTCCTTCTGAAGGAAGCACGTCAAACTATTTACAGCATTACTCATACATCTGAACAAGTAGAGAAACAGGACGAAGTTCAAGCTCGCCAGCGAATTACAGCATTCAGTGATTCAGCATTAGAATTTATTTAGACAAGACGCTGTGCACACAGCTTGTAACCTAATGGCAACACGACGAACAGCGTTTATAAAAGGAGACTCAGCGTCACTTGGAGCTGGATGTCAACAAGAAATGATCCAAGTAGCCCGCTTGCTCCTGTGCACAGACGTGGCTTCTGTCCTGTTTAAAACCAATATTATGTCAGGAAGAAGTACAAACAACACAAAAAGAGAGAGAGAAAAGACCCATATGACCGCAGTCTGAGGCGTTCTTCTTTCCTCTGAGGACAAAAAGCCACAGAGCGATGATGGGATTAAACCAAGCGACAGACTGGTGCTCAGACAAAGCGGTTGCATGTGCAGCTTAACGTGTGGGAGATGAATGGCCGCCTGCTGGTCTTCGCGGCCCCCTGGTGGACTCCCAGTGACCCACTCAGGACCTCAAGGACTTCAGGACAAAGAGCATCAGAGTGAAGGAAAATGCAGTATATGTTATTTAACAGTGAATGCTGTATAATGTAACTATATTATAATTGCATGATATATTTTTCCATGTTAGTGTGCTAATATTCTGTTTTTCTTTCACATTTGTCACAGTTTTAGATAAGAACTGTAAAAATGCAAAAAACGTAACAATACTGAAACCAGGCAAAGCAGGTGTGTGAGAGGAAGTACAGAACCTCACTTGTTCGGGATGGACTTGGATGGACGGGTCTCTACTAAGGTGGGGAAACGGGTGGATATTTAGAATTAAACTAAAATAAGTCTGACTTATTGACTTATTTACCAGTCGCTACTGTTGTCACCAGTTGGTCGCTGGCTGAAACAGAGAACTCAGAGTAATTCCTCCACGCACACACGTGATGAAATGTTCCTATTTTAGTTTTAACATTTATAATGTTGGTATATGACCAGAGAAGAGCTTTATTCCTTTGATAGCACTGCTCAGAACAAGCATGTATAGTTATTAGTAACCTATATTCCTCTCTCATTTATCCCTAAATCCAGTTAACCTACATCACTGGTCCACTTCCTGAGTGAAACAGGCACCAGCTTTAATCCCAGCCATAGAAATTACACCAGCTAGTGTAATCCTGACCGGCTGGCCGTCGCCCTTCAGCCCCGCAGCAGATGTTCTGTAGGGTTTATAATCTGCCACCCCCGATATCAATAACAACACGGATCCATACCGCTGACATTAACTCACTTTGTTGACTTGGCTTCTCTTGAACTGCATCCCGACATGCCAGTGAATGGTTTTAATTGCTGCAAATTCATTAAAAATGATGAAGCTAAAACTTTGAAACGTTTATAAAACTTAAAAAGATATTTGATATCATGGAGAAATTCAACCCGTTGTATAAACCAACGACAATCTAAAAACAAGAGGTGCTGAAGAATGTGAAACGAATCAGGTCCAGAACGAAAAAATAATAAATCCCGTTGGACGATAATGTTTCCGCCAGACGGAGCAGAAATGTGAAATCATCCGAGCCGGAAAACATTCCAAAAAGTCCGCGATGACTCAGTATGGAAGAGTGTGACTCACGCCAACACTTTGCAACCTGAACTCAAGCTCCAGTTCCTGGCCAGCGTTGTAAAAGGCCAAACGGGCTCAAAGTGTTCCGACCAGAGGAGAGAGTCTGGGATCATCCGGGTCCTCGCCTTCACGGACAGCGTCAAAAAAACAGAAAACCGTCAAACTCACACCTGCCTGCTCACTCACACCCTGAAGAGCATCAAGTACCATCTGCCACCAACACCTTCTGGACGCCGTTCTCTAGAACTCGTCGTCGGAGCTGAGCAGCAGCGTCTTCTCCGTGTCGCCGCGGCCGCTCCCGCCGCCGCCACCGCCGGCCCCGCGGGCGCGGGACACGGCGGCCGGCGCCCCCTGCTCCAGCGTGGACTGCTGGGTGTACTGCTGGTAGGCCGGGGAGAAGTTGTGGATGGCGTCCTGCACCATGTCGCCCGGGTTCATGGTCTCCTTCAGGCTGCTGGAGATGCTCTTCATGGGGGCGCGGCGGCCTGAGGGAGGCGGAGCATAACAGGCGGTCAGAAGTCAGGGAAATGAGGGTCCGAAAGGATGAGGGATGAAAACGCAGAGAAAACAAAGGGATGGGGGGGAGGATTTGAGCAGGGGCAACTAGGATGGGGGAGGGCAGGAAAGGAGAAGCAGTGAGAATAGAGTCAGAGGGAGAAAAAAAGGGGTTTTAGTGGAAGAGGAGACGGGTGGGAGATGAAAAGACCGAAGGAGGGGGCATCAGTGATTTAGAGGGTGCTGAACAGCAGGACGAGGAGTGGAAGATAAAGCGTGTGTGGGGGGGGGGTTGTTGTAAGGGAACAGTGGATGTGATTTAGAGAGGGAACGGAAAGTGGTTCAGTTCACAGGGATGTGGAGAGAAAGAAAAAGATGATCCATTCAGGAAGACGTAAAGGGACCAGAACAGAAACTAAAACTTAACATCCAAACCTCGGATACACATGGAAGAAAATCTAAGAACAGTGGTTACATTAACAAAACAAAAAAAGGGGGGGGGGGTGTTGGAGCACTGTGAGTGTTCAACCTACCAAACTCTCCATATGTAGGAAGAGGTCCTTTATGGCACAGCAGAAAAGAAAAGAGACACATGAAGATGGAGGTGTAGAAAATAACGAGAAGAAGAAAATCATAACGCGGACAAAGTAGAAAGAGGCGCGACAGAAAGATGAAGGAAACTAACACATGGCAGCCCAAGGAAATGAACCAGAGGGGAAAAGCTGTTAGACGGAAACAAGATGGTTCTCTTTGTCACAGTAAACTGTGGCGTGGCGCTACTGATCGTCCCGTGAGCCCCCCGTCCTCACCGTGTGAATCCAGGCTCTTGTCCATGTAGACTCTGTATGTGAACGCGTGGCGCAGGGCCAGCGCCGCGAAGAACATCTCGACGCAGATGATGAAGTTCTGGTAGCCGGCGGCGACCGTCCCCTCGCCGACGGACACCTCCACGGAGTTGATCTGGGGGATGGCGCCGCACTTCTCCAGGATGGCCAGCAGCATGCCTGAGCGAAGGAAGGACATGCGGCTTCTTAGTGCGGAAGCGGGCGGGGGGGGCGTGTGCGCGTACGAAACAGGAAGTGAAGGTCCGCCTCACCCTGCCAGAAGGAGAGGAAGATGACCGACTTGACCATGAGGAACTTGAGCATGGGGCTGTACGGGCTCAGCAGCTCCCGGGTGGAGAAGTAGAAGAGGAAGAGGGCGTACAAGGACAAGCTAACGGAGACGTTGTAGACGATGGTCACGTACAGGTAACCGCTGGCAACACTGTGGAGAAAGAAGAAGAAGTCGTTGATTAACAGGCCGGTTGTGCTAAAAAGCCTAAATCTCCCGTGAGAGATTGATGCCCGAACTGAAGCCGTCTGGGTCCATTCATCCTGAAATAGAAGCAGTCATCCACAAGTTACTGTTTTCTTTCTTTCTCACTTGAAGTCTCCGTCCTTGTATTTGCCGTAGGCCTGCAGGATGACGGTGACGGCGGCCATGAGCGGCTTGACCACGCAGAACTGCAGGGTGGCCTGCTTACAGAAGCGCAGCAGGCCGATGGAGTAGGCCTTCCCCCTCAGGCAGCACGTCCCGTACATGCAGCTGGACCTGGTGGGACGAAGCGCCCGGGTTCAAACGGCATGTTTCTTCATATTTGGGAGAACATGGGCTCACCCATTGGTGTTGATTTTAAATGTAAATTAGAGGGGGGGTAGTTCTCACTCGATGGGCTTCCCTCGGATCTCGGCCATGATGGCGCTCTCTCCTCCCAGGTATTCATAGCACAGGCTCAGGAAGTTGTAAATCACAAATGCTGAGGAGGAACGAGGGGATAAAGAAAACGTTATCATCATCATCTCTATTCAGACGCCGACACGGTCAAGAAAGAGGTCGACCCACGGGGATGGGAGGAAGCTGTCAGCATCCAGACTCTGTGCAACGTTGTGGAGGTGAAACCTTCAAGATCAGATGAGCTTCAACTGAGAGTCAAAGTGATGACTTTGTCCCGACGGAGTCAATAAACCGCCTGTTCACGTGTGTCAGGGTTCCTCCAGTGACCCTCTACTGGCTCACACATGCTTGAGTGTAACCTGACATATTAAACCCGTTGAACCGCGGCCCGGAATTTGTCTCGGACCTCAAGCCGCAACATCAGAATCTAAAAGCTGACCCGGCGAGGAGAGAAGATCAGAAGCACACAGCCGCCTCAGGCGGAGGGACGGATCTCCACCCGACTCGTCTCTCGTGACCAGCGGCTTATCGCTCCTCTGTCCAGCTCCGGTGAGGCTGATGACGACCGCTAATCCTGTTAACGCACTCCGCTCTCATGACTGTGCATGTGAGACGCGGCGAGCGGGAAGCGCTGCGTAAAAGGGTCACTGCGAAGGAAATGTGACACATCTTGCGTGTGTCACAACACTGATCTCAGAGCAGCTGTACTGCTGGCAGTGATTCTCGTTACCTCACATTAGCCGATGAGTTGTCACATTCGCCTTTTGTCACTCTGACTTCGGCCCGGCTCCACCCGCCCGCCCCCTGAAACACGCACACGCCGTCGGTGCCTTCTGCGCTCTCACGTCAGACGATGCTGACGTGTTTTTCGGGCTCTGACTCCAACACAAAGAGCTGAGCGATGGCAGCTGGTTGGTCTGTGCAGCTCTCTCTCTCGGTCTCTCCCTCCCTCTCTCACCATTGTGCTCTTTCCCTTCTCGCCGAGGTCCCCCCCCCCCCCCCTCCTTCCAGTCAGGCCTGGCTGGTTGCCACGGTGATACAGTAGACCAACATACAATGAGAATCTGAACTTTGCAAAAAAGTTTGGTTGAGAGAGAAAGTCTTGGCATGTGATGCAGCCGTTGCGGCTGATGGGGAAGATTTGCGAGGGTCGTTGCCATGCAACAGAAAAAGATCGAGCTGCATTGTGGGAGGCGGAAAGCAGACGGGAGGAGGAGGAGCGGACAGCAACAGGAGGATAAATTGGAGGGATTTGGTTGAAAGATACAACCGTACATGGAGCGCCACCCCCTTTGCATTAAAATGCATTTGCAATTCGCAGATTCAGGAAGTGACTCGTGAGTATTCCGATCCCGAGTTCATCCTGGAGCCTCGGTCAGAGAGTCAGAGCGCTAGAGGCCCTCCACACAGCCATCGTCTCATGCCTACCTTCCAATTTCAATAGATCCATAGATCGTCGTCGCACTGACTCCACTAAAAGTCAAAATCAAACTCAGGTTCCACGAAGCAAACCACGAGGTTAACAAAAAAACGCTGGTAAACTAAAACAAACTGCTACAAGACAATTCAAAATGCAGTAAACCGATAAACAAATACATGGCCAGCCAACGAAAGACGAGAATATAATAAGAGTGAGAGGGGCACCAGATAAACAGGGAGGGGGTAATTTGTTGATGGACAGACAGATTTGATCACAATGCCTTTCAACAAATGAGCTGAGGAAGATGCCTCTTTTCCATCCGTTTTTGCAGCCCGGCTGGTCCCTCGGTGGGAATAACCACTTATCTAACGTTGGCCGGCTTCCCCCCCCCCCGTGCAACCAGAATTACTGCTCCAGGGGCCAAGCGGTGTTCTTGTGTACTGTACTGACAAAGCAAAGCATTTCATCGACGCCCCCCCCCCCCCTCCCCTCTGCCCCAGTTGTCCACTGAGTCGATGCTGTTTACAAAAAGCTGCACCGTCACCGCAGGTCGCGGGCCGAGCGGACGGCAGCGCGGCCTCACCCTCGTAGCAGTCCCGCACGGTGTCAAAGTACACGTAGTACTGGTCGTTGGTGAAGAAGAGGAGGCTGAGCCAGGAGTCGAAGGCGTAGATGGGAACGATGAAGAGGATCCGCACGATGTGCCGCTGCTCCCTCGGGGAGCTGTAGAAACGGAGGTGCATGTAGATCTGGGGGAGGGAGACAAAGAGACACAAATGACATTCAGTTTACAGGGGAGATTAAAATAAGATATTCTACTCTGTGAAAAGCGGCTTCTCCGTTCTTACTTGGGATGAGCCTGAAGCAAAGGTTCAAATACACGAGTAGGGAGATAAGAACAGAGCTTCACAGGGAAGGACGAGGGCGCTGTTAGGACTATAGTTGATGTTTCTGTCTCTCAGTGACCTTAATCAATACATTAGATCACCCGCGTCATCGCTCAGGAATGTGTGAAAGAGAAAAAAACACACACAGCTTTTCATCCACCTAGATCAAGTTTCACCTGTACGTGTGTGTGTGTGTGTGTGTGTGTGTGTGTGTGCGTACGCATATGCTCATGTATCACAAACACCTGCTGAGGGATGTTGCCAAGCAACCCCTACCCTTCCCCGGGCCTGAGCAGATGTGTGTGTGTGAGTGTGTGTTAGCAGCGCACAAACACCTGCCTGCTGCCTCTAGTTTACGTCTTTGTGAGCATAAAAAGCCAATCTGCTCAAATCACAACATCTGGGTCTCCTGCGCAGTAATTATGAACAGTTTAAAGATGAGGATGATTTAACCCCCCCCCTCCCCCGACCTCCTCCTGCTCGCTAGTTATGCTGTTTGGAAGCAGTCACCTGGTGACAGGTGAGGATGAGCGCGGTCCAGACGAAGAAGCCGGACACAGCCTGAGCCGCTGGGGTCATGAGGAAGATGGGCTGGTCCTGGCTCAGCAACGGGGCCTCAGGGAGCCACGACATGTTGGGGCCCGCCGGGGCGGCCGTCGGCGGGGGCGCGGGGGCCGCCGCCAGGACGGGGTCCTCCCCCAGCCTCTCTGAGAGCGGCACGTCCCGCCTCCACGGCGTCAACATCTGCAAGGGACACAGGACACAGAGGTGGGGGAACTGTGAGACGATGGATCCACATCGTCAGAGCACACGGATAAACACAGAGACACTGCGGGTTTGTACGATGGTTTGCGCGTGGGACTCTCTGGAAACAGAACAAATGTTGGTGTTAGTTCCTACATCTCCTACATTGACCACCGACAGACCAAATAGGGTTGAGGCTGCTGTCTGTGGGCCCTGAACCCTGAACACAACCACACGTTTCAGATACAAATAAATGATGTTCACTGAATGACAAAGGGTGCATCCTTCATTGTGACCCATCAGCACAAGGTCACAGAGCCCTCAGGCCGGACAATCACAGGCTGACATATTAATGCCATCATATTTCTCTGCATTAAAAGCAGGTGATTGAACTGCTGCTCTGCACATGATGTGTGTCAGACTGAGAGGAGCCGGTGTGTGTTTGTATGGATGTGACAGGCATCAGCAGATCTACGCGTCAACGAGGAGAAGTGAAGGCATCAGCAGCAACACACACACAATGCGAGGGGACATCTGTGTGTGTGTCGTTTGAAAGGTCAGCCACACACACACACACACACACACACACACACACACACACACACACACACACACACACACACACACAATAATACGACCAGAGAGACAGAGGGTGAGGAAGAAAGAAACGCAACAGATGGAAAGGGTTGATGTGGAGGGATGGGGGGGGTATAAATTAGCCACAAATGACACAGTTTGAAGAGACTTACCTTTGCTGATGTCTGTTCAAAGCTTGGATTTTTGATATTTAGACCTGGGAATTGTAAAAAAAAAAAAAAAAGACATGTTTATAAGTCGGGCAACAAAACGTGTTGAGTTCAGGTGAGGCCTTTGCACGCTCACCTTGAGATAAAACTCCTCAGCTCCGTCAGACAAGAAAAGTCAGCCTGAGAAAAGCCTCAATTCTTCTTCAGAGCTGCACGGATCATCCATGTTGAGCCTCGACGGACTCCCTCCCCCGCAAAACCCCCCCCCCCAAAAGTTAGAGTCCCATGTTAAACTTCTACTTGACCCTTTTACTCCTCTGCGCATTCACGTTGTCGAACCTCCGTGTTTCTGAAGTTAAAACTGCCGACTCCGTCATTCCTTTCGGCTCCTTTCTCCACTCCGCTGATTTCAAACCGATCCTGGTCGGATTAACACCAGGTCAGAGAAGCCCCGCCCACACAGGGAGGACGAGCCTGTGCCACCCGTTCAGCCAATCACAGGCCAGTGTTAACCCGGAACCGGGCGGGGTTTGTTCAGCAAATACTGAGCATGCGCGGGTCTATTCTCGGTCCGGCAGAGCGGCGTCGGGAATGTGGGAGACATAAACAAGCATTAGTTATTTGTTCTTTACTTCCTGTCCTGTTAGAGTAAGTGGGCCACAAATACGCAGCATAATAATAATAATAATTATAATGATAATAATAATAAAGAGGTACCTTGTTATGCGTAATAACAATGTACTGGCTATAACAATGTACCATTTTATAGCTTTTATAAACTACATTAATTTTACCCAAGCTTTTTTTTTTTTTTACAAGAACAGCATCATTTTCTTTTTTTTTGCTAGTACATTTCCATGTACAGTACAAATAATGACCTTCTTGACGAAAGATGATACAAATAAACTACACCATAAAACAACTCTAGAAAATGAACCGCTCAATAACAGCATAAAGACACATTGGCGTGATTAACACTGCAGCAAATACACAAACACATAACTCTACGGCCTCTGATTTCAGTCGGATTAAGGCCCAAATTGTTCTTAAAAAAGAAAAGGTGATACATTTTTTGTGTATATATGTATATAATGTTCCATTTCAATACATGAACACGTTAAGGTGAATTTCAAGGATTTAAGGAGTGTCTGCCATTCACAAAACTTAGTATATGTACATAAACAAATTCATAGTAAACAAATGAATATATATTTAGTATCAAATAATAATAAATTAATAGTTAATCGTCAAGTAATTGTAATAATCAGTTAAAACAGAAGACTAGAAATCTGTATAAGCTGTGTATATTTTTATTGATTCAGAAAATATACACAAATATTATAGTTATAAAGATGAAGCATGGTAAAGAAATGTACCGAACATCAGACTGCTCATTTCCAGCCGCGGCATCAGTCCGTCCGGACTGAAGTATTAACAAGGAGCGCTCTGTCATTGCTCAGCGGGAACAAAAACACACACTTCTGACGGACTCTAAAGGTCGGTGGTACAAATGCTCCTCATCTTGCCCCAGAGCAGTCAGGAAGTAAACAGTCGTCCCCTCTCCTGGCCGCCATCGTCAAACTATCTGTCGCATTCTGGCAAAAGCTATTTACATTGTACATGTAATTATAAAAAGCAAAACTAATGAGGTGGCTAATTCTGCCACCAAGATCCTTATAACGTTCTCAAGTCTTTTCATGCCGGAGCTGGACTATCGTATCACACAATCCTCGCGGCCTTCCTGCTTCGGCCCGTTCCACATCCGACGAGCGCGTCCGCAGGCGAGAGAGTGACAAGTGTGCTGAAGAAAAGGAGGTTTTAAATCGGGGGTCCGGCCTCCTGTTACGATTCATGGGAAACTCATCGAAACAGTCGCCTTCCCCTCCTCCTCTGAGGCCAGTCCAAAACACGAAGACACGGAGACAGACACTGACACGGATGGACCAGAAGCAGCCCCGTCCACCACCAACACCATAAGCAGCGGATGTAGCTCGTAGCAAGTTAATAGTTGATGTTTTTTTACCCACCACAGCGCAACGTGTGTAATTAAGTCCATTTTGTGCGCTTTGTGATGCTTTTTTTTGTGTGTTTTTTTTTTTGCAAGTTGAGCCCGTGGGTCGATGCGCAGGTGAATATTATTAAAGAAGGGGCGGGGCCTGTGTGTGGTTTTAGCCGCATCCACCTTCCAGGCCGCATCCCCGAAAAAGCAGTTCACCAGTCAAGTGTCACCCGCCGGGTTTTCCATCAGGTCGACTTCCCCCCGGCTCCTCCTGGTCACCAGTGCGCGGCCTCCATCCCCTCCTTCAAGGGCCCCAAACGCCTCCCCCCTGCTCCTCTCGTCCCCCTGCTGTCACTCATGTTCTCATTCATCCATTTGAAAAGTAAGAGGTACTTGATACCCTGCAGCTGCTGAACCACAAAGAAACCACAACAGAAAAAAGAAGAGATGTGTTACTTGTGGGTAAATGATAGGACGTTCTGTATTTATTGTGTCAACGAATCCCATGAAGTGATACAAACAATAAATTAGTCTCTCTGGATACATTGTGACTTTCTTACTCCTTTCTGTCGCACTCGACCCAAAGCCTATTAGTTCCTACTGAAGACGTTAATCTTTTAAACCAGGCCTCAAATGAATGTGGCTGCTGGTTTTTGGTATTTTCCTCAGCAGCTTAAATTCCCTCACGAGTATTTCTTTATAAACACCCAGACATTATTATTATATTTACAGCAGTGTCTGCAAAGTACCTGTTTTTTTATGATATACATCAGCAATAAGACAAGACCTTTCTTGTTAACACTTCCTTGAGACACAGATTTTTTTTACTTGGAGTTGTAATATTTTTGGGGGGATTTTCTAGATTTTCCAGAAAAAGCTAAATTAAAACTTCCAATAATCCGTCGTGGCTGAATGCCTCCAACAACATGTACATCCTGCCTGTTAAAAACTGTCCCGTTGTGGAACACAATGGGGGAGCAACACTCATTCTACACTCAGGACAACCTTTTCAAATTCTAGGGAGAAGAAAACGTTAAATAAAAAACGTCATGTTGAATGTTTCACTATTCATTTACCATCTAACACCTTGCCTCCGTCTACTTGACTATGTATTTGCTAAATGATTGTAATTTTCAGTTCTTATCCCTCTGAATCACTGCGGTTGTAGAACAATTTTTCGCATAGTGCCAACAGCTTCTTTCTTTACGTCTATGAATGGTAAGGGTCAGGGGTCACCCAGGACGAAAGACATGGACGGCTGTTCAAGCATGCGGTTTGTGTGCGTGTGTTAGAGTCAAAGACGTGTCCGTACTCACCTTCAGCCAGGGATAACTCACTTTGCCAGATGTTCAAACGGCACACTGACCTGCGTGTGGAGGGGGAGACGAGAAGCATTGATTAGAGGCAAAAGAAATCTGCGGGAAAAAAAACTGTTTATAGTTTATAAGTTTATAGAAACATACCCAGACGCTCCGTCTGCTTTATCGTTAACTCATTCAAATCAAGACTGTATTTGAGCGTCATGAGGGTTGTAAATTAAACCAAATTGCTTGTTGCATGTGGGAGTGATGGAAGGATTCTGGGTGTTAACAAATGGAAGAGCAGCGCGGACAGTTTGCTAATTACAAACACTAACGGCTTTGGTGAATTATCCTGCTGGGTTTGTTTTCACGTCAGAGTGAAAGCCGGATGGAATCTGCCCACCTGTGATCCAGCGACACGCGGCTGCTCCAGGCGTGCGTTGAGGTCGGAGGAGGACACGTTGGCGGGGGCCCCGCGGTGGAGCCTCATGGCCACCTTCCTCTCCCGCTCGGCCCGCTCGGCCCTGCCGGCCTGAGGCGAGCGGTTACCTACAAACAGGCGAAGCGAGCGCACGCGCTTTGATTTAGACTCAGTCTGTTCTGTTATAGGTTGCATCTCTGGTGCCACGCGGGGGTGGGGGGGGGGGGGGGGGGCATCCTGACCTGACGGCTGGACCCCGCGAGCCGCCGGGTTGGTGGAGGGAGCGGCGTCCGCCGCCTCGTTCCTGACTCTGTTCGGACCGGGCGGCGGAGCGCGACCTCCGGCTCCCCTTTGGCCTCCTCCCGCTCGCTCCTCGCCCTCTTTCACCTCCCTCCTTTCCTTCTCTCCGTCGTCTGCGGCCCGGCCGGCCCCCTGAAACACAGAGGAACAGCGCCGGGCTGAATGTGTGCTGGAGGTGAGGACGAAACGCGCAATGAACAAATCAACACTGGAAAGGATGAAGGCATTTCATTAAACACATTATTTTTATTTCAGTGATAACTAGAATTGTCTTGCCTTGTACGTCAAACCACATTGTAAAGGTGCTGTGTAACTTAAAGAGAATCATACAGGTCGGAGTTCTGCACGAGCCACTCACAAACTTCAGCATGTTCCAGTCGAAGACGTAGTCGTAGGAGAAGCCCTGCCTGTGGAAGAGGTTCCTGAAGAGCTGCCTCAGGTACGAGTAGTCCGGCTTGTCGTCGAACCGCAGCGAGCGGCACAAGTTGAGGTACGTGGAGAACTCGGCTGGGAAGCACAGGAGAGCGATGGAGCACGTGGAGTCAAGCTTTTTCGAGAGGAACGTCCTCTTTCCTCCGTCTCCGCCGGCCTTTACTCACATGGGTATCCCTTGCAGAGCACCTCGATGGGCGTGGACATCTTCTTCTCGCTGATGCGTTCGTACTTCTGCCTCTTGGTGGCGGCCTTGAGCCCCTGCCAGGGCAGAGAGCCCAGGTTGAAGTACATGAGCACGTAGCCCAGGGACTCCAGGTCGTCTCGCCTCGACTGCTCTGTGGAGACGGACAGACGGGAGAGACAGAGACGGGCGTTTAGCAGAACCCGCGGCCTGCGTGGGCATCCAGGCCGAGCGCCGCGCGCGTGTGGCGCCTCACCGATGCCCAGGTGGGTGTTGATGGAGGCGTAGCGGGCGGTGCCGGTCAGGTTCTTGTTCTCCCGGTAGGGGATGTGCTGGTGCGTTCGGGCGTCTCGGTACTTCTTGGCCAGGCCGAAGTCGATGATGTAGACCAGGTTGCCCTTCTTGCCGAGGCCCATCAGGAAGTTGTCGGGCTTCACGTCCCTGTGGATGAAGTTCTTGGAGTGGATGTATTCAATTCTGCTGATCTGGAACGAGGAAGTGGATTTGGACCGTTTAGCACTTCCATGAAGGGGAAGGACTCACAAAGGACGTATTTAAGTGTCCGTTACCGCCTCGCAGTACATAACCGCCTCATCGTCTCACCCAACAGACATTTGTATAAAATTGTCATATTTAGTCTGCAAATTCTTATTAGTTATGGCCACAATTTTAGTTCTATGAGTTCACAGTGACCTTTGACCCCCGAATGCTCGGCAGTATATTCACGTGTGCCGCCGGGCGGGTGGACAGACGGCTAAAAAACCCAGAATGCTTCAGTTTAACAGAAAAAAGCTTCACTACAGTAATAGATTACCTTTAAAATCTCTGCAAGTCACTTTCATTAAATGTAAAATGAACTGGAGTTTATATTCAGTTAAAGAAGTTGGTTTTAAAGGCCATGAGTCAAATGATAGTTGTAAGCCAGCCTTTCTGTAGACACATAGAGGGCATTTAGTACACTGGGACAGTCCGAATCTTAGTTATTGTCCCTTTGGAGGAGACGAAAGGAGAAGCAGAAAGAGCGATTAGCAAACTAGTCAGAACGTTTGAAAGAGAAAATGAGAGAAACGACATTCGAGGGATTAAAGAGAGTCACAAAAGACGCCACTGGGCGACCCCTGCGTCGAGGATTAGGCCGTCTTGCCACCGCGTCCTAGATTGCAATTGGATTTTATGGCAGAGGCCGTTGGGGGATGAGCTTTGTCTCGGGCCGGGAAACAAGCACCAGAAGTTTGAGGTGAGAATTATTCCCCCTTTTTCAAAGGATCCGTTTAGCTCCGGTCTCAAAATAGCAGCATCCTCTTCATTGAACTCTGTGCAGCTTCCCGGCTCCAGATCGACTCCAGTGCGTTACGTGCAAACTGAGGTGCACTAAACGCACCTCTGTGGTCCTTGTTAAACCTTCCGCGATTGGAATGGCGTAATTCAACCAGCACCTCCCCGTTATCGATCGCCACCGCTGCTTACGTGTGCGTTTTTGCTTTTGTTTTCCTCGGGCGGCTCGAGGGAGGAAACTCTGAGACTTGAACCCCGTCCCTCTCACCATCTGGTCGGCCAGCAGCAGGACCGTCTTCAGGCTGAACTTGCGGGAGCAGAAGTTGAACAGGTCCTCCAGGCTGGGGCCCAGCAGCTCCATCACCATGACGTTGTAGTCACCCTCCGCGCCGCACCACTTGATGGACGGGATTCCCACTGTGGGGGTGTGGGAGGGGGGGCATTTATTTCATACTGCTACAGCAGCTATTGCATCGTTTATTTGACCCGTAGGAGCGTTTCTTTATTCCAGCTACTAGATCCCTCCCCCTTCTGAGGGGTCCTCAGGTGTTGTTGTTGTTGTTGCCTCAAAATCAAATCAAGCGACCTGAAGTGAACTATAGAAGTACACCATGTACACGAGTACCTCTGGTTGGGAAATGGCCGCTGCTTTAGAGCATTTGGCTTTTATATAAGCGAATAACAACAAAACACCCACATATTAATATATATTGCATTGCTTTATATTACTATATAACAATAATGATATACACAAATGCTACATGATGCATTCATTCTTTACTTGTTCTGTCTGACATTACTGCAGTAAAGGATTTCTGGGTTTTCTTGGCACGAATGCTTGTTTAACTTGTTTAACCTTCATGGACATTTCAACACCTCAGAGCGGCGGTTAGCATCTCACACGGCCCCGAGCGGACGGCGATTGCACCTCAAATGCCCTTAAATGTGCTGGAATGCCTTTTTCACGGCCTAAACGCACCACACAGCCTCCTAAACCACGCACCCCCCGCACCCCCCCCGCCCCAACCCCACCCCTCACACCCTTCACCGCCTCTCAGCGCCTCCTAGCCCGGCTTTGAATAAACCCTGAAACACATCTCACCTCCTCCCTGCATCATCTTGTAAAACTTGCTCTCGATGTGGAGCTGTGGATGTTTGGTTTTGACACATTCCAGTTTGATGGCTACTTCCTCTCCCGTGGCGATGTTAGAACCTGGTGGGGGACACGGGATGGGGTTAGGGGTTAGGGGTTAGGGGTAAGGGGTTAGGGGTAGCAACGTAGTGCAGCTAACCCGGCACATCAGTCCCAACGCATAAATGGCCTCGTGACCCCGTGAAGTTTAGGAGTGAAATCTATTCAACACAGCTCACGAATATGCGTCGTATTCACATTTGGGGATCTAAGCAGGATGAGGAGCGACAACACGACACAAAACGGTCCAAATCCTCACCGAGGTATATGTCTCCAAAGGATCCGCTCCCGATCTTCCTGCCGAGGCGGTACTTGTTCCCCACCCGCAACTCCATGGCTTCCGAGCTTTCCACTGTTCACTGAGGGAGTAAACACACACACACACACACACACACACACACACACACACACTGGGCCGTCATCAATCAGTGCTGATCAATATAGCACAAGGACAGTGGTGCAAACTGCGGACTTTAAAACGAAAGCACTGCATCGTGAAAGGAAATTGAAGCGCGGGAGAGAGATCACCGAGAGGGACGAGCAGGACGGATAAGTGCGGCTGACGGAGGCAGGGCAGTGACGTAGTGCGGCCTGGATGACTGCACCGGGGGGCAAATGTTGCTCTGCTTGCAGCTGTAAAGTCACTTCATGTGAATAAAACCCCCCTGTGAAGACGTGGGGACCTCACGTTGCCACCCTACTCCTGCCTGACCGGGGACACATTCTGCCGAGAGGACAATGCAGCGTTGTCCTCTGAGAAAGAAAAAAAAACCCACAAACAAAGCGTGCAGTTGCATAACGGGATTTTACTCTCCCCACTGCTTTGCAAAGGGGGGTCTGGTCCTGTGCACAAGTGATTCGCACACACTCTCGATTTTGGATCGGAGTCCCCTGAGGATATTTCACAATGAGTCACGTTTCCCCTCGTGCAAGGCCCGTGTGTGTCTGAGGAGACACCAAATACAGGGACCAGCGATGGTGGGAAACGACCGCAGCCAGTTTGACAATGCACTTAATACTGCACTAAAAGTGCATTTAGTCCTTTTTTGGGGGGGGGGGGGGCACCTAAAGGCACTCATCCCCGTCCACCGGGGAAATAAAGCAGAACGAGCCACTGCTGCACATCCACAGAGCCTCCAGCTGTCTGTCAGCCTCTAGAGCTGCTCCCGAACCGAGACCCGGTACTGCTGCAAGGGGCACCAATGACACCCCCCCCCCCTCCCTCCCAAAAAAATACCCCAGCAAGGACGACGGAGAATAATACTTCATGCAGTTGCACCAGATACCACAGAAGATGGGAGGGGGACAGGGGAGGGGCAGCAAAACAACACCGACACTGACCATCTGACGATTGTGTTTGGTCTCCTATTTACCAAACACACACACGCGGCTGCAGACACCTTGACTCCCCCCCTCCCCCCTCCCCTCCTCCTCCTCCTCCTCCTCACCGGGTGATGTCCGGCTCCGCGGCGGTCCGCTGCCTCCGTCTCACTCAGGACCCCGGACAGCGAAACGGGGACCCATGTCCGCGGAGATCTGTGACCCGAAACAACACCCCCACCCTCCTCCCTCCAAAAAAAATATGTATATATAAAATGAAATATGATAGAAAGCGGAGATCGGTCCGCCCGAGTCCCGCTAGATTCCCGCCGTCACGATCCTCTTTTTCTTCTTGTTTTTGGAGGGAGGGAAAAAAACCCGCCGAAACCAGACACCGACGTCCCTCTCTCTCTCCCTCTATGTCTCTCTCTCCCCTCACACCATTGACAGTACCGATGATGTCATCCGTGGACTTGGAGGAGATGCCCGGATTGTCTTAAAGTCGCCGCGCTGCTGCTGCTGCTGCATGGCGCCGTTTTATCTGCTCTTTCTAAAGGCTCACTAGAAGCTGCTGCAGTCTGATCGGATGCTGCACAAACAAACGGGTCAACTACGTCCGGTGGGCGGGTGGATGGTGCCCTGTGGGTGGTGCATCCTACAGAGGCCTCATACTTATTACGCAAACATAAAGACATTCAAACAGGATGTGACTCTAAAGGGAGAACATGACACGTGTACCTTCAGGCTTCTTAATGTGTCATGAAAACATCCACTAAAGTCAAATATTTACCCGCAGCTCTTACAAACCCCCAAAGTCTTGAGTTGTTTTAATATATGAATGACTTGTATGTTTTACACATTAGTATATGAAGCATTCTTTTATCACGGAGTAGATTTTGAATCTATATTTGGGGGTTTTGGGACATGAACGACGAGAAATTAAATGAACTTGTAGGATAGAAGCTGTGATCCGGATCCCCGAGGAGTCGCTCGCACATATCAAACAAACCACTACAGACTTCAATTCAACCTTTATTATCTTGTTCTTTTCTGCTTTAAATTAATTTCGTCTTATTTTTGTAACATCTGAAAGAAATGAAAACATCCTGAACAGGAGTGATAATAAAGACTGACTTAATTTAAATTGATACATAACAAAAAAGAGAAAAAAACAGTAAAACATAACAGGTAATGTCTTTAACGTGTCGGTAAAACACTGTTCCAGCTCAGCTTGGTATGGTACGATTTGGCATCTTAGTAGAAATGCCTAAAGTTGGTTGCTTCGTCTTAAAAACAAAAAAATATTTTGTTATTGCATTTGGCAGAAAAAAACAAAATGAACAAAATGCTGCTAAAAAACAAACAACTTGAGAAATATGCAATAGTGCCAATGGTTTGTTTGAAACTTTTTAGCTATTACAATATCCAGACAGTCACGCACACATTCACAAACGCACCACTTCTCTCAAATATAAGCTGTCAGATTGACTTTCACTTCCCTGACTGGAGCAGATAAGTGTTCAAAAGCGCGCGCACACACACACACACACACACACACACACACACACACACACACACACACACACACACACACACACACACACACACACACACACACACACACACACACGTGAATCTCTCATGGACGAGAAAACCCCCCCAAAACAATCCAACGTTGTAGCAATTAACACAGACACTCCCGATATCGATTATTATCTTCATCAGTCCTCCTGCAGTTGGTCTTCCTGTCGTCGCTCCTTTCATGCACACACAGGCAGGAGGGCACCTTGTACAGCGAGTAAATAGGTGATGGTAGTCATCATTAACGGCATGACAGTATATAGTAACCAACTTGATTTCTCCAGTAAGAAAGAAATACAATAGCGAGGTCAGTGTTTGGAGGGGAAAGAAAGAGGACATCTCTGAGTTCAACAACGTTTCACACATTTCTCTTTATCTTCTAAAACAGAAACAAAATGATCAACAACCAACACACATCAACGAGGAGATACAATTTTGCTTGTCAAATGTAAGAGCAGTGTGGAACTGATGAGAAGGTGTGAAGGCTGCTGACAGGGCGGGCGTGCGGCCGCTGGTTGTGAGCCAAGGCCACTGCTGCTGTAACATTAGGTCGTCCTGTGCGGTCTGCGCTGTGGCCGCTTCGGAAAAGAGTGGAGGGATTTCTGGAGGATTTGTCAGCAACAAACCCAGAGGCATATAGTGCAAGTTTGGCTAATGTTGTTTCTGTTTGGATTTCTCTTGTTTTGTTGTTATACCCTGGGTCCCACGTTGATGGCGTATTTCCACCGAGGCCGAGGTGCCGGTACCGACTAAAAGAACGCTCGTCTTTTTCCCCCACATCTTAAAAAACGGTTGCCGATGTTCCGTTAGACTCAGTAGTGTGGCGCCGCCCCCGGTTTTTACACAAACTCCGGGTCCTTCAGCCACTCCGAAGCTTCCAAACGTGAGAACTTAGAGGTACGCCAGCCAGGTCTATGAGGGCTCAGTCTGCAGGTCGGAATTTGGAGATTCGACCATTAAATAGAAATACAAAAGAAAATACATTGTGGCACACTAAAAACAGCAATAGCTAAACTTGTTGACGTGTACGACTCTGGCTGAGCCTGTCTACAGTGCATGCCTGAGTGATCGGGTCTCTGAATGCAGATGGCGGGATTTGGAATAAAAAGACAAAGAGCTTCCCAGATGAGTCCTAGACAGTTTAATGGATTTCACCCTTTTACCCCCTCCGGTTCAAGTTTTACTGTTCATCTTCATTTAAAGTCGAGCGGTTTAATGTGTAAGTGTGAGAATAAGGTGTGCGTGTTGTGCACGTAGCCTCTGTGTGTGTTATGAATGAGGGTTTGAATGTCGGGGCACCAGCGGAGCTTAAATTCATGTCCTCTCTACGTGTAGATGAGTAGAGTAAGACATACGTATTACATGTCAAACATGTGCGTGGGGGGCGGTGGGCCCCTCAGATGGAGTCGGCCCCCCCGCCCAGCAGGTCCCCGGGCAGCAGTGCGGCGGGGCTGCCCATCTGGTGGCGATCCTCAAGTGCCGGGGAACCCCACAGGCTGCTGCTGCTGGGGTACCCCGCCCCGCTCATCCCACCCATCCCCCCCCACAGACCCTGCCTCCCGGCCTCCACGCCGCCGGCCCCGCCCACCCCGCTCCCATTGCTGCTCCACTGGGCGAAGATGCCCAGCCCGGAGCCCTGGGAGGCGGACGGGTCCGACGAGCCGCCGCTGCCGTCCAGACTCTGCCACCCGGAGCCGGGAGGCCCGACTCCTCCGTTTCCTGCTCCTCCAGCCGTGGAGCCTCCTTCTACTCCTCCGCCGCTTCCTCCTCCCGCTGCTGCTCCGCCTCTCTCGCAGCCACCTCCGTTACCGCTGGACCCCACAGCGGAGGAGGCTGTAGGCCCGGAGCCCGCTGCGTTTCCTCCGCCTCCTGCTCCTCCTGCTTGGGAATGTGCAATGTAGCGAGCCACATCCTCCTCGCTCACAAACTCTGCCAAGATGGTAGTATTACCCAGAACGCACCTGTTGGGGACAACAAGTCAGTCAGTGAACAACCTACAACGAGGAATTTACACCACGTCTCACTATGATGAGCTGGGTCATGTGATACATATTCTTGCTTTTATGAGTCAGTGTTTCCACGGTGCAGCAGGAAATTCACTTTACATTCAATCACAGTTCCTTCCACGATGTGAATGATTTCACATTTTAAGAAACAAATTGGTTCGCTTTCTCAGCAAATATTAGATAGATAGAAGATAGATAACACTTATATACTTTTATGATGCAGTAAGCTGAGCTTTGGTAGCCTGCTCATGTCTAAAGATCTGTACATTTACCACTAGGGGCTCTGCAGCGGAAAGAAAGTGATATTCAAAAAGTGTGTAAACAAAACAACCGTCTTACATGTGCAGTGCGCTCTGGGCCTTGGCTGCCTCCTGTTTGGTGCTGTAGCGAATCAGAGCGGTGCCCTGGGTCAGGCCAAGGTGAAAGGTCAGCAGAGGGCCATGCTGCATGCAGATGGTCCTCAAAGTGGAGCCATCAATCTGCAGGAGTTTGCGAGACAGACAGAACTTGTATGAAACTCACAGCGCCTCCCTCTGGAATTACTTTTGTGTGCTTGTTTACGATTCCTTTCGTGCATGAAGTGTGATAGAAAAACGCAGCCTGGCTGCAGCTCTCGATCTTTACAAAACAACTGACAAATAGGGTCAGCATGTCACCTGTGGTGTGAGGTTGCTGAGCACCAACCAGCAGCTTTCCCGAGAGCTGCCATCGCTCCAGGTTGAGGCTGCAGAGAGAGAGACAAAAAGTTAGTGTTTTCCACACTCCTTGTTAACACAGTCGGTCGGCTTGTCAAATCTAATAAATTAGGAATCTCTTTCCTTGTAAATTTCAACAAGGCTTCACATCGAAAGCAAATACAAACACTCCGTAGTTCAAAGAGCGCTGTGTCACGTTTCAGCCAGCTAACTGCTGTGTGCATTTAAAGCAGAAGAATGTTTCCACACACTGTGGCTGGATGGTAAACGAGGGACAGCTGTTACATGTGCATGTTACAAAACAACATGATCATTACCAGTGGTGTTAGAGCCACCGCCCCAGCCCCGGCCAGCCAATCGAGGGGATCCTCCAGACCACGGGGAAGGCGATGGCTGCTTTTGACTGGCCAGCCCTGGAGGTAGGCGGGACATCTGGCTTTGGCTGCTGCCACGGGTAGCTTTCCAGGATTTGTGTCCAATGGGCTCCGGGGGCCAGCTGGTCTTGTAGTCTGTGTACTTTGCTGAAGCGTAACAGAGGAGTGAATGAGGCTCTGGGCGAAGGATTTCTGAATAAAACACCAATATGTTATGGCATCGCAATCGAGGAGAACTTGTGGAGACAAAGCTGAGACAGAGAAAGCAATGAGACAAGCTGAAAGGTCATTATCAGCACGGCGAAGTGGCCTTTAAGCCGTATTCCTGAATGCCTCTCCTACATTCACTGTGGCTTTCTCTTGGTTGACAGTCAAATAACTCATAACACTCATAATACTACATTAGGGATTCATAGATGGGCCACATGGTGCAAGTTGTCCATCACTGAATAATCAGAGGATAGTGTTTAAAAAAGAATCACTGTGTCTTCTAATGGCAACTTCTAACGCACCTGAACACTTTTAAAGGAGCTAAAGAATGTTTGACAAAGAATTAATAATCAACGCCGAGTTAATTGGGTAATCAGATTGCTTGACGGGTCATTCAAGCTCTCCTCAGGAATGAAGACAAATCAGCAGAGCAGCCCAGAGAGGAGATGTGTGGTTACCGGAGTTGTGTGCATTGTTGAGGGGACTGTCTGAGGCACTGTAGGGCCAGGCACCAGGTGAAGGCAGCAAGGTGTTGAGGGGAGGGGTGGAATCTGACAATAAAGAAGGAGACCAAGGGCTGTTGGTCATTCATCCACGTAAAAAGATCTAACAACTATTCAGAAAACAGAAGCCACACATATAAAACGGCTCACCTGTATTGTCTTGTAACAACTGGTGCTCGGTATCATTGAGGTTGGGGGACACCGAGTTTCCCATCATGCTCCCCGGGGTCATGTAAGGGTCGGAATCAGGGTCGACACGGTCAATTCCCTTCCAGGGGACGCCAGGCTGGAACTCTAAAGAAGGAACACACGCGTGGTCTGTTAGTTTACTAATACGAGTGATCTCTTCTCCTTCAGGCCTCATCTTAAGAGTATAACCACTAGTTGTCACTCACCGGGGGGCCAGCTGGGCGTGGGCGTGGGCTTGGCAGCCATCTTGTTGCCAGGGGTGCGATGCCAGTTGTCTCCCAGCCCGTCGCCGACCATCATGTCGTACTGAGAGTAGGGCGAGCCCCCCGGCATCTTCATGGGGGTGACTGGACCTGGAAGGAGGTGATAATTATCACTGAACACCAGATGGCTTCGCAAACCGTCTTAATGTTAGAGCTAATAATCCCATTAACACCACCGGCCCCGACACCCCTCATTTCACATCTCAAGGAAAGAAAACATCCCACCGTTTTTGTGGAATGTGTTTTCAGGTGTGGAGGTGTCCGGAGAAGAATGTCCTTCCATCATCCACTTGAAGCGGGACTGCTGGATTCCTAAGTCCTTCATGCCGCCGCCCAGGTCCAGACCCGGGAGGTTCACCCCAGATCCAAATCCTGCTCGCAGCAAGAGGGAGACAAAAAGAAAGATATTTTAACATTGATGTTGTTAGGGAACTTACACTTGTTAAGAACTACTGAGCGGTGATCTCTGGGGAGAAGTAGTGCATAAAAGCAGACTCTGGATTGAGATTCCCGTATTTAGTTTTTCTTTCTAAATGAAAACTCACCGGTATATGGTCCGAGATTTTTCTGGTGCAGATCGGCCACCGATCCCGCCAGGCCGTGATGAGGCAGGGAATCGGGCCCCAGCAGCTTGGGGCCAACGCCGCCGTGGTGGGAGGGGGAAAGCTTGGAGCTGCCACCCAAACCCCCGACCTGCTGCTGCTGCCTCTGCTGCTGGAGCACGGCCATGATCCTGGCAAGCTGACGCAACAAAAATCAAGAGTCAGCAGCTGGGAGGGGTACGGAAGTCACATGGGAGGGGGGGGATATGTTCTACTCGTGTGCACCTGTTGAGGGTCGGCCTGCTGTCGCACATTCGGCGAGAACTTCCTCTGGTTTTGCAATGGATGCTGTTGCTGAGGCGTTTGCTGAGGCGGTTGCTGTTGCTGCTGTAAGAGGAGCTGACAAGCCTGAACCAACACAGGACAGAAAAGGAAACTGAGGAACAAGACTGAGGAATCATCTAATATAAATATTTGGGCAGTGAGTTAGTGCAGTCGCAAAGGTTTTTCAGAAAATACATTTATATCACCGAATCTAGTTAAACGTATGTGTGAAATTAAGGGAGATTCTACCATAACAATGATGTCCTGAGACATGTTAAACGTGTCTCTTTGACATTTTAATTTCTTCGTATAGTTCGTAAGTGGGCAGACCTGCCGTCACTGTCAGAGATCAACGAGAAGTAGTGCTGCTTCTCACCAACTGAAACTGGATGTGAGGTGGGTAGATGCTGCTGAGCATGGCAATATGCTGGGGGGACAGCTGTGGAGGGAACACACCTCCCCCGACTCCTGCCACTCCGCCCACGCCGCCAACACCCCCCACGCTCCCGCTGGGAGGGGGCATCTGCTTCAGCACGGAGCCTGGCACCTGGAGACAGACACACCCGTTACCACAGAAACGCTTCGGTGCTGTAACCGCTAGCAACGATGTTAGTATGCGGCCTCTCGCCGACAAACGTTGATCCACTTTTGCGTTCTCAGCAGGAGCCTCAACCTGAGTGAGCGGTTGAAATTGAGTGAATTTCTGAAAAGGTGTGTTTCACTTTGTATTCTTTTAAAAGTAATCAGAGGTGTGCTCTATATTTTCCTGCAGAGATATTACATTACATTACATTACAGGTCATTTAGCAGACGCTTTTATCCAAAGCGACTTACATTACACTTTAAACCCATGGCTTTTTCACATTTTTGCCCGGGGAGCAATTAGGGGTTAGGTGTCTTGCTCAGGGACACTTCGACATGGAACATGGGGCAGCCTGGAATCAAACCAACAACCTTGTGCTTCCCAGCACACCTTCTCTAACCCCTGCGCCACGACGACCCACAACCTATTCTTATTGTGCACATAAGAATCAGATAATTACACTTGATGTCAGGAAGTTCACAGCACAAAGACGTCCCTTTGCTTGACCTGTATGTACTTTAGAGCCAATTATAATAAGTAACATTCTCTCCACCATTGACAGATTTTACCTTTAAAAATGGATCTATGTGAAGTGCTGCTAGAAAAGCAAATCTGCAGCTTATTTTTCCAGAAAACAGGAGTTACGAACAATACGTGCCACTGACATTATTGGCAAAGCGACTTACATTACATTTTTAACCCATGGCTTTTCACATTTTTGCCCGGGGAGCAATTAGGGGTCAGGTGTCTTGCTCAGGGACACTTCGACATGGGACATGGAGCAGCCGGGGCTCAAACCGCCAACCTTGTGGTTCCCGGCGCACCGTCTCTACGTCTGCGCCACGTCGACCCCAACGACCTAAATCAGCTGCCTCTTTCAACTTTTTTTTTTTTTACAATTATCAAGCGAAACGCAGGAATGCGACAGAATGGAATTGTTGAGCTACTTGTTGCCACTGCAAAGACTCGGCAACAGTGCGTGTCGTCTATCAAACTAAGTTTGGGTTTTCATTTCAATGGATTAAAAACAAAAGCTGTTCCCTATTTCCAAGTTGAAGTAATTCTGACTTCAATTTGTTAACTTCGCAAAGATAAATTGAAGATGACTCGTCCAACACTGTTGAACACAGACATTCAACTCGCATACCTGTGTCTGCGTTAAGAGTGCAATATGTTGACGGCTGGGAAGAATAAAAGTAAAAGCATTAGTACCTGAGGTGACAGGAACTGATGAGGCACTTGCGCTCGTATCCCTGGGGACTGGTTAAGCGGCGGGACACTTGGCTGGTGTCTCGACTGCGCCATCCCTCCACTACTGCCAAAGATACTGTGACCACCCTGTGATCGTTGTTTGAAAATTAAACCTTAGCAGACCCATAACAATGGAGCCATTTCCATGAACATCATACAGATTACGCAGCATGGAGGACTGGACAACTTGGGGATTACTTATTATGATTATTGCGTGATTATCTGTCAAAACACGGAAGAGGACGAGAACCCGACGTAAAACAAATGGCAGGACAGAAACAAGAGGTGCGTTATCTTACTTGTCTAAAGGGAATAGTGTGGTTGAAGAGGGAATGGGACTTGTAGATAGTGGGTGGTGAGTACAGAGAGGAAGGACCCTCCTCCCCAAGGCACCAATCCTGATTGGTCAAAGGCAAGGTCTGTCACAGTGACAGACAATGGGAGACCGTTTTGAGTGGTAGTGAAGGGGGGGTGGTGGTGGTCGGGGGTGGGGGGGTGAGACAGGGAGGAATGGGGCAGACGAAGAAGAAAAAGGTAGAGACAATAGGAAATAGAGTAGAATAGTAAGAAAGGAGAAAATGTTATATAGACAACAGAAAGACATAGAGGACAAAGGCTGCTGATGTGGCAGGGAGACATTACCTTGTCATAGTAGGACCCAGCATCAGGTGCTGCCTCTTTGGAACCAGGTGGACGATAGGCCATCCCTCCTCCTCTTCCTCCCTTCCTCATGTCTCCATTGTAATCGTTCATCCCCATCCCGATGCCTCGCTTTTCCACATCCATCTTCTTCTCCTGGTGAGAACCCGGAGCCAGGTCCATGCTTGGGCTACTGGGATCATCATTCTGAGAAGGTTCATCACCATAACCATCATTATCATCATAGCCGTCATCCTAAAAGTCCAACCTGCTAAGTGTCTAAACATTTTGGCTTGTAAAACCAAGCATCTGAAAAGAAGAAGGTCCTGACATTTCCCTGCCACAAAAACACTCAATATGAATAAAATAAGTAATGATGTTTTCTCTTACCAGCAGCCCCATGTTGGAAAACTGTTTGTTGATTGGGCTCATCCACGAGTCTCCTCCGCAAACCTTCATTGGACCCTGAGAGAAATTCACAAAGCGAGCAGACTATAACTTCATGTTCAAGAGCTTTAACAGGTGCATTAGAATTTAAACGGATGCAATAACAATACCAAGTCGGCAGAAACCACTGCCGTACTTTCCCAGAGTACATTAACTACCTTAAGAGACTACCTTTAATTTCACTTGAGCTCATTTCTGAAATTTGATCAAAATACATCTGTGCCACAATTCTAAAAAATAAATGATGCCTTTATAACTGTTAACACACATAACGGTTGCGAGAACCAAAAGTGCCTTTGTCTTTTGAATAAATCTTAATTTGCTTGCGCTTTTCTATTATCAAAATCCACCTTCCTGACACACACACACCTTGTTGGTGGGCTTCTTCCCAGGTTGGCTCTGCCCCCAGCCCCCATTGCTTCCCTTTCCCCATGAGGAGCCACTCCCCTGGGAGCCAGGGCTGTTCCACATGCCGCCACCTCCCTCCTCCTCCTCCTCCCAGCTGGAGTGATGCGAGGCAGCCACACAGGCCTCTTTATCCCCCCAGCCTTCTTGCATAGACTTTGAAGCTGTAAGAGGAGAAAGTCATACTAAATTAAACTGTTGTGCTGTGATGTAATTAAGGGATACAGGTTAATGTTTTCTCACTAGCAGATTATTAAGCATGTGAATTCTCCAAAAGCAATACACCAAATATCTCCAGCTTAACCTGATACAACAAGCACACTCCTCAAAACCAGACTTGTGTGGATCTCCCACTAACAATAATTCGTTTTAGCGTTTTCCCCACATTTGCTCCAGTCTTTATTTGCCTTTTCTCACCTGATTTGATGGGGTTGGGCGGAGGGTTGCCCCAACCAGTGTTCTTCCCTCCAGCATCTTCGGGGTCTCCCCAGCCAGTAGGTGCGTCAGACGTTTTCCCCCAAGCTGCTGTGCCATTGTCTACCGTGGGACTGGTTGGAGAAGCACCACCCCAACCTGACGGACCTACATCAAACACAATTTTCAGACCATTTTATGCCACTGAATGTCATAATGACAATATAATGTTTTATTTGTCAGAATAGTTAGACATTAGAATCGGAATGTGAAAAAATATATCCTATATAAATAAAACGTAAAAAAAGAATAAGTGCAAGGCATACGGAGCGGGCGAAGCGTCGGGCTTGGTGCGATTCAGTCAGGTTCGAGAAAATGTGTCCAGCAGAAAGGTGCGCCGCTGCAGCTGGGGAGGTTTAACGCGGGGCTTCCACCGCTAACAATCACCCGGTCAGGGAGGAACCGAGAGTAGTTCAGGTTAAAGACACCGGGCGGATGGTTTAGCTTAGTTGGGTTCACTGCTTCTCTTCACCTGTCGGTGTCGCTCTGTGTCTGTGTGCACGCTGCATAAGCCCCGCGGCAGCGCGATCAACTTAAATGTTGGTGTTCATATATATGTTCATTTATATGTAAAATGAATATCGCAGCACAAAAAATTATTGCACGCGATTTCAGAGAGTGTGCGATATGTCATTTTATTGCATATTGCGACAGGAATAAGTACCAGTGCATTTTTGAGTTGATATCCGAGTGAATTTTACTCAAACAATCGAGGTTTCGACATCTCTAGCTGTCAAACTGACAGTTGGTCACGAAATAAACTCCAATTAACGCAAGACTTGTAATTGTGAAGCCACGTAGTTTGTAGTTACACTTCGGTGTGTACTGGCGTCAGAGGATTTCACAGACCAATGCGATGGTTTTCAGAATCTGATTCCTTCACTAATAATCAATGCTTTCCAATCTACCTGCGGCAAAGTCCCCACTGGATCAACCGCAGTTAAACATTAGGTCTGAAATGATACTGTAAATGTGGACTTAATCTTAAAAAAACAATATCATTTTTTCTTAAATAATGTAAATAATATTATATAATATAATAAAACTATCCCCCCATTCTCAATTCAATTCCCATATGAATTAAAACTATTAGTTTCTCCATGACAACTTAAAAAGCACTAGATTTGTGGTGTCTTACCAATAGCTGAAGTCTTTCCCAGTCCATGGCCAGTGTTGAAGTCTCTGTTACCTCCAAGCGCTGCAGATTGCCTGCTAGGCTGCTGCTGTATTAGAGCAGCCTGTTGTTGTTGTTGCTGCTGCTGCTGCTGCTGCTGCTGCTGTTGTTGCTGCTGTTGTTGTTGTTGTTGTTGTTGTTGTTGCTGCTGTTGCTGCTGCTGTTGTTGCTGCTGCTGTTGCTGCTGCTGCTTAGCCTGAGCTTGAGCTTGAGCTTGAGCCTGAGCTTGAGCCTGAGCCTGAGCTTGAGCTTGAGCTTGAGCTTGGCCGTGTGGCTGCTGGTCATGCGGCTGCTGCCCACTAGGGGCGCTGTTCTTATCCCACAGGTTGACTGGCTTGTAGTTGTAACGGTTTGGGTCTCCCCATGCTGATGTCCCGTCATCGATCTCGTTCTTTCTGCTGATAGACTGTGGTGAGGGTTCCTCCCAGCCGCTAGTCTCAGACCCACTTCCACCTCCCGCGGAGCCACCAGGAATGGGTCCCGAGGTCCAGCCTGAGCTTTGGTTCTGATTCTGGGCTTGAGAGATGTGTTTCCTCCCCACAACCCCTTGCATAGCCCCTTGGTCCAACGCTGGCAGCCGCTGCGGATGCTGATTGCGGGGCTGTGATTGTTGCTGTTGCAGTTGTGCCTGCGGGCCTGTGATGGAGCCCGGCTGGCTGTTTGGCATCTGGTGCATTTTGTTTCCTCCACTCCAACTTTGATGGGGTTTGGACGCCGTGCCCCCGACAACACCCACCCCCCCGCCTCCACTCCCTCCCCCCCCTGTGCCACCTGCTCCCCAGGTTCTCCGAGGAGCACCGTCATCCCAGCTCCCCCAACTACCCACACCCGAATCCCCACCTGAGTTTCCTCCTCCATTCTTCCTGTCGTCCTCCCATCCCCCATCTCCGCTATTTGATTTGGACTGCTGCTCTCCCCAGTCCCTACCTGCCCCAGCCTTCTGTCCTGATCCCCACCCGCTCCCTCCTGCACTCCCTCCCGTTTCTTTCCATCCTCCTAACCCTTTCTCCTCCTTATTTCCTCCCCAGCCTCCACTCACTGACTCACCCTGTTGTCCAGGATCACCCCAGCCTCCTCCATTTCCTCCTTTACTACTATTACTACTACTAATACTACTGCTGTCTCTCCATTCCTCATTACCCCAGCCCTTGGCCTGCTGGGCATCCCCCCCCACCGTTCCTCCTCCACCCCAGCCTGTAGCCTTACCCTGCTGGCTGTGTCCTGGCAGTACCCCTGACCCTGTTGCAGGTCTTGTTGCAGACACTGGCCCAGATTGTGAGACGCCAAGATTTCTCATGTTGGGGCCTGAATTCGGTGCTGCTCTCCCGGGAAGCGAGGCCCCACTACTGCTACTGTTGCTCTCCCAGCCCTCTCCGGAGGAACCGGGAGATGGAGCGAGGGAGTGATTGACCCCTGGACCCATAGATTCAGTGATTGGAGTCCTGTGTCCACCAGCGTACTGAGAAGAACCACCGAGAGAAGATGTGTGTTTCGATGTAGCTGATGATGATCTACCTTTACTCTGTCCTCCATGTTCTTCAAAGTCCCAGGATGTGTTTTGTCGGATCTGTGTCTGGCCCCAGCCTGTGTTGGACAGGACCCGAGGGTCCAGATCAGACCGGCTGAGCATGTTTTCTAAGGCAGCTTCAGCGTTAGGTGCAGGGTGGGGGGGACGACTGTGTCTACTGTTAGGCCCGCCCCCATTTCTGGAATTTCCACCACTGGATGACGATCCTCCCTGTGCTCCCTGTACATCTACTCCCCCACCCCATTCCCCTGTTTCACTCTCCCCCTTCTGATTGTCCCAAGCTCTGGTCATAGTGGTGGCTGTTGAGGAAGAGGTGGCGGGGGGGTTGCCAGCTGTGCTGCCACCACTACTGCTGCTGTTACTGCTGCAAGCGCCACCAATTCCTTCACCTCCTGAATTAACTCCACCAATAACAGTGGGGCCCCCACCCCAATCACCACCAGATACTGCTCTTTCTCCAACTACTGCTGATGACCCCCAACCTCCCTGAGATACCCCGGAGGTTTGACTACCATTTCCTTCAGTTCCAGCACTGCCCCACGCATTACCCCCACTGGTGGAACTCTGGTACCCCCAACCCGAGGTCCCATTATCTCCTTCAGCAGTTCCGAATCCCCCTGTGCCACCGCTGCCTCCACCCTCCCATCCATCAGTCGTTGAGGCACCCATTTTGGAGTTAGCTGCAGGGAAAGAGGACTGGCCTCTCCATGAGGAGGCAAGGCTGTGGTCTCCCACACTCATCTCGCTTCCTCCCGCACCTCGGTCCATTCCTCCCCCAATCCCTTCCCAACCTACATTTTTTGGTCCCGCTGATTCACTGTCCCACTTCCCCCCTCCCATCTCTCGGTCTCTGGATTGCATTTGGTGAAGCTGCCGCTGATGGGTGCTTGATTGATTCACAGATAAAGGTGGGTGACCCCCCAGCACCCCGGCTGACACGCCTCCCAGCGCCTGGCCCAGGGAAGCAGAGTTGTTGGCAGATAAAGACCCTCCAGGGCCCTGCTGGTGGAAGGAAGACGGAGCTCCTTCCCCTGCAGCAGCAGACCCATCCTGCTGCACCAGGGCAGGCCAGGCCGAAGGGTTGGCATTTGGATTGAAGTTGGCACCTGGAATCCCACTGCTGCCGTCGACGGGGCCACTGGCATCATGGCTCCCTGGCACAGCGGAGGCTTTGGAAAGTGAAGAGGGTTGTTGTAGCAGAGGTCCAGCTGCAGCTACGGCATTCCCTCCTCCAAGATGACCCTGGGAGGCAGCCGTCCCCCACGCCACACCGTTGGACGACTGCATACATTCATGGGGCAAAGAGAACGAGGAAGTGGGTGAGGATTGGTTGCCAGAAGCACTAATGCTGTTCACAGGAATTCTGTTGTTGTTGCCGACCCCTCCAGCCCCAGTGAATGACGCTCCTACCCCTTCACTGCCAGCGATGCTGGGCCACTCCTCCAGGTCGTTGCCATCAACGATCACCTTCTCCCTGCCCTGAGAGGAGACCTGGCTGCCTGAGCTCGCCCCCCACATGGAATTTGCATAATTAGAAGTAGTAGTAGAAGCAGCAACTGATGATGAGGTGAGGGCCAATGAGGAGGACGCAGCTGCACCAGAATCTGAAAAAGAAAAACCGACAAGAGAGAAACTTTAGGGGTCAAACGGACATGTTAAACAAATGCTCTTTACATTGAATGTTGGAGTTTTAAAATGGGACGAGCCGCATCGCTCCAGTTCACCTGAGACGGCAGCCATGTTTGCATTGGAGCCATCCCCTGCTCCTCCCCCTCCCAGCAGCATGGAGGACAGTGGCGGCTGACCCCTCTTCAGTAGCACTTTATGGTCCTGCTGGCAGCGGAATCGCGGCGGCACTTCTCTTGGCATGTAGCGCGGCTGCTGCTGAGGCGCTTGGGCTCCGCCTCCGCTACTTGAACCGCCGCTTCCAGCAGCACCGGGGCCGCCAGCGGTGGAGGAAGAAATGGTTGTGGTGGGCTGTCCGTTGGCCACCGCCAGGCGCTTGGCATTGTTGCCGCCCTGTGAGGGGGAGGCAGCACTGCCAGGGCCCAAGGTGGCTGGGGATGGGGAGGCAGAGGGGGTGGGTCCAGGGCTGGGGGAGGCAGAGCTGCTCTGAGTGGCAGGAGACTGGGCAGACACCGGCTTGGTCAAATCCGGCACTGCAAGAGGAGCAACGCGGAGAAAGAAATGGATCGGATCATAACCAAGCACATCTTTAGAGAACAATTCTTTTTCTGTAAATGATACGTGCAAGGTACTTATATGGTTTAAAAGATTGAATTTAGATACAACCAAAAAAAGATCATGCCAGGAAACAAATAAGTGAACTTTGGTGAACGCAATCACATAACTGCTTACCTTTGTTTTTTTGTTCTGTGACCTAAAAATTATAAGAAAAAAACATTGATTAAGTAACTTATTATTATTTTATTGTAAGTCGCTTAGGATAAAAGCGACAGCTAAATGGCATGTAATGTAATGGTTTAAAGCATGGTGAGGAGAGCCTGACAAAAATATGACATTCCATTCATTCATTCATCAAAGTTCAGTAAAACAACTGTGCTGAGCAAAGCTGAAGAAAAATTCACAAGAGTGTTTCTGTGGAGTGCTTGGATAAGAAATACAGCCCATTGTTGAGACTTGTTGGGTCTTCTTGTGTTCTTACTACTCCGATCTAGAATTCAAGTACTATTAATGACTATTGCTGAGATTTGGTTAGTACCATTTCCTATTCTCAGGACAGTTCGAACTAAAACTTGACCACTGTCCATGAAACACTTCAGAATTGAGCTCAATACAAAAGTTGAGCTCAATTCTAAAAGTTTTTTGTGTTTCTAAATTGCAATCACTTCAAGACAGACGCTTGAAGTCAACTAAAACAAAATACACAACTGTTTGACATCCCTTTAAAATTACTACTACATACAATTGACAACCACTTGAATCGTCATATAACATGTCACAATGATGAATACATATCTTTATAAAATTGTCAAAACCAACATGTAACGATTAGATGTGAATTAAATCCACACAACTACCACACAACAGTGGGTTTGCTTATCTGTGGCACACTTCAAAAAGGTGCACGATCTGAGATTGGCAGCCTCTTGGTGCCTCTCAACGGCTTGGGACATGTCAACAGTGAGCCAGATGCTCAGAGCTAACGCCGCTTACAACGCTAGCAGTGTTTACCAGAGAGGAAACTGGGGGTGGGCAATGGGCTTCCGTAACAACACCTAGTCAGAACGGCGCAGCCTATGGGCTGAGGACGAAAGAAAGCAAAACTAAGTTCAAACTGTGTCATTAATCTGATCGGTACAGATCACGCATCTACAGTGGTCTATTACACCACGAGTTATCAGCTACGACCTCCATATGACAGCAGAGCACTACAGCCGCCATGAGCTCACGATTGGTTCACGCTTGCACGCACCAATGGCAATAAAACCGTAAGCGTGCCACCTGGCCATGTCAACAAAGCAGGGACACACTGGAACAACAACACACGCTGAGGCCTCAACTTTGAATGATGTCTGCACAGCCGCTACTAGTCAGGCAAAGACTTTCATAAGCAGATGTAAATAAAGGCTACATGCACATGGCGAGGTCCACTTTTGCTGAAAATATCTGTGTGCGTGTGATTATTGTTGTATCCATCAAGTCACATTGTTTTCTTGTTAATCCAGTTAAATTCAGACAAAAAAATGGTTATTTAAAACCACATATGCAAACATTGCCTACAGAAAGAAAAATATGATGAAATTAAGCTTCATTTTCAGATCTCTGGATAAAATAAAAAAAATCTCTTAACTAGATTTTTGACAGTTTGGTAAATGGACTTTTCTCCTCACCCGACTACTCAAAGCGCAGCTTCAAAAACATTGAATCCTAACTCATCACGAACATCAAACACTCCCTCAAAAGCAGCAATAAAACAACAAAAATATCCAACTGGCGTTCAACACGTTTGTTCAATGGTGTCCAACTCAGATGAAGGAGGTTGCAAGTAATTCTGAACATGCTCACCTTCTGAGAGGCTTCCCTTTTCCTTTTGTCGTCTTTTTTCCTTTTCTTGTCTTCCATGAACTACTGCTCCTGTCCTGATACTCCTTTCTTCTAGAGACAAAAAGTAAAAATGGTATTCCAAAATGTCATCTGAAATTCACAATTTTTAAATTCCCCCAGTGCTTATTTGTGTATCCACCAACTCTTTACTGTAAAGTAAATCCCTGCAAAAAAGAGACATTGACCCATATTTATTGATGACAGTGGCAAGAATAAAGGTGAAAGACAACTGAACAGTTCACACACACACGTAAGCTTCCATTCAAGTGTGTAAGCAGCAATGGACTGCGTGCTTGATCGGACGAATCAGCCATCAGGTGGCAGAGCTAAGAATACTGCTGGACATGTGGGAAACAAACAGTAATTATCCCCATCATATGCCCGCAGAATGCTGTAAGCTGATCACACTGGTAGGTTCAACCAATGTAGACGGTTTACAAGGGGCTGGATTGATAGTAAGCCGAATAACCTTGTAAGCAGACTGAATGAGTGCATATAGCTATGAAAACAATAACGAGTGACCAACTAGAGGTTTGAGAGCCCCTCTTATATGGCAACTATTTTCTAAAAATGAAGTGCCCACATCTTCCTGATGAAATGCAGGCTCTTTAACCCTCTGAACCCCCAAACCCGTCTGCAATAGTTTGTTTATACGGCCAAGACATGTTATAACCATAACCACCGTAGTTATTGTCACATTTTCTTAAATCCAACTGTCGCACCACGTGTGACGAAATTGTGATGTTTAAACACAGAAAAAAAACTGCAACTAGGAAGCCACGATTGACTCGTGGAGTACTAAAACAAAAATGCTGTAAAACTTTGAGATGAAGAAAGTTGAGGTTAAAGGTAAATGTGAATAACCCAAAAAAGCACACGGAGCCCCCATGTTTTCCCAACATTGGCAACATGCAAAGACATTTAATATTTAGATTATTTTCCCATTTTTGTCAAAAAAAACTTTTGTTTCTTTCTTGAATCATTTATTGCAATGTAATTGTGATTGTTTGTGCTGAAAATTTGGAACCGTATCTCGACCTATGTTAGGAGCATAGTGAGAAACCTCTGTCTCTGCGGCACAGCTGCAAAAGATCTGTTGCTCAGTGTGGATATTACAGTGTTTTTGCTGGTATACATGAGTTTTTTGCCAAAAGAGAGGCCGCCAGAGGCGAGGACACGGCCAGCCGGCAGGGACCCACCCGAATCAGAGTTGCAGAGAACAAACACACACTTGCTTCCTGATGCCACAGAAATTAAAATATTCTGCTATGATGAATGTCAGCGTGGGCAGTTTCTATTGGGTGCCATCGACAAGCCAGAGGGGGAACGAGCTGCGTGTGTGCATTACCATGCATAAAAGTTGTCCCTCTTCACTGGGACAAAGGTGTGGTATGGACCTTTGTCATCTGTTGCACAAAGTGACATTGTCACCCGTGCACAATGCATTCTGGTACAGGTAGGGACAAGCCACAGAGGGGGGGTCAGCCTATTTCAGTCACGATAGCACACACTGGGGAATAGATTTCTTCAGTGGACTACATTTACCATCAGCACTAAAAGGTAGCAAATGGCCCCTGCAACATCCGAGAGGCAAGAGAAGCATGCCATTCACTCAAGAACGACTACCAGTGGGATACCAAATCACTAACATGTAATATGGAGTTGTCCCCCCCCCAAAATACAAAATGATATTCACTGTTAAATCAACTATAACCTTCTGATGGGCTTAGGAAATATTGTCACTTCACTCATTATAGCAGCTTGTAAAGTCAATGTACCCACGTTCTGGCCTTCATTTGCAAACACTCACTGAGCGGTTCGCCCTGACATTGTGTATTTTGAGTAGGTTTCGTTTCTGCTTAACGCCATAACGCGTTCCACAGGCAGGGCTCCCTCGGGTTTAAACGAACGAACCTGACATCCTGCAGCATCTGTGACCTCAGGCCTGGTGCATCAGAGACACCTGAGCACCAAGTCAGTAAAGGGATTCGCACTCAGCCCGGTGCGGCCACCGTTACGCCGGTAATGTAACGTTCAGCCGGTAACGTGCCAGATCACGTAACGTCACCCAGTAACTTCGTCCCCGTCAACGGTACGACCAGCTCCTCCGCAGCTAGCTAGCTAGCTAGCTAACGTCACAAAATTTGCACAAACATGACAAACGTGTGTTCACCACAAATCGAAAGTCACCTAGAAAAACTGATCCGCCACGAAGGTTCGCGGTCGTTTCGGGACTTAAGAGGTTGATGCAGGCGACAAGTTGGAACAGCAGCTGCGGCTGAAATGTTCCGTCGACGGCTCGCGTTAAGGAGTGGTTTCTGTTCGTAAAAACACCCTGACGACGAGCAGCGCGCACACCAAACACCAAGTTAACGCTCGCGACCATCGTTCAACCAGTGACGCGTTTAGTTACGTTAACTACCGTTTCTCCTTCACAGCAGACACGCCGAGCCTCGAGCCGCATACCCACCTCCGCTAACGCACAGCCGCGGATACCGCTAATGCTGTGGAACGTTAGCTAAGTACGCTAAGCTACCTACTGACAGAAGCTACAAGTAGCAAGGCTAACGGTGTTAGCTTAGCGAGCAGGAACCCTGGCGTTTTATGGACACAAATGTTGCCGTCATTTTTGCATGCACAGCAAATGCGAAACATTAACACGGTACATAATATCACGCACACCCGCAGCTCGAGTTACTCACCTCTGGGATCACATATGAGGAAAAGCTGGCGAGCTAGCTAGCTTTGCTAAAGTGCTTCAGTGCGATTTCTTTTTTTTTTTTTTTTTGCTTTTCAGGCATTCGCCGAGGCAACAAGAACAGCGACGCCTGAGCGGGCAGTTAAGTAACTGGCGGACGACGAAAAAGCACCCGCGCCGAGCTACTGGTTCGTAAATAAGTACTAACGTTGTAATAGTGTAACCCTTAATGTGCAGAAGAATTTAAATTTCAAAGCGCTGTGGAGTCGGTCGGTTGACGGGCGGCCATTTTGCTGCTGAGCATGAAGCGTCTCCAATGGCCAGCGGCAGCTGCGCGGAAGCCTTCTGACTGGCTGCGCGCCGCCGCGAGGGATGCGTGAGGCGCTCATGCTGACCTTCATGCACTTTTGACAGTCCCAACTTTGCACCACCGTCCATGCCTCATTTGGGGGGTCATTCAAGAATGCACGTTGTTTCAATTCGCCCTTTAATGTCATAAACAGAAACCGAAGCTGCGCACAACTTTCATTGGACAGCATGGGGCCGAGGAAGAGGCCGTCGGAGGAGGCTGAGGAGATGAGAGACCGCAGGAAGAAGAACCGTGGGAATAATAAATACATCGGAGCTCATGTGGGCATTCGGGGTGAGGACCGATGCCATGTCGTTAGAGTTTAAGTGGTTGTAACGCACACGCACGTATTTCCTGTGCTTGCCTGTTTCCTGTGCTTCTCAGGTGGGATATGGAAAGCAGTGGAGTCCTGCACAGAGATGGGGGGCAATAGTTTCGCCCTGTTTCTGGGCTCCCAGCGGTCGTGGAAGAGGCCTGCGCTGGACCACGCAGCTGCAGACAGGTTTAGGGAGCAATGTTCCCTATGGGAGTATGACCCTGCACATATCCTCCCTCACGGCTCCTACTTGATGAACTGTGGATCTCCTAAAGAGGGTTTGTCGGACAACAATGGATGTCTTCTACCAGTTCCGTCCTTGACTTGTGTCTGCTCTCTCCCGCTCAGCCCCCTGGCCTTGTCGTACCCTTCCAACCGTGTCTCCTACCCTCTTGACAACCCTTCCAGATGTGTTTGAGAAGAGCCAGGCCCTGTTGGTGGATGAGCTCAGCCGCTGCAGCCTGCTGGGCCTCAACCTCTACAACTTCCACCCTGGTTCCTCCCTGGGCTCCATCACCACCGAGCAGTGTGTGGAGAAGATAGCAAGCGCCATTAACCGAGCTCACCAGCAAACACCTGCCGTGGTTACAGGTGCAGTTGGTGGAGAAAACAACAAAAACCTTTAGTGCAACGCAGTAGCCACGGAGTAAATACCGTATATCTAAAAAACAGAAACACACAAAACATCTGTTGGAACAGAGCAAGGGTTAATATGGTGTATTTGTGGAAAACATTTGATTAAATGTACTTTAATGCATAAAGGAACTAGTGTAAAACATAAATACCAAGGCTGGTACCCCAAACAAACGTATTCAGTTATAAAATTGCCAGTTGTGCACCAACTGCAAACACTTCAAACTGATGTCATGCCGCATGGGGGGGATGTCGTATAGCCACAACGACACATGCTAAATATAGGAAAACGTCAAAGACAAAAAGTAGAGAACCACACTGATACTGTGTACACTGTTACAATTACCTCGATCCGTCCCTCTCGGTGGTTTTGGCGAGCGGAAAACCTTTCAGAGCTTCACTGAAATCTGAATTTACTGCAAGACGATGCTTCATTCAGTGAACCTCAGCATAGCGAGAGATCTTCGCCGCTAAACCAAATTAAAATCTAATGTGACCCCAATCACAGTCTGTGGGTTAATCCCTTTCAACGTACGTTCAAAATATTCTTGTGGAGGATTAATATTTTGCTACCACAAGTCAATTATCAGAACAATGGGCGCGTCACCATCTCGCACAGAAGCGTTTGACCTCGGACGGACTTCAGTGTGGCAACATAACAGAAGAATTGCAAAACTGACTGCAGGCTCGACACCGACGTGTCGCTTGTAATTCATGGCCACAGCCCTTTTCACTCGCAAGCTTGCGTGAGCGCGATGCGCTGCGGTGGAATGCCCACACTGGGGCAGTAGCCCGCCCACAGACTGTGCCTCAGGAAGGAGCATCAACCAAAGCCAAGCTGCGTCGGGCGCTGTAGCGCGCCGGGTTATCGGAGTGGAGGGTTGAGTCGTCAAACTGACGGTGCCTTTCTTTTCTTCTTTTTGCCACCCGCGTGGTCAGTGTTGGAGAACATGAGTGGTCAGGGCAATACGGTGGGCGGCAAGTTCTCCGAGCTGAGGAGCATCATAGACAAGGTGAGGGACCAGACCAGAGTCGGAGTGTGTCTGGATACCTGTCACGCCTTCGCAGCAGGTGAGCGGAACCTGAGGCTTTTGTCTTGTCGTCCCACTAAATCAGCATGAATCTAAAAGGGTTTTGCGCAAGTTCATAGTTTGCTATAAACCAACAATCTGTTTAAAATCCAAGCCTTTGATTATTGAAGCTTCCGCTAGAGACGCTTGGGCTGTTTCTTGTCTCGGAAGGGTATGATGTGGCTGCAGAGGGAGGAGTGAAGGCCATGCTGGACGAGTTTGAGCAGGAAGTCGGGCTCCAATATCTTAAAGCCCTCCATCTCAATGACTCCAAAGGTACAGCCAGGACTTTGTGTAACTATCACATGCACAGATTAGATGGACTAGATTCCACTTTTTCTCTCTTTTGCAGGGAAGCTAGGCTGCAACCTCGATCGCCACGAAGACATCGGGAAAGGTCACATCGGAATCTCTGCTTTCCGGGACATCGTCAACGAGCCCAGACTGGACAACATCCCTCTCATACTGGAGACACCTGGACGGTGAGACGACTGCAGAGAGAAGGAGTCGATCAATGTGTACCTGTCAAACGTTTGGACACTATTTCTCATTGAATTGAATGAGGGAAATGTGTCTAAACCTTTGACAGGTAATGTTTATGGTGTTTACATTGGACAACACACCTTTTTTTTATTTATTTACAAAGTGGGAATATAGTGTAGCAAAGTGCACAGTCTGTTCTTTGTCATATGTCCTTTTTAAGTGAAATAAATCATTGACAGACGCCATCGCACTGGTTGAGTTTAAACATTGCCGTTGTGTTTCTTTTCCCCGCAGGCCAGGTTTCGAGTACGCTGAGCAGATTGAACTTCTGTATTCCCTCTATGAGTGAAGAAAGTTTCTACCGTCACTGAGTAATTTTCCTCGGCTAAACTGAACCAACCTTCAGGACCAAAAAGGGTGCTGGATCCAGTTCTCCTTAAGCGTCATCAATCAGAGCTTTTTTAATCTGTGTGAACAGCTACGAACATGACTTGAATAAAAGTGTTGTTAGAAGTAGCTGGAGTTGTCCTGTTCACAGTGATCCATTAGAGGGCAGCAAGAACACACAGCATGAGCCCCGAGTCCTGCACGTGATCCCAAATGAGGCCGGCAGAGAGGAAAAATCCAATCTATCTGCACGTTTGCATTTGGCATATTGGTATTTATACATACTAATTTGTAGCGTTATTTTTTTTATCTTGCTTATCTGATGTTGTAATGTCATTATTTGTATTTACAGTTTGCCCTTGAGTTGTTCAGAAAAAGCACATTAACTTCTACTTCTACTCAAGCAACAATTGTACTTTTAATCCACTGATATTATTTGATAAGGCAAGACAATAATTACTTGTAGATTGTGTCGATTAAACAAATCAATTTGAATGTTTTATTCTAGGATACACCAGCAATGCATTACCTTATTAAAATAAACCACACCCTTTCCAGGAGCCACATCAAAGTGATGCTTGCACATTAATATATAAATTATTGTTATCCAGTAATATAAAATATCCTGCATAATAAGTTATCTCTTGTTTTAATGCCAACACTTTATTTGTATATCTATATGTATTTAGTCAATTTGTAATGTGGGCCTTCAAGGTAAAGTAAGGGAGTAAAATGTGTGACCGTTGTAACACATGTACAGTACCATACCTACACCACCCTGATCACCACTAAACCCCCACATTCCTTCTTTAAAATGGTCCAGCTGTTGAATACCAACACTTTGGTGCAGCTGTTGACACCCTGGGGCGACGCCGATTGATTGTCACGGCAATTCCAACACCTCACGGTGCTCATAAACATGCATGTAAACACACACAGGACGACATTCCCTCACATTTGAGTCTTGCAAACAGCTTTCTAAACTCACAGTTATTTTCCCCTTAAATTATACACATAAGCAAACGCAGTAATTTCACATTAATCTGCCGTATTCTACACATGTATCTGCTCTAAAATGTACTTTCTGAGGTACTTTCTTCTCCATTGGTTTTTCTGTGTAAAATTAGTATGTTATTTATTTTCCCTGCACATCTCACATACTTCTATCAGAGCATCAGGCCCCCGGGATTATTCTTTTTTCCTCCGTTATCTGGCCACTGAGACTTTGACCTTGCACTTTCAGACGCTTGTTTACATGTGACATTCGTAATCTTGGAATTTAAACTTAATCTACGGCTTCATAAATAGCGGATAAGAGCGTCGAGCACAGAGTGGTCGAGTGAGAGCAGGTCCAGACAGTGTGTCTTTCAGTTTGGTCCTAACAGAGACAGGAAGTGGAGGTGCCTGGCCCAAGAATGTCTCCGCTCTCAGGTCCCACCCACAGGAAATGCCTGTCCGGCCTGTTTGAGTCTGAGCTGATGGAAAAAACGTTGTCTCCTGTTAGCAGTGTTTGGCTTCTGACGGAAGAAAGGATGGATGGAGTTTTAATAACGCCGAGGCCGGTCCTGGAGTACTTGTACGCGCGGTAGTTTAGATAAGCCGATGCCTGATGGTTTTTGGAGGTGTTCTGGTGATCTGCTCGGGTCAGGGGTTACAACCCAGGGAAGCCCGAAGACTAAACAGTGAACACACATTCTTGAACATGTTAAGGGGGAAACTCCGATGGGAAAATACAAATGCCTTTCCATTCTCTAATTATCTTAAGATGTTGGCATTCGCTGGTTCTGGTGCGCCCGTGTTTGTTGCGAGCGACGGTCCAGACGTTTCTGCTCCTCTTTCTCCATCAGTACATCTCATGCTGTGCATATTTTTCCACTGCAGCCTAAAGCCCCTGATCTAATTATGCAACTTTGTAAATACTTCCAGATATCCGTGGTTGGACTTCAGTGTTTCATAAAGCTGGTGAATAGCTGGGTGATCTGTCACTGGACTCGGTTTCCATCAGACCGAGAAATGCACGTGAGCCTCTATCGGGCTTCCAAAGAGAAGCTGGAAACAAATCTGCTGGTGAAATTGCAAAGACATGTGTACATTTTAATGTCCATGTATGTTGTTTGTTACAAGCACTTGGTTATCTTGGGACAGTTGCAGGGTTTTGGTAACAAGTGTGACCACAAAAAGTGGGAGTGGGTTTATACACAGCTGCATGTTAAAGGTATATTACATCAGAGCCACGATTTTAACAATCTGCAGCAAAACCGCTTCTTTCACTTATACTGAATCAGACTGGAGTGATGTCTACCAAGATGGTTACGATTGAATAATTAAACATGGAGGAAATATACAAAAGAAGTCCAAAGATGTCAAGATGCACCCAAACAAACCAGACTGCACAAATTACAAACATCTCTAATTATATACATCACGTTAATCAGTGTGTAATAAGTGAGCTTTAGCGGCACCGGGAGGCGGGTTTTGTGTCGTTTTGACGAGGCTGGTCTTTATGCTAAGCTAAGCTAACTGGCGTCTGGCATTAGTCGTGCATATTTACAGACTGTGGTGTGATTATCGCCATCAAAAGCTAGTCAGCATATTTCCCCCAAATGCCAAACTCTTTTTTTTTTTTACCAACGCAAGTGTTAAAACATCCAATTGGAGTGTGTCCACCCGAGGGAGGTTCAGAAGAGCCTAAATAGATGATGGTTCATGTCGCGTTTTAAAAGAGCGCAGACAAATGCCGAGAGGAGGAGAGAGAAAAAGCAGGAGATGGAGAGAATGAAAGGGAAAGGAGCGTCTGCGTGGCTCTTGTGTGGCTTGAGTTGCAGCACTGAGCCAAACTCTATCCGCACAGGACCCAGAGGCTGACTGCCACATCTGCCAGCATTTCCCAGAGTAGATGCCACACACACACACACACACACACACACACACACACACACACACACACACAATCCACTGTATTGGCCTGAACAAACACGCTGCTCCAAGCCTCAAAATGTACACACATGAACTGAAGTGCTGAGGAGAAATGAGGGCTGAAGGCCGGGGTGGAGCCCATTTCGCTTTCTCAGCAAGTCTTTTATTTTTGCACCTCAGCAGCAGCGCACGCACCATGAATTACCTTCGAGATACGGCACTTCATTTCCCACTGTGGATAGAAGAGAGAAGGTGCCGCGCGTGTTTGAACGCTCCGTGTATCTCGGCAGACGCCTGCGTGCCCGGGTTCTCGGGGCCCGGGGTGGCAGGGTTGCTATAAACAGAAGGTTCAGGGCTGCCAGCACGCTGCTGAAAAGACTGGAAAGCGAAGAAATAGCTCCTCTGCGTCTCAGCGAGGTCAGAGATACATAACATCACACTCTATATAAGGAAAGCTCGCTGTGGTTCTTTCTGTCATTCCTTCCATTTATCCTTCTCCCCCCCCCCCCCTTCAATCCCTCTCTTTCCCCGTTGGCTCGGGGGGAGGAATGCTACCCAGTGGTGGCTGGGCACCGGGCCACGAGGAGACAGGCAATCACGGCAGCGGAGCAGGAAAAAGATGAGGACAAAATGGATGCAAGCAGAGAGGCTGGAGAAGAGCGAGAGAGCAGAGGAGAGCCAGTTGGGACGGATGAGTCGTCCCACCAGACTCTGAGTAAAGTCTAAGGACGAATCCACATGGGACAGTTTTAGAGACTCATTGTAAAATAAAGACATTCCGAGCAGCAGCCGTGAGTTCGAAAATGTTGAGGCAACTAAATCATAGTTCATTATAATTGCTGCAGGGACCAGTTCACTCAGCAGCAGCACTTTTATTGCATTGTGAAGTTAATGTGTACGGCGTGTTGAGGTTAGTAAAACGGAGCGATACACTAAGAACTAGTGGAAATTTAGTTTTTATATATATATTTATATTTCACCTCAGTGGATCCTAATTCTCGACTCTAAAGCTGCTTGATTGATTCGGTTGACTGTCACTGTTGTCATCGACCTTGTTGCCGGCAGCTGTTAAAGGCTGTGAAACACAGTTGCAGCCGAGCTCATCACATAATGAAATCAAGAGTTTGTCTACAGTTTTTTGCTGAGCCCCAAGTGACAAAATGTTGGTTCGATGCAGGTTTAATCCCATTGAGCGTTTGTACAGAATCATCAGGTCTTCAATTCAGCTTTCAATAGCTTAAAATGTTTGTCTTTGCAACCTTGTTAGTTTGCAAACAGAGTTACCAGTAGTCCTCCAAAAAAACAGAAATAACCACACACGCAATAACACCCAGAATGTGACAAAATATAATGGTTTCCTTTGCAGAAACCCTCTCCTCATCATACTGAAAAAGAAACTCAGCAGACTCTCCACACACACACACACACACACACACACGCACAAGCTGCTATTTTCACACTTAGAAGCTCACCGCTGCTCTCAACCCGTTATTTAAATGCCACAAAGCCAAAGATATTGAGACCTAATTACAATCTGTGCGAGTGAAATCACACGGTCAATGCCACCCGGCACGGAATAAGATCAGCATGCACATGTTGACAACGTGTGATGTGACACTCAGACAGCGTATGGCATGTTTTTCACTGCGCTCTTCTTCTCACTTTGACAAAGAGCCATGTGTGTGTGTGTGTGTGTGTGTGTGTGTGTGTGTGTGTGTGTGTGTGTGTGTGTGTTAGAATAAAGCCAGCCCACACAGGTCTGTCTCCCAGGTCATTCATCCATACGCAAAGAGCACAAAGGTCAGACATCAACATTCCTCAGGGCGCAAAAACACACACACACACACACACACACACACACTCCTGTGCTGACCTCTTTTCCATCACCATCCAATGGATGAACTAACTAAGTTTATGTAAGACTCTCTCTGTTATCACACATTCGGATTCGCAGGCTTTCATGATGCCACACACACACACACACACACACACACACACACACACACACACACACACACACACACACACACACACACATGCAGACATACTGCCTGGAAAACAGCGTTGCTCTGCCACATACCTCCAGTCTGTAAATAGCCTCCCTTCCTCTACATCTTTCCCTTCCTTTGACTCTTTTGACACACGGTGTGAATCCATAGATCATTTGGCCCCACCGCTCCGCTCTCTCTCGGCTGACCTTTGGGGTGACATGGGAGAGGTCACGGGCTGAGTCAGTGTGTGTGTGTGCACACATTTAGACGTGGTTGGCAGTGGAGCGTGGAAGATGTAGACCAATGTCTTGCCGAGCTGCGGTGTCGTTTATTAAAGGAACAGTTCATTGGGTCTTTTATGGGGAGAAATCAATCCGTAAAGCTCAGATGGGATTTTCCAAAAGGCTTCCAGATATCAACCGCGGCTCGTCTCCGCTTAATTTGTGCTGCTTGAAAAACGTCACATCCGGAGAGGTTGGAGTTGTGCAGTGAAATATCCTTATGAGAGAGCGTGTGCGTGATTAAGAAACAGGACAGGAAACAGAACGGGTCCTTGGTGTTTTCGTGCAGGTTAGTTTACGCTTGTGCCCGCCTCGGCGTGTTTTCCTGTTTTAGCCTCACATGGACATAAAGTGCGGTCTCACAATAGCCCATTGTCCCATCACCCCTACACGCTTCCTCTCAGGTCAGAATTCGCGGAAATTAGGACACAGTGCAAACAAACAGCGGCAGATACGGCTCTCCGCCCACCGTCGGCCCGCTGAGGAGAAAGGCGGCTTGGACTTGGGGTGGCGGCGTTCCCGCCAGGAAGCCAATCAGCGTCGCATCCACGTTTGACCAATGCAAGAGATCCACATTTACCGTGTGCATTGGTGCGTGTGAATGTGGAGTGATGGGGACTGTAACAGGAGGTGGTGAGGGGTGCAGGGTGGAGTACAGAAGGGTTGGGGCTTGAAGAGCACAGAATAAAGGGGGATTTCCAACTGAGGGCCATTGTGGTTTCCAGTCTGTCAAGCAGAGCGCGATTAAATCTACAGCGAGTTGGTTTTCTTTTGGTGAGAATGTGACTTTTTTTCTTTAGGTTTGTCTGCAAACTGCTTACATGAAGTCATTGAGGTCTGTATTAAAAAGAGACATATGAGAAAGTCTTCATGCTCATATAACCATGTGCAGTGTGTGGCTTCATGTTCAGTGTACATCCATGAGAGTGTCAATCTCGACATCCAACTTTCAAGAAAAACTTTCATCACCACTGTGTGTTTTGGAGCTCGTACAGCTTAAATAAATACACCTCCCAGTGGTTGATATCCAGTGATACCATACAATATGCATGTATATACTGAATGTGTGTATCTAGTTTTCAATAAGTTGTGTCAATAATGGCTGCACGGTTGGAGACCAGCCCAAGACTGGACTCACCTTTGATCAGCAATGGTCATCTGCTGTGTGCTCAGGGGATGTATGGAGAGTGTGTGTCTGTGTGTGTGTGTGTGTGCAACAGGCTCACGGTCCGTGTGATAGCTGCTTTTGAAGCGGATGACTACATGAAATTATTCTGGAACAGTAAATGTTTAGCTTTTAATTTCCTGGCCGTAGTTTGAAGGGAACCAAAACCAATTCAAAAGTAACCCCAACTGCTTGTTTAGCGTTCTTACATACATTTCATACATGAGCACAATGCTGACACGTGCATGGGAATGCATGGACACACGAACACATCCACATAAAGATCATCGAGTAAAGATCCGATCAGAAAAAAAATTTGACTTGATAAAAACAAGACATTTGGGATTTTTTTTCCTTCTGTGTGCAAAATGTAACTGAAATCGCGGGGGAGGAATGAAAGGGGGAGAGAGCGTGCACCTGTGTCCACTGCAGACTCCCTAGACGGACGTTTGGTTCCAGCGTTGTGAAAAACACAGTAGCTGCTGTTATTCTAGGAGTCAAATTAGCGGACGGGCCGCGGAAGGCCGGAGAGGCCTAATTCAAACCAGCCTGGCCGCTTCGCAGCAGATCGTGACGCAGAAACAGGATTTACTGGCTGGTGCTCAATGCACCGCCGCGATAAAAAACAGAGGATATTACTTCGACTGAGAATTTGAATTTAATTAAGTTTGGTTTGGTTTCAAAGTGAGAAAATTGCGCTTTATGAAAGAGTTTGTTGGCAGGCATAATGTCTGCTTCAGGGTCCAAAACTCACAGAGAAAGACAACAAGGCAACTTAAAAGCCCAGTGTGATTTTGGGGAATGTCTTTAAAACTCCATGTTACCAGTGAGAAGAAGACACTGCTGCTTTTGTAACGTCTCAGCATGTATTTTTCAACAGCGTGATGTGAAATATGTTTTAGCATAATGCATAATAAATAAAACACTGCTCTTCCTGTTTTCTTTTCTTTTTCAAAACCATTACTTTTAGAGGCCTGTTTATGGCGGCAAATCACTGTCAAAATTCGAGAGCGCAAATCAAGTTGATGCGCGTGCGTAAATCAAACATCCGCGAGCAAATCTCCGTCTCGCGTGAGATATTTGCTCGCTCGCGAAACGTGAACTTCCTCGCTCGCGAGGTTAGTCTCTGCTCGCGCTCGAAGGTGTTTTCTACGCGCTCGCTGTTTTTCTTTTTGACAGTAAGGGGGCGGAGCCAGTCACCATGGTCTCTACATCTGATTGGTTACAAACCCCGTCTTTGGATTGGCTGGAGTGATGCATTCACACAACTATAGAAGCCCACTGAAGAAAGGGGATAGAAAGTCGAAATTATTAAATAAAACGTTGCCAAAAAACAAACGCCCCCCTTCGGTAATCGTAGTGGAGCGTAGATGACAACCAGCTACAACCATCATTTACCATCATTACCGTCATTACCATTACCATCATTAGAACTATGAAGGATCCTGCGCATATCTTGTATATCACATATCACATTCACTACAACCTCATTATTATTTTTTTTTCAAAAAGTCGATCCGTATTGAAAGTTGGCAAGATATTCAGATTCAGACTTTTTTTCCAGGTATTTTAAAAATACGGACCGGTCTGCGAGCTGGACGCATTGCTTTTAATGTGCCGGTAATGATGGTAAATGATGGTTGTAGCTGGTTGTCATCTACGGTCCACTACGATTACCGAAGGGGGGGCGTTTGTTTTTTGACAACGTTTTATCTTATAATTTCGACCTTCTATCCCCTTTCTTCAGTACGGAAATGGGCTTCTATAGTTGTGTGAATGCATCACTCCAGCCAATCCAAAGACGGGGTTTGTAACCAATCAGATGTAGAGACCATGGTCACTGGCTCCGCCCCCTTACTGTCAAAAAGAAAAACAGCGAGCGTGTAGAAAACACCTTCGAGCGCGAGCAGAGACTAACCTCGCGAACGAGGAAGTTCACGTTTCGCGAGCGAGCAAATATCTCGCGCGAGATGAACTTTTGCTCGCGCGAGACGGAGATTTGCTCGCGGATGTTTGATTTACGCGCGCGCATCAACCTGATTTGAGCTCTCGACAGTTTTGCTTTTGACAGTGATTTGCCGCCACACCTGTTGTTCATCACCTGAAAATGTCTCTGCTCAAAAAGTGAGACCTCAGTTGACAGCCGGCCCGGCAGTGAGTCACTTTGGTAATTGGTTGGATTTCTGGGGCTCGTGCTGCTGGAAACGGATTCAGCGCCTCTGGCAGCCGTTTGCACGAGTCTTTCCCCGCTGAGACGTCCACACGTTGAGAAAGGTCGGATCTTCCCTCTTCCAGACACCGGATGAGGAAACAAGCCAGAGACAAATGGATTGAAGCCAGAGAGGCTTCTTTGACACGCTTCAACACAAAGTAAATCACAGCGGGGGGGTTTAACAAGCGCGTCGGACTGACACTTGTCACCACACACCTACTCGTGAGGAGGAGGCCCGATGGGGGTCTGACTTCTTTCTCAGTTGGACACGAACATATGATTGCATTTTTCAACCATCAGAATTGCCGCTCATGGCAACAGAAAGAGTTTGAGGGCAAAAGCAGCTTGCAGGGTCCAACACCCCCCTGCCCTCCACCACCCCCCCCCCCCCCTGCCCTCCACCAACCCCCGAATTCCCCCCCCCTGCTCCGCCCGTGTCTCTGGCTCCCTGTTGGGTCCCCTCTGGTTAGATATAATTACTCCTCCATCAAGCTCCAAAAAGCAAAACAGTGATCTGTATCTCCTTATAGGAACGGTGGCCCAGTCTAAACACAGCCGCTGCATGTGTGTGTGTGTGTGTGTGTGTGTGTGTGTGTGTGTGTGTGTGTGTGTTGAAAAGAAGCAGATCTCAGTGTGTGTGACCGGCAGGTTGCACACAGAAGTGAGTCTTTGTCTGTGTGTGTTTTCATGGGAAAAAAATTGTTTCTTATTTTTGTGTCGGTACACATCATCGGCTTTCACACACTCACTGTGTGTGTGCGTGTGCGTGTGTGTGTGTGTGTGTGTGTGTGTACGTGTCCATTTTCATGTTTGGCACTGAGCATGTTGGCAAACCTGAGTGTAGTTACACCAATTTTAAATACACTTACACACACACACACACACACACACACACACACACACACACACCATTGTGAAGGAGGGAGATATTCGATGCACTTAAATCAAAAAGACAAAGAAAATATATAATCTGTGACTAATTATACTGAATCAAGTCCTTTTGCTGGCAGAGGAACGGAGGTTGCGTGGTGGAGCAGTGAGGAGAACTTAGGATGTTCTGGGCTTCCATCTCACCACAGAACAGAACATTCTGGAGAAACGTCCACCTCAGATAAGCGAACGCCAACTTTGGGATTGTTTCGCCACAGCGTCACTGAAATGTGTGTTGCACTCTCAACGGGACCCGACCCGGCCTGCTCAGAGGCATGAGAACTGCTGCCCCCCCCCCCCCCCCCCCTCTGCCCCCCCACTCCCCCACCCGTGTGGTAATCAGAGACCAGTGATGAAAGTTCCTGACAGAAAATAAATCAGCATTTGAAAAAGAATATTGTTGGAATTGGCGGTACAAAGGGTCAAACATTGAGGTGAGAGGGTGTCGAAACTCACAACTCTGGGCATCACCAAGTTTCAAATGAGAGATGCAGAAGTCGTGAGAAAGGTGCAATCAAAAAAAGAACGGCGCAGACCAGAAAAAAAAAATATATATATATATATATGAGGGGGAGATTGTAAAAAAGCACTAAATTTGAAGTCTCGCCTCCCTTCGGAGACCCAGCTTCCAAAAGCGTAAGAGCTTTTTTTGAACAAATAGCTGAAATGCCTCAGATCCGAGGTTGTTTATCTTGGGATGGAGTGAAGGGGGGAGAGGGGGGAGGAGGGGAAACGGGGCCGAGAGACGGACACGAGGATTTGAGATTGTGCAAAGGGAATCGAAGGGAGGCAGACAAGAGATGGGACGCTTGGGAAAGCGGGCCTTAAAAAAAAAGAGAAAGAAAACGATTTTTGGGAGTTCATCCAAAATAATATTTGCTTTAAAAAAAGTAAAAAAAAAAAAATCAAGACAACGGGTTCAAACTGAGATTTAATGTCATAATAAATCCGAGGGAGTGTGAAGCCAAAACATATCAAACAGCATGGTACGGACACAAACTACTCACAAGACAGCACAGGACCACGGAGCAGCCAGGGGAGGGAAGGAGGTCGGCCTCCACACCCCGACCCACGGAAACCACTTCATTCTTGCAACGTGAAAAAGGGTTTTGCTGACATTAATGCAGATAACATATCAACTGTACGATAACGGCATTCAAGAGGCACGACTATCAAAGGACGGATATCACGTAATGAAAATCCACACCATTCACTCCGCAAACACCTCCATTGCCACGGCAACCCCAACGCTCGCCAGAAGAAATGAATCCGAACGTCACATTACAAGGTTAGATTGAGTCCTTCGTTGAACCAAAGCCAGGTACAGAACGGGAGGGAAACATCGCCTTCATCTCCTGGCAACCCGCACCTCCAAATCCAAAAAGAGGAGGAAAAAAGAAAAAAAAGGTTGTAATTTTAAATTTTGTGGCTTAAAGCTTTTTGGCCACTTGGATACAAAAAAAAACATTGTCAAAGTTTCGCCTTGAGAGGTTTGTTATTTCTATTATGTGAGCAAACATATCGTACGACGACAGGTCCAGCAGACGCATTAGCATGCGATCCGACATGTGTCTCGGGCCCGCCGACTAATTTAAATCCAACACTCTCTCCGCTTTGGTCGCCACCGGCTCCCGAGGGAAGTAACAGACTCTTTACTACTTCAGAGCTCCGCGGGGTTCACCGGCTAAAGTCGTCAGGCACATTCTTTTATTTGGCTGAAAGCAGCTGGCTGCTGTTGGAAACGATGCAGGGGAGATGGGGGAGACTTTACCAGTAGATGACCTTAAAGCGCACAGCTGTCATGGCAGTGTGACGTTGATCACTACCGATGCCTCTAACACAGCGCTTAATAAATGTATCCATTGTCAACAAATGTGGATACGGCAGCTTTAAAGAACACAAATTGTACATTCTATATTCCCTCTGAAAAGAAAAAATAAGAGTTTGTCAAAATATTTTGACTTCCCTACTATTTTTATTATCCTTTGGTGAATAATCTTTACTGCTCATCTGTTATTAGAATGCAGGCATGGAATGCACACACACACACACACACACACACACACACACACACACACACACACACACACACACACACACACACACACACACACACACACACACACACACACACTTATCCTCAGATGCCCTCTGGTATCGTATGTACAGATTAGAGATGTGTATTAAACAACGTCTTTGCCTAAAGGGCATCCAGCCTAACACAACTAATCAGCTGAAGCTCTAAATGAAAATGATGATTCAATAATTACTACTGAAACATGAAGGAAAAAACAGTAGATCTTGATTTGCTTAAAACCGGTTTTCCAAACGCACGCAGGCGCCCTGGAACTGTGTCCCTTGTTTTTGTGCAATCAGTCATTATGAAAATCTTAATAACAGTGAGCAGTCCACATCATCCCCAAAACGACGTAGAAATCCAATCCTCGTGAGACATTGCGGAGGACTGAGGGAAAACCTACTGATTGAACACCATTGGATTCAAATGCTGCAAAGTGACCTGATTGGAGGGATTTCAGTACCTTAATGTTAGAGCCAATCAGGAAGAAGTATCCCGGATTCCTGCTTGAACTTCCAGAGAAATATTTTGGCGATTTATAAATATTCACACGTGAACCAATCGAGCAAAGTATTTTTTTTAAGGTGATTTAACAACAACTCAACAAGGAAGGGAGTTGCCTGCAACGGGGAACGATGGCGGCGCTCCAGCTGGTGGCTTATTGTGTTCCTTTCCGCCTCACTACGTGTGAGTGCGTGAGTGCGTGCGTGCGTGCGTGTGTGTGTGTGTGTGTGTGTGAGGAGCCATGTGGCTGCGGTGTCACGGGTGAACGTTGGCAGACTGACACCTCTGAGCTTCAATGACAGACCTGTGAGGGGCCTTCGAGGAGGACGCGAGGATGCTTCTGCTCCTGTTGATAAGACACGGCTTCCTGTTGGACGGGTCAGCGGTGGACACGTGACACGTGTACTTTAAGGGACTCGCACCGCTGACAGACGACCTCTGGGTTTCCCGTGTGGTCGCGCACAAAGCAGTTGATTTCGTTAAAGGTTAAAGCCGAGATTAAACTTTACTTTACACAAAAAGCACGGGCCTCGGGTCTGGAGAGCGCGGAAATGAATTCACCCCTCTGAGGTAAGCGCCACGGTGAGGCCTCACCTTTTTGGCTCCAATGGAATTCATGAATGAATCATGAACGGAGACTCACGAGGGAAGCAAACTGTATTCAAACAGCGGTTACTTTGCCGTTTTGACTCAATAGACTCAACTCTGGTTTCCTTTAGTTGAATCGTCGCAAACATGAGCCAAAGGACGTCATTTTCTTTGCCAGGATTTCATGGGATATCAGTTCTCAAACAGCTACACATGCAAACCAGCACCTGGATCTTAACTTTTTTTGTTACAGGTTTTAAAACACTATACATATTTGTAGAGGCCTGGTTTGGCCTCTACAGATTTGTTTAGGTTGGTTGTTTCGACAGCAAAGCTTTCAAAGCTCTAAGCGAAGGTTGGACGCGTTGAATTTAAGTTTAGCTTTAGTCGGATTTAACATGTGTGTTAGTTATTAGACATTAATGGAGGCCCCAGGGGGACCAGGAAGTGTCCACGTGTTGCAGCGCCACCTAGTTGGGCTGCAAAAAAAAAAGGCATTTTTACTTTCAGCTCCAAAACCGCGTTGACAAGCCCCGCTGTGGGGGGACATCTCATGTCCAAACGTGTGCGGTGTGGGAGTTTTCCCCGCGCGGTTCCGCGACGGTTTCATTGGTGTTGTTGACCCAAGAGCCCGCCCCCCCTTTTCCTCAGCCTCCGCGCCGCGCCGCTCAGCACAACGAGCGCACCAGCGGGACAGTCCGGCGGCTCCGCTCGGACCTCAGGAGGCTCGAACACGGTCCCGATGGAAAGATAATTAAAGTCTACTTGTTCCTCGCGTCGCAGTTTCCTCGGGGTGAGTTTATGTTTCAACTGCCCGCGTAATTACTCCACAATGTTCTAATTTAGGTATCGAGTGTTTCTGCGTTGTTTATAATATTCATTTAGATACTTTGAGTGAGTCTAAAAAATGTACTTTTATGCGTAAAACATTCATCCCAGTGTTTTTTTTATTCATTTTGATATTTGTATTGCATCCTGTTATGAATGTTGTTTTAAGAAAATAACAGAGAACAGGCTATGAATCAATCATCTGTTTAATTATTAGTGATGTTGCTTGTTTTGTATACTAAAGATATTGATTAATTAAAAGGTGCACAGGGAAAAAAAAGCCCCCTAGCTTCAGATAAGAAGATACCAAAAATAAGAATGGTAAAGCTGTTCAGACCTGCTGTTAATGGTCACACTTTAAGTTGTTCTTAGTGTTGCCCGAGTCTCTGATGTCTGACTTGAAACTCAATCCGCTCCCTTCAGGCTGTTTATATTCAGCAGCAGCGTATTCTTGGTGACGATAAACTCGGCCCCTGCTGGGATTTTTCGTGGCTCTGCCTTGTAATTGCAGCAGTTTCTCGACGCAGCCTTATCGCTTTTTCGATACATGTCGCTAAAGTGACCCGGAGGAGCTCTGCTTGGGTGGAACGTCACGGGGGAAGTTAAAGCTGGCGCCCTTATAGGTGTTTTAATGACGGAGACAAACAGGCTGGTCACTGTAGGACTCATTACAAGTTGGGGGCGGTGACCTCATGACCCCTACAACCTGCCAGCAGGCCAACTGGAACACACACACACACACACACACATTGATTAATGAGCGTGTTGACCTGCAGAAGCTAGTCAATAAACACAAACAGTGGTGATCAATAAAAAAAAGCCAGTCAGCTTCAGCGACAATAACACAAAATCCAATACGTGCGTCGATGAACTCAGTTACTGCGCCTCAACGTGCTGTGTGACTTCTCAATCTACAGCGGAGTGTGTGATTCCCCCGTTAGCCTCCCTTGGTTTCATGCTTTGATATTTTCCAAGTCGGCCTCCTGTAAGCGCTCAGCCAGCAGATGATTAACACATGCCAGTAATATGCTTCGTGCCCCCCCCCCCCCTCATATGATTCACTCTAATCACACAGTGCTTCATGGGGTAAATGAGTGCAGGCATTCCTCGGGCTTTTCCTGGCCATTCCTTTTTACCTGAGTCCAACATTCCTGTGAGGGGGGGCCTTTTGTGACCTTTGGGTGTCGTTGACGCAGCCGACCATAAAGGTGCAGAGGTGAGAACTCTGAGTCCAGCTGCTGTATTTGTTTTCACACCACGGGCTTTTTTGTTTGTTTTTTTGCCACACACAAGGATGATGTTGGGAAAACTGCTCCATCACGGTCGGCCGTGACCAAACGGTGACAATTCACTCATTTCACATGGACGGTGTGCGACGTGTTTAAATTGTCACTTCAGATACTTTAGAATATAAATGTTAGTTTAAACCAACCGGACGTTTTTGACCAAGCAAACAGGAATAGACGCTCACGTCTGGCTGCGGTCCAAAACTTGACTAAATGTGACTAAACCTTTCTGGTGCTGATTCATGTGGACGGTTACAAGGTTTCGCCAGCTGTCTGGTCTCTGAAACTATTCAACGTGAAACTTTAGCGCTTTCCAACGCTTCATGTTTAGTGATAATTGCTTGTGAAAATGGAAACGTATTAACTTGAACTCAACATGGTGTGCATGGTTCAGTTGCAGAGCACAACATATGCTGGATTTCTGCAGCCAACATCAACATGTCGGCTTCTTTCCGTCACTTGCTTGCTTTCTCGCCAAAGGGTTCTAGCTGTGTACTTCACGGTAAAAACTTCCTGTACAGACCTGTAATACCATACGAAGGAGGAGGGGGGGGTCCCATATGTGAACAGAAACAAGGGAATAAGAAAGAGTTCATGTATGAGTGCAGAAGACATATAAACTGAAAGAGAGAGGCAACAAAGGGGACAAAGGGGACAAATTGGGGCGTCCAGGTCCGGCAGATGAAGGAAGCAGGGAGCCTCGGAGAGGGTGGATATTTGTTGGAGCATGGAACTGTTTTCTTGGCTGAGGAGGGAAGTGTAGCCGTGTTTTGATTGGATTCAGGCTGAGCATGGACCCGGAAAATAGAAACGTAATTGAAAGTCAAAGAGTGAGCCCAAATATGTGGCCTTATCTTGTATGTTTGTTCACCTGGTTAGCGGGGTTAGGGAGTGAAGGACATGAGAAGAGAGGCAGAGGGAAGGGAGGGGAAAGAGCCGCCGTGAAACACAAAGTCCGTCGCGGAGAACCGTAGCAGAGTAAACACTTCTGAGTTAAAGTCATCAAAGACCGGATAAATGAGGCCGTGTGTGTGTTCCCAACAGCTGGTTGAGGACAGGACAGGAGGAGAACACAAGGAAAACAGGACGGAAGGAAAGAGAGGAACGCATTCAGAATGAGAGACAAGTGAAGGGAAGGAAGAGAAGAGACGACAAAGAAGAAATGGTAAAGAGAGAAGAAGGGAGAAGGAAAAGGGGAGAAAGAGAGAGCAGGGAAAGAGCGAGAGAGCGAGAACGACACAAACGTGGTTTCAATCTGCGCCGAGGTCGAGAAGAAGGATGTTTAATGGTCGTGATCAAGAGAGAGAACGATGCTCAACGCAGGAGTGTGTTTGTGCACACAGACACACACACACGGCTCCCATTAGACTGTGGCTACTCTGGTTTACATCCAGCAAAGCCACCTCAAGCAAATGCTTTACGTAGTGACATGGAAATATTTTATTGCGCCCTGTCTGGGACGTATGAAAGCACCCAGATCCCCTGAGCGCTGAGTCGCCCAACGAAAGCAAGAAGGACAGAACGGACCTGAAGCAACAGTTAAATAGACTGCGAGTGGTTGAATGGACTCGCTCCCCCGAAACTCACTTTGTATTTGCGTTTTATCTCTTGACAGGGGCCGGGACCAGTGGACCAGGCTACCAGCCAACCAGGGGCAAGACAGACGCCCGACTCGGCAGTAACGGGGGAGATGGAGGATTAGGAGATAATCCGGGGTACGTCCAAGTGCCTTCATTTGAAAGGTCTCCTAATCTTCTCCGATATCCTTCGCGCAGCCAGTCAGGCTGCTACTAGGATTACAGCATTAGACGTATTACCCTTTAAAGACTCAAAATTGGGTGTATTTCATGTGGCGCTTTGTACGGGGCCTGAGCGTTCTGGCCGCTACGGTTTGTGTGACTGTACCAGAGGGGCAAGTGCCAAGAAAGATCACAGAGAGGAGGGACGGAAGCAAATGCAGAGTCCAGATACGTACGAGGAGCTGGAGCAGGCGACCTCCCTCTGAGCTGCGGTCAAAGGTCTTCAACAGGATTACAGGCAAAGACAAAACACCAGAGTAATTAATGGTTTGTATTCCTGTAATACCGCCGGTTATCAATTAGAGTGAGGTTTCCCTCGTCCAACCTTGATTGACAAGACAAACTCCTTTCCTTATTGCAAAAGGAGCCGCTGTGTCTGTGACCGCCGTCGCCTGGGGAGTCGTAATCAGCGGCGGGCCCGTTGCTTCGGCGCGGTTCATGTGAGCGTGCACACGGGCCCTGTGTGCTCACGCCATCTTAGATTAAACATCACGCCTCGGTATACTGGTCCCCCGGCGTTCCCTTTGCGAGCCGTGACATGGCTCTCCGCTCGGCGCTGGTATGTGGCGCGCTTCCTCCCTCCGCGCTCCCAGATGCCCCTCTTAAAACGCCAGCCGGGGGGAAGTGGAGCGGAGGGACTGTGGTCAGGGGCAAATTAGTAGGGCTGCCTTGGACCTGACGCAATCCCCATCTCTTGAACCATAGCAGGCCATTAATGAAGCCAGACGGGGGCTGTGCGTGCGTGGGAGGCCTGCCGACATTTAGCCGCTGCAGTGGAAAGCTTTACAGAGAACCAGAGGTCCATGTCGGGCCTACTTCGTGCTATCAAAATATTTTACAATTGGATATCCATTACTCTAGCGGTAAAGAGCACATGACAAAAGGCCTTTGTTACTGACTAACGGCGGCATGGAGCTCCAAAAAAAAAAAAGGAAAAAGGAAGTAAAAGGCTGCTGCTCAAGCAAAAAAATATAGCTAAATGCATCAATTAATGATGCTATTAGTCAAATGGAAATACGAATAAAGGCTTTAACATGCGAGGAGGCTGCAAATAATGTTAATGGAAGATAATGTAGTAGAAATATGGGGTCCAACAATTCTACTTGACGTTAGCTAGTCTACCTCTAGTCTACTTAGCATTTCCTTAGCTGCTTTAGCGACTGTTACAAGTAGCTGCAGATGTATTGCTGCAGATGTTGGAGGCATGCGGCTGATTAGGCAGCCGTTCGGGTCAGCTGGGTCTCTGCCTGGTGCTCAGCGTACATTGGTTTTGGTTGAGCTGGCCGGCCCCACATTTCTCTAAGTGCTCCACTGATTATAAATGCAGAAAATGCCAAAGAACTTAATGTAAGGGAGTAGATAAATGACCAAAAATGGATTTATTTCATTAACATACATAGGCGAGGGAGGTACTAGTCCTTTTTTCCCACTCAATTTAAATTTTTGTGTAATCAATGACTAAAGTCCATTTTTGTGTCCGATAATCTTTTACTGCCTTTCAACGGTTCCGCGGCTCAATGCACTTGGAAATCTAATCGGCCGCCGTTGAGAAGCAGCAGGGAATTTGTTATCAGGATTTACTTTTATTATCTCTCCCTTTGTCGCTAAGCATATTTTGCCCGTTCGCAAACAAACCTAAGCCTGTTGAATCATGGCTGCTGTTTTTCTTTAAAAGCGTGATAAGTCTTTTCAATTAAATGTCAAATGAACTTTGTGTAACCTTCACGCCAGACGAAGCGGGAGACGATGGAATCAGGAATCCCTGAAAGTCCACCCATTTTATGGACAAGATGACTGACTGTGGTCTAAGTTTAGATGGTTCCAGACCAGCAGAACATTGGAATCCTAAAAAAAACCCGCGGACAGATGGATCTAGTTCACGCACGGCGTTGAGAATAGGAAAGCCCCGTCGTCTCTCACTGAATAATCTGCAAATGTCATCCCTCAAAAATCAAGCACATCCCTTTCTACTTCTTTAAAGATAGATGTTTTTCCCCCCTGTTTTTACTCTCGATAGATGGTTCCGTGGTGCGGCCGCAGAACCGTTTGCAGCTGAACTCAGGCCTATTTCTGAGCTGGTGTCGACGGAGCCAAAGCCCAGGGCGAGCGGGGGGAAACTAGGCCGCCTGACCGCACTCCAACGGGTTCGGCTTCTTCCAGCAACACAGCGGCGCAGTGTCCTCCTAAATCCATGGCTGTTTAAATCAGACAGATATGCCAAACAACGAGGTACAAAGAGGGCGACAGAGGCCGCGTATATGATAAGTAGAGATAATATTCCAGTGAACGGTTTGCCACCTGGAGTTGAACTTTTCAAAAGTTTTTTTTCAATAAATATTGAGACATTCACCTCTTGCGAACATGAATCTCCAGGAAAAGTTGTCCGGCCTAAAAGGACTGGTCACACACTCCCACGGCAAGCGCCGCTTCAAAGGCGACCTCACGCTGGACATGATAAGCCCGCCTCTGGGGGACTTCCGCCACACCATGCACGTGGGCCGCGGCGGCGATGTGTTCGGGGACACCTCGTTCCTCAGCAACCACGGCGGCCCCGCCAACGGGAACAACGGGGAAACGGATTCTATCTCCTCCCCGGACAACAAGATCGGGGCGTTCTTTTCCAGGACCCTCCGTCACATCAGGAGGGGCTCCGACAACCGGCCCACGGGAGGATCCAAGGATTTGTCACCGCCACCTCCCGTCGTTTCTCCCATCATCAAAAACGCCATCTCCCTCCCCAGGCTGGACGTGGATGTGCCTAATGGGAGTCCCACCGCCAAGGTCCTCTTCCCCAGTTCTCAAAGCACGCCGGAGGAGATGAAAAGCTCTTATGGTGGGTTTGGTTTAAATGTGTGTGTGTGAAAGGGATCGGTCGTGGTGACGAACCCCACTGTACGCTGCCTACTCACATGAGCAAAAACAGGAAATGAAAAAGTACCTTGTTGTTTCACAAGACGTTTCCTTTAAATGGCACAGTTGCTGGATAAAGACAAACACAAAGGCCCATTGAGTTAACCAGGGTTTACTGGGAACCAGCTGGAGAGCCACATTTACACTCATCCATCGCTTTTACCCAGTAATCTGGACAGATTTGCCCCAGATGTCTTTATGAATCACCTCGGCTCAGTCAGCAACTCCTGCACTGATCACCACTGGAGACGCAGACAGGGCCAGAAACAGGCTGAGAGGCTCAACTAAACACCACACTCATCGCTGATAGACCCCCCCTGTGTGCGTGTGTGTGTGTGTGTGTGCGTGTGTGTGGTGTTAATGTGAAGGTAAACCTTTGGGTACAGTGGCAATTTTGATCTGAAATCCTGCAGTTAAAATGAAATAACTCACGTTTGTAGTGTTCGCTTGGGATACTTCAGTCTGAATGATGCAGTACGAGAGGTGCTGTGCTTAAGTGACCTGGCAGGAATTTGGGCAGATGATTCACTGTTCACTCGGAACTACTCAGCACTTTGCTGGCTTGTCATCATTAGACAGGACGTTCTCCTCTGGCTGTACACTGCCCCCTGTTGGACCTCCATGATAAACCATGTGACTCCATACTCTAATCTAAAATATATTTAGTGTTCATCACAATACATAAACTAGATAACATTATATATATATATATATATATATATATATATATATATATATATATATATATATATATATATGTGTGTCTGTGTGTGTGTCTTCCCCTCAGGTCTGGAGTCCGGTTTCGTCACTTTGCCTCGTCTCTCCCGCTCCGAGCGTCAGCAGCCTTCCATCTCCCTCCCCACCTCCTGCTCCCCGAACATCCACCGCGGCTCTCTGACCGACCCTACCGACGCCATCTTATCTACCTGCCCTACAACCGTAATGCCCTTTGACCCCAAACTCACCTCCACGGCCTACTCTGACTCCCTTCCCTCCCTCATGTCCCTGGACACCTTCACCTTTGACCTCGGCCCCTCCCTCATGAGCGAGGTGTTCGGCCTGATCGACGGCCACCCGGAGGAGAGCGGCCACGCCTGGGAGGGAGAGGAGGCGGGGTCGGCGTTCGGGTTGACCACCGAGGGGTCGGAGATGGACTCGGCCACCATCTCGTACGTGGATTCCCTGCAGAGGGAGGACTGCGGAGGCAGGAAGAGCCCTCACGGGCCCGAATGGGAGGAAGAGGAGGTGAACGGTGTCGGGCTTTCTGATAAAGTGCCGGAGGTGGCCTCCTTGGGGTCTCCTGATAGAGGGAGGTTGGGGTTAGGGATGGAGAGCGAGCGATTTCAGAGTGCTGCAGATGTGCTCGCGCGCCACTATGGCGTCGGCCACTCAAAGGGACGGAGCAGGATGGAGGTCACAGATTCGGATGCGATGACCATCAGCGAGCCCAGGAACAAAATACCCTACAGTTACATGGACGACGAGGATGAAATCAAAGTCTGAGTGGAGATATTTTTATACTACAAAACATCTCTTGACGTGTGTAGTATTTTCTCTGCAAATCCAATCAAGTCAATCAAGTAAGATCTCACTGTGGTCAACAAGGCTGGCTCTTTTGACAGGACGACCATGAAAACTACCATCCGGTGTGATTTGGATTGGATTGTTTAATTAATACAATCACGCTTCGAGGAGATGCAGTTTGGACGCAGGGAATGAAAGACTCAATGTTTCCCACTTCCCAGCCCTGCACAGACCGGGAGAATGCTTTTGAAAAGGTCCAAACTTAAAAAGGACTGAAACAAACGAGGAGGCACGGAAAGTGAGGATGTGCCAGAGAACGTAGATGTACAGAATGTCACAAAGGGACAAGGGACACAATGTGGAAGTTACAAAGCCTGTCACTCAATTTATACTTATTCTTGCTTCCTCACTTAGGAGGGGAAAAGATTGTCAGCTACCAATGAGGAAGGAAGTGAGGAGCAGTAACATAGATGAAATCCTGTTATAACATTTAGGCCTCCTTACATACTCCTGTTAACTCCTTTCACTCAGGAATACACTACAAGGAAACAAAAAGGGAAGGGAAACCAAAGATACGGAATCTCAGGCCGCATTACCACCAAACATCTCCGTTAATAAACTACATATGACAAGTAATATTGGTATTGGCACAGTAGCAACCAAAGCTTAACCCTTTAATTGTTGATTGTATCCCGCAGACCTTCTATTTAGAGACTCCGTGCACCTTTTATGATTAAGAAGTCTGAATCCTGTATTTTGTTTTTGCAAAATTGTCATTTATATGTTCTTTTATACATCTGTAGCTAAAGATATTTACTGACCTCCTATAAATATGTACTTACAATATGAGCACATGCAGTACGTAGTGCAATTCACATCCATCCATGCGCCGCAGTCAGTACCAAATATATGTTATGATGACATGAATTGACAATAAAGATCTTTTTAATTAGGTTGAAGATGCATTTATGTACAGAGATTGTCCAGCTTTAAGATTCTTAGTCAGTTTAAAATGTATGTTTCATCCCACACCCCCCATGTAGTCCTGAAAGCTGGCTGTTAAACAGATGTTATTTACATTAAATCAATGACATTGTTATTGCATACTTCTGGAAAATTCTACCCTAAAAACAGCAATTGGAAGGCGGTTTTGGACGGCTGGATTAATTTACGTACGAAAGCGTACTTGCTTTCCGAAAATGCCTCAGCACTAAAAGGACGTACCTGAAGAATAAACAAATGAAGCTAGTTATAGAAACATTGATAGTCCAAGCAATGCCGAAGCGTAAAACTGACCCTCAGGGCCGCGAGGGGGGAAACACCGTTAGCTCGGTGAGCACTTTCGCCAGTGTTTGCATTGTTAGCGCTGTTAGCGCCCTTAGCTATGAGCAGCAGGCTCAGCTGTCGCCATGTTGAGAGGCACCTGCATCCCTCTCAATCCCGTATGAAGTATCTATAAGCAGAAATACGTAATAATATATTTAACAACACAGACTGACAATGTAGAAAAACTAACATGTTTAAATAATAACTTAATAGCGGGACTGAGAAGCAGTGTTTTGCTGCCCTCTGTGGTGTTGAAACGAGATCTCGAGAAAAACGAGATGAAAAAGAGGAACCACGGGCGGTCTGCAAAGACAAGACTTTCAGATACGTTAAGTTGCTCTTTAAAGAAAGTAGAAAATCCACATCGTCATATTTCTCACTGTGCTAAAGAAGGAGAAGCGGTCACTTGTGACGGCGGCGGAAGTGGTGGAGGGCATTTAGGGGGTCTGACGCCGGGCCTCTTGGGAGCCGGGGGCTTTTTAATGCTGGCCGAGTGAGCTCGGGGTGCGGGTGTCGGCTGGGTCGGCGGGTCCGTCGCGGCCGCGGGGACGGGCGGAGGGCTCTGCAGCTTTGGAAGCACCGGGGGTTTAGAGAACTGAACTGTCAACTGCTCGTGCGCTTGGTTCGCTTTGGTCAGCGTGAAGGTTCTTCTAGCTGCCGGGTGAGAAGAAGAAAAAAGACAATGAGATTCATTCTTTGTGAAATACTATTCCATTATGTTATTGAGAAAATGAAAGCTTCATGATTCAGCACATTTAACTCACCTCAAAAGCAAATAATAATGTCAATCTCTTGGAATGCTAATTTTGGATTTTTAGTTTTAGTGCTGATGAAGGCTGTTAAAACATTTGTCTGACTCGCTGCTGCTTAAAACTAATCTTCAGAGAAAAAAAAAAGACGCTTGTCAGGATGCAAATACTCAAAGTAGAAGGGAAAGTATTTCTTCCTCTATCTTGAGAGTGAAGCGGTTACAACAATGTGAGAGATGACGCATTTCCCTGTAGGTTTTCTGTTTTGGTCAGTGGTAGGAGACTTCCTGCTTCCTGTGTACTTCCTGGTTGTTACAACAAGACCAGTAGATTTATTTTCTGTCTGTCAGTTCGACGAGACGCCACTTGACATTGAAAGAGCGGAAACGGGGCAGAGGTGGAAAATCTGCCTCGGACATTACTCAAGAGAAATCACAGATAAAGTATGCAATGTGCTGATGCCCTGTAGCCCTAAACACAAAGGTGAATGAAGAAGGTTGTTTCTGTGATAAAATGTGTTTTATGCCACTTAGAGGAGGAGCAGCATTGAGCCTGTGAACCTGCGTGGTGAACTAGATAGGCATGAAACACATGGGCATTTACCGGGCAACAAAGGACACAATTCCAATTGCACTAAGGAAGTGAACAACCTGGCGTTTCTCTTAACTTGGCCGGCAATAGCAACCAGTCGTGATATGTCAGCTTCTGCCAGTCCTTTACCAACGTGTCTCTTGTAAGACCCCCAACGGAACAAAAGCGCCACGCTAAAATCCAAGAGTGCCAAGCTCCCGTCTGGGAGCATCTGGGGTTCGGACAGCCATCAGACACACATGAACTCACGCTTAAATGGGGAGGTGGCCGTCACGAAAGCTTTTGGGGAGTCCGGCGGAGCCTCCAAAATCGGCTTGAGTTGGCATTGATCCGAGCTCTGCTTCAGGGAGGGAATCCTGATTGGACTCGGGTTCGGCGCCGATCCCGTCGCCTTGGGGAGCGCCGGCGGGCCGCAGGCGGCTGGAGTGGCGGAGGCCACAGTGGGGCCGGGATTGAGCGATGGTGCGCTGCTGGACGTTGAGCACGGATGCGCCTGCGGCGCTGAGTCAGCAACAGGGTGGGCCCATGTTGAGGTACCGCGAATCCCAGAGCCAGACCTCCCCAGGAGGGAGCCAACGCTGTCCTGAGAGGCTGTGCTGATGGAAGGAAATAGACAAAGATACTGGGACGAGCTGCAACTATCAGACAATAATCGTGACAAAGTGCAATTTGTCGTCACCGCGATGACGTGACGACGCACAGCGGATGCATTTTGTGATCTCTGTCTTCACAGAGCTGTACCTGTTTGTCTTTGAGAGAAGGGTGTGAATGGAGGAGCCGGAGGAGGCCGTGGAGGAGGAAGAGGACATTCGCCTCAATTTATCCTTTTCTGAGATCTGGGACTGAGCGCAGGGGGGCGGCACGGACGCGTCCGGGACATCGGGAGGTTCTGGGATCTCAAAGGATACAGCTAACCGAAACAAGGATAAGTCACATGTATGAGTGATTTATTAAAACGACTGCATTTCTTTTAACGGTTAGGTTATCACTTGCAATCTTTCACATTGGTAACAACGTTGTTGTACTTTATTGCTGAGATCTGACCTCACCAGCAAAAGGACCACGTGGGCAGGAGACCGGTTTTAAACAAACCCCAAATGTCAGCAAAAAGTATCATAGCAATTAAACAGACTGGCTCCCCGGTTTAACTTTGACTGAACGTCTTTGCAGTAGTGGTGTAATGTTGAAGCGTACCTTCGGGGAAGAGGCTGGAGCTGTGCTGAATGAGAGGCTCGATGACCGTCACCACTTGGACTGAGGAAGCTGACGCCATGTCAAACAGGGCAGCTTCCCTGCAAAGACAATGACAAAGCACGTGTGGGACAGGCGAGGGCTGCGACAGCAGGAAATGGTGACTTGAACGTTGCTTCATGGTTAGATAAAGACACCGCATTCGTCACACTACCTTTTTCGCCAACACCTTTGACCCGAGCGACCCAATGAGGCAAACACTCTGCCAATTTAGATTTAACCGCTGAGAGCATTTCGTCAACCAAACGTGTACTTCCTACAATTTGTGCACAAAAAAAAAGAAACTTCCCTATACATTAAGAGTCCCTCAACCATCGCTCACGTTTCTACTAACAGGATGCTGCGGTTCAGTTCCACCAATGCTCATCGCTCCAAAATATTAAGACACAAATGTGACGAAAGAGGAAGAGTGGACGTGGCGGGGGGGATTAAGAGTATATGTAATACTACGTGTTGGGTAAAGACAGAGGGGGCGGTACGCACCCTTCAGCTCGTGGCCAGAGCAGGTTGGGTCCCAGGACGATGGCAATGTTGCTGGGTGTCATTCTGTTGACAGCCTGCTGCTCAGACAGCAGAGACAAGAACTGGACCAGATACCTTACAGGGAGGAAGAGGAAACGATCACCAGACCGAGGTAATCATGCAGGAGTATCACGCCCGTAAGTAGAAGGGAACCATAGTTCAGGACACCTGATGACATTTGATGAAGCGATTCTGGGTGAAAGGAAACGTCGGCCAACACACCTGAGGTTGTTGTAGTTTTCTGGCGGCAGCTTCTTCAGCAGTACTCTGAACTGCTCCAGCTTCTCCGTCGGGTCTTTCTCCCTGCGCAGAAAGACACCTCAACAAAAATGCCTTTAGAGTGGGGAAACATAGAGACGAATGACGTAGCTGTTATACACACCCCGCGGCTTTAAACCAGTCCTCGTAGAGTTCAAAGGTCATCAGCGGTTCAGGAAGTTCTCGCAGGTAACACTTCAAAGCTCCTGTCACAACACAATCAGGAACCCATTTGGGTGGTGTTAGATGTAATATATATATGCATTGTATGTATATACTGTACATGTATGTATATAGTTCCATGAATAGGAAAATATATCTTTGACATTTACTGTTTTCCCTCAGCATCCAGCTCTTCTGAACATACATACAATTGCTCTAAAGATTCTCTAGCACACAGGAAATGGGGCACTAAAGTTTACTGGAAGCTGCACGCAGCCGCTCTTGGATTGGTCCAAAACACAGAAGAGGAAGTGGGCGGTTGGGTGGGTTCAAAGACGAGGAAGAGCGCCAACAACAGAAACTCCACTGAGAGGAAATCTAGACAAAGACAAAGCGGACACATCGCCACCTGCAACAGCGTGGGGGTCCATGCTGAACTCGCTGTAGTCGACCACGTCGTGATCCAAGCAGTTCTTCAGCCTCTTCACCACTGAGGCGGCCGCCGCCATACGGAAAAGACCCTGAACGACGAGGAGAAAGAGCAACGAAGGATGGGGAAAAAGAATGGGATCAGCAGGGGACTTGCTGCATGAAAAACGTACACATATTAATTAGCATGAGCCTCTGCACATCCTGGGTATTAGATTTGTGTGTCGATGAATGATTAACTATTATAACAACTGTTTGTGTGTGCGTGTGTGTGTGTGTGTGTGTGTGTGTGTGTGTGTGTGTGTGTGCATACATGCTGCACAAAATAACTGATGCAATACCCTCTTCTTCTTCTTTTTTCTGTATTTTTAAAGTACCACAAAGATGACTTCCGTCAACTGACTGAAATGTCTATGGATCTGATAGCCATGACATTTTGCACAGACATTTCCGGCGTCCATTTGAAATGTGTGCAATATTTAAGTATGTCACTAAATCCCTGCAAGGCCAGTGTGACTTGAATCAGCCTCAGCTGTATCTGCAGTGCTAATTATCTCATGAAGAACATGTTACACCCTGAACTGAGATGCTGATCCTGTTCCTGTGTACGTACATATAAAAAGGTTAAGAACCATAAACTTGCTGGTTTCCGCTGCCAGTTACCCAACGTGCACGGGCTCTCATCTTTGTGAGGAGTGAAAGTAAAAAGCTAAAGTTATCGTCAGTCCCACCTCCTCGATCATGCCCGTCGTCAGCAGCATGTAAACACACTCCTGGATGGGTGCAGCAATTTCTCTGTTGCTTCGAGTCAGATGCGAGAGCAGCGGCTCCCCGTAGACCTTCTGACCAGAGAGGCTTGGCGGTGGGCCTGCGGGTTAAATACGCGCAGGGAATCAGAACGGAGACGCCCCAGTGAAGCCGACAGGTGCAGAGAGACTCCTCACCGCTGTGACGGTTGTTCTCTTTGAGCTCGCTGATGTTTTTGTTCAGGAACTCGTGCGAACGTTTGTGATATTCTTCTTGCAGCTCGAGAAGCTGCGGATGGAGAGACGAGAGCGGTTCGTGCTGTGTGTGCGCATTTGGTTTGATTGCTTTCTTTTAGAAGAAAAAGAGAAAAAGAACAAGGCTCACGCGGATGAAGTAGTTAGCGTAGTCGTCTTCTTTAGTTGCAAAGTGATACAGATCTGCAGAGTACTGGTCCTGCGGAGGCATAGAGGTCAGAGGTCAGGGCTACCTTACCGGGGGATACAGTTTGCTGCAGGCCGGCTGGTTGTAAGAGAAAACATTGGTACCTTGATGCTCTCCAACCTTCTCCGGGCTTCCTCCACCTCCTCCTTGAGGCCGTCCTGCTTTGCCTGGGGACCAGTGCTAGCTTCACTCCTGACCACACACACACACACACACACACACACGAGTATGATGGTTTAGCTACGTTGTTGATGGATGAACTGTGTCCCGCTGACTGTTTAACTAACCTGCTTCTTGCAGTGTTCCAATCCGTAGTGAGCTTTGTGAACTGCTTCTTGTTCCTGAGGATACCTGGTAAATCCTCCTACAATGAAACACCAAGTCAATGGGGGGAAAAACTCAATTTGAATTAGTCCAATATTTTGAAAAACTATACTTTGCCATTTCATTTCCATTCAGCTACAGCTAGTTTCCCATGCAGCTCTTCAGGACCAGAGATGACCAATAACACATGGACTCAGGTGGCATCTAGATGAACCCACACTGAGGAGGATCAAATCCTCCCTGCGTGTACGTTCTGATACAGATGTGGTGCAGCTCTCGTTACACCTGCATCTACACACAGGCCTGTTTGCGTGAGGTTTCCCGTCGGCCATTCTCACCTCGCTGAGCTTGTTGAGTGGCTCCAGAACTTCCTTCTCCACCTTCATCTCAAAGTCCGCCAGCATGCTGGCCAGCATCTTCTCCATGAAACAGCACATCTCCAACACCCTCCTGCCACACACACACACACACACACACACACACACACACACACACACACACACACAAAGCTCAACTGCTGTCTCATCATTTAGATGTCTTTTTACAAATCACATTACATTAGGATCAATAGCCACTGGTTGAAATAAAAAAAAGTCCCAAGCGGTCGGCATTGTGTGAGATCCTCTTTCTTCACCCAGAAGTGAAAACTAAAGTCCTGTGGGTTTCACGTGACAGTGGTTGAGGTTCTCCGCAGGAAGGGGATCGCAGTCACCTGATTGACGACTGTGCGTCAAAGTCTTTGAGGCTCTCCGCCATGCTGATGGACAGAAGCATCAGAGGCAGCTTTTTCTGTGGAGACACGAGCAGACGAGACGCCGCTCAGTGACCAGGCAGAGGGGCTGTTGTCTTGTGAACGCGAGGGTTTGCGGTACCATTCGTTTCTCGGCGTCCAGGCCCGCATGACTGTGCATGCAGCCCTGCAGCTTCTTGTGAAGGACCTGAGCCGCCTTCTTGGCCGGTTCCACCCGTTGCTCCACCTTAAGTAAGAGACACACACACGCACACGCAGGATGAGCGGTTAACCTGCGCGTTCAATGGGATGTTTTTGTGCGGTGATGTGGTGCTTAGCGGCAGTTATCGCAAATCTGATTTCCTATAACAAATCTAGAATTGTTTTTTTTCTCACCACAACAAGGTCCTCGTGTAGAAGTTCAGTGGCATCTTGTGACCTGCAGAAGTACACGTTGACTTGGTTTGCAAACATATAATACACAATAACAATATCCTTTTTATCGCCGAAAAAAACCTGCATCTCCTGTGATGTTGAACATTTGTTCACGTTCCGTCAGAACAGTTCATTCAGAATACTAACCCTAACCGCCTCAAAAAATCCAACATGGCGGAGAGACGTTCACTCAAGAATCCGACATGGTCCGCCATGTTGTTCACTCGAGGGGCGTGGTTAACCACCGCCAGTTCCTACGTGTTGTTACGAATTTGTATGTTCAAGATTTTTGTATATATTTCTACGAACAGGTTTTGGAGATCACGCTGGTCAGAGATACACCGGACTCAACCTGGCAGTTTGCATTTCAAGTACTTTGCTCCGAGCTCGCAATGCACTTTGGACGTGTTTAGGCCTCGGCGACGAGGCAACGCGGGTCCAGCATCCTGCACCCTGGAGCGCGAGGGAAGCCGCTGCGACACACGGGGGGGTTCGGGACACGAACAGAGAGCCCTGAGCCAAAGTCCTCTGCAGTCCCTGAGAACATTGAGCTCGGGTCGCAAAGAGGTCAAGATGAGAGGAGCACCTCCACGGCGCCGTGCGCCTACTTCCGCCAGTCAGCACCCGGGCGTTTCAAAAAGGCAAGACCGGAGAATTCCCCACGGTGTTTGAGCAGCGCGGCAGTTCCTTTTTTTTCCATCATTTTGTTTTTTCTTTAGAATGAATCGAACATTTGAGTGGACATGTTGCTTTAAAAGAATTTAAAAGCGTGTGGAGGCCAAATGACATGTAATGTAATGTAGTGAGGCATGCGTGTGCTGATCAGTAATTACTCCCTGACCGCGCCAATGCATCAGAATAAACTCAAAGCTCTTCTTTAAACTTAGATATGGACGTGCAATATAAATATACTATGAGTGGGTGCACATCGTGTAAACATGTCAGGCGGGCTCCTGTGGTGAGTGAAGCCACGCTGCACTGCTGCAGATGCACGCTATGTCGGTTTATTAATAAGTGCGTCAGAGGCAGCAAGAAAGAAACACACACACACACACACACACACACACACACACACACACACACACACACACACACACACACACACACACACATATAAACACAAGCTCTCAGAACAATCAGAATAAATCAGAATAATGAAACACCGTGTGATCACACAAGAAAAACCTGTTGATAAAATTTCCATTAAAAATGTTTGTTGTATTTCAGTTTCTTGTTCCTCATTCAGAGACGTCTCGCAAACGGCTGCTTGTTATCGCGGCTGAGGTCTCCCCTCAAGCGGCCTGCTTCGCTCACATTGCTCTCAACTTTTCACTCTCTGTTCGGCTGCAAAAACGAATTCAACGCTTCCTCAAAGACGAACGCGGAGCTCCGCCGCGGGCGTACGGCAGCCGGCGACGCACAGCAGCTCCGTCAGGCTTTGTGAAAGACCACAAAGGGAAATAAGCACGGCCTTTCAAAGTGGTTGTTTTTCAACTGCTATGACCATCATCGCTGGATGAACACCCGTAACCGGAGATCGTGGAAATGATAATGAAACTATAACTAACAGTTAATCAGGAAACAAAGCGTAACCCTCGAGAACGTTCTGATTCTTTGTTATTTTTTAATGTAAAACCTTGGGTGTGATGACATCAGTCACCATGAACTACCAGTGTTGCTCACTGACTGAAGTATTGCATTCGTAAAAAGATGCACTTGCTTCTTCTTTTAATAGTCAGTCGCTATTTGTGGGACTTACTTTGTCGCAGAGCTGAACTGCTTCAGGATGCTCAGGGACTGTCGCAGCATCCTGCCTGTGGAGTCCGACCCGCTTCCTCGGGGGCCCCCAGATGAGATTCCTCTGCTAGCCGAAGACGCGCGGCCCCCGTTACTTCATGCGAGGCGGGGAGACGGGACGCGCCGCTTGTCTCTGTGCTGCTGCAGTGAGTTTCCCTCTCTAGTCACAGGAGGAGGAAGTTGCACAGATGAGGTGTGATCTGCGTGGGGGTTTGACTGCCACAGTACGGATTAAGGGCTGACTGATATAGACCCGCCACTGCCTCGTGCTCACAGCGGGTGTGTGGCTTCATGGCCGTGTAGTTTCACAGGAGAGAAAATACTCTGTCGGAGCCGCACACGTTATATGTTACATTTCTGGATTTGAATGAGATTTGTCCGGCAGCAGACGGCGGTCAGTGCATACTTCTGTAAATGAGAGTGCTAAAGAATTAAAAAAGGATGTGGAAAGAGGAAACTGTCAAGGCCGCTCTGAGCAATTTCTCTTTTTTTCAGCAAGCATAGAAAATATTTGTATGTAAATGGGCCTCAAACGGAGATTTCTATTTGAACTAAGGCATTTTTCTGTGGTTTCACTCTTATTACTGCGCAGTAGGCTTTCATTCCATCACTACATTTCCCTGTACATATTACATGTACGAGTAGGGGACTAACCATCAATAAACAGCATTTATATACAATATACACCTCCTTGTTAGTAACAGATCCAGGGTGTGAGTGGAGGAGCTTACCTGAACACCAGAATCACGGCTCCACCGGTGTGCGTGAGGGGAAATCATCAAGGATGCGTCATCTGCGCTTTATAGTAAGAAGGCATCAGAATGGTCTCGCCTCTTTACAGGTGGGCAGATGGCCCAGAGGTGCACAGACAGATGTTCAGGTGGGGGCTGCGGGTTCATCCGGGTGCTTGTCAAATGCGGCATTCTAGGTGGCAACAACTAAACGCACCCACTCATTTTGGGTTTGTACCTACGGTTTGTTTTGGCCCCGTTAGTGTCCAATAATGGAAAACAAACGGGGAATCCACTTTCTCATTAGGTGAGAGGAAAGTGGAACTGCGAGAGCCGTCCAATTGGGATTTATTTGGGGTTTCCTAATATGTAAAGTTAGGAACATTTGCTAGTTCTTTTGTTTGCGTTGCAGCATTAGCCGTCATGCAGGTTCATTTTAATGGAACGCGAATGGGTTTTCGGATGCGACAACGTTCTGTGTTTTCAATCTGCATCCTTCACTTTCAGTCCTGAAACAATGTGTGAAAGACTTTTCAGGGACAGAATACAGCCGCTGCAGGAGAGTAACTGAAAAAACAGTCATGTAACTATTAATGAATTTATTTTTAAAAATGACTTCAAATACATGATGGAAAGCTTGGGGAATTTTTTTTTTCTGCTGTGGCAACAATTCTCACATTTTGGGGTTTTACAACGATGTGTTCTTTAAACCCTTTGCACGTTATAGGGAACACTTTTCCTGATCCGGGCGTTTCCAAATCCTCCACACACTGAATTACCACTTTATCACGCACACCTGTGCAGTTTAAACATTACTAAAGGAACATGTCATTTTAGTTTTGCCGTCTGTGGTCACTTTGGAAACTTACTAACGGCGTAAAAGGATTTGATTAGATTCTAAGTGTGCCTAATTAACTAACCCACTGCAGGTTCTTTGAAGGACTTTAATCACAGGAGTAAGACAGTAAACTGGTCTTGTGTAAACTTTGTAAAGGCAACAAAAGACACAATCCCTCCTGTAGAACCACAGAGGACCCCATCAGAAAGAAGGCAGGCCAGTTACTGAGGCGGCTTGGAACAAACACTTTCCCAACACTGATATTCAACAACTTAAAAACGCTTATTAAAGGCAATTCAAGTAATATTCCGAGTGCTCCGAGCAAAGGATTACAAAACACATTCTGAAACACTTTTGAACTGACAGCAATAAGATGATTCAAGTGGGCAAAGTGTAAATTTGGAGAAAGAAAACAAAAAATCCATGATAATGCAAAAGAAACTCATGTCATAGACATGTTGTGACAGGAGGAAAGCTTATTTTTCCAACTATACATTTGTAGATTTTAAAAAGGGGATCAAAAAAAAAAATATATGGCAAAATCGAAACCAATGTGTGATGAAAGAGTCATGTTTTGATGCTGGGGGGGCGGAGGGGATTATACCAATGTCTTGTGCAACATATCCACAAATACTAAATTACATCATATAATTTGTACACATCAGTTTATCCTCTGAATAGTTTTCTTTTTCTTCATCGTCACCGATTTGACTTTTTACAAAATCTGGTGCGATGGAAGGAAAAGCAAAGCACCCACAGGCATCCCCATGCACGCTGACTGTGAAAGCCGACCAGTCCTTAAGTAAACCTTTATTTTGGTAACTGTGTACAAATGTTTGAATCTATGGAAAGAAATAACTTCAGCAGCTTCAGAATTAAAACCCCGGCGAGGGGAAGGGTGGGGGGGGGGTGGGGGAAGCAAAGAGGCAGTGAAGCACTTGGAAAACCTGCGACCGTCTCCTCTTGAGGAAGAAAACTAGAGGCATCCCAAATGTTGCAGTCCTCTTCGACTCGCTTTCATTCACCCGTTTATCCCCGTCCACGCTGTTATGGAAGAGCCGCGGCCCTCCGGTTTGAAATGACAGACAGGAGTTCAGGATCACCCCTGATGTGATGCCACTCGCTTTGGTCCCCCCTTACCCCCCCTGCTCCCTGTTGTCCTGCTCCAGATCTCCTTCCTTCTCTCTCCATCCATCCCTCTGAGACCGAAGTGCATGTCCAAGCTTTCAGGTGGAGGACTAACGTTTTGCTTTGGAGTCATCGGCATCTTTATCGGAGAAAAGCAACAGAGAATAGTGTTCAAGCCCAAAAGGCACGAGGAGAGCATGTGTGGAACAACCCATAAAGGGGAACATCTTGCATGATGCCAAGAAGAGTAAAAGAGTGACGAATATATAGATAAACATTCATCTATTGCAGATGCATATGCTGCCATAAGCAGAAGTGGCCACAATGCAGATGAATCACTTTAATATTGTTCCAGTATCATGCACCAATGAGGACCTGTCATCTCGGCCAGCTACGTTCATGTCAAGCTGTAATTTCATGAGAAAAATAAGCTCACGCCTCATATTGACGTTCCCACCCCTTTCCCCAAACTTAAACACGGCTTCATTTTCTATTAGCATTGGAGCAGCATGATTACAATTGGTGTCAGCAATATTAAGGGAAGAGAAAAAAAAATGTCCCCAAAATTTGATATTCTACTAATAAAATAAATGTTAAAAATGTCCAACTTCAGTGGAAGGAAAATTGTCTACAAATAGCCTAGTGAAGTATTCTTTCTGCCCCTGGTTATATTGTAAAGAAACCAAGAGCAATGCTCTATAAGAAAACACCCCCACCGGAAAAAACAAAGGGCGCCAAATATGCAACCACAGAGAAAATGGAACACCAGCTTTCAGAATGTCAAAGGGCTCATTTAGCACGCTAGCGCCAGAATATTATTGGTTCAAACTACGTGATCAAATGTTTCTGCCCCGCTTAGCGTGCGTCTGTTTAGGGAGCGTTTGTTGTGTTCATCCTCAGAAAAAAGATTGAGATTAAGGCTAGTACATTTATCCACCAGTGGACACGTTCGCTGTTAGTGACATAATGTCAGCTGGTTTACATATGTTTGTTATCCAAGGCCTTCACGAGAATAGTGAAGCTTTCTGATGTCAACATTCTACAATAACAGGCTTCACACCGCCGACATGTTTTGGCTTCAGTTAAAGATGTATAGTTGCCAAAAACGGACATTTGCTACACATGTGATGTTAGTCATATTGAGTGAGAGGATTTAACAGTCCCAGTAGCTCACATCTAAATGCCTTTATTGACTTTAGCCTACTTAAAAAAGTCCCCTTGTTGAGCTGAGCGTTTTTTAAGGACTTTTGGAATAAATGAGGGTGTGTTTCTATGCAACATACTGATTAAAAGCAAAAATGTTCCCCATGTAGTTCACAAAGTCCTAACATATGCATGTCAATCTTCGTGTTCACTCACCTTTCCTGAGTTCATCCCTCTTCTTGGCGGCATCCTCTCTCTGTTTCTTAATAATAGCCAGTCTGGCCAGGTCGGCCCTGGCCTGCTCAGTCTTCCCCTCCAGGTGGAGCTTCATGTAGCGTTCCTTTGATTTCTGCTTCTCGATCTCCTCTCTGATGGAGATAACAGGAGGGGCGTACACATGAGCAAAACAACACTTTTTGAACGTTCACAGGCTAAACGAAATACAATAGACACCAACCGCCACCTACCGTTCCCTGCGAGACAGCTCTCTGGGAGCACTGACGTCTACCTCAGCCACCTTTTTGCTCTTCTGAGACACGCGGTTGGGATTCTCGATCTCGATGAGCCCCTCCACGCCACTTCTTTTCCTGGACTGTGTGCAGGGGACAGGAAAAGAAACTGTCAAAGCTTGTAAAATGCAGCAGAAGCTTTCAAACTGGTTAGACTACATGCTACTACACGGAACCATTGTTTGCGCGTTAGATTTTTTTTATTTCAAATGGAATTTAAGATGAATAGATTTTAGAAATATTGTGTGGTCCAAGTCCTAGAACCCCGCCAAGTTGTTTCCCCGTTTAGTCAACATTACACCCCTTCACATCACTCACATCAGATTCGTCATCACTGCTGCTCTCATCATCAGAATCTCCAGACGCCTCCTTCTCTGCATTGGGGTTTTCTTCCTGTGAACACAAAGACATTAGATCACACCGGGCCTCAATTAAGAGGCAACTATGCCTGCAACAAAGACTGATCACTCACCAACTCTTTCTGCGCTTTCATCTGTCTGTCGATCTCATCTGGGTTGCTGAACTGCTTCCCTCGGCCCTTGTGGCCCCTTTTCCCTGAAAAACAGACAGAACAGCTGTCAATAGAAAATCTGCTGTATCAAACTGTTTAAATCAGTCACTCAACAAGTCGACCACAACGTTTGCTGACTCCTGTTCAGTGCAGGGACACATTTACATTCGGTACACTCAACAGTTTTACAATAACATGGGTCTATATTTAGCCCCTGATGAATACTGCCTCGGTGACGCTTGTTATTGAAACTGAGAGGCCTATACTTGACACCATTGCTATTTCGCCGGTCCGTTTGGGGATGATGTAACGTTCATATTGGACGGTGTTGTGTGGCGCAGGTACAGCTGTTTCTATAGACACCCTCTGCACGTGGACACACCGGTGCCCGACCACCTCCGATACGAGTTAAAACCTATGCTGGGTTTAATTACGATGTCATGCTATCGTAGTGTGGAAAGGCAGTGTGTAACGTTATGTGTGTGTGTGTGGTGGGAGACGAGTCACACATGACGTCCACAAAGAGCCAGCTACGTCCAACGGCAAATGTCACAGGCCAGTGAGTTAAGAGGAGCCAAATAGAAATCATTTTAACAAACTGTTAACAAAGGATTGAGAACGGATCTGATTAGGGGCACGACCGCAATCTGCAAGGACTTCAAATAAACGATAACGTTAATAGTATGTTTACGTTCTCCTGTGCACATGGTGACGCTGGCAATAACGCTAATGCTAAATAGAAATGGTCAAAAAAGCTGGCCGTTCAAAGCTTTAATGTTAGATCGTGAAATTACCGACGTGTGTTCATGTGCGAACATTAGCTACTCACTACGGGTACGTGTCGCGTCTTAGCTGAACCGTTTGAAGCCGCAATGACACTATGCTAACCAGTTAGCATGCTAAAAGCTAAGCATGCGAGAGTTCAACGGAGAATTGTACTACTTTAGCTAACAATTCGCTAGCTGGAATTAGCTTGCCAGAAATTAGCATGTTACATTCCGGTTGATAATACTTACCACCCCTAGGCATTATTAAAAGTCAAGTGTACACAATTGACGTCCTCTTCTATATCACGGAGTAATCTGACAGTTGTACAAGCCAACCCGGCAGTTTAAAGTGCTGAAAGTAAAGGCTGACACTACTTCGTCTCTCCCGCTGTCGGAAGCGCAACCGTCGAAACGCTGCATTAAGTTAGGGCCGCCTGCGCATGCTCAGATAGAACCCGTCAACCAATCGCTGCAAAGGGCACGTGATTGACATGCGCATCTACCAATCAGGCCAACCTAAAGCGAGCAAAACTAATCCATAACACGCCTTACATTTGATGAAAAATTATATATAATGTATAATAATATAATATATACTATTTAATAAATAAACTATATAATAACTAAACTATGCTGGTCTGTAAAAGTGCATACAGTTCACAATCAGTATCTCAGGGTTTTTGTCAAATGTCTGTTCCCTATGTCAGAAATAACATTTCTTATTACTAGGATTATGTATGAAGGCAACTTACTGCTCAAATATTTTGTGGAAGATTTATCCTGGCTTTCTTTTTCACTCATTATGACTCAATTAAGTATAATCGAATAACTTCATTTAAAGAAGAAAAAAAAGGATGACAGTGCGCCACACTTACTGTAATGGAATTTTAGTTCTAATAGAAAATACAATAAATACAAAAAATCTTAGAAAGAAAATGAAGAAAATTTGCCTGTATTTGCCATACAGATGTATAAATTATGCTGTGTCTTTCAGATACAGATTTAGAGTTACAGATGTAGAAAAGAACAAATATCTGACTATCTGCTTTTGCAATTAAATACAAGCAAGTCCTACATCTACGACAAAGAAATCCTCATTATGTAAAAAATATGGGCACATAATTTTGTGCGTAAAAGCAAAAACAAAGAAACAGCTCTTTTTTCCCTATCAGCAATCTTGACGTTCTCTCTAAGAATGAAAAACATTTCCTGTTATGAAGGCATCAGATTGGATTTGTCATTTCTTCCTTCGAATTTGTGTCTTTATATCTTCCGCTTCTTTCTCCATCAGGTGGTATTCCACAGTAGTCTCTGTCAGCTATAACGAAAATATCAAATATCAGTTACTTAAAAGATTCGGGAAGAAAGGAGATTACATTAATACCTGGTTATTCCATGGTCAAAGTGTATTGAGCAAAGCTTAGCTATAAAACAAAGAAGGGTTTCATGTTCTAAAACTGAGGCAAAGCATGGTTATGGAGGTTAAGGGTGATCATAGATTCCCATAACAAACACAGATGTATCCAAAACAAACTTTCTTAGTACTTCCACAAACTTGCATGTAGAATAATTCATGTTTTGGGGAATGGTAGGGCAATTTTAAAATGGCTAATTTCTTACCATGTCCAAGAGAATTTCTATTTTAAGTTTCAGGAGGTTGTTCTCTTCCTCCAACTGTACATTTCTTTTCTTAAGCCGCTGAAATTCCTTACCGGACCCATTTCCCACCGATTCTGCAAGCGAGAATTAATGTTTTACTAAAGGGGTATGAAAGGTTTTTTAGACTTGAACAGGCATAGCGCAGATATGCATGATTCAATATTATCACGGGCATTACCTGATATCCACTGGCCCTCTTCAAATTTCCAACTCTGACCTCCAAGGTTCATGGCAGGTGGTCCATACTCAAGGCCCAGTTCTACTTCTCTAGTTGAACGATCCAACTAACACAAAAACACGGAAACAACAGATCAGTCTGGATGCCAGGACGAAACACAACATCGAGTTGCAGCCCATTGAGCACAACGGCGGTGATAAAACACGTTCTTTAAGCTCCTTTCTTGTGTTTATCCACTAATGAGGTATATCCAAGGGTCTTTAGCGCGAGTGAAACGCTACTAAACATCTGTCTAAACTCACCGTATGGAGGCTGGACAGAGATGCAGATTTGCGAGGGGGGATCTTCTTCGGACTGAATGTGTTTCCAAACAGCGGCATCTTTAGTGATTTCTTAAGGTCCTGTATAAGAGATGGTAACGTTACATCAATGGTAGCATTAGCACATTCTCTTTATTAGCCAGTATCACGTAGCCACAGCTACTGTGTATCGTTGCTATCGCTACAGTACTGAGCTAACGCTCGCTAGCTACTCATAGCGTTACCTGACATTTAATTGAAACGGCCTCACAGGTGGGTCAGTAGTTGTTTTTCTCACTGAGAGTAGATGTATAGTATATTTACCTCCATACAGGTTATTTATTTAAATTCTTAACGTGGTGTTTGAAACAATTTTCTCTCCCAACAAAAACATACTTGCTACTGCGCATGTGAGAATGTTCCATTTGTCTAAAGTAGACACTGACATCTTGAAGAGCTTTAAAATAAAGTATTCTTTTTCAACACAATCAAGTTTAGGACATAGACACAACTATATTCTCCAATGCTTTATCTATGGCCTCATGTGCATATTTAAATGGTCAGAGTCGCATTAGGATAACGTCAATACCCCTATTTTGGCAAGATAATGGAACCATCCATACAACCTGATTCATAGACCTAACGTTACGTGAGAATGGTAACCGTTACGTGTAAGCGTTTTATTCCCGAATTGAGAATTTAATACAAAGTTAAATGTCAGAGGCTCAGCTTGTCTAATGAGAGAGTTTTAACAAAACACACACCATCAAACCCCAATTGTTTCTTATTATATCCTGCAATAAAATGTTATTACTCTACCGAACACGAAACGTGCCCCAGTGGCCTAATGGATAAGGCACTGGCCTCCTAAGCCAGGGATTGTGGGTTCGAGTCCCATCTGGGGTGGTTATTTTTTCTGGGAAAAAGAAGTGAATGAAGTCTTTCAAAATAGGATCTCTGGGACCGACGTTCTCTCATGCAGTTGATGCGACCCGCGCAATATCCTTTCTACCTGGAACCAACGGTTTACCGATGAAGAAACATTCTTATTGAAATACACGGAGGGAACTGGCAAGAAAACAGCCGCCATGCAGAAGCAAAACATCAAACTGTGCGTATTGCTGAGCTGTTTGGCTGCATCAGTGCAAACGCACCGTGAGTAACGCTGCCTTGACTTGTCTGAACATGACGAAAACTATTTTTTTTTGTAAGATTTAGTTGTTGAAAAGAAAGGCGTTTTTGTTTTTATGTAAAAAACTGTCTATGACAGAAATATATAGTTTGCAACAATATGTTTTATAAGCGATTGTTTCTTACTTCTATTTCGTTGTGCCCTATTATTTTATATTATATATTTTACATGAATACATATTGTGATCGTTTTAATAATTTTTAATTTTCAATAAAACAACTCATTTTGTGTTTACAAAACGCTAACGAACACAACAAATCAAAGTTTGTTTCAAATAGTTAAATAATATTCAACTTGCACCAAGTAACAATACAGATCATTGCAAACTCTTGTGCTATGAAGTATGAATAATATTCATTGGACAAAAAGCAACAAGGACTATGTCAGAAAATAGTGTTATTTATGCGCTGCCTTTTTCCTATATTTAAATATATTGCTGGGATGACTATCTTATATAATGCCTGTTATCCAACCTCAACCCTGTAACCTTGCCCATCCTCCTACAATGGTAGAGCTCAAAGAGGCCACTGTGCACTGGGATGCTGCCCAGAAAAGTGTGATCCTGAAGGAAGGGGTGATGGAGACCGAAGGGGGAGCCTACGGTTACTTCAATGACACTCTGCTCCTCTCTGGATGGGGCGTCTTGGAGATCTGCGCAGGTTGTGGAGGAACCGCACAAAGAGATGAGACCACCTTTTTCCTGGCCGGGTACCTGGAAGGTTATCTGACTGCTGGGTGAGAAAATGTGACGCAACAGACAAGTTTCGTTGTTTACAGACTTTGGAAATATTACTTTCAATATAGTTTTGCATTACCCTTGTTTTGAGAGTTCAGCTATAAAACTGTGTTTACTTAGTGATCTAGCAATAGATTAATTCCCACTTTTCTTATATTGTCTCCACAGACAGATGTTCAATCATTACTCCAACATGTACCCTCAACTCCTAAAGGATGAGAAGGTTTTGAATCCCCTCAAAACGTTTTTAAGGTACATTTTTCAAGAGGTTTTTCCCTTTGGCTATACAGAAAAAGTAATGCCTGTAACATTGTGTAAAAGAATGAGAGAATATAATTATTTTGAGTTCCCACGAAGAACCCAACGGTGACCAAAAGCCTCTTTGTTGTTTAAACAAATTTACTTTTCTTATTTTGTATATACATGGGAATATTACCCCATTAATTGACTAAATGTTGTCAGTTTCACCAGTATTTATAAAAGTCTATATACTAAAATTAAAAAAACAGCAACAATTTGCAACAATTCTAATAAGTGTGTGGAATGATCCTCAGCAAACAGGACCAGTGGGCCCGAGAGCAGGTGAAACAGAGGAGACACAGCGACCCCTGGTGGAACCACCTGGGACTGATCCTGGCCCAGCTGGACGGACTCCATGCAGGAGCTGCTCGCTGGGCCAAAAGCAAACACAGAGAGGTGTGTGTGTGTGTGTCTGTGTAAGTGTGTTTGTGTGTTTTGTCGAGAATGTTGAGAGAGTTGTCATAGTATCATCTCATTCATCTCCGCCGCTTCCACCATTCCTCCCAGCCTCTATCAGCATTTGCACTCCAGTTTCTGAATGGCGTCGGCGACCTCCTGGACCTCATCCCGGCTCTGACGCCTCGCTCCAACTCCTCCACAGGGGCCGGCGCTTTCAGGATGCCAGGAATGGGCCACTGCACGGCTCTCATCAAGGTTAGGCCGAGCTCATTTGGCTCACGCTCTGAGGGAGCACTTGATGGGCCCCAATGCCTAATTAGTTTCATTGTGCTCAATTCCCTCTTTTGTAATGCATCAACAAGTGCACAAGGCCATCAAATGTAATTATTTACAAAGTGTAAATGGAATGAGGACATTAGGGGAATGTGCAAGCTGTCATTATTTAGTTTTAATCAATGAGATTTTATTCATTCTAATCTGATATAATTACAGGAACCATAATGCTAAAGGTTTTCAATTAGCGCTAAACACAAAGCTAATGATTGAATGGTCATTAGTAGTGCAGGAATGGAAAATTCCCAAATACTTTGTGGTCAGGGCGCACAGCCACTCAGCAATTAATATGATTATAAAATGACAACAGTTGAAAAGGGTTCAGGGAAATAGCACGCATGCCGCGACTAGTTTTTTCAGACAGGACCTGCACGCGTTCGCTCTTCACCACAACCCAACGTTTCCCTCCTCTGCCTCCAAGGTGCTGCCAGGCTTTGAGAACCTGCTGTTTGGCCACTCCAGCTGGTTTACGTATGCAGCCACCATGCGTATCTATAAACACTGGGACCTCAGGGTGTCCGACACACACACGGCCACCGGGAAGATGTCGTTCAGCAGCTACCCTGGTACAAGCACGCAAATAACACACATGAGCTGTATTTACAGTCCAAACATATCATCAGTTCATTTGGAGGACGTGAGGTTTGTAGCCTGTTGAGGAAACTGTGTTTTCTAAGCATACAACCTGAATCATGAACAGTTTGCCAGCCCGCAGTGCAGCAAAGAACGTCTCTCTTGTGAACACCCTGTGCTGAGGTGAACGTGCTTGTCCTTAATCCTCAGGGTTTCATTTTCATCTGGAAAGATATAAACACCAACATCGAGGACTTAGCCCAAATCCCCAATGTGCATTGTTGACTGAAAGTAATTCTTCTGCTCAGCGCAGAGCTTAGTCCTCGACGAGGACGGTTATTTGTCATCTGGGTAGAGAATTGCACATCGGTGCGCGCCGTACACAACCATCCTGCTCCTTTGCTCCTGCGGGAGCTGGTGTGTGACCCCTTAAGCTGCTTTCCCTCTTATAATGTGACAGCAGGTCAGATACGAATACTTTAAGTGGACCTGAGCATGGCGACCATACCACTGTGATTTAAATCCTTGATATCAGCAGTAGGATTTCTGTATTCATTCACATGAAGTAGTAATAGTGGTAGTAGTAGTAATGCCATAGGAATATTACATAGCGAACCTGACTTAAAGTCTTTTAAAACTGCTGCCAGGCAACAATGACCAACCGTGCCATAGGTTGTGGTTGAGGTTATGAACTGATCTCAGACATTTTCCCACCGCTTCCTCCTGCGCCTGCAGGCTTCCTGACCTCTCTGGACGACTTCTACCTGCTCGGGAGCGGCCTGCTGATGACTCAGACCTCCATCGGCGTCTTCAACGTCTCCCTGCTCTCCCGGCTCAGCTCTCACAGCCTGCTGGCCTGGCAGAGGGTCCGTCTGGCCAACGGCCTGGCGCGCAGCGGGGAGGAGTGGGCGCGCGTCTTCTCCGGATACAACTCAGGTGAAACCCCCGTCGGTGTGAGCTGAGGGGGGTTCTTTCAAACGCCAGCAGAGGCTAAGATGTCCCACTTTTTGATCGCAAACCCCTGGAGTCCTCCCAAAAGTATCCGTAGAGGAGTCGAGAACGGGTCCGTGATCTAGACCTAGAGGAAAGGTCTGAAATAAGGGCGCACGCCTGGGAAGATGAGACTTGCGGAAAGGAAGGGGTGAATGACGGAGCAAGCCTGGAACAAACTCCCCGACTAAAAATCCCCTGGACAAATTCCCATAGAGACACACCAACAGACCATCAACACCGTTACGCAGCAATTGTGTTAATTGGGCAGCTGCTTGGATCTTTCACGTCACGTTGCTATGGGAGAGCCGTGGAAAACAGGACAGAGCGTTCTTGAGGCTGACAGTCCCCCTCGTTGCCCGTTAGGCCGCCGTAGTCGCCTGCAGGCAGGAAACACGCCAGCCTTTCCCGGCCTTTGGGTGTTATCTTTTGTTCATGTAGGTACGGATATATTGCTTGTGCACGTCAGTCACACTGGAGCCGCAAGTCTCCCCTGTTTTTTCCTCCGGTATCAAATCCCTGAGGCACATGCGAGACTGTACATGTTATTTTTCCTACGCCAGTCGTGTAGTGCAAGCGATGCAACCAAGCGGGATAAGATGTTCCTTTATCCGTCTTCAGCCGCAATACTGCTCAAATCATGTACGTTGTATTTAAATCCATTCCTTAAAAAAGGTTACACTGGTTCGAAGTCAGGAGCCTACGTCGATACAGTACTTGCACTAGACAGTGTGACTATTTTTGAAAGTTGTGTTCAAGGATCCGTTGACCTCAGATCACTTTCAGGCTCTTGGAATGTCAAAGGCCCTTTGGAACAGAATTAAACCACTTAATAGACCAGTGTTACATTGTGTACAGTCATGGTCCCGGGAGGATGAACCCTGATGACCCTGATTCTCTGAACTCTCCTCTGGCACCACCAGCGGCATGAAATGTGTGCTTGTCCTGTGAAATATCCCACTGGATTGATTGTTGAAAGATGTGCAGACGTTCATGGAACCCAGAGGACAGAGACTTTTCATCTAGCAACAGTTTTCGGTCAAATTTGTGTAAATTCCTCTAATACTTGACATAACCAGTCAAGTCAGCAAGTCTTATTGGATAAAAAAATGATACCTTATTTCCTATTTTATATTTCTTTTCCAACAACAGAGCTTCTGTTTGACATCTTTCCTTAACTTCTCAGCTCTCAGAGTTTTCTTTAAAGTTGCAGCTGGGATAGTTTTGAAGATGAGGCACATCCAAGGAGACTTTAACAAATGTTAATCATACATGAAACAAATTGTTTACTGGGATAATTTGCCTGTTTTTAGAAACTCACGTTGATTTTAATGCAACCCCTGTCTGCTATTAGAGAGCAACTGCCTTTACAGACCGTAACAACCGCTGTGGGTTGTTCTGTGTCGGCGAGGCAGCAAATAGAGCGTATCCCCCTCTGTATTTTAGGTACATACAACAGCCAGTACATGCTGGTGGACCTGAACAGGGTTTCTCTGGGTCACAGTATCAGGGACGGAGCTCTGACTGTGGTAGAGCAGATACCTGGCAAAGTGGCGCACTCCGATCAGACTCAAGCTTTACGCAGAGGTAAGAAACAAACACCCATTCGTACAGTTTTATTTGTGTTCTTTATTTTCATCCGCGAGGGCTTCTTCAGGTGGAAATCCTTCTGGGCGACCCACACCTTCAGTGTGTTACTTTTGGCAGGATATTGGGCCTCCTACAACGTACCATTTCATGCTGAAATCTACAACCTGAGCGGGTACAGCGTGATGTGGAAGAGATACGGAGAGGACTTCTCGTACGACCTCTGTCCCAGAGCCAAAATCCTTCGCAGGGACCAGGCCAAGGTGTCAGACCTAAACTCCCTCAAACACATCATGAGATACAACAGTACGTGTAACGACAAGTAGTGACTGTCTTCATTCAGAAGCATGCACACACAAGTCGTATTTTCAGACTGTAAGTCGCGTGCCTAAAAGTCAGACTGCTTCTGTTGCAGACTTCAAGAGAGAGCCTTACTCCAAGGGGCATCCTTGTAAAACCATCTGTTGCCGTAACGACCTGAGACCAAGAAGACCACGGCCAGGGGGTTGCTATGACACCAAGGTCAGAGGTCATCGGCGCATGAAGTTTGAGATGTGACCTGGGAGAAAAGTGCTATGACAAAATATCAGAGGTTAATTTCTGTGTTTTGTGTAGGAATAATAAGGTCATCTCAATTTTACAATATTGCATATTGGTGGTCAGCTCTGTCACAACACTGTGTTAACATGTTTGTAAAACCTGAAAAGATATTTTCTTTTCTTTACTTGTTTTGTAATTTGATCATTCGTTCCCAATGGCAAAGCTATTGAGTCTCATTTTTAATATAATAATAATGAAAAACTCCATTACAAAACATTCTTTATGGATGTCTATTTGATATTCAAACCTTGTTAAATAGCCTCACTTTCCACAGACTTATTTATTTTTCTGCCCTTTTCCTCCCCCGTATCTCTCCCACGCTGCAGGTGACGGACTACCAGATGGCGGTCCGGTTGGTTGCGCAGGCCATAAACGGCCCCACAACACAGGGGGGCCTGCGTCCTTTCTCATGGCAATCGTTCAACCTTACGACCCATCTGGGTCTTCCGCACACCTACAGCTTTCCCTTCGTCACCATGAGGCCCACGCTGCATCGACCCTGAGAGCGCAGAGACAGCAGATATACAACCAATCTATGCAGGATCGGCTTTGTTTCTTGTTCCTGGAGAAAAAAAAGCTTGTCACCTAACTGTAATAATGTAAAAGCAGGCAAAATTAATTAAATTCTGAGACAATGCATTTTCAAAACAAAATAAGATTAAAACACGGGACAATCTGTTGCTTAATTGCCTTTATGAATTTGACTGGAATGTTAGAGGTATTTTTATGAAGCTGATTGATGCCAACCTGAGGTTTGATCAAATCATTCACTAATTAATTCATACCATTTAATCCTAAAACTCATTTTAAAAAGAACATGCTTGTTTCATCTAAACCCGGCCAGAAGTATTAGAAAGATGGTGTTTGAATTACTGCTGCTCTCATTACTCAGTAGTCATTAGGGAGTGATGTGTTAGCAATAATACTCTCAACTCTGAATGTATTAGCAATGTTTTGTGTGTAAGTTTGTTCCTTAGAGTTTAATATTTTGGCCACCTGGGGAATGCTTTTGTTTTAGTTAATACTAGTGTATTGTATGTATTTTTGAGGATTTTGTTTTAAAATCTATGCAATGTTTCCTCAAGTTTAGACCGTGTATAATAAAATGTTCTTATTTAATATTATTGATAACACGATATACATATATTGGAAATGATTCAAGAATACAATAAGTATTACAATAAGTAATACAAAAAAACACAATCAGCTTCTCCTCCATGACTTCGCAAATATATAAATAATGTGTTACTTTGGATGAAGAAGCTGACCACTCAGTCCGGGACACATCCACTGCCTACTTTAACATCTAAAAGGTCTTAGATTACTTGGATTTTCTTATGACACCCTTACGTTCCATTATTTTGAAAGTACTTTTCGGATGTACTACTCCTCACTTCCGGCGTCGTCACTGATCTTTGAGGCGTCGCGGTATTGTGGGCGGAGCCTCCTCGGCCGGACTCGGGGAGAAAGAGCCGAGGCAGCAGCGGTCACGGACGGACGCCTCCTCCTCCTCGTCTCCATCTCGTGCCTCGCGGCGGTTTTTTTTTTCTCCTCCCAAATGGCAACCCCCCCGGGCCTCCACCTCAACAGCAACAACAACAATAACAACAACAACAACAAAGACAGCGAGGCGGGAGAGAGCGCGACGTCCGCCACGGCCAGCGCGAGCGAGCCCGGCGGGAAGGCGTCGCAGAGCCTCGGGAACGGCTCGGTCATCAACCCGCGCGCGGGGAGCAACGGGAAGTGGGTCCGGCTGAACGTCGGGGGCACGGTGTTCCTCACCACGCGGCAGACCCTCCTCAAGGAGCAGACCTCCTTCCTGTACCGGCTGTGCCAACAGCAGGACCTGCACTCGGACACGGTGAGTCCCCCGCACCCCCCCCCTCCTCTCTTTGTCTGTATTCAGTGTTTAGTGCTGACTGAGATGTGACGGGTGTGTTTGTGTAAACAAATACGTTGGCGTGTTGTTCAGCTCCATTATAGCCGGGCATGTTGACAGGTTAACGTTTTTATTCAAAAACACTTTCGTACAAAATATCTCGCTATGATTTATTTTGCTCTTGCCTGACTAAAGGCTATTTATCCATTAGAGACTGTGTGGTAATATGATCATTACTGACTCGTGTTGTGTTTTAAATCTCTAAAGGTTTCAGAGTAGCCATAGAGGGACTAACTATTACTGTGTCATCTGTGCACCATTACCAACACATCTCTATGTGCACTCTGCAGATGCAGACATAGAGATGTCTAATAAGCAGCTGATGTAGATTTACAGCTCGTGTGTGTGTGTGTGTGTGTGTGTGTGTGTCAGCATCATTTTTGGCTGTGAATGTAGCTTCAGTCAGATGGAAGAACACGTGCCTCCTCTTCTGCAGGAGTAGCCGTGCAGCTGGCATCTAATGGTGAGGTGGTGTGTGTGTGTGTGTGTGTGGGGGGGGGGGGGGTATTATGTGTCTTCCAGTCACATGTTAACTGAATGCACTGAAAGTAAAGGCTCATGAATGATGCATGTTTCTGTTATGCTGCGGCCTTTGATCTGAGTGTGTGAGGGGAGTGGGGCTGCAGCCCTGGTGTCTGCTGTAAGTGGACGTTCGCTGCTGGCTGAAAAGCGCTTATCTTGAAGATGTCAGCGCTCGGCGACTGCAAACGAAAGCGAGCCTCCCGGACGGGATAAAATGGACGGATCGGTGCTGAATGTCTTTGCTGGGTAGCAAAGCCGAGCGATCACAGTCGGGATGAGAATTAGCCAGTTTTGACAAGCGAGTTTCCTTCTCTCTCTCGCTGACGCACTTACTGCTGTCACCGTAGAAACGGGAGCTGAGCTGTGGGCCAACGGGATCCCGGAGGAGCATCCAACCATGGAGTGGTTTTCTTCTTCTTTTTTCTCACCCGCTGCTGTAGCCGGTCACCGGACATTTCTACCTAACATCTGTATAGCAGCACCGTAATCTCTAGATTAAGTCGTATATAGGGAGAAACCTTTCGAGATAACGCGGCTGACTGTAGAGATCACACCTCTGCAGAGGTCTGCGCACACGTAGAATAATTGTTAGTAGAAGAAGTGCAACAGGACGGCCAGTTAACTACAACCTCTTAATCCTATTACTGCGGATTTGTGATCATCAATGGCTTCCCTCACATGAAATGGGGGGGGGGTGGGGTGGCGCAGCGCGGTCAGGCCCGAGTTCAGATGTCATGATGCCGTAACGCAGCGATATCTGTAAAAATGTTCAGGGGATTTTTTTTTCTTCATGAAATTCCGCGACACGCCGGGACTCGCTTCATCGCAGGGACCATGAAACCTGCGCCTGAACCAAGCATCTCATTTCAACAAGAAGCAGAGTTGTTTGAACTTGTTGCTTCTCTACTTCCAGAATTACACAATCAATTACACAATAATTCCGGGCCGCACAAAAAAACTGTTAACTTTGTTAGAATCGGGGGTGGAAAACTTCACACAGACTTTGATTCTTTTCTTCCTTTTCTATTTCTTGAGAGGCGTCTGTGGTGACGATCTGAGGACGATAAACTGGGCTGATCCCAAATTAGAAATCGTACAGTCTGAAAAACAGAATCACGGCCAAATGTGTTTCACTACATTTCATTTCAGCATCTAGATCACAGCGCATGCGTGTGTTAAAGTAACAAAGGGAATATGTTCACACAGCCGCTGTAGTTGGCAATAAAAGACAAGCGGCATGAGAGAGCAAAGTTCTGCTTAACAGGTGAATCTATCTGATGAGGAAGTTACTGCCCCCCATTTAAAGTTATTTTGTTTTGAATCTGTAGTATCTAAAGAAACTCTGAATTCCTTTGGTTGCCAGAACTTGTCAGTAAGTGTAAGACAAGGAAGTGATCAATTAGCATGGATTTGATTTGATTGATGGGAGGTGTGCCAAGTTGAATCAACAAGGAGGTTTAACCTCTGGCCTACTTTCTCTCACAGCGATCAATCATCAATCAGTAACAAAGCACACACGTAACCGACAACCGATTACACAATGGAGAACGCATACAAAAAACGTGCAGCGTCCTGATTTCATATTTAACTTTTCCGTAGAACACCAGCTCTTTTAACGGCGGGAAGCGTCAGTCGGAGTGGACAGTCTGCCCGTCCCTCTCTCTGCGGAGACACCCAACCATAGGTTAACGCCAGCCGGCGGATTCTTTCACTTCCTCTTCATTTCACAACGAATCCCCTCCAGCAAGGGCCCTTTTTTTTAAAGTCGACTCTTAAAAGGAAGATGTGCTTCAAGCGATCATCAGAGCAGAGGGTGTGTGTCTGTGTGTGTGTGCGTGTGCGTGCGTGCGTGCGTGCGTGCGTGCGTGCGTTGACATAACAGCCGGGCCGGCGTTGGCAGAAGTAGCCTGGAAGTGGGAGAGAAGCAGACTGTCGTTCAGTCAGCGCCGACGGATCGTGTCGGGTTGCAAAGCGTCATCCACTGTATACAAGGGGGGGAGGGGGGGGGGGGGGTTATTTGGGAATAATAATACCAAACAATGATGATGAACAAAGCTAAGAAGTATGTTGTTCTCTAGCTCGTGAACTTTTGGGTCTAAAAATACTGCAACATCTTCGGAAAGAGGTCCATTAATGGTGAGGTCCAAAAATAACAGGAGCCACATCTTCTGTTTGAGACATTACGCAGATACGCCGCCTTGAGTACTATAATGAGTGAAAAAACACCCACGGCCTATAATAGCTTGACATTGCACTGCTTCCAGCCCACAGTCGCACACCACCGTCGGTTGAGGGAAAAGTCTATCTGCAGCTCACGGTTTCATCGTGTGCTCCCTCTGTCCTTCTGCCACAGGATGACTCCGGAGCCTATGTGATCGACAGAGACCCCACCTACTTCGGCCCCATCCTCAACTACTTGCGGCATGGCAAGCTGGTCTACAACAAGGAGCTGGCAGAAGAAGGTCTTTAATGTGCTTTGACTCCGGGCCCTGCATTGCCTCACGGGATGTAGTTTCTTTAATTTAATTATTTTAGTTACTAGTTTTGAGAAATATGTGTGCTTGTACCAGGGTGCAGCCATAACTATAAGATACAAATAATCCTAACCATTCAAATAAATGCAAAACCCATTAATGTTGCACGGCAACGACCAACTGCTAGCTTTCTGGGAATCAGTGGATGAAACAGCTAAACGGTAGTTTGGTAAAGTAGTAGATATGTGAGTGTGCTGGTAAAAAAAAAGGGTTCAACTGGTATAAGATTGTTTTTTAAATAAAACGTACACACAAAGTGGTGGTGTCCACAAAGGGGCTGAGCCATGTTTAGCTTTGTTTGTTTTTGCCTCCAGGTGTTCTGGAGGAGGCAGAGTTTTACAACATCACCCCACTGATCAAACTGATCAAGGAGAGGATCGTGGAGCGGGACTCCAAAGCCACGCAGGTAAACACAGGACTCCTCCGAGGGGTTTTCTGCTCTGATAGCCGAGCAGATGGCCACCGTGTTTTGAAATGACACTGAAAGCAGCAGCAGCGGTGTGTGTGTCTAATGTTGCACATGCTGCTTAGCGCAACAGTTGTGTTGGTATTCCGGAGTCTATACTGTAACACACACACACACACACACACTCCATTGTGGTGGTGATGTAAGAGAATGTCAGTCACGCAGTCTTTGTTCTGTACATCAGGCTTCTTTGATCTTCTCAGGATGGTTGCGCTCTCTCTTACATAATCTCACCGCCCCGTCAAACACACACCCACCTTCTCTTCTACCACACTCGCAGCTCGCGTTTGAACACCGTCGCTGGACAGCGACGTGCCTACGTGGTCGCTAGCTCGCCGCTACACCGCTGTCTTTCTCTTCGATATCCTTCCACCGTCTCCGTGTTACGTCGCAGCGCTTTGGTCCAGGCTTACTATCAATATGCCTGCTGCCCTCTGACCCCGCCTCTCCTCCGCTTTCCCCAGCAGGCGCCCCCCAAGCACGTGTACCGTGTGTTGCAGTGCCAGGAGGAGGAGCTCACCCAGATGGTCTCCACAATGTCAGACGGCTGGAAGTTTGAGCAGGTCAGCGTGCGCGCCTGCAGAAAGCCCCGCACCGGACTGCTCTGGACTGTGGGTTGGACTCACGCTGCTGCTGACTCTTCAATCTTGACCCCTCGGCCCCGTCCCAACCCCTGCTTTCTGCACTCCCCAACTGAGTTTAGACGGCACTGGTTTGCATTGGCTAGATTGATGTATTCTTTGTAGGTAGGACTTGTCTAGCGGGTCCAAGTATATTGACATTTATTTCGGAATTTAAATTTATAAATACTTCATTGCAGACACCACGTCACCACAGGCACAGCACCCACCCGTCACTATCTTTTACCTTTAGCTCATCGGGGCTTTAGAACCCAGATGACGCTCATATACTGCGCGGGTTCTGGAGTATTCTCAGGGGATTATCTTTGTCCAAGAGGACAACCAAGTCTGTGATGGGACTTAGACCCTGTTAACAACAAAGCATCTTCACATTGTGAGATCAATGTCCCAGACTGATTGGTCACTTTGGGCTTCTGTTATGGACGCATGAAACCTATTTTGATTGATCGGAGCTAAAAGCAATATACTGATCTACCAGCAAGGGACCACTACTTACATTTATTTAGAGAAATGTCAATTTTTGTTGTGGTTTCCGCTCCTAAAATTTCAGAAAATTAATGGGTTCCAATTGATCCTTTCTCTTTATTTGGACTTTTAAAATTAGCAGGTTTTTTTTGGTGCGTCTAAAAGGAACAAAAGAAGCAATTTTATCATATGTCCACTTTGGCTCTGAGAAATTGTGATGTGGGTTTAAAGATATTTTAAGACCAAATGATTCATTGGAGAAAAATAATTGTCAAAAACTGGCACACAACTGGCAGGTTGCAGAGCAGCTCTTACAGCAGTCTGATGGATTATAGAGGAGCCCCCCACAGCTCACAGTGGGATCGCACAGTAAAAATAGACTCAATTATATTGATCTTTTGAGTCCCTGTAACGAATAGGGGGCATTAACAGTATCCTCTGAAGTGAAGGACGGCCCCCAAGTCGAGAGGCGGCCGTTCATTTCACTCCAGCGGTGACTCTCTGACTCCAAACTCTGAGTCTGCTGGAGTTTTAATAGGTCAGCCTATCGACAGTGTAGCCTAGAGTCACATGTAGACACCCTCCCTGCCCCCTCCCCCCTCCCAGAGCTGTCCCCATGCCCCACTGCATCCTGCACAGCCACGACCTGCACACTGTTCCCTGCAGAAGCTGGTCCTACAAGAACAAGATGCATGGACGGAGTGGAGTAGCAGAATGTCCGCCCTTTGACCCCGCCTCCCCTTGCCTCCCAGCCCCGCCTCCCCTCCACCATGCATGGGCCAAAGAAGTCCTCCCTCTCTGTCGTCTTGGATCCCAACCGTCTCCGTTCCTTTCTGTCTTTCTTGTTTGTTTGTTTCAGTTTTTTCTGCTGTGATTCTTCCTGACGCTGCGTCTCCGTCTCCGTGTCCCCTCCTGTCTTCTAGATGGTGAACATCGGCTCGTCGTACAGCTACGGAACGGAGGACCAGGCCGAGTTTCTGTGCGTCGTCTCCAAGGAGCTTCACACGCCGGGATCTGGTCTGGCTACCGAGCAGAGCCACAAAACCAAGGTGAGTGTGTCCGTCCGCTTCCTTTGCTCCATCGACACGCGTGTCGAGACGCGATAGCGGGGAGGCGATGGCGGGGAGCTAAAAAAAGGCTGAAAGTATTAAATGTCTTTTGCCCTTGAAAGGTCATTCACAAACACATTCGCTCCATCATTCACACCTCTCTCTCTCTCTCTGTCCGGCTATTTAATCAATCAATCACTCACTTAGTCGTCCTGTCTAACTCTCACACTGTAATCAATCTATTTTCTCTCCTTCTCATATGGATATATATATATAATATTATATATATATATTATATTTCATTATATATCTGCATTGCTCTATATTTACCTCTAAGCTTCTCACAAACCACTCATCACATGTTCATTTTTTTATCGTTTTCTGTCCTTGTTCTTTTTTTTTTGTCCTTTTTCTTTTGTCTTTTCCCCTCCGTCCTTAATGCTGAATGAAGCCGCCCGAGGTGCAGGAAGAAGAAACGGCTAAGGAGGAAGAGGAGGAGGAGGGAGGAAGAGAAGGAGGAGGAGGGGGAGAAACCACACCAAATGAGTGGCTTAGGGAATGAGGGAGTCGTGTTTCTTTGTTCCAAAGAGAGGCGGGAATGGGTGAGGAACTGTGCAATAGATGTGCTGGCTAGAGCTGGTAGATTTTACTCTTTGTGTGTGTGTGTGTGTGTGTGTGTGTGTGTGTGTGTGTATATATATATATATATATATATATATATATATATATATATATATATATATATATATATACATATATATATATATATATATATATATATATATATATATATATATATATATATATATATATATATATATATATATATATATATATATATACATATATTGTGTGTGATATATACAGAGATCGGGGGTGTTTCATGTCGCTGTATGACCTCTATGTTGTTCTCCAGTGAGCCCAGTGCTGACTGACAGCTGTGTACATTAAACCTAATACAAATACAAGAATACAAATGCAGAGAGAACTGTGCACTTTGATATTGTTGGAGATGTTGGTGTCTCTCCCGAGTCCGCTGCTGAGATTTGGAGGAGGACACATAGCGACCGTCTTTTCTTCTGTCACGGGAGAATCACAAAGTTGCCCCCCGTCGATCACGTGAATTAGAATCACTATTATAATCTCATTATGAGAAAGATCTGAGTTTTCAAATAATTTGAAATTATCAAATTAGAATTTGAAAATTATCATTTATAATTGAATAATAAATTGTACTAAATGAGGACTAGCAGTGACGTTGACTTGCTGCTGTACAGTAATGACCCCCCGGGGAGTATGAGGGATTAAAATAGATTTCAGCTTTATTCATCTGTACAATGCATCCGACTTCAAGTATGGAAGTTCCTTGCGCGTGGCACCCGTCAAAGACACTTGTAAATGACTGTCGGGCCAATGAACCGCCACCTTTTCCTCCCATCGTCAAGAAAGACCCGGGCGCTGCTCGCCATGGCGACCTGCACCATCTCGTGTTTGTGTGTAAACACGGACCTGCGTCCTCTGGCCACGGCCTCTCTAGATATTGATTGACCGCCGTGTCTCTCGGGGCTCTCGTTACCGATGTTGTGACATGAAATACCCCCCCTGACCTTTTCGGGGCAGCAGTAGTGTAGGATGTCCGTCCCGGTCTGTGCACGGACTGTGTGTAGGGTCCCCACGTAGACGCACACAGACACGCAGACATTTCAACCTACACAACCAGGTGAATGTCACACATTTGAAACGTGTAAGACGTGGTGAAGGCACGTTGGTTTCTGTTGGTGTTCCCAACCATTATGCACATCAGTAACAATCATTTGCTCTCATTCTGTCAACATTTTCATAATCAGCGTCATCACAGCCAAACTACAGCGTAGATTGTATCAAATGTTCATAGATTAGAACGCCGCGCATCTACAATTCCCTAATCTCTGTTTTTTCTTATTCCACAGCTTTTCCAGATCCACGGGTCCCGGATGTAGAAACCCTCAGAATTTAAAGTCATTTTTTCTCGGCCTATAGCGACTGTATATATGTGCGTCAATGGACATTCATCACAACTGAAGTGTAGCGTTCACTGACCGCTTCACTGGTTAGAAACATTACAAAATTACCAAAAAGTGAAGAAAAAAAAGATAAATTCCCTCGCAACATCTTCAAAAATGTTTTTCAGTGGAACCAGTTCCACTAGTAGGTTGGAGCGTGTGTGGGTGACATATTGCCACGGGCAGTAGTGTAGCTTAGTAAATTATAACCAAAGATCCTGATGAAGAGGGCGGAACCACGGTGCTCAACCAGACTCTGACATCGTCTCGTCTTCGATGCGCCGCGAGGAGCGATCGGATGGATGGCGTGAAAGCTGCGTCTTTGGGTCACTGCATTAACCGTAACACAACACCGTCATTTGTCTTGCACTTTCTAGAGAAACACTCCCGCACCCCCAGGAGGGACCCGGCCCGCTAACCGCTAACGTTTCAGCCGGCGCAAACTGTGCTGGCTCGGGAAATACTGACGGTCATTTCATTATTCGTCGCTGTCGGGGGGAGAATGGGCGAACGCTGGTTTCCTCTCATTGTGGTTACTCATACAAGGCGCACAAAGGCGTGTTTTCGTATGTGTTTAGCGGTGGCCTTCAACGGGAGTCCGGGTGCATCAACCCGGATGATTTGATCTCGCCGTGAACACGGGTTAGTGCAGGTGGTTCGGCCTCATGGTAAAACATGTCAGCGGAGCTATTTCTTGGTTCAGTTGGCCCTGAGTTGACGGGTGGAAGCGATGCGGCACCAGACAGACGGCACTCTCGGCGGTCTCATCTGGCTACAGACTTGAGGTCAAAGGGAAGCGGGATCAAGGCGAGGACGAGGGGCTGAGGCAGCGGGACGAGGCGTCTCTCCGTCACAGTTACGCGGGCATCCACACAATCTCTTCTGTCGTCATCGACGCCTGTGAAATATCGAAGAGCCGATCTGCCGCAGTGGAGGTGGAAGGTTGAACAGGCCGCTGAGAGGCGCTCGGATCACACGTGACTTTTAACAGCCTCTAGTGGCGACTTGGAGGAACCGCAGCACGCATCAAGCGTGTGGCACGCATGCAGTGTAAATAATGCCGTGTCATGCAATGAATTCATTTCTCCGTGTTGTTCGACTAATACGCCGACGCCGGGTTTAACGGGAGATTCACTGGAGACACTGGTGGTGTAGTTGTTGAATGCTGGAAAATAAGAGGAGCACATCGTCGTGTCGTAGCTCATCAGAAAACATTCGACCGCATAAAACACATTAGACTTTGCTGTACAGATGCTAAAGGAAGCAGGGCAGGAATTCAGGTTTATTTTGAAATATTTCACGGACGCATAAATAACTCAAATATTTGAGGTAATCTGCAGTTCTAGAAGCCCCATTACGCACATTACATACAACATACCAACCCACATTTGAGTCAGACATATAAGCCCAGATGAGATGGTTATGGTTGTAACGGGGTGGCAACGTATGGCAGGATGATGTCATAGTGGCTTCTTTGGTTTTTAATAGAATTATTTGATTTGAATGTCCTTTGTCCTCTTAATGTTTACAAACGCAGCTGACTGACCCTGAAAGACCTGCAGTCATGTGGCTCGGCCCGCTGAGGTCGACCTCAAGCACACATTATTTTTTGCCTCTAAAGATTTGCGTAACCACACTGATCCTCACCCCCCCATCGAGTCACACTCGGGCTGTTTTACACGGGCATTCAGCAGTTTGAGTTGACCTGAGACAATCAAGAAGAAAGATCATTGTCGGCGACTTTCTTTTATAACATTTTTGATAATCAAATCTGAAGAGAAAAACGGGCTGTTGTGTGTTTGAGTGTGCATGCTTCCGATAAAGTGTCTCGTGCACTGAAGTGTAAAATAGAAAGCGATGTCCCGGGCATGCGAGGCCCTTTGCAATAAACACCTTATCAGCTGGATGAGCAGAGTAAACGTTAGACTGGTGTTACGCATCAAGCAGCTGCAGCCTCCTCCAGTGGCTCCTCTCAGCACGGACACGTCACAAGACAAGTGGTGTTACCCGCGTTCATTTTAAATCGCTGTTTTAATGTTGTAGTTGACGGATGGGTAGTTTGCAGTCCTGCTGAGAGGTTTGGTATTTGTGAGCATTTCTTCCGGTTTGTTTGTTCTGAGAACTCTTATTTTACATAAAGTGCAGAGACAATGAAGGTAAAATTGTCGCTTATGAGGTGAAGCTGGTTTCACACAACTCTAGAAGCCTGAAGCTGTTTAGTATAAAAATTCATGCCTTTTATGTTTTGTTTTTTTTACTTTCAAGTGTCTAATTTATTCTCGCCGTTTTTTTTCCAAATGTTACACAGTAAAAAACGGGGATTGTCTTTTCTAGTTGACCCACTTTTATTTTTCAAAGTATATACTATTATGTTATTTAATCGATCAGTTCACAAAGCTGAACAGATCTTCCTGAATGATTATGTTTTGATTAATGATTGGATCAGTATTGATCAGTAATTTGCATGTGCAGTTCCCGGGTTTGTTTAGCCGGATCCTCACTTCACCTCCTTATTTGCACACAAAATGTGTTAACTTGTTTCTGCTGTTCACTTTATATTTGATGTGTAAAAGTCTACTCAGTAGTTCTGTAAAAGAAACAAACCTCTTTCAGGCAGCTGTTGGAAGAAAACTATCTGAGTCTGACGCTGGAGGTGTTTTTGTTCTTCTGCTGTCCATGGAGCCTCGGTGTCTGTATACATGAACCGTTGTGACAAATTAACGCCTCAGACGGACCTGAACGGGCTCCAAGAACCGCTGTGGTTTTATTTTGTTTAGTTTTTTCACCTGAACAATACACAACGTTTTCCACAATGTGACAGAAAGTTTTTCTTTAATTTAATAGAAATGAATGTCACCAAAACATGAATAAAATATTTGCCTTTTTGTTTTAAGATACGTATTTGAAATTTTTTTTTTTAGGCAGATGAGCCCACGTCATTGAAATTCAGTGGAATAAAAAAGCAGTATGTGGCCTCGAGTTGATCTCAGGTTGAAATGTTCCAGAGAAGCGACTGCGGTTCGAGCTCCTCTGGCTGCCGCTTGGTCACGAAATACAAATGAATATAAAGTAACCAGTGAAATAACTACATGCGTTATGGCTTCCACAGAAATGAAATTAAAATAACTATTAACATGACAGCAGACAAAGGTTTAATCCTTTGTTTTATTGCCTATTTGTGCTCGAAGCGTACGTGTGATTATGTAATAAGAGCTCCTTGAAGTTAATCCTATACTTTGCTGTAAGAAGGAATAAGTCACCTGATGAATATCGTGTCCTTTCACTCAGTAAATAACTTGATCAAGTTTCTTTAGAGCCTTGTTTATAACTTTTATATGGGATATTAATAAGGGCCTGGATCTATTTAATCCAAATGGAATACATGATTATATTCAGTATAGCGCTCTCATAGAATATGATTCAAGAATAAAGTATTAGTAAAAGAGAAAGTAAAATCCAAAATAAACTTTTGCTTAAACAATTAGTCGCTAATTTGTCTTGCATCGTGTCATCTTTACTTAACAATTAAGCTCCACCCGCATCGTCTGCTGATAAGATACATTCATCATTATATAAATATATATAACCGCCTTATTAAGCAGTGGGGAGTAATTGCAATTTCTCGTATTTCATGTTTTCCAGGATCATTTGAAATCCATATAACCAGAGTTTAGACTAAGCGGTAAAAAAAGTTGCATATTTAAACTGTCAATGAACCTGAATATGCCGGACAAAGGTCCACATGTGCGCTGACACTACTTGGAGGTAGTGTGGACGCGGCCTTCACAGCTACAGGAACGTGCTGAGGGTGTTATCCACAGTGGCCAGATGCAGGTACTCGGGTTGGTCGCTCTCAGACTCCGCCTCCTCGCTCTGCCACGAGAGCGTCTTCTTCCTCCGGACGGAGCCCCGAGAGCGCCGCTCCAGACACGCCAGGGTCATGTTGGCGAGGTCCTGCTGCAGCCGCTGGAAGTTCTCACTGGACGAGCAGGAACCAGAACGTGAACAGGGACGCAGCTCTACAGCACTGGCTACAAAAAATGTAAGGTACTATATTCGGGGTAAATAACACCGGTGGCGGGTTTACTTACGTCGTGGGTGGAGTTGGGAGGTCGTAGTCTTCGCCCTTCTCGCCCGTCAACCAGCAGGTGGTCTCAGTGCCTTTACCCTTGGGAAACACATTCACACCATCAGTCATGCCGGTGAAATCTGCAGACCTTGAGTCGATGCTCTCTGCGGAGTTGGTGGTTTCTAGGTTCTATTTCAGATGGTTCACCGTGGCGTGTTCACTAAAGATGCCCCTCTTCACCTTTAGATACGTTTCTCCTCTGACCTCGTACTCAAACTCGCAGTCCGTCCTCTGCAGGATATCTATAGTCGGCTGACTGACGTGGATCCGCAGGGCTGGCGGACGTAACGGAGAAGATGGTGAATTCCTTTGATTGCTTAGCTTCTGTAAACTGGACCACACAGGTCTCCACTCACGGTGTCCAGTGGACTCCATACGAGACGCTGTGTTGACCGTGTCTCCAAACAAACAGTATCTGGGCATCTTTATCCCCACGACGCCTGCGGCACAGGGACCTTGGAGACACACGTCAGATTTCCATCATAGATGCTTGGACGGATCAAAAGGAGGTGAAGGTTTCAGAAGAGCTCATGTTTTCCAGGCCAGAAGGCTGTTGCCTCCTACCTGAGTGAACGCCGATGCGTATCCACACCGGGATCCCCGGCAGGTGTCTCAGCTGGAAGTTACCGATGAACGCCAAGATGTCCAGCGCCATGCGGCAGACATCCACCGCGTGCCTGTTCCCGTTCCGCTTCGGGAGCCCGGAGGCCACCATGTAGGCGTCGCCGATCGTCTCCACCTGAGCGCGGATGAAAGAAATGCTCGGTGTCCGCGCCGTTCCGTCTGGATTGGTCTGTCCAAGGACCTACCTTGTACACGTCGTGGTGGTCGACGATGGCGTCGAAGCCGCCGTAGAGATCGTTGAGCATGTCCACAACTTCCATCGGTGTGCTGTACTGGCACAGGGTGGTGAAACCCACGATGTCGCTGAAGTATATCGTCACTTCCTCGTACAGCTCCGGCTCCACCACGCCGCTCTCCTTCAGACTTTTCACCACCGGGCTGCGCAGAGACGAGAGAAAGGTTTTAGTACACTAAATATGGCGCAGGTAGGCTGCCTTTCAGATAGCAAGGCGATAGAGAGATTGGTGAAGTGTGAACGGACCCGGGAAGCAGCATGTAGTTGAGGCAGTCCGCTCTGTCCCTCTCCGCCTTGTAGAGGGCCGTTCTCTCCTCCACCAGGTGCTCCAGGTTCCTGGAGTACATCTGCAGTCTTCTTATCATGTTGTCCATGTAGCTCTCGTTGTCCCGGTTATGAATTTCACTGAAGCAAAACGGTAGAGAAGGATGAATGAAAGCAAAGGGAAGAAAACCCACAAACACAAAAATGTAATAAAGAGAAGCCGTTAGAGTTACCTGATGATTTTCCCCAAACACGTCTCCACCCTCTTAAAGTCAGGTCTTTTTTCTGGATCCTCATCCCAACAGCTTTTTATTAACATGTAGACCTACGAGGCCGACAACACAAAGCTTTAAAGACGCACAACACACACACACAAGGTCGCTCGCAGATGAAGATGGCACCCAGCGAGCATCAGCTCACCTTTAATTCTCTATCCGAAGCCGTCTCAAAGTTCAGATCCGGTCTGAAGTAGGACATGATGACCTTGGAAAGCTTTTCTGTTGGCAAACACATTATAAATTAATTAATTCAACAGAGTGTGTAGATCACACCAAACAGCTCAATCATATTCACACAATCCCCCAATAACTCTCTTAAAACCCAAACTCTTTTGGTTTTTCACGAGCTCGACGCGTGACCGTGCGGCGCGTCGCACCTGCTCGGTCGGAGCAGCTCTCGGTGTAGAAGGTGCACTTTCTGAGCACAATCTCTTGCGCGATGATGGCGAAGCTGTACACGTCTCCTTTCTGAGAGGTGCCGTGTTTCCTCAGATGCTCCGGGGCGGTCCACAGGTCTGAGACGGAGGAAGGAGAACGTGACCGGTCGCGTTGTGGAGACAGAAACCCAGCGAGCAACGCGACGCACCGTTGCTTTACCTTTCCCGGGGTTGAGGAAGCTATTGCAGCCAAAGTCTGTGATCTTCACCACCATGCGATTGTCCACCACACAGTTAGTGGACTTGAGGCGCCCGTGCACCTGGAGGTTACTGGCGTGGAGGTAGGACATGCCCTGAAACACACCGCGGGGTTTAGATGGAGCAGTAAATCATTTGTAAGCTGAGCAAAGGAGTCCTGTGTGATGGAATGTGTTAGAAGGACGTGTGTGTGTGTGTGTGTGTGTGTGTGTGTGTGTGTGTGTGCCCTTCAGATCCACATGATCGACACCGAGTTGTTTGTCGTACCGTGGCGATGTCGTACATGACGGAGATCTTGAACTCCAAGTCTGCAAAGGTTTCTTCTGGGTACGACACCTTGTCGTTCAGCACGTACTGGGACAAGAAAGGGACAAGACATCTTGAGACATAATCACATTCTTAACGTGTTGCTCATCCCGTAGTGACATGTGCGGACTAAACTCCCCTTGGAAACCGGAGGGACGTGAGCTGCACACGAGCAGGCCGTACTCACCCTGAGCGACCCCCGCTCTCCGAACTCAAACACCCCGAACACGCTCTGATCGATCTTCACTGTGCCGTAAAACTTTGTGAGGTTTGAGTAATCGATTTGTTTCAGCTACAGAGAAAAAAATGAAACAGAAGTCGAGAAAAACAGGAACCCGAGACGGGCACACACACACACACACACACACACACACACACACAACTAGAAGCATAAAGACGATGAATCAGTAAAATGCCAACATCACACAGACCGCCTGCTCTGTGTGTGTGTGTGTGTGTGTGTGTGTGTGTGTGTGTGTGTGTGTGTGTGTGCTTTACTGCGTTCAGCTCCATCATCTGGTTAATGTCTGCATCCGAGTACTCCAGCTCCTTCAGAATCACAATCTGAAAACAATCACACCAGCGATCAGGGCGACACCTGCCAAAGCATGCGGATTGACTCCAGAAGCTCCTGTCCGGCTACCTTCTTATCGTAGAGCGCCCGGCGGATCTGGATTTGCTTGGTTTTCCTCTCGTTTTCAATCTGACGGGGTCACATGGGGGACACACACGTTTATTGTGACTTGATGGCAGCGTTGTGAACGCAGCCTCCAAACGCTCTACGCGTGATTTGACCTTCAGAGAGATGACGTTGGTGAGCTGGTCTTTCTCCAGCACCGTCACGAGATCAGAGGGGATGTGGAACCAGCGCTGCCTGAGCTGACGCTCTCTCCTGTTCTGTCTGCCGGAAAAATACACAAAAACATCATAACACAGTGATCCACGTCTGTTTATGTATCTTCTCACCAATGTTTTCTTTGGGTTAAAACCAGAAAGAGATCCAGAAAACTGCCATTTGTACATTTTCTTATTAAAGGTCTTGCATAGGAACTGCATAGTGTTAACATCACGGCTTCCGAATTTTCACACGTAATTGTTTCAGATCATCAAATAAATATCCAAACCTATGTGGCCCTGTGCGGAAAGTGAATCCCCCTCTTGATAAATCATGAATGAACTGTGATTAACTACATTTTTTAGAAAGCTGTTAAGAAATGACCTTTCCACACGGGGCCAGGTAGGTTTGCATATTTGTTTTTCCTTTGCTAAATTAAAATGATCTAAATGTTGTATTTACTTGGGTTATCTTTGTCTAATATACACATTTTCCTGATGAACGGAAACATTTAAGTTGCAAAAAGTATAAGAAACCAGAAAAGGGACAAAAAACATTTTTTGTATAAAGAGCAGATAGAAACAGATAAACGTTAAAAGTGTTTTGCTTAATGTTCAATGTGATAAAAAGCATCTATACGTGTAATACAAATGCAAATACATACAAATAGTGAGACTGATGCAGTTCAACAAATGTCTGCCTGTTGCTACCTGCCTGTTTCAAGCCTACTTTGGACTCTCAGATTTGTACGTTTTTCAATCATTGAATAATTTGCTACTCACTTGAAGAAAATGAATGCGATGGTGGCCACGACCGCCACTGTCACAGCCAACACGATGACAATGATGTCATGAAATGCCAGGACTGAAGGAGAGAGCACATGTAAACATTGGAAAAAAACAATAATAAACAAACATCATCGACTGTAGGAGACCCAGACAAAGTCTAAAGCTACGTTTGCTCATGGGAGATTCCCGTTTCAACTCAGAGAACTTAAATGTTTATCTGTACATAGACGGGCCTCATCTTACCGACTAACCACTAAAGACCGTCTCCCACACAGCGTACCTTCGTCTGGCCGGAAATTAGGAAGTTTTGTTCCCCAGATGAAGGAAGGGTCCGTTTCAACCACTTTCGTTTTGCCGAGCTCGGTGTCGAATGTGAATAGAGGTCGGTACTGTGGATCGTAACATTTTATTTTATTACTAAAGGTTTTTTGTCAGATGTTGCTGACTAAAGGATCTGTGTTTCTCTATTATTCTCTGGCGAGCGGCACAGGAGAAGGATGTACCTTGATGTCATTGGTGGTGTAAATGACCGAGAGGTTCACGTCTCTGTCTCCATGATAGTCCAGCTTGTAGTTTCCAGCACTTCCTGAAAATAACAACATGAAAGGTCTTAAAACGCAAACATGGCCGACACTCTGCTCACCGCCACCTTGTCAGGAACCTTCCCGCTGTAAAATAGAGCACCGTTGGCTCTCACTCACATTTTAATAGTGTTATTCTGTTATTTGAGAGGGAAAAAAACAACCCTGTCCGTCTCCATCACAAGAACACCCTCAATCTCTCGTTCAGCTGCAGCGCCTCATCGCTTCTTCTCAGTAAAAACTACAAATGGTCATAACAGACCCATCATGTGAACATCTATAAGCTTTTGTTAAACATTGACCACGGACTTCTCAGACCTTTTTTTAGGTGTTTAACAAAAAAAAGGACATTTGAATTTGACTTTGAGACGAGGGAACAAAAGTACGGTTTCTCACTTTCTGTGAGCAAACGTTTGCTAATCACAACTGAAGACAAAGTAAAGCTGAAGTTGAAAGGAAATGCAATTGTTTAACAGGTATTTGGTCTGAAACAAAAGTTTAAAACCACATTTTAAAAAATGTTAGTGATGACTTCAGACGCTCTGGTCTCTTCTATGTTCCTCGAGGCATTTTCCATTATTCCGCCACCAAATGAATACGTTGATTCACTCATTTTTCCTCTTTATTTCTCTTTCCACCGTTGGTTTTGTCTCTTTCCAGAAAAATATCCAAAGTTATTTATTCAACATTCCAACCATACTGACGGAGGGCAAGACTGTTAATTCCCCCTCTCCCTTCCTCCCACTATCTCTCCCCCCTTCCTTACCATTGAAGGAGATGTTTCTGAAGTAATTCACATTGACAAACTCCATCTGCTGAATCTCGGAGGGAGTTTTTTTAAGAATTTCCCTCATCACCTCGCCTATCAGCAGCACTGAATCATGGTACGCAGCCACGTAATCGTTCATCTGCAGAGAAACAGAAAGGGGGAGAAAAACGGACATTTGGAACTATTTCCATGGCAATAATCTGTATAAGAACAACTGCTCTGTAGATTATTCAGAGGAAACAGGAGCACTGATGCTGGAAGTAGTCGTTGCAAACAATAAGCAGATGACATTCTAAGAGTGAGATAAAGTGCAACTATAGCAACTCCACCGAGACAACAAGTCACTCTTCAGGTTCCACAAATACAAGAAACAACGTTTAGTTCCAAAGATGAACTCATAGTGAGATACAACACGTCAGTCACCGAGCCTGTAGGCAGACTTATTTTAGACTTATTTCTCTCTCTGCATCGAGCCTTGTTGCTCAGCAACTTCCTGACCGTACATTTCCATTTATTCGCTGAGAGATACAAAGAGCCTCTTCCTTTAAACAGCGGGAAAAAGCAGAAGGTAGTAGAGTAGATTTGGAAATGTGTCCCCACCGTGTGGTTGTCTCTCAGGTCCGTGTTGATAGTGTAGTTTCTGGTGTTTGGCATAGTCAGCACCAACACGTTCCTCATGAACGGCATTGACGATGTGTTGGTGTAGTACTGATCACTGTGGAGAGGAGGCAGGGGAGGTTTCATTTAAAATGCTGTATCTACAAACAACAGAAAACAAAACCCCAATAGAATATACTAGGGTTGTCAATAGATTTTTAAAATTTAACTAATTAATCGCACATTTTGAAATTCATTAATCTCGATTAATGAATATTGTTGTTGTTACAATGTTGTTTATAATGAATGTCTTTCTTCTCAAGACTAAATCTTAAAAGTAATGACTAATCACTTTAAGAAGTGTCTATTTTTGTTGTTTAATTGTTAATGTTATTTTAAATACAAAACTACACACATTTGATCGACTTGGAGACAGAATTCCACCGGGTGGAACACTTTGAACTAGCGACTCTTCCTGTTGTCCTCATGCACTTTGCATCTCTCCATACTTTCCATAATTTAACGACCGTGTTTGAAGCGCCAACAATCTCCCCACATTTAGGCAGGACGTTTTCAAACCACCTCTGCAGACTGTGTGCCGCGCACAGTAACGTTAGATGTTGAGATGGAAGTAGCATAGCAGCTAGCTTAGCCTAGCAGCTGGCTTAGCATAGCAGTGCTTTAAGGGGTCTGTTTGTCACTCACCCCCCTTCTTTTTGACATGTGGAGTAATTCCTCTGCACAGGTCTCTGCTGTATGTCGCACTCCTTTTTTTTTTTACTTCCAATGCGAAAAACTGTCTCCATCTTGATGAGCCGAACGTTAACTACGTTAAAATATTTTGTTGCATTAATCTTGGCCACATTAATCGCATAGATTAATGCGTTAATGTTGAGAGCCCTAGAATATACTCAATTATCAATTAAAGTTTGGTGAAAATAATTATTTGTCATATAGGGCCTAGTATATGTACCATATCTCAAAGAAGGTAATGAAAAGAGCCAGTTGTAACCAAACAGAATGAGGTTTTAACATGTTTACAGGTCGAACATATGCAGAAAGAACCAGAGTAAGAATGATGAGAGAGACAGTCAATTTAGAGATAGAAGACACTAAATGAATGAATTGACAGCACTGACTTGTAAAGGTCAATGAGGATGAAGATAATATCAATGTTGTCTGCAAGTTTGGAGCCTCTTTTCACCTCCTCTATGTCCGCTGGGGATCCACACATGATAAACACTGCAAACAAAGAAGCGGCATGTAACACGTCACACCACAGACCAGGAGTGTATGCAGTTATTTTAATAACATTCTGGCCTTTGAGGAAAACATGGCAAAATATCCCTTTGTTTAAAGCTGTGGCATTTGCTGGCAGATGGCATTTCTATCTAACAGCGTCCCTCACAGACTATAGTACAGGTCTTGATGGTTGTGGAGACATAATTTGTCCCCTCTGCAACAAAATGCTAAAGTTTAGATGTTCATTGTATGAGATAACACTCTCTGATTATTCTCCCAAAGTCTAATACAATGTGGCGGCCAAAGCCACTGAAAGCTGTTGCCAGTGTGAACCGTGGATTATCCCATTCATCACCATTATACAGGCAACTGATACTGAAAAGGGACAATCCTTTATTATACTACTATATTAGCATATCTACATCTATATAGAGAGGAAGGATATTTCATGTATGTGGTTTCTCAAGCCAGAAACATGAAAGTTGACATCCTTAAACTACAGCCTTGTATCAGAGGAACTTAGATACCGCAGTTCATTCAGACATGCTGATGTATTGTACAAGGTCTTAGAGGCCTTACGGTTGCTTGTCCTGTTCTTGGGTGACGCCAGCACATCATTCAGTTCCGCTGGTTTGCGCAGCACATTTCTCTCGATTTTGTGGGCAAACTCGCCCGAGTCTGCATCCAGTGCATTAATGTACCTGAGGAATGGCATCACACAAAAGAGCAGATGTGTATTTTATCATATCACCACACAAGCCATTCCTGTGCGTCTTGCCACGCACACATGAAGGTAGTCGCACACAGCAGATCTCATTCCCACCTCTGGAGTACTCGGTAAGGACTCACCAAAAGCAATCCTCCGTGTTGCTCTGTTTCTTGTAAACGTAGGCCGTCTCCCAGGCAGGTTTGATCTTGTTGTTGTCTTTCCAGAAGTTGATGAAGAAGTCAGAGATCTTGCGTGCCGGCGGCAGCAGGCGTTGGAGGTTGAGCATGTAGTCGCAGGAGAGGCCGAAGCTTCCCGCCGAGAGGATGGGCGTGCTGAGCTTCAGACCCGTTTCCGCACTGAGAGGAGAACGGCGGATGACTACATGTGCATGGAGGTGTACATGTGCATGGAGATTAAATCCTGTCCCTAAAGCCCTCCCGTCCCCCAGAAAGACATAACCATGGGTGTAAGGTGGGTCACACCTTCATACAAAACTACCTAATTTAAGAGTAAATCCCACATGCAATGTCCTTGACCCACATTTTAAACCAGTCAAACACCGTGTGAAGCTCTAAATGACGCATCTGCGTTAATGTGGAGTCGAGCTTGGAAACAAATGCACTTACTCAAACATTTGGAAAGTAGCGTAGGTGCAGACGGGCCCAAGCACGGCACATCCCAGAGAGCCTTTACTCTGCAAGACAATCCAGATGGGCCTGAGGATTTGTTCGTCGGTGTGGATTGTTTGTTTCAGATTTGTCTGCACAGTTCATGTGGCTAGTTTTAGGCGGGCTTTTCTGCTAGTTTTAAGTTATGTGACATCTGTCTCTGTAAATATTTGTCCACAAAATGCATTAATGAAGTGAACATTTAGAATGATCCCCATGGGGTCTCTTTGGAGTGGTTCCTTGTTTAGCTGTTCACATTGTGCACAATCAGGATGCTGCAGCCTCCAATTGGACCCCTTGTGGATGTAACTTTTAATTCCAAAAAAACCCACCAAGCAAACAAGCACGTCGTGCCTATTACATCATTATTGTGGATCAGAGTTGGATTTACTTACCATCAGGCTCTTCAGCTCGTCCACTGCCTCACACGCGCCGCTCTTGCATCCTGTCTGCCGATAAAAGGTCGGTCTGAACCCGCCAAAATTGGCCGTGAGATTAAATCCTGTCCCTAAAGCCCTCCCGTCCCCCAGAAAGACATAACCATGGGTGTCCATCGGTCGTCAAATCTCCTCTCTCCGAACAACAGTCACAGTTTAGATACTAAACAGACACACGCGTGATCTGCATGTTTTGGGAGGGACTGTGTTGTTGCAGTGAGCAGTTACTACTCAGCTCGTCAGCTGAGACCAGCAGCTATTCAGTTGTGGTGTTACATGTTATGTGAAAAAGAAGCCCTGCTCATGACTGGCAGTATCACTCGGTACTGTAGTATTTTCCAACAGTGAGGGAATCAGTCCTGGTGTAACTTCAGCTCGCTCTGGTGGATCATGGGGAGTTCACGCTGCAGATACCTCAGCAGAACTTGTCTTACAACATGGAGCGTAAAACAACACTACACACAGACGCATCCGTTTATTCTCAATTTATGAGACTGTTTCAGTAAAATACTAATTACATTGTCCTAACGTATGCAGAGTTCACAGTAATGCAGTTTGATAAAATGTTTCGTCCACGATGTAACATAATTCGGTCGACATGCAGATGGCTTACTTACCTTCTGCAGCATTAATGGTGGAATCCGTCTCAATTGCCTTCAGTATTTTGTCCTTGACGAGCCTCAGACTCCACGGAGACTCTTCATCCTCCAGCAGGATCACATTGATGGTGACCCCTTCCAGACACTGTTCAACGCCCCGACACGGAGCGGCAACAACCGCCAAGAGGCACAACCCCCACCATGTTCCCATCTTCAGCCGTGAGGGTTAAAGAGAGCCCATGATCCGTTAAAGGCTTTTCGGGATTGTCCTCTTGGCTGGTCTCTTCCAGAGTTTAGCAGTTCCCCCGCGAACAAACTACAACTAATTCCTCTTAAGTTTTTGTATGTTGCTGTCTGATCCGGGTTCGGGAAGCTGACTTCACAAGAGCAACATCCAGAGTCCTTGTCTTTGTTCTGCTCGGACACGTTCACGACCTCTCCGTGGCTTCTCACCTGTCCTCCACCTCAGGTTGTTAATATACAACCTTTGGAGGCACGGAGGCGGGGCCACGTCGGTGTGGTTCCAAGGTCAGTGTGAATTACAAGCTTGTAGAATTTGCAGCTGGTCGCGATCGTGTGGGTGATATCAGGATCCCCAATAATGATCTTATACTTCACTTTGTGTACTTTAATATGCTTGCTCAGATCTGAAAACTCACAGTAACACACGAAGGACCAATGACTGCCGAGGTTGTTGTCTCTGAGCACGTAGTCAGTCCACACACCGAGAGGAGACGCAAGCTGCTCCTTGGTGAGCGTGGATGTATTTTGAGCTTCCCGTAAAAGAACATTTAATCTTCTTCTCATCGGACCATTACACATTTTACAGCATGACTTGGGCTTGAATACATTAGTATGGCGGCATCATTTATATGGGCTTGGATGCTCCTTTTTTCCCAAAAAAGGGTTGTCCTTCTCTTTCCTAATCCATCAATGTTGAGCTTGTTTATCCTAAATGTTCCTTGTTATCAGCAACAGTTTTTTCCCCATGTGGGCTTTTGTTTGAAGGAGGATATAGCGACAAGAGAGGAACAAATCTGTCCCCTGCTTTTGTCTTCACATTTTAAAAACCTGCCATGTCATTCAGGCGTGGCGATCTTTTAATATTCACTGTACACGTGTGTGTGCGTGTGTGTGTTCTCTCTGTATGTGTGTGTGTGTGTGTTCTCTCCGTATGTGTCAGGGAAAGGCAGACATCAAACACAGACACACTGCTTGTAAATCTCTGAGCAGAGCGTGCAGAGAAAACAGAAGAGCAAAGGTTGGTTGGACCATAAAACTCACCGATAACGTGTTGTAAAACAGCGCACACTTCACGGGTTCCGCTTACGGGCTTTCTGTACATTTGATCTGTAACCGACGCATCCTGCAATACGTTATCTGAACGATGTAAATAAAAAGATTATCCTCACTTAATTAGTAGCACCTCTTTGTGTGTGAGCACTAATGACACACACACACACACACACACACACACACACACACACACCACACACACACACAATTTAATGACAGGAATTCATTATCAACGCATTACTTGCAACAATCGCCTCACAGTGGATCTGTGTGTGTGTGTGTGTGTCTCTCTCTTATCACACACACTCAGTCAAAACAATCAGTGGGTGACCAGGTTTCCCATGCCTCCTCAACGCCACCAACGTTACTCATCCATCACTGTGACAACGAGGGAACCAACCTGAACGAGGCAATAAACTTCTTATGACTGTGTGTGTGTGTGTGTGTGTGTGTGTGTGCATTGCCTCGTATTCCGCATGTTTGTGTTGTAAGTGCTTTGTGATGAAACAAAACAATATAAATGTTCTTGTTTTTACGTTCTCTTGGTGTCTATTTATCCGCGTGGTGTTCACGCCTAAAACATGCTTTGCACATCACTAACATCCTTTTACAGTCAATGATCATAATCGACTCATATCATACATATCAATAAGAAACACGACATGACTCTGTTCTGAGCACTTATATATATGAACAACATCCAGCACACTGTGCTCCTAGTAATTCAACTTAAACAAGATGCCCTTTTTAATTATAATGGAGTGTTTTCACATTGTGCTGATGCTGCTTTCACTTATGAGCTGACAACTGTCTTTTTACAGGTTTTCATGTCCATTGACGCATGTTTTAGCGAGTGATGTACTAGATGTCTTCCAGTGAAACAAAACGAGACATATGTGTCAAATCCCCAAAACCCAGACAACTATTTTGTAAGATCCCAAACAAGCTGTCTGACGCACCGAGACAGAGTTCACACCCAAAACGTTGTCACGGGGGACTCTGAAAATAACCGCCCTAGTTATTCCCCTCTGTGCCGACACCAGTGAGACCTGGACAGAAACGCAAAGAGAGAACAGAACCTTCTGTCTTATCGTCAAAAGGATGTTTCCACACAGCTCTGTGAATTTTGCAGTCGTTTTTATTCAAAAGACGTTACAGTGATTGGACAGAACACAATCCAACGTGTTGGTCTCACAGGACGGAAACCAGACAGATGTGTGTTGCTTAAAGGTTAATTCACGCGCGCGGACACACCGAAGGTGCTCGGGGGAGCAGATGTGGTCCCGCGCGACCAAACAGAATCCACACATTCTACCTTTTAAAAAAGTCACAACCAAAAGGCACAGAACCAATTTCCAAAACAACCAAACTGCTTTTTTTGTTAGAAACACCATTAAAAATCAGACAAAATCATTGTGGGCAATGATTACATGAGGAGCAGCAAAGGGGCATTAACGGGGTAGTATCATTAGAGTGAGGTGTGCAGTGTATTTAAATAGGCGTAGCTTAGCACAAGTACTTTAAACACAGCTTTTAATAACCCTGATGGTCTCGTAGTTACAAAAGAAAATAAATAAGTCAATAAATGTATTTTTAAAAGTTTGTTTCTTTCCCACGTTCAATTTTACACCTAAAACTAAGCAGTTCATCTCCGTCAGAACCACCTCTTTAAATTCTCATGTGGCGATTCCTATTTCCCGTTACGCGCTTATTTGACTTTATTACGGCCTCATTACACATGCTTTGTGTCCTTTTTAGGTTCATGCTGCATCATTGCTCCAGTACGTCTACAGATAATCACTCCATCCGCTGCCCGTATCCCCGACCGTCCTCCCCCTGCGACTCCCCTCGGGCCCCGCGTCCCGGCGGCAGGCCGGCCTACAGCCGCCGTCTCTGCCGCCACAACTTAAGGCCGTCATAGGAGATGGCTACAAAAAAAAAAAGGATTTCAAGTAGACAAAATAAAGTAGTGCTGCGATATTAAGAAGGAAAATCTTTCCTTATTCAAAGAGCTCTCGAGCGTTAAGAGCCATTCGTGTTTGTGTCACTCTGAGTGCATCGATTGTTTCCTTCCGTTAGCCACGCAAGCTAACAAGCTGCTGTCTTCCAAAGGCAGAGAGATGAAGGCAGGTCTGAGCAGCTGTCCTATAAGCCTGACGGGACACGGACGTTATTGTAATGTCCTCTTGATTCAGTGAGGCCCCCATTCCCATCAGCCTTTGTAAACTCGACATATTATGGCTGGATTGTGGATTTCTTTAATCGCATGTTTGCCAGGTGACTTCTGGCAGTGCTGGCACCTCTTGTATCGGTCAGCGGCTTATAGAAAGAAGGAAGACCAGAGCGGGATTGAAATTCTGAGCTTCATTGAGCTTTTTACTTGTTAGCGTGCCAAAGCAGCAAAACAGAGTCCGGTATCCTCTCTGGCGTCTTCTGACCTCATCGGATCTATATTTAGTAAGTAAAATAAAATCTACCACCAAGCGCTAACTTTCTAAGTTAAAACACGATGGCCGTCGAAGCGAAACACTCAAAATATACATTCAAAGCTTGACTACCGGCCCCCGACCCCCCCAAAAAACAGCCTCCCTCAGCCCGGCGCCTAGGAGCTGATGATCTGACCCGACCAGGTCTCGTGCTTGGTGACTGGATTCAGGTGAGTGAGCACCACCTCCACAGCCTGGATCTTCTGGTTCTTGGGAGGGATGGGGCACACCTTGTACGTGACCTCATCCCCCTCCACAGGCACGTACTCCCCATCGATGCTGTTCAGGACACACATACACAGTTAGCTCTTTCAGGGGGACAATGTTTAAAGGTTGGTTGTCTCAGTTCAGAAAACACTACTAGACTTCCCTTAGTGCAAACTATCCTACACGGGAGTTTAACTTCCACAAACACATTCGGTGTCGTGAACAAAAACAAATTTCCCTCACTCGGAGATGTGGACAAAGATGTCCTCCCCGCCGTGGGAGGGGCGTATGAATCCATGGCCCTGGGACCTGGAGAAGTTCTTACACACCCCTTTGTAGACCGGACCTGATTTGGCTCGCACTGTCCTGCAGAGAAAGAGCCACACAGACGGAGTCAGAGGGAGCAACGGCACCATTACCAGGATCACTTTGCAGGGTGTTGTTTCTCCTTAATGGACCTGCCGATCTCTGGACTCGTGCTGTTAATCTTACTGTGGAAACACAAGGAGAAGGAGAAGGATACGGCGTCTGCACTCACGCTGAGTATGTGCGGGTGCGCTTGGTGGGCAGCGGGCTGGGAAGCTCTCTGGGCTGCGGAGGTTTCCTCTCCCTCTCCCAAACCCGACTGCCCTCCCTCTGGAAGGGGAAGGAGAACTGCAGGGAGGTCCGGGGGGAGGGCAGCGGCAGCGGCAGCGGGCGGTCTGCCGTGGAGGAGGCGTCAGGGTCTGACATCTGGACTGGCAGGAGGGCGGGACGTTTTCTGTTTTAGGTCACGAGGAAGAAGAGGGAGCAGGGTTACACCTCCTGCATGGCAACAGGGTGAGGAGATGTTCAGAGAGGAGGACGTGTAGGTGGAGCAGCAATACCCTGCAAGGGAAGAAAGATGATGTCAGTACATTATAATAATGACTTACTATCGCTGACTAGCCTGTTTCCAAACGCCTGCAAAGAGATAAGTAAAATACTACTTCCCCAAATACAATTCATTCAATAATTAGATGTAGGACCCGGATGCCTTCAATCATCACGAGAGGATTCAGAAACGCACTTCGGGTCAGATTATTTCTGCCGCTACGCACAGTAGAGAAATCTCCACATGTGGCGAATTAAATGCTGCTTCATGAGTTCACACAAATCTCTTCCTTCGTAAGATAAATACACACTTAATACTTTCATGACGCTGAAACAGCACAGTGCTTTCCATCCAGTAGACAATATATATTATTGATAGTACACAATTGTTATTATTGATACCACACTAGTTTGTAGTAACAAACACTATGTAAGTGTCATCTGCTTTGTTCCTTTGAGACGCTTACAGTTCACTTCATCACTGTGAGAATGCTGGTTCCAGATAGCGAGCAAGACTGTACAGGAATAACCTTGTTTATCAGATTCTATCTGTGATTCATTCTATCGATGAATCACAGGCTCAGGAAAAAAAACACTTGCTGATTTCACCAGCGGAGACACGTTTCAGGGCGTTTTTACTCAATAACAACCAGCAGCACAACATCTGGAAGCTGCTGTGAGGGCAACGGGAGCCACGGCAACTTGATTTCAGAGCGACAGACTGTGACCCTGCCGGCTTTGAAAAGGTCCCAAGATGATGTCAATAACAATCCCGCCCGGCTCGGCTCGGCTCGGCTCATCACGCCGTATCGTATTAAAACCCCCCCAGCTGACATCCATTACAGGAATGCGCTCTACCGTGTGAATGAAAACAAGAAGCTGCTCGCCGAGGCGATTCCCAGTCGTTTTAGGACGAGTGAGCTCCGTCACGGGGCCACGGCAGAGACCCCGTGACCACGGCGCAGCTGGGAATGTGGGTATCATGAGGCGGCTCGTCATTCTGACACTTAAACCGCTGCAGAAGGCTGCAATAAAGACGTGTTATTGGGGTTACGAGCTGCCACCTCAGTGAATGTTATGTCACATCTGCAGACTGATGTTTGACAAAGGCTAAAGCATTAAGTGTGTGAATCCTACAGGCTCCATTCAGACACACACACACACACCGTCTGTCTAAATATAGCAGACGGCGTGTGTGTGTGTGTGTGTGAGAGAGGTGGAAGCGGTCTTTCATGCTGGCCCCCGATGCTCAATATCATCACTGCAATCCTTCACGCTCTCTGTGTTGTTTTCAGAATTTGGCAGCAAAAATAAGATATATATATATATATAATTTTAATTATAAATTAATATTTATTTATTTATAAAAATACAGAGGCTTTGCAGTACATGACAGCAGGTCACAGATACTTGTGCTTATATTTATTATTGTTCGTCCAGATTCTGTGGCACCAGCAGGTCTGATCTATAACACTGTTTCTGAATTAGTAGTTGTGAGGTAGCTTTTAAATATTATTCTATTCTTTGACATTTCCATGTAGAGTTACTCTACTAACCTATTTTTAAGTATTTACTTTAATGAAACAATGTCTACTTTTAGCCCTTTGGGGGAAAACACATATTTTCAGCATCAAATGGATTAAAACAGAGGATGAGAGAAGTGCAAACGATTGAACTGTTTAGGTTCAAAGGTCGCCAGCATCTTTGAACCATCACTGCTTTAATCCCTCCAGTTTATAAAATCATTTATGGATTCTGCAAATGGCCGATGAGGGCTTTTAACCTGCTGATCTCATGTCAGCTGTCGAGGCCGTAATGACGTAACGATGAACACACACACACACAGGTCATCATGGTGGCACAAGCAGGAGGACTGACAACAAGGCATAAATATGGAGCCTCAATAATTCAGCAACCAGACTGGTTGAGCTCCTGGTTTATTGGCCCTTGTGCTGGGGCCCCCACGGGCCTCCTCAGTGAGTCCGCCTGCTTCTGTTAGACATTTATTCTGGAGGCCGAGAGAAGAGAGAACAGAGGTCGGACTGGACCGGGAAACGGAAGAGAGGCTGAGCAGCTTTCAAAAGGCAGACAAAAGGGCCACAAGCGGCCCCCTGTGAACCAGGCCACTGTGGCTGTCTGCTCCATGGGCATCAGCATGGGGGGCACGTCATCTGCCCCCACACAACGCCTTCCAACTTGTTTTACGTTATAACTAATGTGTGACAGCGAAAGTGAGGCTGGCAGCCGGTAAATAATTCAACCGCGAACAAAAGCCCGTCGGGCGGCTTGTTTCCAGAACATTCTCACATACGTGGCGGCTTGAGGCGAGAAGATGCTCCGCTGCTGCCGGCAGCAAAGAGGTGACGCCAACATGGAGGGTTCTAGAGGAATCCGAGCCAAAGACGACCACAAAGCCACAAACCCGACGAAGCCCCTCGGAACCGGACGGGACCCCTCGATCAACTCACCGTGGAGGCGCCGATCGGCTGCGGCGCGACGCGACGCGCTGCGGGGCCGCGCGGAGGAGACGCTGCTCGGGTGGCGCGCGGCGGCCGGTGGAGGGTAGATCGCGGGGAGGAGGCGCACGGGGATCTCGGCGTGGAGGACTGGAGACGGGATGGAGGAGGAGGAGGAGAATGGAGGGGAGGCGGGGGGGGGGGGGGGGGGGGCGGAGCGGGGGAGGAGGGGGGGGTTCCTCCGGCGCACTACACTCTACTCTTTGTTCTCCTCGTGGATGGAGCCTTTCTTGATGGCTTTTCATCTCAGCATTTTCATTTGGATTCAAATTCATGTTCAATGGACTTTATTGGCTTACTGGTTCGTATATATATACATGTTTTTTTCCCCCATTTCAAAATCAACCGGTATTTTTAATACCACCTTATATAAGAATTGGTGTATTGATGTAGTCAAAACACAAATAATAAAAAATATAAAACACTCTAAATTGAAAATACTCTAAATTGACAGTTGTCAACTTTGAATTTGAGTACATGCGGTGGTGTTGTAGAATTGTAGTTTCCAAAATATAGTATAATATAAAATATTTTTTTTGCATTGTTTTAATCCATTCTAAATGATAAAATTGACTTTGTTTTCAAACCACAATGTGGTTTGCTAATATTTAGTCTTTTATAGCGTCAGTTCACTGAATAGTCTCTTTCTGCTCCTTAATAATCATTGCAGTCCACCAGCCTGTCAGCAGGTGGCGATCTTGCTCCTTATAATAAAAATAATTTGGCACCAGGGGCTCAAACTACTTGTACTTCAGGTTTGTAAATCACTGATGGGACCTCGCTGTCATAAATCAAAAAAACTTAAATATTCATTGAGTTGTCACTTACGGCAATATTGAAAAGCCTCATTAATGGTCATGTGTGTTTCCAACATAAACCAAGTGCTCAGACTTCACAGGAGCTCACTGAGGCCCTCAGACAGATGAATCAGTCGTCTCATTAGGAGGATGTGACGCTGTCGAGCATGAATACCAGCACGTTGGGGCCACACAGGTACTGAGAAGCATCCTTTGGTTCCCGAGACCACGATGATCATTAGATTTTAGTTGTAATGCATCATTCACTGGACTTAAGCCAAATGACATATCTGAATAATTGCATATTTCTACAAATACCAATAAACAAATCGACAGACAGCAGTCACATCACTGGACAAAGCAGATAAATCCCAGCTTTGATTTTTATTTTACAACCAATTGAAATTTGTTATAAACAACAACAAAAAATCACCTGGGAGAAATGTATTTATATTCATCACTGGTATAGAAGTAAACCAAAAAGTGTCAGTTGGTTGTGGAGAGAAGATTGTGGTTTAAGCTTTCATTCTGTTAACCGCTTGATTCATTTAGTTTGGACGGAACAAGAAGGAAAATTAAGAGCTAGTAAATACAAAGACATCTGGATTCTGATCAGTTGTAATCACCACTCAAGTTAATTATCTCCACAGAGATAAAGAAGTAAACAAGTAGTAATTTACAGTCTAATATCAGCTTTTGTCTCCAGCAGTAACAGACTTTCTTCAAGGCAACGTGTGATTGAACATTAAAGTGTAACGAGGGTCAGCGGTGGACGGGAGGTTTGAAGCATCATCTTTCTGTACGCGAGGAAGGAAAAGTTCTTTAACCATTGGTAACACGTACTGTGATTGATAAGAACATTGACAAAGCGTAATCAATATGTGGGGTTCAAGTTACTTTGATCTCAAACTGGCCCAAGCACGTGATTCACTACGAGTCCCATGGTACCTTTCTTTAACTTTAAACTAGATAGAACGATCCAGCCGCTGTGCCTTGTGACACTAGAGAAGCGCCTTGTGTACAGCACATAAATAAACAAACAAACAAACTCATCACCATGATCGTGTTTCCTTTGGCTCCAGAAGGTCACAGCAGCTACACAGATACCAAGCAACCAACTCCTGTTACGGGTGGAGTGTAAATCAGGGCAGGTTGGATGGACGTCCAGTGTGTGAGCAGCTACCTGAGACGCCTTTGAACAGCTGCTATCGAGTTATGTCAAAGTTCAGTGTGTTCAAGTTCGGCCAACAGTTGAAAATAAAAAACACAGCAGCGTTTCTTCCACAATGCTATGAACTCAGAAATATCTCAGACCTGGTCCCATCATCAACATTCATCAAATGACAACATTTAACTCTGAGGTGTTCAGTCACGGTTCTTCGGTCTGTGCTGGTCGCAGATGATGGAACAGCATCTACATTCTTCTTCCACACAAAATTCAGATTTTTTTTTTGTGTCCCCTCTGAAATTCCCTCGTCCTCCCCGTTCCACCACCTCACTGCAGCGCCTTCATCCTGTTCAGGGCGGAGCCCGCCTGGAACCATTCGATCTGCGTCTGGTTGAAGCTGTGGTTCAGTTTCACGGTCTCCTCGCTGCCGTCGCTGTGCTTCACGGCGGCGGTGAGCGGCTGTGAAGGGGAGGAAGAGGAGGTGCTCACTATGGAGGCGGTTCATGAACAGCTGTTATGAGAGCCGCCTGCCGGCCGAAAAAAGGCCTCCTACCTTTCCTGGAGCGAAGGTTTTGAGTCCTCGGATGGAGATGTGGTCGTCGGGGCGGATCCTGTCATAATCTGATGGGTCGCTGAAGGTCAGCGGCAGCACACCCTGCTTCTTCAAGTTGGTTTCTGAGGACGGGAGGGAGGCAGGTTTCTTAAATTGAACTGCGAGTGCGGCATCGAAGACGGGCGGGCGTTGTGCAGTACCGTGAATCCTGGCGAAGCTCTTGACAATGATGGCTCTTCCTCCCAGGTGCCGAGGCTCCAGGGCGGCGTGCTCTCTGCTGGAGCCCTCGCCATAGTTGTCATCTCCCACCACGACCCAGGACACCCCGTTGGCCTACACACGATTAGATGCATGCATAGCACGGATCAGTCTGTGGATCTTGATGTGAAAGTCTTTCATTTACTCTGAGATCAATAGATAATCATCATCATCACAACGATGAGAATGATAAAACAGAAAAGAGCAGCTACTCCTCACATTCCCTCACGGTTGAGGTTTATGCTGAAAAGGTTACTTCTAACCCAAACCGATTAAACAACTAGTAGCTGAAGCTCTACAGCTGGATGTGCATCTGTACGTATGTAAACGTTGGACAAGTTGCCTCTGAGTGTCAGTTTAAAGCAGCATATTTCAGCCCTTTTATTAGTCTTTACCTCTTGGAGCTTCTACCGTAACAATGCAGTATTGACAAAGCTAGCAAAGCACCATTAGCCAGTATTGACCTGCTGTTTTTGGCTGCCATGAATTATTTAGACCCCCACATTCCATCCATTATTGTCCAAATCTCACAACATTGCCCACAAGCCGTTAGTCCTGGTCAGAATTGAATCCCAAACCATATAACTTTATTTTCAAGGTGCTTGGGAACCCTGAGAGGATAAGTAAGGGAAACTAACAGTTTGCTGGAGGCCACTGCAAATCCAACTCTATATGTAAAACCATTACGCTGCGTACAGGTGTTCTGCCAGAGAGCAGCCTCGGCACAACGACGCAGTGCCTCGCTTCCCTCGTGGAGGCCCCACCTTGTAGTGACGGGCCACGTCGGGGACTCCTCCGTACTCTCCGGTCAGGTAGTTCTTCAGCTTGTTGATGCCGTCGTTCTCACTGTTGACCGCACCGATCAGCATGTTGTTGGAGATGTTATCCAGGTGCCCGCGGAACTTCAGCCAGGGTCCGGCAGCGCTGATGTGGTCGGTGGTGCACTTGCCCTTCACCTGTGGAGGCAGAGAGCAAGAAGTGTGTTTAATAAATGAACAAACAGCTGCAGGGAGGTGGAGACTAGCTGCTAATCGGAGGGTGTCATCGCTTAAGGGCCGACCTTGATGAGGACCTTCAGGTCCTCGAGATCGCCACCGCTCCACTTGTCAAAGGGCTCCAGCAGCTGCAGCCGGTCGCTCTCGGGGCTGACGTGCACCCGGAGGCTGGAGCCGTCAGGGGGCGGGTGCTGGTACGTGTCCTGGCCGGGGTCAAAGTCCTTGGCAGGCAGTTCGTCTCCGTACGGCGCGTCCAGCTGGAACTTCTCACCGTTGGCGGCTGTGAGGTAATCCGTCTCCGGGTTGAAGTTCAACGTGCCGGCGATGGCCATGGCAGTGACGATCTGAGGGGGAGGAGGAGGAGTGTCCACATCAACTCGCCACGCGTGTAGCGCGGCTCTAGTGAGGACTTACCTCGGGGGAGGTGACAAAGGCGTGCGTCGCCGGGTTGGCGTCGTTCCTGGCGGTGAAATTCCTGTTGAAGGACGTGACGATTGTGTTCTTCTCTCCCTTTTTCACATCCTGCCTGAACGCATAACACACACACACACATAAACTCAAAGAACACACAAGTGGAACTGGTCACTGGAGGTCATGTTCCAAACGGTCACCTGTCCCACTGTCCAATGCAAGGTCCACATGCGTTGGCCAGGACCACCCCTCCAACGTCGCCAAGGATCTTTGACTACAGGAAGACGCAAACACGCTTGAGCGTCTCCTCACATGACCCAGAGACGCGTCATCGGCGGAGTGCTCGCACACTCACGTATCCGTCTCTCTCGATGGTGGCGCGGATCTGCTCGGAGCCGGGGGTGACCGTGAACTGAGCTTTGCACGTCAGGCCTTTGTCCAAAGCCTGCTTGGCCACGGAAGCAGCGCGGCCCATGTCCTCGTAGCTGGAGTTGGTGCAGCTGCCGATCAGACCTGAACGAGAAAATAGAATGAGGCAAAAAGGAGCCAGGCTGCGGAGCGCGTGCGTTCAGCGGACGTTTTAGCCATGTGCAAAGCAGGAGAACGACCAAAGCCGTGCATCCTGCCACCGCGTCGCTTCTTACCGACTTTAACCTCCAGCGGCCAGCCGTTCTTCTCGGCAACAGCACCTATTTCAGAGACCGGGTGAGCCAGATCAGGGGTGAAGGGCCCGTTAATGTGAGGCTTCAGCTAGAAGAAGAAGAACAACAACAACAACGCTGGCGTTACTCTCCAACAAACTTCTTTCAACCATCGAGGGAACCTCCCACATATCATGTTGCCTTGTGTATTCAGAGATTTAGAAGAACATTCTGACAGCATTCGAATACGTCAAATTCTCATATGTTCACTACCCACACACAGACATGCATTTCCTAATGCCCTACACACAAAAAAGGTAGAAACAAAAAACAAACAAAAAAAGACCTCGTCCAGATTGAGCTCGATGAGCTGGTCGTACTCGCAGCCGTCATCTGGCACCAACAAGTGTGAGAATTCATCCGCCTGGGCCGCGATCTCTGGGAAGAAACAGTATTGAGTATTAACGCACCAAGCTGTCATGTACAGCAGGCTGGTTTTCCATGAAGGTCAAGACGTCGACGTCCAGGTGTTGGATACTTGTATCACTTTGTATGGAGACAAAGACAAAACAATAGTAATGAAAACAAGAACGTATGAGCAGAAGACTGAACATACGCTCACGTCCCGTCTTCTCCAGGTACGTCTTCATGCGGTGGTTGTAGGGGAACACCGAGGTCGTTGCTCCAATCTCTGCTCCCATGTTGCAAATAGTGGCCATGCCTGCACACAATAAAACAAATGCATATTATGAGCCAAACTACTGTGAAACAAAATTAAAATACAAAGTGTGATGAAGTCAGATTGGGGAGAAAACAAAAAATGTACTGACCAGTGCAGGAAATGGAGTCTACGCCCGGTCCGTGGTATTCGACAATGGCTCCGGTGCCGCCCTTCACGGTCAGGATGCCGGCCACCTTCAAGATGACGTCTTTAGGAGACGTCCAGCCTGAGAGGGCTCCGGTCAACTTCACACCAATCACCTTCAGGGAAGAGAACGGTGAATGAATTCAAGTAAGAACGTTCAGGTAAAGGGAGACGGCCGCCGCTGAGAAAGAAAACCAAAAGCCAAAATACGACAGTCAACACAGGATGTGCAAAACGTGGTAGTCGACCCACCTTGGGGCACTTGAGCTCCCAGGCGATTCCTGCCATGACATCGACAGCGTCTGCTCCTCCAACGCCGATGCATATGGAACCAAGCCCGCCGCCGTTTGGCGTGTGGGAATCTGTGCCGATGAGCATCACTCCCGGGTAGGCGTAGTTCTCCAGGATGATCTGATTTTGTGCAAGAATCGGAACGTTAGCATGATACGACCACGATAGCTCGTCACTTCCAGGCGCTGCATCCAAGCTCCAGCGGCGATACCTGATGAATGATTCCAGAGCCCGGTTTCCAGAAGCCGACTCCATATTTGGCTCCCGCGCTGGACAGGAAGTCGTAGACCTCGCGGTTGACTTCCTACATTAAGAACCAGGACGGTGAATAAGTGATCGCTTCTGTGGCATCAGCGGAATTACGGTGAACAATTGAGATCCCTCGACCTTCGCTTTGGCCAGATCCTGGACTCCGCCGGTCTGGGCCTCGATCAGATGGTCACAGTGAATCGTGGAGGGAACGGCCACCTTCGGCAGGCCGCTGCTGATGAACTGGAGCATCGCCATCTGGGCCGTGGCGTCCTGCATGGCCACGCGGTCTGGACGCAGCCGCAGGTAGGTGCGCCCGCGCTCAATCTCCTGCCTGTGGGGGTCATCGAGGTGGCCGTACACAATCTTCTCCGACAGGGTGAGCGGCCGGTTGAGCCTGGACAGAAGAATGCAACATTTACACCGTAGAAATGACGCAAGACGCTAAACTGAAGGTCGGGCTGACCGGTGAGTCGGCACTGGCTCCAGATGTGGTAAAGGACAAAGCCGCTCACACTGATAAGGGGACGTTTGGGAGAAACGGCGATGTGACCGACAGCAAACAGTAGAGATTAGAGCAACGCTGACCTTTGTCGCACAACGTCAACGTTGGATTGGAGCCTCTCGTAGTTGACAAAGGAGCCGGGCTCAAAGCGGCTCATAGACACTCGGGCTTTGGCTCTATAAGCCGCCGATACGTGAAGGCGGCGCGCGCCGTGACCCAAAGCCAGCTGGAGGCGACAAGAAGAACCAAACACAAGTGATCACAGAGCTGCAGACACACACAGCTGTTTTCTTTTGAAAACCTTCTTGAAATAGAGTAGAATAATAATATACCACCACTGGACCGACAAAAAAAAAAAAGGAAAATTATAATACATGGCTGTTTCTACTTGCTGAACCCACGGCCATCAAATCACTGGACTCTCGGCATCAGGTAACAGCCTATAAATTAAGAAGCTAATTCCAGAATACATCAAGTCGAATTATTAATTTGGGTTCAGACATAAGGAAGCTGTGCAGTCTATTACTATTTAACGGTGTACTCTTAACATGGTATTATTAAGAGTTCTAATGGGATTTGTTTCACAATTATCTAATGTCTCATGTTTCTGTTAAGTTCAACAATGCCAGATGTTCTTGTCCCACACAAAAAGACACCATGTGGTTTTCCATTTGATCAAACATAGATACATACATCAGATAATGCGGTTTCTCTAGTCATTAAAAGGTAGCTTATATAAACCTGCAGCAGAGCTCACATGGCTCAGATAATAATAGTTCAGACAGCTGGGAGTCATTTATTATTAGCTCAAATGTAAACTGCTGTTATTAAAAATAACAAACCTGTCAAGTTACAACAAAGTGAATTAACTCATTTGTATTGGAGCAAGACAGTGTGGAAGACAGTGTTTGCAGGATCAATTAATAAATATGTTTTCTGATCTCACCCATTACTGTGCACCGTGTGCACGCTGGCAGCTCTCACCTTGTGGTTAACCTTGCAATTAAACACCAACTACACTTAAACCAGTAAAGTTCACCGGAGGACTGGCAAAGCGTGCAGTGACTTGCTGGTAAACGGACACTTCAGCCGAGCGTAACTAAAGTTAAACCAGTGCTAAAGAAGTTAGCACTAGTTAGTCTCCCACTGGCTGCGCTGCGGACACGGTGACCCGGTCACTGTGCACGCGACCGGTTTGCAGCTCGTTTCTCCTCAGCCGCCGCGCGCACAACTTTACAATGTCAGCGTGACGCATTCAAGGGATTTATCAAATGCAACGGAGTAAATGACATCATTCACAAGTTTTTAAATATGGTCTAATCAGACAATGTTCTTCTCTTACCTGGAGCCGGGCCACAGTGAGACAGTACGTTGCCATTTTGTTCACTGACAAAGATGTGTCGATCACTGGTGACGTCACATGTTTTAAACAGCGCGCTCGCGCAGGTCCTTGAAGGACAAAAGTTACGATAGTTTGACTTTTACTTAGATTGTTTAATAAATGTCATCTAAAGTGCATCATCTTCAACTGCATTCATCCATCATTTTGTGAGTTTTACATTTGATCAAATGCATACATAAAATGTAATTTTACCCATGCAAGTTGGAATGTTGCGTGTGTTAATGTATGTAACGCCAATGCCTTCAAGATGAAACAATTTCAACAATCACTTTTTATTTTTAAAGATGTACTTCCATGATGATACATTATCGTCATATATTTCTCATTTAACATAAGACGTGGAGCAGAATCGACAATTCCTTTGTTGTTTCTTCTTGGAGCCGCTAGGGGCGGAGTTGCAACTCCGCATCCAAAGTTTACAGGTCAAAGGTTACTGAACCCACTCAGCAGCGCTCGCCTTACGTTAGGCGACAATGGCTAAACATCATCCAGATTTGATCTTTTGCAGAAAACAAGCCGGTGTCGGTATGTGTAAACCCGTTTAATATACCTCGTTTGACAACACGGTTATTCATTTGTTTTGTACCGCAAACGGTTGTCAGTTTTCGAAGGGTTTTTTCTGATACAATGTTAGCTCCCATGCTAATGCTAAGAGCATGGATTCCATTGAGAGAATGTTAGCCGTGGTGTTAGCTTAGTTTGTCTACTTGTGTATAACTAATGTTACCGTTTAGCTAAAAATGACCATTAGGGTGTTTCATCTTTGGTTTTACACTTCGCATGTGGTGGTTAAAGGCTGTTTGCGCTGATGTATGAATGTAATGATATTTAGTGCTGCAGATGAACAGCTTTGCACCACTGAACTCGCTCTGACTGCTTCTGTTTTTATTCCGCAGCTATCGGGCGACTTTGCGAGAAATGTAAGTATTTGCTGTGATCAACAGCTGAGCTTGAGTGTTACGTGTTTTCCTTTGAGCTTGTAATGTCTGCATGTCTTAAGACTATTTTTTAACGTTTGCTTTTGTTAGTCAAGTATTTAATAAACTGAACGTTTAAGGTTCGTGTTTTTGTAGAAAAAGGCCCTTTTCACTGCAAAATACGGCGAGATTGTAAACGAAATGAGGGTCCTGTTCCTTTTAGGTCTTATTGTGATACTAAATAGTATGAGGCCTTCATTGGTTTTATCAATGACCCCCGCGTTTACTCATCAATTACATTATAAAATGTTTGCTGTGAAAAGGGCTTATTAATTACACATATTACAGCCACACTGATCTTCTATATAAATCATCTGTATTAACAGACCTACTCCCACTATGGTGATCAACTTTTGCATGCATTTAATTTCTAAAGCAAGCTGTTCAGTCTGTTCTAGACAAACGATTCCTTGAGTCTCCGTAAGGAGAAAGTATGTGTTTGCTGTATATGGACACGCACAGTGTGAACATTATGGCGGGTCAGGGAACTCCTCCATCCTCTGCATTGTTTCATGTTCATAACGCTGCTACAATTGCAGCTGTGGTTTAGAGCAAAGCTAATACATTTCTGTTAAGATGCTCTGTCTTGTCTTTGTCCTTTTCAGGTGATGGCAAATGTGTCATCTGTGATTCTTACGTGAGGCCCTGCACGCTGGTGCGCATCTGTGACGAGTGTAACTACGGCTCCTATCAGGGCCGCTGTGTCATCTGCGGAGGGCCCGGAGTGTCTGATGCTTACTACTGTAAAGAGTGCACCATCCAGGAGAAAGACGTGAGTGGCCTCGTCACCACTTCCCTCTTTATCTGTCACTTTAGAATGGACTTACCCGCGCCTTGTTCATGAGATTCTTTGTTGTCCTGTATAGTTGATTCGGCGCGCCTAAAAGAGATGTTGTTTTACTGTTAGAATATGAAATGTCATCTAGCTGCTTTGGGATGAAAGTGTCACCTAAACAGGCTTTTCTGTTTCCCTCTGCAGCGAGATGGCTGTCCTAAGATCGTGAATTTGGGCAGCTCTAAAACGGATCTGTTTTATGAACGGAAGAAGTACGGCTTCAAGAAGAGGTGAAGACACCATGTGGCCAGTTCTTGTTTTTATTTTTTCTAGGTTTTGTAGATTTTCTTTAAAACCTCAAGAAACACTTTTTTTGACTTGTCAATAAAACTTTTGTATTTCTCCCCTTTTCTTTTATTCAATGTTTTAATATTCCACAATATTCATGCGTAGGCCTAACATTCTGTATTGACCAACAACATGCTAAAAGTCATTGGGTTGATGTTCTACCTTTTAACCAGTTCTGTTTACGGTCTTTGTCATCTTCCTACACAGATTATGTATTTCAACTACTTTTTCATCTCCTTGTTTTGAAATCATCCACAATCACTTCATAGGTTGAATATTATATTTCCAGAATTCCTAGCTTTTTTTTTGTTTACAAACATACAATAACACAATGCAGCTATGGAACGAAAAATATAAGAATTTGACACTGGAGACTCAATGTGTTAATAGTTTGTTTGAACAATTACACCAGGAAACCCCCCCCCCCCCCAGAGCGGCTGAGTGAGCTTGTTTAACGTGCTGAGCTTCTCCACAAGATGGCGAAGTTTCATCGTTTCTGCCACAGCTTCTTCCCGCTTTACATTACACACCTGAACCATCAGTGATTCTCTTCTGTCTACTTTTGTTTCACAAGGAAGCGGTTTGGTTGACAGACCATATGAAGACTCAGCCGCTACGATTTAGTTGTAAATGAATTATTCAGTAATGAAATGAAGGTAATGAAATCTCTAAGCAAATAACGTAACACTTGAAGGCTTTATTTATACATACAATATATACACAAGACACAAAAGGTAGCCATACTCAAAATGCCCCCCAAAAAAAGGTAATAAATCGCCCTGTTCCAGATATAATCGTTATTAAAGCAGAAAAATGTATTGTAGAAATTGCACTGGACACTTTTTAACGGAGAATGATGCTGGAAGTACAATTATTTCCACAAAAATCACTGGATAAATGTGACGGTCCTGAATAAGAAAGATTGCCCTTCGTCTGGTAAGTTTAAGAAGAAAGCGTGACGTAAAACAGGTAAAAGGGTTTTACTGGAGGGTGGACTACTGGAAAAAACAACTTTAGTGGTTTACATTTTATTATTTACACCTGGGAATCCCTTTAAAAAAACAATATTTTGATTTATTTTTGGTTGCAAGCCAACCTGCAGAAGAACAAAATAGCTTTGTTTTTATTAATGGAGTAGAATCTGTACAACATGCCGTCCTGTAAACAAGCAGACTGCGGCTGGCCTTCAAGTGGCTTGGAGTTACTGATGTCCTCAATATAGTACGGCAGAGGAAAAAAACCCAAAACAAAATTCTGTTTAGAACAGACACGGGCAGCGTACACACCTGAGACACGACAAAGCAGTTTGCACACAAGACAAGTTGTCTGATGACATGTGGCTAAAACGGTACTTTTTAGCAGAAGTGGTACTGAATGCAGAGAACATGAAAGTATAATATTATGCTACATTTATGTACAGTACATCAGTGGATTGTTCACACATGATGACCTTCTATGTGACAAGAACAGCACAAGTGGGAGAGCAGAGCGTGTGAGCTTCTGGTAACGAGTACTGAAAAGAAGAGACGGCCGCACACGCTTTATTTCTGTCACGCCACCGAAATTCCCTGAAGAGGTTGAAATTATTGGAAATGTTGCAGTTAGGAAGTTTGTTTTGTGGGCAAAGAAAAGCCCAGCTCTTCACATAATACAACATTTGAAAACAAAAACAGTCAGCGGGCTTCAGAATTAAATCAAACGTGTAAAGAATTGGAAGCAACCGGCAAGTCATTGTTTCTACAACCTTAATGATGACTGATCTCGTCTAAACTATTGCAATTGCTACAGAAGTATCGGCCATCATTAAAAAAAAACAAGAAAGGATAAAAACCCAGCTTCTCCAAAACATCACAAATTCTCTTTTGGCCAAAGGCGTACAAAACATGATAAAAGTACACATCAAAGTGGTGCACTGAAGAAGCACTTGAACATCCTCTCATTCACATGGATACTAAATCCAATTCTAAAAACAAAACCACAAAGGAAAAATAGATATCAGCTCTTTGCATCCAATCGCATCTCCATGGCAACACCCGCCGATGCCCTCCTCCTCTTCATCTGATCGATTCAAGTTGGACTTATCTATTCATTCATTTAAAATAAATCAACTGCTTTCTATTGGTCGTCTTCCAGCACCGCACTTGAAAGAGAACAAGGATGACAAGGAGGGGGGGGAGAAGGGGGAGCGTTAAGCATGTTAAGCGGTAACATCACTCACAAGGTTGCATGTTTTCATTTTAGGACCTAATAGATAACATCAAACAGATGCCACTACCCCCCCTCACACTCCCCTCCCTCTTCTCCTGTGGCTAACTCCACCCGAACACAGCAGGCAAACGGCGCCATCTTAATGGTTAATGAGGGCTTTACGAGAACAGCCGCCTGAACAATGTTTCTAAGCTGCCAATTCAACACAAAGTGACTGATGCGGCGCCGTCTATAAACGTGTCCAGTGAGAATTGTGCATGTGCTTCTCATGCTCCCTTACAGTGGTCCAAATTTGGCTTCGTAGCGGGCTGCCGTGTTCTTGTAGCGGCCGCAGTCCTTCCGCAGCTCGCCCACTTCGCTTCGCAGCGCCGCGTTCTCGCGCTCCAGGAACGCCGCTCTGACGGTGATCTGGTTCTCCTTCAACCTGCGCGCGTCGCGGGAGCGCTTGGCGGCCACGTTGTTCTTCTTCCTTCTGTTCCAGTACTTGTCGTCCTGTGGAGTTTGAGGAGGAGAAGGAAGAAGCAGCGGCTTTAACTGGGCGAGAGAAACACAGCACCAGACCCTGGCGTGTCTTCTGAGCTCGGTTACCAGGGTAACCCGTTGTCCCAGCCGCATGCATCCGATTGTCAACACAGCAGCAGGAAAGCTGACCACAGCCAAGAGCGTAATATGGCCCCAAGCCAGGCTCTTATGTTCTCAGGCACAGCGGGAAGGAAGGAAAACACCCATTTGGAGATTGTCAAAACTGCTGAGTCACTGCCAGTTGCGTCATTATGACATGGCAGTTTCCACTGTGTTTATTCTCCTGGTAGCACTTGTGTACTTAGAAAATAACGGATCAAGTTTCAAGCACATAAAACTGTTGCATTCTATTTCTTTACGTTAACATTATTTAATTCCCACGATTTTTTCAGCACGTCTTAAACGCAGTCACTTGGTAGAGACTAGTTAACGCCTAAAGTAAACATTGGAGCCTGTTGGGAATAATAAAATTCTCCAAAACGCCAGAGTAGAATCAACACAGTTGTCTTCCATTGTGAAAAGAGGGACACTTTTGTTTTATCCTTTTATAGTGTCAGCTAGAAACTATAAATGAATATTACATGAGCTTGGGTCAACATGCATCGTTCGCTTCGTGAAGAGGACAGTGGGTGTCTGTGTCTCTGTCATCCATCTTCAAGACTAAACAAAGGCAAGATAGTGTGTTCTAAAAGGAGTGGAGGGAAAGAGTTTGGGAAAAGAAGAACGAGTCAACAGATGTTGAAATATTTAAGAGTGTGTTTTGTGAAAAAAAGGAAGAAGCATTAATTGGTCACTTCCTGTTTCTTTGAACGACGTGCGTGTGTGAAATGCAGAACAGAGCGTACTCAGCAACACAACCACTGCACATCAGGGGCGTCACCCACTCTGCACGCAAACTTCCCATAAGGAATATAGACATATGAACCGCATTAACCTTATTATGGCGTTACCATAAACCACATTATGCACATACCTTCTGTTCCTCGGGCACAAACACTTTCTTGGCCTTCTTGATCATAGGCTGAGGCTTGAGCTCATCTTCAGAGAACTTGTGCTTGCGGGGATTAAACAGCTCGCCCCCGGGGACGCTCGACAGAACCAGGTCGGTGGGATCTGGCTCGTAGTTGATGTCGACCTCAATCTCGTCGGGGTCAATAGGCTCGGGGGTCTCTCTGCCATCTTCGGTAGTCACCTCTGAGCAGACAGAAGACAACAACTGAAATACTGGGCGGCTGTCCACTCAAAATACCCCGTCGGCACTATGAAAGCATGCACGTTCAATGTAGGGTGTATTTTCTTGTGTTGGCATAACAAACTGCTTATACTCTCATAATAACAGGTACTATTTTAGTAATGCAAATTACTCCAGTGCAACCACATATCCGGTTTGCACAGCACCTGTGACCAAACCCGAATATCTGGCTTGTAAAAACACACAGTTTTTGATCCACCCACCGCCACAGCTCACCTGTAGTAGCGTCGCAGATGATATCAGATTCACTCTTGCTGATGATCACCACTTCCCCATCCAGATCCTGGATGGGCAGCAGGCCCAGCGGGGACCCGCTGGCAGGCTCGGCAACCTTCACTGGTGCCTTTGCTTTCTCCGTCTTGATGGAGTGTCCTTCGGCGATGCTCTTTAGACACTCCACATCTGGCAGGGTGGGGATGCCATTCTCCGTCAGGAACTCCTCCAGGTCCATGTACTCCAGGTGGAAGTTTTCGCCATCATAAGGAATGGTTTTCTCCCAGATGGCGGGAGTCAGGGCAGCTGATGGACCCGTATCACTACCTCCCCCGCCCAGGTCGATGTTATCTCCCAGAAACAGCTTTTCCTTGTCGGTGTCTGAAACAGGAAAGATGTACATTTGCATTTTAAAAAACGGGTTAACTTGTTTTCCCGTGACTCCGAAGGCAGTTGTCTTGGATCGATCTCATCTCCTCGTTTTCCATCTCCAAAGAAGCTCAGTACAGAACATTCCCTCAGGAACCAAACCACAAATGTTTGGTTTCACTAATTGTTACTTTTGACAACTGCTGCAGATTTAAAAAGCTCTGAATATTCGTGTTGCATTATTGATCAAGTTCAAAGTGAGATTTTAAAAATTGTTTACGGAAACCTCTAATCACTGAAGTCCATTGTGAGTTGTAGAAATCTTCTAATAACATTACACACTAAATAGCCAACTTTAAATTAGAGCATTGACGTTGCTGTTAATATTTGCGTAACTATGGCAACTGGCCCTTTTTACCACATCAGGCACTTCCTGAGACACATTTCTACCTCGCAGATTTCTGTAGAACAATAAAAAGCGTCGCAGCAGAGAAAGGACCACTTTACAGCGACAGCCTTCCATTTAAATGCAGGGATGCGTCAACCAGTCCACAGTGAACGTGTTCCCCCTGAGAGCAGAGGCATCGAGACACGGCGAACAACGGAGGCAGCAAAGGCACACTTCAAGTCCTAATAACGTTATTACTTCACTTCAAGAGTTGCAATACCAAGGGGCCGTTTTTTTTGCTGGACCAAATGCCCCATAACGGGCCGGAGAGGAGCTTCCTGTGACCGCAGTGTGCGTTCAGCGCCACGTTCATATTGTCGGGACACCTTCAGCGTCATTTCTCCGAAGCTTCGCGTCCTTGTTTCGGCTCTACTCGGCTCCGCTCGCTCGGTTTAGTTCACGTACCGTCGTCGCCGTCCAGAATGTTCGGTGGCGGCATTTCCATGACCTTCTTCAACACCCGGGGGAAGGAGCTCGGGGCCCCCGCCGCCGTTTGCAGCGTGATGACAACCGGCTCTCTTGACATTTTCCTCCCGTGTTGTTATCCAAGAACTAACTTAACTGGCTTTAAAAAAGAAAAGAAAAGAAAAGGCGAGCTAAGCAGTTGCTCGGAAACACTAACGTTGGATATTAAGTCGGTGAAACCGTCGTCTCAGAGGGGTTCAATGGTTCATTTACATCCACAGCGGCTCCGTTCTCCGGTACGCGGGACACTTGCTCCGGAAAAGTAGGTCGTTTGCAGGTTTGGTGTTCGGAACAATCTGTACTTCCTTTACAAAAAAAAAAAAAAAAATGTCCGCTCAGACTCGTGTTGATTGGCGAGTCGGGACCTCGTTTTATGAATATGAATTAGGCCAACGAAAAGGGGGCGCGGCGTAGAGCGAAGAGCCAATAGCAGCCGTTACATCGCAACTAGCTGAGGTCCCATTGGTTGATCGAGTTATGTATCTTTATGTGACGCACGTGCCACGAGCAAAAAACGACGACGTCTTGAATGTAAGGACACGACCCACATCTTGAATGGTGGAGGTCATCGCTCCTGATGACCAAGCTTTTTATTATTATCATTTTAATTTATATAGTTTTACATATTTATTATTAAAGCAATTGTGCAAACAAAGGCGGATATAAACTTCCAGGGAGGTATGACTGAAGAGTAATTTAATGCCCCGGCTTCAGCAATAAACCGTATAGTAAACGGGCGTTCCCCCTGCAAAGACAAGACATCCTGTACCATCTACAGACTCCTCCCTCAGCGCACATGTGAAAACACGCAGCAGCTCTCGCATATCTGCAGGCCCCGCCAGAGGAGCGGTGCTCTGTGTAGGCAGGAAGGGCGGCGCAGCCGTGCATATTAGTCACGCAGGCCGCACACCTTTCGCACCCAGGTTAAGTGGGTGCTGAGCGGACTCAGTCGACCTCGATTCACCTTTTAATTGATGAATGATGAAACAGGAGTTGCCAGTTTTTTGACAAATGAACACCTCTAAAAAGCATGGTGCATTCTCTGATGACTTCGCGAATGGGTTTCTTTGTCACCAAATCGTTTGATTGATATAGATTTATCGTAAGTTACTGCTCAGATGTTTTTATCCAATATTGCTCAGATGTTGAGTCTTCAGGATCAGTTGCAACAGCACATGAGCTCAGGAAAAGTGTTCACCGTCTAACCCTCCATTACACACAAAAAACAGATTTCTACCAGTGTCATTAATGACACATATGACTGTGTACCCCAAAGTAAACAAAAAGGAAAAGAGTTATCTTCAGCATTCTTTCTACAACACAACTTTTCCTGTAAAACCCCAAATTCAGTGACACGTCACTGGGCCTCCCAGGTTCTCACTGAACATTCATACACAAGTTTGAGACTTAAAGGCATATTCAGCTTTTTAAGATGTAAATGCATAAAGAGAAGATGTTATGCTCGCTGCTCATATGTCAACGGCTTTTCCACAGGTGCTCCAAACAACAACAACCCAATTTAAAAATAATGAAGCTCTGGCTTTGAAGCCTAAGCAGCACACTCTCAGCAACAAGCACACCTCCTGATCGAATAAAACGTAAAAATAAACATGATCCAGAGAAGGCAGACAGGGCCATCCAGTGATTTAATCATAGATGTACCCCCCCCCCCCCCCTTACACACACACATCAAGCAAGATCAAAGAGAAGAATAATGGGATCCATTAATCCTATTTCTGCAGCACATCCCAGAATCCCAGAAATGTATTTTATTTTCAGAACTGGCACCCCATCAGTGTAATAATGTAGAGATAATTATGGGCTGATTTTCTGAAGTTCTTTAGAAACATTTCTTTTAAACTGTTAAGACACTGAGCTACATAACCAGTTTAAACCGATCCTTTAAGGTCAAGGTAGGGCACATGTTTAATATGCTGGGTGACGAATTGGCAATCACACACTAAACACTGCGTCTACACGCATGCTTTGGGCTAAAGTGGCCTTTGGATATGAGCTTTGAGGCAACAGGGACTTTCCTTCTAGGTCAGGAGCCTTGAGTCCAGCAGCTGACGCACACTGCACCGCGCGCAGCTGCGGGAATTACGCAACGCGCGCGCACGCGGATATTTGTTGGAATGCATTAACGATGCATTCCAAGTATTGTTCTTCGAATCTTTATTTCCGACTTATTATTATTGTTGGAATGCATTAACGATGCATTCCAAGTATTGTTCTTCGAATCTTTATTTCAACTTCTTCTATTTCTTCCGCGGCACCTTTCAACTCCTTCACACTTTCAGCTATTAAAACCGTTCAAATATTAAAATGTTCAGCTCCTTTCTGGCTTGAGGGCTATGACTTTTCAGCTTTCTACCTCTTATGCTTGAATTTATATAAATCAATAATCATTAATATTTTAACATGGTTTTCAAATGGAGTTTGCTTTTCAAATCCTCTTCAACATCTTCAACTTTCAGATTTTTCAGCTTCGCCAATCTTTCAGCTACAGACACCATTTCAACTCTCAAATGTTCACACAAGTCTCAACTATTTTATGAAAAAAACTGCTTCTTGATATCTATTGTACTTTTTTCATAATCACTGATTATGTTTCACTAGTTCTTCGCTCCGTTTCTGACTTTTACATGAGTGTGTATTGCGTCTGCTAGAGTGGAGAGCTCCAGGGCTAGAGTGTGGGGCAGCGCAGAAATCTGGTTAAAAAAGTATGGAACTTCTGTCCTTGCAGCCAAAGTATACACTCTAGAGGCTTAATTTCTTCAGATTAATGAGGGTATGGTTGTGCTGATTGGATTAATGTGTTCATGGAATCCCAGAGTTTTTTAGTTTTGGCGCAAGGAGTGTTTGAGTGACACAACCTCTGCCAAAAGCCCCATAGGCTCCAATACAAATCTGCCGACATATTTCTCACAAAAATCCACAAGGTACACGTTTTGTAAACGGCCATAGGAGCCGTATTTATTACCGGACAGACATAAAAAGCACATCCACGCGTTCGGTAGAGTCTTGGGTCTCATACAAACGCCGTATTTTTTAGATAGCTGTTATAGTTTTGCGCTGGTTCTCATTTGTTTGAGGTGTGGATTCTGTGTAACTTGCTGCCATGTCTCTGTCTTTTGCAGCCGCACAGGTGCGGCGTTGTCGTGGTTACTCGCTCACACGCTGCAGGATCTGTCTGTGACTCACAGCTGCTCCTTGTGACCTGATTAGTGGAGTCACATGACGCAGCTATGCTTTCTGTCAACAGACCAATATGATAAAGACACTCGCCCCCCCTCCCCCCTCCACCCTGACCTCTTCTCACTGTTAATCACTCAGTCAGTCAGTATGTCTGTCTATTTCTCCTCCTCTCTCTCTCCCTCTATCTCTTCCTCACCACCCCTCCCTTCCTCACCCTCTCACCCTCCCTCCCTCTATCTACACCCCCCCACCCCACCCAATCCAATAATTTCAAAATAAAAGCCCCATGGAGGGAATTTTTACTGTAATGTTAGTGATGAGGCCTATTAATTAAAAACTTCTTAGTTTGAATAACAAACATTCTGTCTCCCAACCCCCCCTCACCCAATTCCATCATTACAAACTAAAAGCCTCAATGATTATCTGTACCTTAACCATGAAGCGGTTTCGTTGAAATACGCATTGCTCTTTCAAATACTACTATAACCACTACGAATATTACTAGTACCTCAGTAGAACTACAACTGATACTTCTACTACCATACTACTAGTATTTCTACTGCTATTAATACAACTACTACTAATGTTATTAAAAATACTACTATGGCTAATAGTATCAGTATTCCAGCTGTTTCTACTGCTATTGATACTAAACCGACTTCTACTGCTAGTACTGATACCCAAATTACAACTAACATTACTACAAACAATTTTAAACCTCTTTTTATTCATCTCAGCTTTTGTTATTTCTGTACTTTTTAAAATTCATTTAAGCTCCTGCAACTTCTGTTTTGCAATATTTCACATTTATTTCAGCTGTTTTCATTTCTGCTTTTTCAGCAAATCTATTCAAATTCCTTTCAGCTTCTCCCATTTCTGTATTTTCAGCTATTTCAAATTAATTTCAGCTTTTCTAATATCTTTTATTTCAGCAAATGTATTCAAATTCCCTTCAACTTTCTGTATTTTCAGCTATTTTTAAATATTCAGCAAATGTATTCAAATTCCCTTCAACTTTCTGTATTTTCAGCTATTTTTAAATATTCAGTGCAGCTTTCAGCTTTTTGCATTCCAACGCATTTTCAGCAGGAAATGCCTTTTCTAGTTATTCTATTTCTTCCGCGCGACCTTTCAACTCCTTCACATTTTCAGCTATTTAAACCGTTCAAATATTAAAATGTTCAGCTCCTTTCTGGCTTTAAGGCTATGACTTTTCAGCTTTCTACCACTTATGCTTGAATTTATATAAATCAATAATCATAAATATTTTAACATGGTTTTCCAATGGAAATTGTTTTCAAATCCTCCTTAAACTTCTTCAACTTTCAGACTTTTCAGCTTCCCCAATCTTTCAGCTACAGACACCATTTAAACTTTCAAATGTTGACACAAGTCTCAACTATTTTATGAAAAAAACTGCTTCTTGATATCTATTGTACTTTTTTCATAATCACTGATTATGTTTCACTAGTTCTTCGCTCCGTTTCTGACTTTTACATGAGTGTGTATTGCGTCTGCTAGAGTGGAGAGCTCGACGGCTAGAGTGTGGGGCATCGCAGGAATCTGGTTAAAAAAATATGGAACTTTTGTCCTTGCAGCCAAAGTATACACTCTAGAGGCTTCATTTCTTCAGATTAATGAGGGTATGGTTGTGCTGATTGGATTAATGTGTTCATGGAATCCCAGAGTTCTTTAGTTTTGGCGCAAGGTGTGTTTGAGTGACACAACCTCTGGCAAAAGCCCCATAGGCTCCAATACAAATCTGCCGACATATTTCTCACAAAAATCCACAAGGTACACGTTTTGTAAACGGCCATAGGAGCCGTATTTATTACCGGACAGACATAAAAAGCACATCCACGCGTTCGGTAGAGTCTTGGGTCTCATACAAACGCCGTATTTTTTAGATAGCTGTTATAGTTTTGCGCTGGTTCTCATTTGTGTGAGGTGTGGATTCTGTGTAACTTGCTGCCATGTCTCTGCATTTTGCAGCCGTTAATGAGCACAGGTGCGCCGTTGTCGTGGTTACGAGCACTCACACGCTGCAGGATCTGTCTGTGACTCACAGCTGCTCCTTGTGACCTGATTAGTGGAGTCACATGACGCAGCTATGCTTTCTGTCAACAGACCAATATGATAAAGACACTAGCCCCCCCTCCCCCCTCCCCCCTGACCTCTACTTACTGTTAATCACTCTCAGTCAGTCTAATTCTCCTCCCCTCTCCCTCTCTTCCTCACCACCATTCCCTTCCTCACCCTCTCACCCTCCCTCCCTCTATCTACACCCCCCCACCCCACCCAATGCAATACGTGCGCCGTTGCCGTGGTTACTCGTAAACACGCTGCAGTATCTCTGTGTGTGACTCACAGCTGCTCCAATGACCTGATTAGTGGAGTCACATGACGCAGCTATGCTTTCTGTCAACAGACCAATATGATAAAGACACTCGCCCCCCCTCCCCCCTCCACCCTGACCTCTTCTTACTGTTAATCACTCAGTCAGTCAGTATGTCTGTCTATTTCTCCTCCTCTCTCTCTCCCTCTATCTCTTCCTCACCACCCCTCCCTTCCTCACCCTCCCTCCCTCTATCTACACCCCCCCAACCCACCCAATCCAATAATTTCAAAATAAAAGCCACATGGAGGGAATTTTTACTGTAATGTTTGTGATGAGGCCTATTAATTAAAAACTTCTTAGTTTGAATAACAAACATTCTGTCTCCCACTACGAATATTACTCGTACTTCTAGTACTACAACTGATACTTCTACTACCATACTACTAGTATTTCTACTGCTATTAATACTACAACTACTACTAATGTTATTACAAATACGACTATGGCTAATAGTATTACAGCTGTTTCTACTGCTATTGATACTAAACCTACTATTACTGCTAGTACTACTAATACCACAATTATAACTAATACTACTACTAATATTACTACAAACAATTTTAAACAAATTTAAGCTCCTGCAACTTCTGTTTTTAGAAAATCTATTGAAATTCAGCTTCCCCACTTCCTGTATTTTCAGCAGTTCTTTAAAATAATTTCAGCTATTCTTATGCCTCTATCAACAGCAATTTTTCAATATTCATTTCTGTATTTTTTTGCAATATTTCAAATTTATTTCAGCTGTTTTCATTTCTGCTTTTTCAGCAAATCTATTGAAATTCCTTTCAGCTTCTCCCATTTCTGTATTTTCAGCAATTTCAAATTCATTTCAGCTTTTCTAATATCTATAATTTCAGCAAATGTATTCAAATTCCCTTCAACTTTCTGTATTTTCAGCTATTTTAAAAAGTTCATTTCAGCTTTCAGCTTTTTGCATTCCAACGCATTTTCAGCAGGAAATGCCTTTTCTAGTTCACTTTCGCAGCACGAAATTTGAAGGAAAAAAAATAAACCGTCAACAAAACACAGTTTGGGTTTTCATAGAAACTTACCATTATCGTCAAAGTTCGGGAGAGTAAACGGATGATCAAGAAGAGCTCTAAAAATCTCCGGGATCTCTGTCGTCTCTGAAGTCATGTTTGGGTTTTAGTTTATTGAAGTATTAGTAGTAGTATTGAAATAAAATAAAATAAAACGAGGTCTATCGAAGGTTGCGATGGCCTGACAGCTCCCATGAAATGGTGAAAACGTCTGAAACCTTCCCATGTCGTGCACTATGAACTCTGGAAAAGAAGTTACTTAACGTAGTCCGCCCACTCGGCTCCCCGCCAGCCAATCAACACCCGCGGGAGCGCCGATTGGTCAGTGGGTGGGTCAATCACGTCTATGACAACCAATCGTGAGCCTCGTCTGGATCGAAGAAAAACAACGGCAGGCTGTTACGTGTTAATAAAACACAGAATATTACATCAACAGCACATAAACACCACAGGAAAAATGTCCCCTGAACACTGCAGGCTGTTCCGTACTAATAAAACACAATATTACATAAACACCACCCAGGTGCTGGCAATGCCTCTAATTGCTACACATATATGATGAAGAGATGTCTGTGGGAAAGCAGGTTTAGGAGGAAACTTTACAGAGAATTAATGAGTGGGGTATTAAGTACCCAGTGCTGCAGGATATTATTCTGCATTTGCTTTGATGCACACACACTATTCAATCCTTATAACTTCCATATTACTGCAATAGGCCATTAGAACAGGATATTATTATGTTTATTATTTTAGATTGCATTATAGTCAATTGTGGCTTCGCCCCTTACACTGTCTGGGTTTACGACTGCTTGTGTGTCCTTTTGCAGAGCCTGACCCACAAACGCTGCCTTGTTGGCAGCCTCGGTTCCACTCTCTGCTGCCAGGTTCCAAAATCCTACAAGCCTGTTATAGCAGCATTTGGATGTCCTGATCTGACCCTTAAACTAACTAGTTATAAATACGCTCAAATGCATGCATTATAATAATTTGACCAGATTGTCAATTGTGATCTTCAATAAACTGAAAAACACATTTTCTTTCTAAAATAATTTCTTTATTAAATGCGTTCAAGAGATTTGGTCCACTTATGAGATCATGACCTTCCAACCAGGGAGGAGAAAAGAGAAAACAAAGTCAAGAAGACAAAACAAAATGTAAAAATACAGTACAAAAAGAGGCCTTGTTTTTTCCACTTCTTACAACCCTGGTTTCATCATCAGAGTTGTTGAAAACAATTCAAAGAACCAATATTTTCTAACCGATAAATTACATTTTTTTTGTGGCTGTGTAGGTGTGTGTTGACGATGGGAATCAAGTGCCTCAAACTTTACCAGCAGGCAGGACTGTTACATACTATTGCTATGTTTGCATGTTAAAGCCCCCCCCCCACACACAGGGAATAATCACGTTATTGTAAGAGCACAATGAAAGAGCCTGCGCGTGTTGGAGGGTTCTTGTATTGCAGCCACTGTAAATATTGTAGTCCTGAGTACTACAAAGCTTGCTGTTATTCGTAATGTAGCAGAAATCTGCCTGACCTTCAGTTTGGGTCATTAATTGCTTGCTTTTGACAACAGAACATGCAACACATGTTCCACTGTGAAGTTCAGTTCCATCATTAGCGTCCTTCTCCAACTATAGAGAAGCCCCCCAAACGCTGCACTCCTCTGCCCTCAATAGAACAACCTACTCCAACCGGTCAGGAATCCACAAATCAACTGTCCACTTGTTGCAGGGGCAAATACATATAATAGATGCCAGACATAGTCCCTTTTTATAAAGCCAATAGTTATACATTCAAAAAGAAAAATTCCACCTCGCAGTTAGTTCATGTCTTTCAGACCAAAGTTGACAGGTGGCTGATGTAATCTTTCCATCCCGGCCGCCAATGAATGACAAAGAGCATTTAAGTGTGAAGAACACTACCAAAGACTTGTCCTTTTAACACCATGAAAAGCAACATGGGAACAAATTGACCCCAAAAAGAAATAAAATCACACAGCCACAAAAAAAAAAAGGCGAAAAAAAAAGCTCCACCATCTCTTATCTAAATTACCTTATAAGGGTGTCTAAGTATTATTATAGGTATCAGGTATCATATAGTGTATATAGTAAGCAGGAATATACAATAGGGGTGTGTATCATCTTATAGGTGTAGTATAATGAATAAGGCGCTACACAGGAGTATATAGGCTACTATGTATGCTTTTGATTTCATATCTGTCTTTGCTTGGTGAATCAATTTAGACAAAAGTGCACAGCACAGGCAGTGAGCAGCGAGCTCCGCTGGCAGGGTGAACGGCTAACCGTATATGTATATATACCGTCAATCATCAACCATCATTGCCCTCTTATTTGGGGTTTTTTTTGGGCCAGTGTCTGAATAACCCGAAGGCTTCTGAACAGACCTCAGACGACATGAACGCACAGCGGGTCCACTGCGCTGTGTGTAAAGGCTTCTACGGGTAGCGGATACGTGACGATTCCACCTCAGACGCCTCACAGCGAATATCAGAAGCGGGACGTTTCCCTGCTCACTGCCTCCCACAGACAGAGCCGTGCCCTGCTGCATAGACGCATATTTACCATTAATTATTATATTCATACATGGATACATATATAAAGAAGTTATACATTGCAATGAACATACGTATATTGATAGCATATAGAGAGGAAATAGAAATAGTCAATAGATAGCAATCATTATCATCATCATGTTCATCATAATACTAGGAGTAGTAGTAATACGATCCCTCAAAAGAGGCTAATACCCGGGCTGTTCCAGACAAGGGCTCATAATTAACCACCACCCCCGGAAAAACAAAAGCGTCCAGCAGAACTGACCCTAGATCTGGTTTTGAGGTTCGGCAAAGGCCGGTCGGCCTGTCTAGATTCTGATTGGGCATCACGTGTCTTCAAGAGCTGGATAATTAAGACACTGCTGGCTGTGGCGTCAAAACCATTTCTCTATTTATACAGCGACTGCAGACGGAGGGAAGATCACCAGAACACATTCTTTCCACTGTGGTTTGATGCGCTTTTCTGAAGCTAAACATGAATTAACTCTTTTGAATGTTTGGCCCCCGCTGTTCCCCCAGTGCTCTGGTTGAGTGCAACGTCAGTATTTTGGGAATAGAAGCCGTTATTTTTCCGAGCAGAAATCCGTCTGGACAATGAAAACCCAATGACCCAAAAGTTGCAGAGCAGGAACGCTGAAACATTCTGAAGTTACAGTTCAGCTGCTGAACAAAGACAGAAAAGCCTCTCAAGTCGGCGACTTTGTTTCTTCCCTTCTGCCCCCCACAAACCCCATCTGGAACAACCCACACAGAATTACTAAAGGAAAAAGAATCATAAAACAAAAACAAAAAACACTATAGTCATCTAGTTCAGTGATACATGTCAGAGAGAAATACCTCAATAACAAGCAGTTCTTTTATGTAATCAATGCAAGTTTTCTGGTTATATATTTATTAAGCTTAACTGCTAAGTTATCAATTATTATTAGTAATATACCATTATTTGTAAATATGTATAATATGCGTGTATATGTATCTGAATATAGACATATGTCCTTCATGTCTGTCCACGTTAAAGGCCAGAATAAGACGGCAACAGATATCCTGCCTGTGTGTGTGTGTGTGTGTGTGTGTGTGTGTGTGTGTGTGTGTCTTATAGGCACAACATGTGGTGAGAATGGTTTCCCCGCCTCAGGCTAACAGGTTTTCTAATGCAACTGTTAATATTAGGAGCTACGGATAGCTATTAGGAACATAACAAATGGATGCAGATGAGGAACACTGATCTGAAGGTCGTGGGGGCACAGCAGTTTTTTCCCTGTGGTGTAATGACCTCAGTTCAACCGAAGAAGTGGCAACACGCCCTCAAATCATCTTAAATACTTACATACATTCATAATCCTCCATTTCATTTTTCGATCTTGTAATCATGTATTTCTATTTAACTATTATAAGCAACTAGAGTCTTCTGCGTGGGTCGGCACGCTCACTATGCGTCGGTCCAAGTGAGGTCATTACCTCTTATGGGGCATCGGCGGTCTGAACTGATCCGACGCTGTTAGGACTGCACGTGTGCTGCAGTCACTCCTCTCTGTCGGCTTAAAGCCGCTCGGTTGCTTCTGCAACGATTACTTTGAGTCGTTGGCCGTGTGTTCGTAAGCCTCTGGTGTTGTTGGGTAATTAACACCCACCTCCCCTTTGTGAACCTGGAGCGCGGCTGAGTCCCACTACGTGGTTGTGCGTGTCTGTGCCCGTCCCATGCCGGGAAAGTTACGTAACCAGCTGTGAAGACGCCGTCTTACATCTGCAGCGGAGGGAGGAGGGCTGTCTGGTCACACGCGTTTACTTTGGGGCATCTAAGTATACTTGCATACGTTCCACAACCACAGCAACGTTCTAAATGACTAATTTCCTAGTTTTAACGGCCCATGCACGGCATTACATTCATAGCACTCTACCAATATGGCAGACAATATAACAAGGAAGTGCAACTCGCCTTGGGGAAGAAAAAAATGCCTCAAAATCTGTGATCTCCAGAAAGCTATTTGACCCTCTCGTAAGAGAATCCCACAGAGGAGGAAGAAGAGCGGGATTTGGTTGTTGGGAAGCTGATTTGAGGAGTGTCCACTTGTATTTTTACAATTCTTCATAGTTTCTCTGTTGCTATCGACAACACTGAGGACTTCACGGAGGACTCCAAAGTTCAAATTTCCACTAAACGTACTGCTGAGTTTAATCAGTTTTAAATCATCACCAAGCAAATTATAAGGGCTGCGACCAGCGCGCCCAACCAAGAACTGCAGTGCAGCGAGGCTTTTAACAAAAAAAACTACATAAAAATAAAAGTTGGGCTTGGTGGACACTGACGGTCCAAAGAGCACTAGGAAATATTAGTTTATTAATTTTAGTCAGAGCAAAACTAGTTGTCTGTGGAGGTTCTGCAGTATAATCTGCTGGGGAGGAACCTAAAGGTGCTGCGTGTAACTGAAGCTTCACACTAAAACAAAAGCTTCCCTCACAAAACTGTTTCTTGCCTTTCGGTGCCTGTGATTTGTGTGTGTGTCATATGCCTTGTGTGTGTGTGTCATATGCCGTGTGTGTGTGTGTGTGTGTGTGTGTGTCATATGCCGTGTGTGTGTGTGTGTGTGTGTGTGTGTGCGCGCGCGCGTGCGTAGGGGGGGGCTCAACTATTTAGTAGCGGGTCCACCTTCTCTGATCTGGCCGGCTATACTCATAGAAGGTCACCCTGGCTACGACACGGCCGCTTCCCGTCTCTCTCTGTAGCTCAGCGGGCGATCGAGTCAGCACGGCAACTCTCAGAGGACGTCCCCGTCTGACGGCCGCCGGCCTCCCTGAAACGATAACAATCAGCATGGCTCGTCTCTCACGCGAACAAACAATCAGTAGATCCTGTAAAACCGGTGCACACTAATTTGGTTGTGCCTTTTCTGACAATGACTAACTTATATGTACTGTTGTAATGCAAAGCATCTAGATTTTTTTTGTTACCGGATAGAATTCTCAACATATCTATATTAAAAACATAATAAAACTTCAGCAAAGGAAATGAATGAGCCACATGAAGAGGGCCGATATGTGGAGGTTCCCGATGACAATGTCGTAACCTCTCACCATGCTCTCTGCGTAATCTGCTGTTATGGTGACCTGCTTGTCGTCTGGGGAGGAGCTCACGACCGAGCTTTCCGAGCGCCTGCTCTGATTGGTGAGCTGCAGCCACAGCTCGTACATCTGTTGCATGTCTCTCACTGCAGAGGGGGGTGGAGGGGGGAATAGGGAAAGGAAGAATAAGCGGTAACCTTTAACAACAAGTGTCGGGCAGCGGGGGCGGCCATTCAAGACAATTTGGTTGGCGTGATGATTCAATTTAGATAACGTCCTATATTCCACAACACTAAAATGCACTGTTGGACCCAGAAGCTTACGGCTGTTGTTCTTCATGTACGTCCAGACGTCCCTCTCCTCCAGACTGTGGGCGAATGAGCAGTTCCCAATGTAGTGGCACTTCTTCTGCTTCATCACATGCACACACATCTGGATGAGACACAGACAGACGTTTCCGTTAAAGTTCTGCAGACGAGCCCAACAGCATTGCAACAGAGGTTCCTATTATTTTAGTTTGTTCATCCCCCTGAATTGTGAAAATGGCACTTTGCTGTTGTCAATTACAGGCCACTATTGACTGTATGGAAAAACTAATACAGCGCAATTTAACTCAAAAACACACTGGCAGCCAGAGAGGAACAAGACTCGGGGGGGAAAGGAGCTTTACGACATCATACGACAAGGCGGAATCAGCTGTTCTGAACATCGGACCGGCGCAGGGGTGACGTGAAGAGAAAGGACTGCAGAGGTACTCACGTCATACTGCTGTGGATATGTGCGGGAGAAAGGCAGAGGCCGAACAACAACCCACTTCTTCTTCTCGAATGATTTCACCAGCAGAACCCGACGCTCCTTCGTCCAGCTACGGAGACAAAGACCCACACAGAAATTACAAAAAAAAAAAACCACGGTCGCCAACTGGACTACTCAAAATGTACAGTCGATTGAGTCGATGGAGACGGACCTGTGCCGCGCTTTGGCGGTGCAGTACTTGAGGTTCTTGTCGGGCTCGTTGACCTGTCCCTCCCGCCAGCACTGGCCGCACACAAACTTCATTTTCAGGTTGAGGGGGCGCCCTCGTCCCATCCCCACGCCCAGTCCCCCCATTCCCAACCCACCCACCGGGCCCACACCGCCCCCACCCATGCCATCCCCCCCCATTCCCCCGCCTCCCAGTCCCCCCACTCCACCTGCAGACATGCTGCTGCTTGGATGGGAGATATGGGAGGGCTGAAAGAGAAATGAGAAGTTACACGTTAACATTCATGAAGCAGAATAATCACATTTTACTGTATTTTTATGCCAGAAACATGTGGGATTGGGAAAACAAGGTCGTCAGGGCTCATTGGGCTCTACAGGTGATGATGCTCCTGAGGTGACAAGAACTGGCCGGTCGCAATGTGTCTCAGAGGAATGTCCTGTACATACACAGAGAGTTGTACATCTTTAAATTGTATTGGCTGCATGCCTTTACACTGCCTGCGTGTTCCTGCCAGAAACTGTCAAATCTCTGCAGACAGAAACCATTTAACATTAACTAACAAGCGTCTGTAAATATATAAATCTTTTGGTGCAGTGTGAAGAAAGCAAAGACCCCACCTGTAACAGGTCACACCTTCGTGTTTCAATCCCCGTGTGCTTTGTAAAACACACCTGTATTGGCTTCTCAGACCTCACCCTCCGATCTCACAACCAATACACATCCTGGGTCCTTCCTGAGAAGCTTAGCCCACCCGACACCCACCTCCTGTTTAACTCTCATTTCCTGTAACCCTGTATGTATATTTTCAGAAATAATTCTACAGCCTTGTTGTGAACGTCTGTCTCCAAAGAATATGGAATATGCTCTGAATGCAGAATTGGACCCGATAAGAACTTTCATACACCACCCAGGTTTCCCCTCTCACTTTCTGCTGCTTCTGTGCGTTCTGCTCCAGCCTTTGCCAATGCCTCTTGGACTCCTGCACCATCTCTTCGTGGGTGATACCTGACGGAAGAATTGTAATAACTAGATCATAGTTCATAGTGAAATAAAGCAATGCATTTGGCAAGTCACTATCATCAATATGGCAGACCTCTGACATCATTCACGTAATGCAACATCTTGTGGTGGAATACAAAATATATTCCTCGCCACTTCACGATATCCCTTTCAAGGCTGACGTGTGCATTGTACCGACCCGTATCCTGCTGCAGCACCCAGCATTTGAGCTCTATGACGGAGTGGGCGAAGGAGCAGCTGTCCTCGCGCTGGCAGCCGTAGCGAACCTCGTGGCGACACACGTCAAACTGGCAGAGCGGGTGCAGCGGTCGCACCTTACTGTAGCGCACGTTGGCCGACCTCACCACGTGCACCAGGCACCTGCAGCGGACACACCAGAGCAGCCGTGGGGTTTTTTAAGGAGCCAACGGACAAAATGGAAGTACAGTTGTTATTAATCCCCTCGGAGAACACACACTATTATTGAAGCCGTTTTGGGGGTTTTGGGGAGCAAAGACAGAAACCTGCTGTCACTCACTTGTTGTCGTCAAACGGGTGGCGTGCGGTGAGGTTCGAGCAGACCGCCAAGTTCTCTTTGCTGCGCTTGCTGATGATGCGAGGCTTACTGTCAAAACATTCCTGGCGTGAAGAGGAGGGATGTGCGTACAAGTCAGTCTTGGTCAAATACAACAAAGAGGACGAGAGAAACCGGCAGGCCCGTCGGCCTCACCTCACAGAGGAACATGAACATGCCCATGTGGAGCTGCAGCAGTCGGGTGACGCTGAGCGCCCGTCTCTCGGTGCTGCCCAGCGGATCGAACAGCAGCTCTCGGCTCAGCGCGCCCTTCCTCTCCTGCGTCCACACGTCGATCTCCTCCTGGCAGTAGGCGAACGTACAGTTCTCCCCATACTGGCACTCCTGGCGCTCCTGCACCTCTGTGAGGGGAAAACGTGTTTTTGGATTTCTCAAAGTAATTCACCAAATCGTCAACAGCCGTTCCAAGCAGCTTATCACATAATGCATACATACCTTTACAGAGTACAAACGCCCCCAGGAAGTTGTTTCTCGCGGGCCTCGGCCGGATCCGCTTCCATGTTGGGTCATCTGTGTTTTTGAGGCGGCACAGAAGCACATCCCGTTTGCAGCGGTGTGCTGCCTCCGGCTGATACTTATAGTCCATCACTCTTGGTCCTTTGATCCAGAGGGGGGGGGGGGGGTAAAGATGAGAACGATGTTTCATTTTCATACAGAAAAGAAGGGGGGCGGGAGTAAGAGGATCAGCTTGAACCGACCTATTCGGCTGTAACAGGCATGACAGGCCTGCCGAAAGTCGTGCGTGACTGCCAGAGGATTCCTGGAGAGGAGAGAGAGGTTGGTTCCTGCAGCACCGTTCTGAAAAAGAAAAATGGGGAACACAGAAATGTGACGTTAAACACGGAGACCACTTTGCGGCAGGGTTAGAAATGGCGGTCAATCCCAAATGACACCATTAACAGCGCCACGAAGAAGCGGTTTGTCCCACAGGAGGGGACGCAAATGCGTTACTCACTGCATGTGACGCGCTGTGGTTACGCATTCCAGGGATGAAGCTGTGACACATTCGTCCCCCTGAAAAAGACACAGACACAAGGCAACCGATGTCAGACACCATGTTGTAATAGTGCTGACTGGACAACTTTTGGGATAACCCAATGGGACCGTGAACCTTCATGGCAAACATGTGCATGCCGTGTGGACATTACTTTGACTTGTCAAGATTTCCGATAAAAGTGCATGAAGTGTCAAAACGTACAACCAACAAATCCTAAAGAAGAGGGGAAACATCCACATCCTGACTCTTTGCTCACCAGGGAGAGTGTACTCAGACAACGAGTCCAGCCCGCCAGCCTTCCCTTCTCCACCCGTGGCCCCTGAGGCAAAGCATCCCAGTGCGTCCTGCGCCTGGGTGGAGCCCTGGTCCCGCTGGCCCAGCGGCGTGCAGGGCTCCACGGGGGTCATTTCACTGACGGTGGAGCTAAAGAAGTTCGGCGCGAGCTGGGGTGTCGGGGCTGGGAGTTTGGGGGAGTATGGCGGCCGGAGCCCCACTGCAGTATTGGGCAGGTTGGTGGGGATAGCACCCTGGACTGGACTCTGTCACAGGAGACAGAGACAAGCATTACGTTATGATCCCATTCACCTCTCCTTTCAACAACCTTTTTTTTTAATATTATTTTTTAAAAGAGGCATTTCTAAAATTTGATCAAACAAATTCATCAAATCCGTAAAACACATGTGAAAAATAAAAAAAGGAATAGAAATTCTGTCCCTACAGTGGAGTATGACGACTGGTAGATCTCTTCGCTCATCTGTCCTTGGTTCACCTCACTGACTTTCTTGGGGTTGCAATCCAGCAGGCCGCCCAGCTCGTCCTTGCTGCATTCATCCATGTGCTCGGACACGGGGACGGAGTACGGCATGGGCGGCAGGCCTTGACTGCTGGGGCTCTCCGACAGGTCGGTGCACGGGGTCACCACAGGGGTCGCCGGGTCGTCGCTGACTGGGATGGGCGTTGCCAACGGAGCAGGGATGCACTGCGCGTTAGACAGGTCCGCTGAGGAGGTGTTGAGAACAGGGACGTGGTGAACGGGTGGGAGTGCGGGTAGAAGCGGACGTGTTCACGGCCTGCAAGCGGGTCATACCTGGTCCCATGTCACCCAGAGACTCCAGCCCATTGGAGGACATCGAGGACATCTGAGAAACAGAGTCACAGATGTGGTTAGTCTCTCGTTCGGTTTCCAAGTAAGTAACTCTAGACTGCGGCAACAGCCCCCACCTCCCCTGTGGGTGGGGAAGACTCCCCGTGACTCTCCCCTTCTGTGGCTGTGGACTCTGTTTGAGGGCTGACGTAAGCCTTGCGGCCCTTCAGGCCCAGTTTACTGGCCAGGTCCTGAGCCAGGTCGTTCACCTGCCTGTCCTGGAAGAGGAATCACAAAAGAGAATAGGTTTCATTCACTTTAAGGTAGATAAATGTAATCTACAAAGTCACAAGTCATGAGTGAATATTTATTCTGCATTAACTTGAGTGCTTATCATCATTTCAGCAACTCGTTTTCTGAAAAAAACTTGACCCTTTAAAATGATTGTAGGAAAAAAACAATTTGCATTAATATTTCATCGCTGAGGACGTACGTGCGGTGCAGTGAGCAGACATTTAGTTCCACACTCGTAGGCCTCCCGGATTCGTCCCAACTCCCTCAGACAGATCGCTTTGCGGTACAAAGCCCTGCGACTGCCTTCTGACACACACAGTGCACTTTCACAGTCCTGGACGCCGCGCTCGTACTCCCTCTGAGGCCCACGGGACAAAGACACAGTGAGCACTGGAATTTAAGAGCCGTTTTACGTAGAACATTTAGAGACTTCCGCAAGAGTTAAAAACCTTCCTTCAAGATTAAATCTGGTTATTACAAAAGAATCCCATACTGTAAAATGACATTTTTATAATAGCCATGAAGGCGGCCACATTTACAGACGCATAACCTGGATTTGAAATCCTGGCATTATGCGGATCAAAACGTAGAGATACCGTTACACGCGTGACACAAACTAACATTCCCTCGGTCTTCTCCCTCACCGTCTGGTAGCAGGCAGCAGCCCTGTTGACGTACAGGCTCTCCAGCAGCTCGTGAGGGATGACGAGGGCCTCGGCCTGAGCATAGCGGGCCACGCTGATCCCCTCGCCATACTGCTGGCTCGCTTGGCGACAGTCCCCATCTCGAAAGCAGGAGTTGCCCTCGTCCAGCAGGTTGCATACCAACTGGATCACAAATGGCTGAATGGGAGTTGTAGAGAAAGGACAAAGACGGATCATAATGAGGAGCGTGAGAGAAGGGGGACATAATTGTGACGGTCAGAGGGACACGCGGAGAGGAAAAATTGGGAGACAAGTAAATCAAAACGGGGAGAAACACCATCACAACGTCTGAGCTCGAAATCCATGAGCACCTGTGAGCTCACTGGACCAAAAGTGAAAAGGATGAATGCAAACCTCATAGCTCTCTGGCTCCGGGAACGGCAACGATGACCTGTGGGCAGAGGGCAAGAGAGGGCTGTCATTGCTGCCCACGGGGTGTAAATCAGGATTCCACTCATTAGCGTCCTATAGAGGCCCCAAAAAGGCAGGTTCACTTGTGTACTTACTGGATAAAGCTCATGGCTTTCTGGATTTCCTCTCTGCGTTTCTGACGATCGGGATCCATAGCCTGAGGGTTATGACAAGGTTGACTTGCAGCCGTTTTAAACTCATTAACAGCTTTGACAGACAACAACAGGCTCAATACATTCACAGCTGATTGAATCCACAAAAGGTTGAAACACCTGTAAACTACTCGCCCGAGATGAGCCGAGGCCTGCGACTAAAACACGCTCAGCAACCACCGGACTGAGCTGCTGATCGATGGCATTTTAGGAACCAGTTGAGGACACAGTCGGTCAGGATCACACGTATTAAAACGTTGGCCGTGTTTGAGGTGGGACGTCTGCGAATAAGCTGTAGCGGTCGCCCGTTAGCCAGTGGCGTTAGCCTGCGGTAGCGTGGGACATGCAGGCGTTTCGGTCGTCAACTCTAAAAAAAAAAAACGGTTAACCGACTGCGCCGAACGCGAAATAACGTTACATGTCTTACGTCGGCTTGTTTGCCGATGACGTCACTGTGGGTACCGTTAACGCCGTGGTGGGTTCGTCGCCGGGCAGCGAGGATTAGCGAGCTAATGCTAACTCGCCGTTGACGCTTTTTTTTTTTTACTCTGACAACATGCTAATCACTGCAGCTTAGCTTAGCCAAAGGGAGGAGGGCAACAAACAGTCATTCAATGATTGTCGTGTTTCAGAAGACACCGGCGTTGTTTGGGTATAATTGTTGTTGAGCTTGTATGTGTGTCTACGCTGCTTTCTTTACACCAGTGTTGGCCGGCTACCTGTTAGTTGGCTAACTTAATGTACCAACGGAGCCCTCGCGACGACTCACCGCGGATCAAGTTACGTCGCTCTTCAGATCAGCGGTTTCTTCACCGAGACGCGGCGATAAAGTCGAGAACACCACGCCGAATATCAGGCAATGTCCCGGCGCATATCTGTCCACGCGGTGTCCCTGTCATCGGGATGTGGACGGAGCACGAGATTCTCTGCGCTACGACTGCTGCTGGACACGGAGTCGCTGTTTGCTAACGCTAACTAGCCAGCTAGCTGTTTCTGCGAGTGCGGCACTGCAACAAGTCCCCGGGAGAAGTGCGGCCACGAGGGGGCAGCAGGAGCTGCGCCGCCGGCCCGCTGCTGCTTAGTAGTGGAATGCGGTTCGATCAGGGCGGAAATAACTACTGCGATTACCCTGCATTCACGCGTTGCTCCAATAAAAATGTTATAGAAATATAACGTTAATATACTGGTCTTTGTATATCTACCGCAATACGTAACATTGCGTGCAATTATTTTTGTTAAGATACATCTCCATTTGCAGCAGTTCAGTTCAGTATTTAATGTATGAATGACTGGAGTAATTGAGGTTTTGAGCATGTGGTTCTCCCACAGAGGGAGGAAGCACGCCGGCGAGTCCTCTTCTGCGGCCCCGTTCCTCGCTGTCAACGTCAGTGTGGATAGGGGTCTGGTCTACGAGTTCTGACACGTGGGGGTCACCAGCCCTGTATCCGGGTTAACCTTTACCCTGGCTCGCCTTTGACCTCTTGAGCTTCTTCCATAACGTTTTCCCTGTGAGGAATCCAAATAAGCTAGTGTCGCTTTCGATAGTGACCCAAACCTTAGCAGAGGAGTTCGTAGCTCCTCACGCAGCTTTTACTGAGGCTGGTTGAGAGGTAACAATGTGAGGGCCCCAACCTGTGCCAACTGTCCTCTTCTCTCCTCTTCTTTACTTTTGTAATGTGGACTATGTCTTCGTGGTAATTTTCAGTGAAATGAATTGCGTTGAAGGACACATTTCTATATATTTATGTAGGCTCTCGTGCTACATTATTCTAAACTTTATATTTGACTTAAGAGTAAAGTAGTGTAATTATAAACTTATTATTTTACTAAATGTAAAAACAAATTTAATTAATTAAACTCACACTTAAATTGATAATACATTACAATTGACAATGTCACAGTAAAATGGCATATTACATATTAATGATGCTGTTCGTTGGAGTGCAGGTACATGAATCAAAGGTAGTTCGGGGTTGTACCAGCAGGTGGCGGTAAAACGGGGTAGATCACTTCTAACTGACGTAACCAGAAGCAACGAAGAAGGAACCCGGGCGCATGACGTCACGTGGTTGAGCAACCGGCGCGCGGCACGGAAGAGCGGCGTGTGTTCGCCATCGTTTCCTTAAGAAGAACACCAACTTCTCTCCGCGGTAAGGGTTCGCGCTTCTCTGCGAGGTGAACGACCGCTGAAAACACCGGCAGAGACGCGAGGACGCGGCTCATGACCTCCGGACTCACAGCCGCTTCAGTTTCGGTTCAAACTTTGTCTCATGTTGCGTAGTTCCTCCGTGTAGCACCGACGAGGCTAAACGGCTAACCGGACCACGAGCGCCGTTGTTGTTGTGGTCCGCTGTTGTTGTTGTTGTGTTCTCTACATAACATAGTTATCCACGGTGACATAATACACCACTTCTACTCCTGCTGCAGGAATAAGCAGATAAAGCTACAACGATCGGCTCTTTCCTTCTATTGTCTGACTCCCTGATGTTCCCTCAGAGTCGCCATGGCCTCGGATGACATTGCTCGGCTGGCTGACGCGCTTTCCAAGACCCACGTCGGAGATGGAGAGCTGAGCTATAAGGGCTTGGGCCTGAAGCTCGACGACGCGGAATCCGGTGAGAGTCTCTTGCTTCTTCCTTTTGATTTTGAGTGTATCTTCTTAAGATGATGGTGGCGGTCTCCTCCTCAGATCTGACCCCCCCCCCCCCCTGGTGTGTTTTCTGCTTTCAGTGGAGGAGCTGGTGCGTGAGATAGAGCACTACACGGGCCTGAGAGCTCTGCGCCTGGAGGGGAACACGGTGGGAGTGGACGCGGCCCGGGCCATCGCCAAGGCTCTGCAGAGCAAAGACCTGCTGCAGGTACTCGGCCCCCGTAGACAAGAAGACTCCCTTTGCTGCTTTGCTTTCTTCTAACCGCTCGTTGTGTCTTTCAGAGATGCTACTGGAGTGACATGTTCACCGGGAGGTTGCGCTCGGAGATCCCAACGGCCCTGGTGAGAAATTCAGAGGCTGGTTTGTTCAGTCAGGGTTTTCTGGATTGGAGGTGTTATGCAGTGTTATTGTTGTTACACTTCTTCAGTCGCCCCTCTGAGAAACATCTCACACGTCGTCTTTCTGTGCCTTCGTCAGAGGTCTCTGGGCGGTGCCTTAATGAGTGCAGGGGCCAGGCTGACCGAGTTGGACCTGAGCGACAACGCCTTCGGGCCAGATGGTGTGAAGGGAATCGAGCAGCTGCTCAAGAGCCCTTCCTGCCACAATTTGCAGGAGCTGAGGCTAAACAATTGTGGGATGGGGATCGGCGGAGGAAAGGTAGGTTTGTTTTGACTGAGCGGGTAAATCACTGATCCCCCCTCCAAGAAGCTTATTTTCAAATGGTACTTTTAACCTCTCCCTTAAGAAACTAACGTTAAAGTAGGAGGTTGTCTATATTCACAATGAACCACTTTTTGACATGTCTGCGTCACGGTGCTGTGTTTCTCTCTGTAGATCCTGGCTGAAGCTCTGATTGAGGGCCACAGACAGTCGTCAGAGCACGGAGCTCCACTCAAACTGCGAGTGTTCGTCGCAGGGAGGAACCGCCTGGAAAACGAAGGCGCCCGCGCCCTGGCTAGGGCCTTTCAGGTGACAATCATTTTATTGTTTTACGAATATTGATTAATCACGCTAAATTGCCGAGCATTTCATGTTCAAGAGGATTTACTTTTTTTCTGCCTGTTGTATGTTGCTGTGTATTTAAAATCGTACCCTCCTTTTTTTTCTTTCTATGTAAGCTGATAGGCAGCCTGGAAGAAGTCCACATGCCCCAGAATGGGATCAACCACGCAGGTGTGATGGCGCTGGCTTCGGCCATGCGCCACAACCCGGAGCTCCGCGTCCTCAACTTCAACGACAACACCTTCACCAAGAGAGGAACGCTGGCCATGGCGCAGGTAAGGCCTGTTCTCACATCCTCCACGAGTGCAGAAGATCTGTAGCCATTCGTTTGGGTCAAACGGCTTTTTCCCCCGTTGGCCGTGCAGGCTCTGAGGCATCTGAGGAATGTACAGGTGATCAACTTTGGAGACTGTCTGGTGCGCTCCGAAGGAGCCATCGCCCTCGCCGCCGTCCTCCGAGAGGGACTGCCGATCCTCAAGGTGCGCTCACATTGCAGTGCAGCCTTTGTCTTGGTCTGCCTTGGTCTCCAAGCTGATTACAGTGCTGTGTGGGGTTCCTTGTCTTCAGGAGCTCAATCTGTCCTTTGGCGAGATCACAGAGGCGGCAGCTTTGGTGGTTGCTCAGGCCGTCATGGACAAATCCGACATGGAGAAAGTGGATTTGAACGGTAGGCTGACTGGATCGGTCTGTGTAGCAGTTACGTGACAGATTCTGATGGCCGTCAAAATCCTGGAAACGCTGTGGAATTAGTTTCCAAATTCCATGTAGAAGTTCTGTAGGATTTCAGTTAAACCAAGATGTTGTTTCTAATCCTAAAAAAGGAAGTTTACTTACTCTTGTATGCAACTCTTCCAGGTAACAGTTTGGGGGAGGAGGGCTGTGAAGCTTTGAGGGAAGCTATGGAAAACATGGACAAAGGAGGCATGCTGGCATCACTCAGGTAACCTGCGCACACACACACACACACGTTGAGGGATCCAGGGACTCTTTCCAAAACGGTTGTCCAGTTCCTTCAGCGCCACAACTTATCACTGATCAGCTCGTTAATTGGAGCAAATCTTATCTTGACCTCACTGCAGTGATGATGAGGGAGAACCTGATGACGAGGATGAAGAAGATGATGACGATGCCAGCGATGCAAGTGACGACTGTGATGAAGACAACGGTGAAATTGTGAAGGAAAATGGAACAACGAGAGAAGGCGACAGTCCGGCAAAACCTCAGAGCCCGGTAAGGCAGCACGAAACAAACGCTCCTTTTATTCATATTATTCATTTCCAAACAAATGAAGGTGTGTTGCATTTCTAAACGTCCCCCCCCCCTCCCCCCAGGCTGAGATCATGTCCTTCCTCAGCTGCCCCTCTGCTGAGAGGCTCCTTCAGCTGGGAGAGATGAGGACGAGCCTGCAACAACAGGTAGGAATCGAAGTGAGCATGGAGCGTCCCACCAGACTATCTGACTATCTGGTTTAATGCAACGGTTCGGTAAACAGAACTCTTCCCCCCCCCACAGGTGGATGCATCTGACCCACACAACGCCGCCGATGTGCTGCTGAAAATCGCCGCTCTGTACAGTGAAGAACCGGAGACCAAGACGGCTGTCCTTGAAACCATTGGTAACTTGTCATGAAGTGTTCCCACTCGTGGTGGAAGCAGCGTCGTTGGGGGATCTCGCCCTTCTCCGTACCTGTGGCGTCTCACTAAATGACCTTCAGCGATGTGTCCCACAGATGCCGTGTTGAAGAAGCTCCTCTGCGGCTCAGCTTTCCAGTCCTACTGCTTCCTCTCCTCGCTGCTGGTCAAAATGGGACTTCTTAAGGTCCGCTCAGAACGCAAGGGCGATGGGGATGGGTTTGTTTAATGGGAAAGACTTGGGTCTATTGAAAACATTGAACTCAGATTTAGTCTTTTTCTGTGTTTCAGGGGGAGGGGAGGGTGAAGAAGGCGTCGCTGGTCCCAGGTCAGCTGTTGTGTTTGGAGCACGCGATTCAGCAGGAATACTTCACTGGGCACCACGCCTCGCTGCTTCACACCTTCATGTCGAAGTAGGATCATCGTTATGCACACAGTTACCGTTTGACAGTCAAATGTGAATGTGAAGCTCAATAGTAATACAGAACAGTTTGTAACACGTTTAACACGCTTGTCTTTGTGAATGGGCAGGAACGGTGGAGCTCTGGAGTCCTGCAGCAGCGCTAGTGAGAGGCTGAGCTCCACACTGGAGAAGTGCCTCAACCAACACTGATAACCTGCGACACGCACACACACACACACACACACACGTAGCGGCTTTTTTTTTTTTTTTTTTTTTTTTTTTTTTTTTTACTAACAAAACCAACAGGGAATCTTTACACTTGAAGAAGGGACTCAGACAGCCACTTAATGTACAGTATCTCCACTCATTTGTATATTTTGATGAAGGCAAAAACTGCAGAATGTCTTAGTTTATATTTTTGTTACTTATGCTTGTGACTTATATTTTTATAGAAAATAAAGGGAGCCAACAAATGGAAAGCTGGCCCCTTTTTAAACATTTCACTGTTAACAAAACATCCATTTTAGACGAGGCCCCCACGTAGCTTTACAGAGTGTCCAAACGCACTGTTGCGGAGTAGTAAGGTGGAAGTGGAAAGGAAAACATTCACGTGAATCAAAAGGATTTTTTAGTAATCCAAATAAATTAAAGAAAAGTAAAGGGCCGACTTTATTGTTCCTTTCCACTGGCGGGATGCTTTCCATGCTGTTTCCATGCAGCGCCTCTTCAAGCGTTGCTCCTCGGGTCCTGCAGAGCGCCGCTGCGTGCATCAGACTGAGCAGGAGTGGGCTGCAGGCGGGACCACTGGACGCCGCATGCAGCGCTCGGACCAGAACCACTTGTACATCTTTCTTTAAAAAAAAAAAAAAAAGGTTTTATCCATAAATCTGTCTAAATGAAAAGCGTGCTCTTATACATTGGGCTTGATGAAGTGCAGCTGCTGGTTGTACCTGTATGCAGTTAGCGGTGATGCGGCGCGTTTGAGGGAAGGAGACGCTTTCATGGATGACGTCAGACTGCACTGCATTCACATTGTGAGGAGAATTCCCGTTTGCCTGATATGTTGGTATGGTACACTGAAAGACTTAAATAATAAATAAAATAATCAAACAAGCGCTGACTCTTTATCTTTGTGTGGGAGGGGGAGTTCTGAATAAATAGCTTTTCTCTTTTTTAGCCGGATTATTCCTTTCACAGGCTCAGCAGATTGGTGTGGAGGTAAAAGGTGTGTGTGTGTGTGTGTCAGAGGGGAGGTGTGCGAGGGGATGAACGGCTCTGGGTGGGGGAGAGCCACAGAGACCGTGAGAGAGTCAGCGGCCAGTAGTCGACCAACAGCTGGACGGAACCACGACGGCGCGCGGTGAGTCTGCGAGTCCTCATCGAATTTGGGGAAGACTTCTACACATAGAAAACACGATCAATAGAAAGTTCCTTAGCAAATTGAAAATTATCCAACGTCTGTCTTTTACTTTTTGCACTTTTATCCTAAAAGTAATTTAAAATGACTGAACTAAACCACCAGTACGCACAGATATCAACAATATCTGTAATTTGTGACAGGAAAAATAAAAGCATTCGGAGGCGATGGAGAGCAGTTCCATGCTCACCGTTCCGGGACGCATGCAGGGCCTTTTTTTTTTTCTCCAAGGGGAAACTCATCTTGGCGCAACACCGTCTGCGAAATACACTGTGCGTCTTTGTGCGCAGCGCCCGGAGCGCCTCCGCGCTGTTGATCCCCGGGGGGACGCGGACAAACACAGACAAAGTTCGACCGGAGAAAATTCCTCCGTCTCTAGTTTCTTGGCCCCTCTCTGCTATGCGGGGGTCTCGTGAACAAAGCGCGGTATGCTGCTAAAATACTGCATGAAGGCAGTCAGCTGGAGTCCATACGTCCAAGTTCCGTGGACTTTACATGTAGATTGGAAACATGACATATAAGCTTATCCGTGAGTAACACCGTCCTCTCCATCAGCTCCATCTCTGACGGGATGTGGCGCAGAGGTTTTGACGGAAAGGTTTCAGCATGGCACCGTTTCACCGTGCCAACATTTTCAGAACCCCAATCTCTGAGTGTGGAGCTTTTCATGTCCAATCCTGCGGATCCAGACTGTTGATCCAACATGGGAATGTGGTTTTAAGGCATTCCAGTGAGGACTGGGGCAGCCGAATCTGAGCAAAATAAATCCATCCCCCAGTACAGAATGATGGAGATATTATTCATTAAGTTGATCTTTTTTTAATGGACATTTAGAAGAATGGGACACAAGCCTTTCTCATATGGAGATTCAGATTATTAGAGAGTATTCAGTGTATCCTGTTGTGGCCTGCGGTTGTTTCTTTACGTTTATGGGTACAAGGTCTTCCTGTTGTAAAAGTACCAAAAAATACTCAATAACGCGTTCCAGATTCTACTACTAGTGTAATCAGCTACTGCAGTATAAACTGGAAATTATCATCAAGTACTTCAAAATTATAGTTAACCTACTTGAGCAAATGTACATGGTTTGTTTCCATGCAAAACAATCTGAGCCAGAGAAAGTCTGTAGTCCTCGAACACCCATCAACTAATAGACTATAGCTGCGTTAAATCGTTTATTAGACAGGCCAGCAGGTTATCGGAAGATCATCAGGGAAGTTGTAAACGGACATTTGATGAAACTGTTGATGCAGGCTCACAGAAGATCAAAGTTCAGCACTGTGCAGAGATACAGTGAATTATGTTGATCACTGTTTCCTCTACACACACAGCAATGGCCAAATAAGTGAAATGAGAGTAAATGAATGCATGGTAGAGTGGTGGATCTTTTAGGGTAACTCATATCTAAAAAGTCAGAACAGCAGCCAGTCGTGGTCTCTTCGGGGTGAAAATGAAAAAAATGAAAAACCGTGCATGTCGCTGAATAAGAGGAGCCTCCTTAAGGTGACTGAATTAACGCTGTTATTCCCCCAGATGTTCTCTCAGCTCCGTCCCGGCACCCTCTGGGTCCTGCTGCTCCTCTGCATCCCTGCGGCACTCGCGTCAAAATGTCCACAGCAGTGTGTCTGTGACCAGATCCAGCTCACTGTGACCTGCGTCAACAGGAACCTGACCCAAGTTCCTCCTGCGGTTGACGAGGTCTCTTGCTCACACAGGTTTCTACAGCGTGTTTTTATTATTTGGCTCCATCCAACGAGGGATCTCCTATCTTCTTCTTTTGCAGATCACAGTGAAGTTAGATCTCCGAGGCAACGACATCCAGGAGCTTCCCACCGGGGCCTTCAAACACACTCCCTATCTGACTCACCTGTCGCTGCAGCGCTGTAACCTCCGCAGGGTGAAGGAGGGCGCCTTCCGAGGACTCGGCCGCCTGGTCTTCCTCAACCTGGCCAACAACAACGTTGACATCCTCTACCAGGTCCCACAGCCGTCGTCCCACCACGTCCCACCACAGGCACAAGCCTTTTCATGTTCATGTTGACCTTCTGGTCTTCCTTTGTGCTTCGCGAACCCAGGAGTCATTCGACGGCCTCTCCTCGCTGAAGCAGCTCATGATCGACCGAAACCGCGTGGAGGAGATCCAGCCCGGGGCTTTCTCTCAGCTCGGCTTCCTCAACCTCCTCTCGCTCACGAACAACCATCTCGTCTACATCCCCAACATGGCCTTCCAGGTAGCAAGATACCTCGATGTGCAGATACGTCCTCCGTTGTTGGAGTGTCTATTTAAAAAGCCGATCTTTTCTCCCTCCAGGGTTTGCAGAACATCAAATGGCTTCGTCTCAGCCACAACTCTCTGAACTACCTGGACACGGAGGCCTTCGCCGGACTGTTGACGCTCACGCGTCTCAGCCTGGACCACAACGGGCTGCAGTTCTTTCCCACAGAGACCATGACTAGGTAGGCTGAGCTACACAGAACAGACCTTTGAGGACAGTTAATCTCTAATAAGAAATGCTAAAGTTAATATCACAGTTGTTTGGCTTCATGTTGGTAAAATAGATCCGATTTGTATAATATATTAACATTCAAATGGAATAACAAAACTGAGATTTCCTTCCTAATTTTCCACACCTGTCCACCACGCTACCCAGACTGCCAGAGTTGACTCGCCTCGAGATGAGCTACAACCCAATGGCCTACCTGGGAGAGGAGGTTGTGTCCATGGCCAAACTGACCCACCTCCTCCTGGACCACATGTCCCTGCAGGACATGTCCAGCACAGCTGTGAAAAAATCCCCCAGCCTGATCCACCTGGACATCAGCTACAACCAGCTGCGTGTCGTCCAGCCCTTCTTTGAAAGTTCCCCCAAGCTGGCACGCCTCAACCTTGCTGGGAACCCCATCTACTGCAACTGCTACCTACGTCCGCTCAGGTACAGGATTTCAAACTGACGGCTGACCGACAAGGTCTCAGACGCTTTAACTGCGTCAAGCCAAAAGGTCCTCTGTGTTTCCTCACCTCACTTACAGGGAGTGGTCGATCCGGAGCAAGGTCAAGCTCTTGGGGACGTGTGGAGGACCGGCCCATCTGTCAGGAGAGAACCTGCAAGCCGTGTACCCTGCAGAGCTGCGTTGTCAGAGCCAGGAGGCCATGTTGAAGGCCGAGTTAGAGGAGTCAGCCAGGATGACCCCGCCGCCCACCCTAAAGCCCGAGGACAAGGTCAAGTGTCCTGCAAACTGCGTGTGCGAGGTGAGCTTTGTGATGTGCTTCTGTATGGAGTAATTTCCAGCTAACTCGGAGTAGCTGGTACTCGGAGAGGAGCAGAGGTAGAACATGCAAACTCCACAAAGAAAGGTCGCTTTCAAACCCACAACCTCTCTCGCTCTACTTATTTCCTGATTTTACTCTTGATAGGAAAGAGTTCTGTGAGCACATTTTTTGAAATGACAACCGTTGCTTTTAAATCACTAAAATATCTTCTTTTGAACACACTGGTGGAAATATTAAAAAGAATGCCCTCCTTCTCTTCAGGCCGACACACACCACTCCTCGTGTGAGAACCGCGCTCATACCAAGGTTCCTCGGGGTTTCTCCCCCGACACGCGTCTCCTGGACCTGCGTGGCAACAACTTCCACTATATCCCTAGCAACAGCTTTCCCGGTGTTGCCCACGTCGTTTCCTTGCATCTGCAGCGCTGCAAGATCACGGAGGTGGAGGGCGGAGCTTTCAGTGGAATGAAGGGACTGATCTACCTGTACCTGTCGGAGAATGACCTCACTTCCCTCAGTCCCGATGTCTTCAAAGGTTTTTTAAAAATGCCAAATTAGTAGATAACGCTTTTGCAGCCTTATTCTGATTCACCCCTTAATACTTTCTATCATCCAACTTTGCAGGCCTCCCTCAGCTGACATACCTCCACCTGGAGAAGAACCGCTTCACCGGTTTCCCCAAAGGAGCATTCAAACTGGTTCCTAGCCTGCTGGCGCTTCGCCTGGAGAACAACTCCATCGCCAAGCTGGAGCCGGACATCTTGACTGGAGCTGAGGGCCTCAGAGCCCTGTACCTCACCGGGAACGTCATCGATCATGTGTCGCCTGGGGCCCTGGACCAGGCTGGGGACCTTGATGCGCTCCACCTGGGAGCAAACCGGCTGAGTGAGGTGCCCACGGAAGCGCTGAGCAAGGCGGGAAACCTCAGAGACCTGAGGCTGTCGGGGAATCCAATTCGCTGGGTGGGGCCGAATGCTTTTCGACCCCTCGGGGGGTCGCTGAAGGAGCTGTATCTGGATAACATGGGACTGGAGAAGGCGAGTGGGCCCAATGGCGTGCCGCCACAACAGCGGCCGTTCTCTTTTTTTTTGGTTCCCTCTAACCTGCACATTTACTCCAGCTTCAGAAGTAATTCAACAACTGTCTGACCCGGTCTCTCGTACTCCAGATGTCACAGACTTCCCTGGCAGGTCTGGGTCCAGGGTTGAGGAGTCTCTTTCTGGAGGGCAACCAGCTGGAGGAGGTACCTAACCTTCACCCTCTCACTTTTTTGGAGGTCATCAACCTGGCCGATAACCCCCTGATGTGTGACTGCCCTCTGCTGCCACTGCGCATGTAAGAGCATTGAAACAGAATGAGTGCCATCAGAAGTGACTTGCATTCAGACAGGAGTTAATAAAACCTGCACATTTTATTGGGGATGATTACTTGCACTTATTTTATTAGTCTAATCCCAAAGTATGGTCATATTTCATCTTCTAGTACCACTAGTTTATATGGATTATGTTTTGTTTGGTCATGTTTAATATTTTATTTCATCTAGGTGGATTGAAAAAGTCAACCTGAAGGTACGAGCCACTTGTGCCAATCCCCCCGAGCTGCGTGGTCGCAAGGTCAAGGACGTCCACGTCTTCAGGGCTTGTCCCGGGGGCGAGAGCCTCCCCGCCCCCCCTACTGTCACCCCAAAGCCCGCCAAGGCCCCCGGGGCAACCAAACCCAAACCAATGCACCGCAAGAGCCTTCGGCAGGTCAAAATGCTCAAAGCCAAAGCTCGCAAAAATTTGAACACAAAACCGCCGGGAGCCAAGAAACCGACGGAGAGACGCAGCACGGCCTAAACGTGAAACATGCTCTGGGTCCCTCTCTCTGAAACTGGGACCTGAGGCGGTTTCACCTCCTGACAGAACCTTTTCCTTCTGCAAGTTACTATTTATTTTTTGCAGCCCAATATTTCTAATCAATATTGATGTTGTGATGTGTTGAAAAAATGTCAATTCACATTAGTCATTTAATTGAATCAAAGGAACCATTTGACCAACATTACCAGTTCAGCCAGCTTGTTGGGAGTTTCCTTAGCTTTAGTAAGTTACAGCAAAAGGATGCAGCCTGGCTTTATGTCAGTTATACTACAACACAACTGCAGAATGTACCGGTTTAGATACCTTGACAACATTCAAAACAGTAAGTTGAAGAACAATGATTTCTAATTAGCAAACATCTGGATATATAACAGGAAAACAATAAAACATTCCAACAAAAATGTGTCTCCTATGGCCTCCCAGAATACATTTCCACAGGTTTGATGTAGCGGAGCTTTTTAAAGTGGAGAAACCAACGTGGTTCCATAGCTGTGCCTGGTGAACTACATGCAGCCATCATTTTAAAGTAGTAATATAAAGTTAGGACCCTCAACATTTTCCTAAACTTACAGCCTCTAATACTATTTATGGAGGGTGTATTTTCATTAATGGATCGACTGTGTGGAATTACTTCCCTACATAGTACTTTTCATTGCTACTGGCAGGGTGTGCCACTCTTTCTCTGGATTCAAACAGCCTATTTAATGCAGGCCAGTCACAGGAAGCCAGTTCATTTCATCCATGCAACTGTAATTTACTCCATCACAGTAAGCCCAACCTCTCCATTCATCCAGTTGTTCCCTCTGCTCTTTAAGCAGACGCAGTCTTCTCACGTCTCCATCCCTACAGCCTCTCCTGTCGTTTCCAGCTCGGTGTTGCTCTCTGAAGTTTCATCCATGTCCCGGTCTTCTCCTGTGCTCCGCTCCATGTTGCATTCGCCACTAAAGCCCTCTTCAGAAGATGCACGCTCTTCCCTTCTTTCTAGTGTCGGTTCACTTGGCCTCCTCTTCGCATGTGCTACTTTGTCCCTGCTGCTCTGGCCTGGTGACTGATGGCGTCCTGACTTGCTCTGCTCCCCTCCCGCCTCCTGTTTGATTTCTCCCAGAGGGGCTTGTCGAGGAACATCCGGAGGTTCAATGGGGTTCTCCATCTCCACCTCCACCTCCTCCACTTTGACCTGCACTGCAAAGACTACAGAGACCAAATTGTGTCACTAAATTACAAAAACTGTCGCGCAGAAATGAGAAAAGCGAGCAAGTCATGTTGTACGAGTCCGTCCACTTACTTTCCAGTTCCTCTGGCTCGGCCTTGGGCTGGATGAGGGGAACCTCTGAAGGAAGAACGTGGCCTTCTACAGCAGGAGAACCGTGGGTACCACTGACCTCAGGCTCCTGACCAACATCATCTGGAACCTGCTCCTGAGAAAGTCTCTTCCTTGCATTTTTCCTCCCTATAGAACAAAATGAGAAATGTAAGAATACTAAATGATAAACTGTTATCTCTGGTAAGACAAAAGGAATCCATATGCATTTCAAAGTCAAAACTTACTCCTTTTCCCATACGGAGGGGGCTTCGGTTTCTTGTTCGGTGCCACCTGGTTTTCCGAATCAACTGGAAATCAGAATAAAAATCCCTGTGACTTGTATACAGGCTCGAAATCCTCCCACAGCGCTAACCAGTAGTAACAGTAGTACACTATGAGTTAGAGGGCGAAACTGGAGCATTCTGCTCCGCTCACAATAAACCGGCTCAGAAGGGGGGTGTTTTAAAATTGAATGGCGCTTTTACCGAGTCCTGGAGGAGGCTGGAGCTGGTAGCGCATGAGTTCGCACCAGCCGGCGGGGTAGATGTCGGAGGACAGGTGGTCGATCCACTGGTCAAACTCATCCTCCCAGCCGTCGAAGTGGACGAGCAGCAGGCGGCCCACGCAGCGCTTCACCGTGGCCACACACACCAGGCGCGGCTCCATCAAGTCCACCGCTTCCAGCTTCATGTTGGGGGAGAAGCCGTGGCCCGGGTAGTCCTGAAGAGATTGACAAACTCCAGGTTGAAATGCTGTTTTTGTATCAAATACAGAGTTTTGACAAAACAAAACGCTAAAACAGAGATTGCAAATGTCGCGCAGGGTTTGGACTTCCTGTCTTACGGTGTTAAACAGTCGCGCCGGTGCAGCTTGAGCTTCGGTCTCCTTCAGGTATTTGTCCCAGGTGAAGGTCTGAGAGTTATAGCCTGCCAAGACAGAGACGCCAGCACAGATCTTCATTAGCAGCGTACTGCTGGAGCGTTTCCCGTGTGCCTAAATAAACACCGGCAAAAAGTGCGAGCGGACGCAGACAACTCAATTAGAAGGCAATGTTCACATGTACCTTGAGGTACCGTGAGAGGGATGTTGTTCTTTTTACAGAAGTCTACAGGAAAGATGGCATGAGATGAGGCGTGGTAGCAAAACCAATCAGAGCCGTTTGATGGGTTGCCATCGATCCCCACCATCAGGTAGCCGTCCAACAGAACCTGGGGGGAAAAGAGCCAATAACACAAGAGTGAATGCGTTTAGGAAGATGTCATATGATCAATACTCACCTAAGTGATTATTCAGTCTGGTCGGGCTGATTAGGAGTAGACAACGTGTGATGTCTCACCTGTTGTACAGTGGCCACACAGATGCTTCCCAGGTTAAGAGGATCGATCGCCTCCAGCTTCATTCCTTGCTCAAAGAAACCTCCTTCCATGTAAACAAACCTGGGCTGCGGATTACACAGGGGTTGTAAAGTGCTGTTCTAATGACATGTAGAGCATGACTTTCCAACAATGGCAGTTGTTAAGGCAATCCCTTATCTTAAATGGCATATCACTCATCTCTCTTTCTACAATCATCAAATAATGACTAAAAAAAAGTTGTGTTTTTTATTGCTTGTCCTACTTGTAATAAACCCATATTCTTATTTACTTGTTTACATGGACACACTTCTTAGTAATAAATAATCCAATGTAGCTTTTGTGTCCAAACCTGTTTTTTTTAATTAATTTGATGAATTATCTCATGAGCAATTACATTTTCCTCACCTTCTTAAAGAGCAGGAAGGAGCCATCACAGTTACTCTTCCAAATGCTGCCAGAACCTTCCACATTGTTTGCTATAAAAGGAAAAAAAAACATCTTAAATGTTTTGAAATGGCCACGCAAACACATGTTAACCGTTAAAAGCCTTGGTTCGAGACCAGTGTAAAACGTGCGTGTTTGAACTTCCAGTATTCCTGCATTCCTGATGTTTTATCTGCTGACTCTTCAGCTGGCTCGTACGACTCTCTTCCCCCATGTTTCAATTCATTTGGTTCATCGGCTTATTTCGAGCACGTTGGTGCTCGAATAAGCTTCTGTGTTTCTGTGTTTATATATATATATATATATATATATATATATAAATCTCGATTTCCCCTCGATCACACACACGCTTATGGAAAAAATGAAATCCTTGACCTACCAGGAGGTCGGACGGCGTGACCCACTTTTTTGGACCAGCCTACCGGGTGCACCAGTGGACTCCCCATGTGGCACCAGAAGTCAGAGAGGATATTATCCTGAGCGTCACTCTGGTCTTCGTACACCAGGCGCAGACGGCCGCCGAGAAGGGACTCTACGGCTGCCAGGCGGGTCTGACTGACATGTTTGGGGTCCACCACCTCCACACGCAACCCCGGCTTGAAAGGGTACTTCATGCTCTCTGCCAACTACAGGGGGGGGGCAGACAGAAGGTACCAAGGGATAAATTCATTCAGTGTAATAAAAACTTGTTCATGCATTTTAAATGATGCTCTTCATCATTTGTATGAGACTGTTGGGTCACAACTACTCAGGTTTTACCTTCAGGTAGAAGTCGACAGGTAGAGTGTGAGCCCCCACGAGCTTTGACATCAGATACTCCTTCCAATCTGGGATGTTCCGCTTCACATCTACGGACACAGTTTGTTTAAGCGCAACATGTGCTTTTGATAAATCCTGACCTAATTTCAACAAATTACTTCTTTTCTTCTTCTTCTTCAATCCGTTAGGTGTGAGCCCTCACCTTGTGGAGGCACCAGAAGTTTGCTCGTCATGGCGCACCATCCGATTGGGTTCACATCCCCCGAGAAGAGGCTGCACCAGAAATCTCGACTGCTGTCGTGTTCGAAGCCTTCGTATCTCAACAGGACTTTGTATCCTGGACAAGGCAATTTTATTTGTATAGAGCTTTTCATACACAAGGCAGACTCAAAGTGCTTCACATCATAACATTTTATACAATAAAGTGAAATAAAATGCAAGAATTAAAATACAATTAAAAACAGCAAATAAAATTATAAATTAAAATCTTAAATTGTTTAATTAAAGGCAGAGGTTAAAAGTGCAATGTAGGTAAAATTTAGCAGAAGGCGAAGCTGAACATACAAGTTTTCAGTCTTGTTTTAAACGTGGTCAGAGTTAAGGAAAGTCTTAAATCTTCAGGTTTATTCCAGCTGTTTGTTGCGTAGTCACTAAATGATGCTTTCCCATGATTTGTATTTACTCTGGGAATCACTAACAGATTGGTGTCAGAAGATCTTAGTGATCTTGAAGGCTTATGTAGTGGAAGCATATCAGTGATATACTTTGGCCCTAAACCATGTAGTGATTTATATGTGAGCAGTAGGATTTGGAAATGAATTCTCTGACATACTGGGAGCCAATGTAAGGATTTAAGAATTGGTGTAATGTGCTCACATTTTTTGGTCTTTGTTAGAACTCAAGCAGCAGCGTTCTGAACAAGCTGGAGCTGCCTGACAGTTTTTTTTGGAAGACCTGCAAGGAGACCATTACAATAGTCTAGCCTACTAGTTATAAAAGGCATGTACAAGTGTTTCTAAGTCTTGAGCTGACATGAGCCCTCTAAGTCGTGCTACATTTTTGAGGTGGTAGTAGGCCGATTTTGTTACTGATTTGATGTGACTCTCCAAGTGTAGATCTGAATCCATAATAACCCCCAGATTTATGGCTTTATTTGATGTTTTCAGGGACAGTGAGTGAAGGTGTTGGGTTACTTTTAACCTTTCTTTTTTAGCACCAAATACAATGATCTCAGTTTTGTCTTCATTTAGTGGTAGGAAATTTTGACACATCCAGTCTTTGATTTGCTTGATGCACTGGCACAGAAGATCTATGGGGCGATAGTCGTTTGGTGATAGCGCTACATAGAAAGAGAGGAAGACAAAGAGGAAAGAAGGAAGACAACAGTCCAGTTTGGACGTTGTACGGACCAAACGCATCACTGCAAATCAATGCGCGGTTTGGAGTTTGGTGAAGTACATGAAACTATCGCTCCCAGCCACCGTGACCGGAGTTGGTCCTGGTTGGTTGCTGTGTGTCCAGCGGTGGGACCAAATAGAGAAGGAGACATGGACTCGCATTTCTATTCTTCCAACCACTCGGAGCGTAACATTCACACACTGAGGGCAGATGCTGCCAAAAGAGGGTTCTACCGGATCATCAGAATCTAATCTAGATGCATATTCACAAACTAATGGCGCAACCTTTGAGAGCAATTTGGGGTTCGGTATCTCGCCAAAGGACCGTCGCAGATTGGAGGAGCTGGGGTTCAAACGGCTCATCTAACAATTGTTAGATGAGCCGTTTACCTCCTGGGAACAAAGATTTGCTGTTGATGTTTACTGACGTCAGAGGATGACAGAACGAAATTACGAATGTGAAGATGTATGTATAGTAACTGGAGCCTTAGAGGAGTTGCTACTGTAGCCTGCTTCATTCCTCCCTCAAATTCACAGAGATAAAACAGTTAATTCCACGGTGGAAAGCTTTTGTCAAACAAACACCGACAATGATTTACAACCTGCAATCTGGATGACAGAAGCGATCCAGTAGACTTTACTCGGCAGCACCGCGTTGGTGTTCAGGACCTCCACCTTCATCCCCAGAGTGATGTCATCCCACTGGGCACACAAGGGAGCCTGCAGGTGGGGGGTCAGATGTTTCCTCACACATGAGCAGTGTGAGGACTTTTTATATATTCTCCGGGAATCTCAAGCCTTATTTCCAAGTTTGATCAGTTTACTTATTCCGTTTAATGGATTGTTTTTGCAATGATTTATTTTCGTTATATGTTGGACTCATGCTGGTGAAAATGCGGTTTACACATTTTCTGCATAAGTTAGCATGATTGCCCCATTAAAATACTCAAGGAAAATCCTGGAAACATTCTTTCTAATTGCACTTTGCAGACAGGACTCACATGTCTGAAGCAGGACACCGATGCAGCCAGAGAGGTTTCCTTCTCCAGGTAGGCGCCCCATTCAAAAACTGCTGCCGACGCAACAAAAGGGAGAGACAACAGGTGAAGTCAGATTTTTTGTGTGTGAACCGTATGCAGCTTTTAATAGTCTAGAACAGCCATTCCCAAAGTGTGGTGCGCGCACCCCCAGGGGTGCGCGAGCTGCCACCAGGGGGTGCGCGAGAGGAAAAATATAATGGCGGTCAGTTTTTTAAGTGGGATTTTTTCATTGACATATATAAAAGGATTTTTCCATACAATAAAAAAGCATGAAAGTAAGTAAACATTTCCTTTGTAATCGCTTTTATTTTAAATATAAATACTATAATATATTATTTTTTGATAGAAACGTAGAAGAAGACAGCAGCTGTCTTCTTCTACGCATGCTCTTCTTTCATACACTGCAGCCGCTAGGCAATATGCGCGCCAACTCGTTTCATTGATTGTGTAAATATGCTTAACTGGCTGAAATCAGGGAAACTGTCAAGTGGGACGTCTTATAATAAAGTTATTAGTCACGAAGGAGGAGAGGGACCAAGAGAGAGAGAGGATTTGGAGGCAACAGAGACGGAGAGGATAGAGACAGAAAATGAGCGGGAGTCAGAAGATGCACGGGAGGAAACCGAAGAGCAGGGTAGGAGATGCCAAAAAAGAAGTGATGAGGGTGAACACCAGACGGGAAAAAAAAGAAGAAAATATGATGACAATTATCTGGGTCTGGGCTTCACTTGGATCGGCGATACAGATTGTCCGAAGCCGCAGTGCGTGTTGTGCAGTGAGGTTCTAGCAAACAGCTGTCTGAAGCCATCTTATCTCCGTCGTCACATGCACACGAAGCATGGCCATTTAAGTCACAAGCCCCTTACATTTTTTAAAGCGAAATTGGAGGAGTTGCAGAAAAGCCAAAAGAAAATGCAGTTTCATTCATGCGTTGGGTCTACGAAAGACGCACTACGGGCTTCATATCTGCTCAGTTACAGACTAGGGAGAAAGGGGCTGCCGCACACAATGGCCGAAGACGTGTGTTTGCCAGCGGCCAAAGAAATGGTGGCGTGTATGATTGGAGAGAAAGAGGCAAAAAAGTTGGACATGATTCCTGTGTCCAATAACACTGTGTCGCGCCGCATTGATGCCATGTCTGAAGACATCCTGGCTGTAATACTCAGCCGTGTGAAGAAAAGTGAGTTTTACTCTCTGCAAGTAGACGAGTCTACAGATGTTGCAAATCTGGCCAATCTTCTTCTCTATGTCCGTTACCTTTTTGAAGGATCGGTACAAGAAGAGTTTTTGTTCTGTCGGCCCCTTGCTACCCGAACAACCGGACAGGAAATCTTCAATTTAATTGACGTTTTTATGAGGACCAATGGCATCGACTGGGAGCGCTGTGTGGGAATTTGCACAGACGGGGCAAAATCAATGACGGGGAAACACACAGGGCTTATAGCTCATATTAGGAGAGTCTGCCCATCCATCAGCTGGTTACACTGCAGTATTCACAGAGAGGCCCTCGCAGCCAAAAACATGCCAGCTGATCTACTTGCAGCGCTGAACGACGCAGTCAAACTGGTGAACTTCATTAAAGCTCGTCCACTAAATTCACGAATATTCACACTGTTATGTAACGAGATGGGCAGCGAACACAAATCACTGCTGCTGCACACAGAGGTGCGTTGGCTGTCCCGCGGCAAAGTGCTGACAAGGCTCTTTGAACTCCGGCACGAATTGCAGCAGTTTTTTGAGGAGAATCCGTTTCATTTGGCCACCAGTATGCATGACGAAGATTTTCTGAAAAGGCTCGCCTATCTAGCGGACATCTTCTCAGCTCTGAATGAACTCAATCTAAGTCTGCAGGGAGTCAGTGTAACTGTGTTCAACACACAAGACAGGGTTGAGGCCATGATAAAGAAGCTACGGTTCTGGGCAAGTTGTGTGAGTGGGAACACACACCCGTGTTTCCCTACGCTTCACGAGTTCTTGGTGGAAAATGACGTGCACCTGGGTGAGCATGTAAAAACGCTCATAATTGAACACCTCAACCAACTCGCCGAGCAGCTACGGAAACACTTTCCACCTATGGACACATCTGGCGCTTGGATTCGCAATCCATTTGAAGTTTCCCTGCCCGTCCCACAGCTGTCATTTCACGAGCAGGAGCAGCTGATCGAGCTGTCATCTGATGGAGCACTGCAGTTACAGTTCAAACGAAAGCCACTTGTGGATTTTTGGACCGAGTCACTGACATCATACGCAGTCTTGGCAAAGCAAGCCTTGAGAGTTTTGATGCCCTTCGCCACAACTTATCTCTGCGAGGCTGGTTTCTCTGCTATGGCAGCAGTTAAAACTAAACATCGGCAAAGACTGGATGATGTTGAGAAGGAATTGCGGCTTAAACTGTCTTCCATTGCGCCAAACTTTGAAGAGCTTTGTGCCAAGATGCAAGCCCACCCGTTGCATTAACATGGGTGTTGGGAATACTAACACATTCTCTCTCTCTCTCTCTCTCTCTCTCTCTCTCTCTCTCTCTGCAGGCTGAGCGACTTTTGCGCTAGACTTGCAGATGGATTCTCTTTTATTGTCTTTTAATTTAGTTTATGTTTGAGCCGCTCTTTGTTACTTAATTATGTTAATTATGGAAGTTTCCGTTTTTATTTATTTTATCTATTTCGGAGCCTATTCTTTTTAATGTTGTGGATCGTTTGTAATTCATTGCAATTTAATTCAGCTTGTGTTGATGTTGTTATTGTCATGCGTGTTGTGGTTATTTGCGCATGTTTAAACATGAGTCTATATGACGATAAAACAAAGTTTTGTTGCGTTTTTTTTTTTAAGTGTGAATTGGGGGTGCGCCAACCCGGTTGAGACATGGAAGGGGGTGCGCAGGAAAAAAAGTTTGGGAACCGCTGGTCTAGAACAAGCACCAAATACAGTAAAGATATCTTTGCAGGATTAACCAACGGTCATCCACAAAACCACACGGGCCTGTTGGCACTTAGTATCCTGTGTAAAGACATGTACTTCTGAATAAGTCTCAAAGAGTAGAAACCGCTTGAAATCTGACTTTGTACTGCGATGAAGTCATTTTGATTCCTTGCGCGTGTGTGTGTGTGTGTGTTCAGTGGCCTCACCATTGAGTGCAGCGGCAGCTGGAGGGGATTTGTTCATCTTGTTCAGCACTTTCTTTGAGGGGGGCCTTCCCTGAGGAGACAAGCCCAATGTAGCGCTGAGCAAAGGCGTCTCATCAGCCTCTCTTTGGGGCCACATTTACTCAGCGCCATAATTTCGAAGCTGCGCGATACTTTGATTGGACTTTTTGCAAAACGCTGCCACAAAACTATAAATTGACACCAATAAATAAATACATTGGTTCTACTGAACATCTCCTAGTGCGGCTCAGAAGATATTGATAGAAATGTGTTGGATTTAATTGAGTCTTTCACTACAGCTGGTTTTAAGCGATAGTCAACTAATATTTAAGGGTTGGCTGAACAAAACACACAACTTGAAGACTCCAGACTCCAATGTCCAGATTTACCTTCAGGTACAGTGAGAGGGATTTGTTTTTGCAGAAGTCTAGTTTCTCAAGGCTGGCGCGTGCTTCTGCGTGTTCGTCGTTGCACTCGTTTCAATTCATGGTTCTAAAAGTCTTGCGTGTGTTGCAGAGCGATTCACCGCCAGAACAACAGGCGGAGTAACATGTTTTGTTGAAGACGACCTACAGAGTCACGTCTTTGTGTGTGGAAGTCGATGGTTTGTTTTTTTATTTATCATAGACTTTATTGCCCCGTGCATCACTGCTGCTTTTCATCACAGACATCACATTTGTCCCGTATTTTCCTCCACAACTTTGTTCCCCTCTCGACCGGCCAGCCGCCGTTTGCGGAGATCTTCCTCCATGAATCGGAGGCCGTCCGCGCGTCCTTATAGTCCGCCAATGACGGGTTGTATGAGTGGTCATATTTACACATTTACACACTCTTCAATCTGATCAATTCTCTCATAAACCTGTAAAATGGGTCGACACACGCAAGGAGGTGTGAAAAGGCACGCAAGGGGGTCTTACGTCTGCGTTGCTCTGAAAACGCAGAAGCATAAACTAGGCTTTAGTGTATATTTACAGATGAGGGCTGTTTAAAATCCAACAACTTTATGTATTTAAAAATATTTGTGAAGCAATGTATTTGGAACCCAACACCCACTCTCAAGACAACGTTGTCCCCTATAGAAACTTTACTGTCAGATACAGAATTAGCAAGAAGAGCAGCAAGAACTGACAAAGACAAAGAGACAAATACATTTTACAGGAGGAATTCTTCTCTTCAAGATTCCAAACGAAACTGTCTCCATAGCAGCTAATTAGTGGTGACGATCCACTCAGCTGCTTAGTCCCCCGGGGGGGGTCGACAGGTAGTCAATATAGGCAATATAATGAGTTGTGAAAAGGTGTGAATCACTGAAACCACAAAAGGTCCTTCAGCATGCAGCCATAACTGGCCGCCCACAATATTATACAGTTTGCTTTAACGCGACTTCGGCCATGTATAGAGACAGTAGTCGGACATGTGACCGTTGACGCGATTTCACTGGCAAACACAACGAGAAAGCTGCAGCTTGCTGCGAGCGAGCACAAATCTTTTGGTGAAATATAGAGCTCAGCTTGAAAACAGGTGAAGCAAACGAATTAGTCACCTGCAGTCGTGCCAGTATGGAGGTCTTCTTCGAGTTGGATGAATAGGATCGCGAACAGGATATACTGCAGAAACGCTTGGTCTTGGAAAAGAAGGCGCTCATACTACCGGTGGTGCCGCACATCTCGCAAACCACTGTGTAGATAGATACATGGATTTAGTATAAAACCTATTTACGTCTTGTTAACAGTCCCGTCAGCATGTACAGAGGGGATTTTTATTCATTCAAGTGGTTTGTGGAGGATTTCCTTCCTGGCTTTCAAATGAACGGGCAAACAAACACTTTCATTGTCTCAACACTTTTCTTGTTACACGTTTGCGCCTCACCTGGTACTTCTTTGTTTCCCCCGCCCCACATCACCCCTTCTCCTGTCAGATGTCCGGTCAGATCTTTGTCACCTCCTCCGTCAGTTTCATCAAACTGCGCGGACGCAGTTTCATTATATTCGGCCTTTGAAGAGAAATAGTCTGTGTGAATCTTACTGAAAATAATACATGTAAACAACAGAGAGGCTTGTTTAAAGCGCTCAGAACGACACTTAAGGTAGTAACCACTCACACTGGCGGCGCGCTCTTTTGGTTCGGCAGTAATGCCCCGGCGTTGGATAGCGGGCAGGCACTTACTGCAGCCCACTCCATTGCAGGATGAGCAGTGCGGACGGACGAACACGGTGGGAACAGCTCCCAGCTTCAGAACCAGAGCTCCCGGCAGCTGTTTGGGCTCAAAGTACTCCTTGCCAAAGTGCTCGCTGCAGAGGTGAGAGCTGGATGTGGCGACCCACTGGCTGCGGGTGCGCTGAACCTGCTTCTCCCATTTGCGAAACTCCTCGGGGTCCTTGGGGAATTTAAACAACTTCACTCCATCCTCCGCGGTTTTGCCGCATCCGAAAGCCACACAGTGGTACGGCATGCTGTGTTTCGCTTCACAAGCGGACCGCCAATACCTCGGAGCACAAAGCGGGGTCTACAAACAAAGCATCCTTTCCTCTTTGGAGCTGTAGGCCGGATTTCTGTGCGCTCTGTAGAGGAAAACCACAATCTTGTTTTAAAATTTGCAGAAAGTTCTCTAATTCTACCACAAAAAATACATTAACCAATTATAAACACTAGTGCCAATGAATGGACACAGAGAGGTGGAAGACAGTTCTACGCTGGTTCTTGATCTAATACTTGTTAGTTTCTCACATGCTGCATTAAGTGATGATAGTATTTCCTGCTGAAACTATTGAAAAATGAAGCCAATGCCTTCAATTGATGTTAGAAAGTCTCTGAATGCTCTACATGTTCTCATCTTCATAAACACAATTAGACATTGAAACGTAAATTTAATTCAGGGCAATAAATCAGAACTTATTGGTAAGTAAATAAGTGCATACAAATTGACGATATTTCTACATATCTCATGGTTTTGAACACATTGTTACTGCCAACAGGTTTGTAAACAAGCAGGTCGAAATACTAAGCAAAGTGCGACTAACGTTAGCTCCCATGCTACTGTAAAAGCTAACGTGAAATGCTAACAGCGCGTTCTTGCTGATATAAAGCACTTATTATTACTTTAAGAGGCTACTTACACATAGACTAATAATATAACCCTTAATTGAAACGTTTAGTCCAACTGCAAAACTCTCGGATTTAAGTTGCTACGTTCCACTGTTTGGAAACAGCATGTTGGTTATTTGGTTTTCTCCACCTGTATCGTGGTCGCTTACCTTAGACGTCATCATACTTTATGGGGCCAGGAGAAAAGCATCATGGGAGTTGAGGTTTTAGCAGATTGGATGGGAACACTAGTATGTCCTCCTAAACTAAAATACACTGTGGTGAACATTAACTATAAATATTTACGTATTTAAGTATTTCTTCACATGCTATTTTCTACTTCCATCTACTACATCTCAGGGAAATGCAGGATACTTAGTTCAGTACACTTTTCTGTAAGCTTTAGTTATTTTCATTGCTTAACTTTGAAAAAACAGTGTCAAGTGCCATGATATGGCACTTGACACTGATTTATTTACACAATGAATACAGTATACTATAGGAGAAATTATTTTTTATTTTTTTGCACCACTAACATGTGTAACAGCCATGAACATTGAACATTGACGTGCTCTGAAAATGTTTGCATTTAAAATACATGATATAAATCAAAAGAGCAGATACAACAGACATTTAAATAATGTTTGATCTTTTATATTTGTTCAGAAATAAATGATAGAGCATCATTACATTACATGTCATTTAGCTGACGTTTGCAGTGACTAGTGTGCTGTGCCAGTTTATTGATTACCGTGGTCTTGTATGTTTATTATATTGCATGATCTTCTTTGTGTGCACGTGTGAGTTGCATGGACTGCTACTCCCTATACAGACTTCCTATTGGGCATAACAAATCGCTCGATTGTTTTCACCTGGACTAATTACTGGCAATCATCAACCAACCTATCGAGGGGCGAGGAGGAGTATAAAAGAGGAAGCTGCTAACTCGAGGGAGAAAGGGGGAAACTCAGACGGAAACGGCAGGAGCGACGAGACGGCGGCACACCAGGCCTGCAACGGATAGTGCAGACACGACCACACCTTTGTCACCAGGAGCTGCAGTCATTGCGCGATCAATGCATCACATCCCTGACTGTTACTCATCGCTTTCGGATTTGAACAGAACTTTGGCCCTAAAGACTATAAATGGACTCCAACTGTTGGACAGTTCGTAACTGGATTGTTCCTGATGGACGTGTAACTGATTATAAGACTGATTTTAAAATCTAAATTATTTTCACGTTTTACTGCAAATAAAAGTATTTTTATACAGATATCCATTGTGGTCTTTCTGTGTCTTGGGCATTCCGAAATTAAAGAGTGGCCATACGGCTGACATAAGTGGCGTTATACTGTAAGTACAATTTAAGTGCTACAATTTGTTAGTGTTTTTAGTCGAGGTAGAGTCTGAAGATGTGAAGACTCACTGCGGTCCTGATGTCATCAGAGCACTCGTTCACCATTTCGGAGCAAAGACAGCAAAGAGTTGTGATGGAGTGTTTTGCTCTCCGTGAGGGAGGGACAAGCAGTTTATCAGATGTGGAGTGCGCGGGTCGGGATGTAGGGTTTGACCATGTCCTGGATGTAAGCTGGACCCGATCCATTCACAGCATTGTAGGTGAGCACCAATGTTTAGAACTGGCAGCCACCGGTAGCCAGTGAAGAGAGTAGAGGAGTGGAGTAGTGTGGGAGAAATTTGGAAGGTTAAAGACCAGTCGGGCTGCTGCATTCTGGATAAGCTGCAAAAGGTGGAATGGCGGCGTAAGGGAGACCTGCCAGGAGGGAGTTGCAGTAGAAGTCCAGGCGGGAGATGACACGAGCCTGAATCAGTACCTGCGCAGCCTTCTGAGTGAGAAGAGGACGTATTCTCCTGATGTTGTAGATTGTGTATCTACAAGATCGTGTTGTCGGAGTGATGTTGGGAGTCAGGGAGAGTTGGCTGTCGAGTGTCACGCCGAGGTTCTTAGCAGTCAAAGTCTGCGTTAACACAGAGTTGTCAAATTTCAGATGGTGAGCGGACATCTATTGGGAGATGTCAGACTGGCAGAGATCAGTGCCGCCACCTGAGTGTCCGAGTGAGGGAAGGAGAGAATTAGATGGGTGTCATCGGCATTGCTGTGGTAGGAGAAGCCATGCGAGCGAATGACAGCGCCGAGAGTTAGTGTAGAGAGAGAAGAGGAGGGGACCCAGGACGGAACCCTGAGGAACTCCAGTAGTAAGATGACAAGGTTCCGACACACATCCTCACCAGGTTACCCGGTAGGTGCTGCTGTCAAGGTAGGACGAGAGAAGGGAGAGAGCAGAGCCTGAGACACCAAGTTCCTGAAGGGAGGAAATCAGGATCTGGTGGTTAACTGTGTCAAATGCAGCAGAATGGTCCAGAAGGATGAGGACAGAGGAGAAAGAGGCGGCTTTAGCAGTGTGGAGTTGCTCTGAGACAGCAAGGAGAGCAGTCTCTGTGGAGTGGCCTTGAAGCCTGACTGGTGGGGGTCAAGGAGGTTGTTACGGTGGAGATAAGAGGAGAGTTGGTTAACGATCACACGTTCAAGAGTTTTGGACAAAAAGGGAAGAAGAGAGACCGGTCTGTAGTTGTTTTCTTCAGAAGGGTTGAGGGTAGGTTTCTTCAGGAGAGGGTTAACTTTTGCCTCCTCAGAGAGTTGGGAAAACAGCCGGATAACAGAGCGTTGTTAATGAGACAAGTGAGGAACGGGAGTAGGTCAGGAGCGATAGATTGTAGAAGATGTGATGGAATGGGGTCAAGAGGGGAGGTGGTCGCACGTGCAGAGGTTACTAGGGTAAGAATTTGGTTGGAAGACAGAGGGAGGAAAGAGTGAGGGCGATAGAGGTGAAGTCGGTGGGACACAAGTAGTAGGAGGTGGGTTTGAGAAAGAGGAGCGTATGTCAGCTATTTTTTGGTAAAGTAGTTGACAAAGTCTCCCGGAAGAAGGGTAGAGGGGGGAGGAGGACTGAGGGGTTTGAGTTAGAAGATAGAAAATTTTGGGGGTTTTTGGGGGTTAGAAAATGAAGATTGAATTCTGGATTGGAAAGAGCTTTTGGCAGCAGTGATAGAAGCAGAGAAAGAGGAGAGAAGATATTGAAATGCAAGCAGGTCATCAGGTCGTTTGTATTTACGCCATTTCCTTTCCTATGCTCGCATGGTGGCTCTCACGGCACGCACCGGTTCAGATCGCCACGGATTTGCCGGCCTGTTGTGTCGTGAGAGGGTCTAGAGAGGAGGAAAGAGTTGAGAGGAGCGTCTCTGGGGCAGCGTTCGGATGCAAGAGTGAGAAGAAGTCAGTTGAAGGCAGAGCTGATAGAACACAGGAGGCTAGAGAGGAGGGAGAGAGGGAGCGATTGTTGTGACAAACCGGTACAGAGTCAGTTGATGGGGCGGGGTCGTTGGTTATAGAGAGTGAGAGATGAAGAAGTGGTCAAACACATGAAGTGGAGTTACAGAGAGGTTAGTAGTAGAGCAGTTTCTAGTGAAGATGTAGTCAAGGTGATTGCCAGCTTTGTGAGTAGGAGGAGAGGCACTGACTGACAGCGAAAGAAGAAAGTAGGAGTAAGAGGTCAGATGACTTCTCTGTCTGGATGTTGAAGTCACCCAGGAGGATGAGCGGAGGGCCATTTTCAGGGAAGTTGGATAGTAGAATGTCCAGTTCTTTCAAGAAATGACCCAAAGAGCCTGGAGGACGGTAAAGAACAACAATATTTAATTGTACCGGTGAGTAACTGTTACAGCATGGAATTCGAAAGAAAGTAGGGTGGAAGAGGGTAAAGAGAAAAGCGCCATTATAGCATTCTAGCACATATTGTTATGAGGTTTGCAACCTATTAGCAGGGAGGCTATAATGTTTGTTTTACATAACAAAACATAAATAATGAGAAGTTTTTATAATCCAACCGTAATTGTATGTTCGAACCCTTTTGGGATTAGTACAACAGTACAACTCTGCATAATGACATGCAGACTAAAAATTTACTTATAGCTCATTTTGGGACTATATTTGTGAACTTTCGGGTAGAGTTTGGCATACAATTTAGATATCTCTGATATATAGAAATGACTTTCAATACTTCTTCCAACATTTCCCCATCCCGCATAATCTAACATGCAGTACCCGAATTCAACTTTCAAAACTCATCCTCACCAGAAGATGAACCCTTTACACAAATGACGCCAAGACTTTTACTTAGGCCACCATCCGGACAAATTTTGCACACTCAGTGTCACTGTTGGGATATACATTACATTACAGGTCATTTAGCGGTCGCTTTTATCCAAAGCGACTTACATTGCATTTTTAACCCATGGCTTTTTAAAATTTTGCCCGGTTAGGGGTTAGGTGTCTTGCTCAGGGACACTTCGACATGGGACATGGAGCAGCCGGGGCTCGAATATAGGAACAGGAAGCACAAAATGAACAACATCTTGTCAGTTCCATCCAATACTTTAAGTTTAATTAACAAACACTGAAACTTTTAACTTTTGGGACTTGGTCCAAACAAACAAACAAGTCTTAATCAAAATCAAAAACAGAGTTGGAAACTTACATGCAAAATAGCTGGACATGACTATACACACAGAGATCAATACCAGGCAACAGCCGTATTTAATCCAAAGTTGCACAGCTAAGCTTTTTTTGTCAAACAATACGTTTGACTTGTTCTAAGAAAGTAGGAGGTGTTATCTGACAGTGACACGTTGTGGACATGCAAGGCACAACCCACATGATTGAAAGAGGTGTTTATATTCTCTGACCTGGTGGGGGCAACTACTACAAGACATTGAAGGCCTCGGGTTCATTGGGCAAGTCTAAATCGGCTTGAATGCGTATTAGTTCATCTTTGGTGATTTATGATTTGTTTTTGATACTTTGCGTTGATGGCAATTTCACTTGTTTGTACTTTGTTTCTCTCTGTGCCCCATAAAATGCCCTTTTCCACATTCTATTTGATGTAAGCACAATATGGGGACCAATACCAAGTAATTGCATTTTTAGATATTGTACAGACAGGCTCTGATTATGTTCCTATATCATTGCGTGAAGAATGTATACATTAAATAATGTTGATTACTCGCTGAATTAGGGGCAGTTTCTGTCCTAGGCCCCCCTAGTGGGTTAATCTAGCCATGGCCCTGTCACTGGGCATGACACCCAAACTACCTTGAGTCTCAATGTACGGTACGTGCATGTGGTCCTGTCCTCCAAGCAGTATGATCCACTGAGGTGTGTTGTATTCAAAAATGAAGAAACGCCGGACGGACAGAGGTCATCGCAGATCAAAAGGTTAAATCAAATGTATTTAATAAAGCAGATGGCGTTGCGGTAAAAAGAACATCTCAGCTGAGGAGCCGCTGGTCTCAGCAACCAACAGGCCCCAGGCAGTCCTTTGACCATCCCTAGTGCCCGTCTGTAGCCTCCACCAGCGAACTCTAGAACAATGGTTCCTACAGGTATTTATAAGAATGCTTAAAGGTGTGAAAGTTAGTGTCCACACCTCTGGGAGTGGTCTTCTGGTGAGTTCAATGTAAATCGGATTTCGAATGATCCTTAGTCAATATCAGTTGTTCAAGTATTACATGCATGCATTCCAGTTGATTACATTACACCAAATACAATCATAACTGTACATTGGTATTATTCTAGTACAGTTGCAGAATTTTACAATATTGTCATTACTTTATGGATTACACAGTTTCAGAATCATGGCTGTATTCTGGTGTACACTATATGCATTTTTATTAATTTTATGAACCGGGTCGTATATTTGTTTCTAATATCCTACAGGTGCAATGATGCAGGTTTGGTGAAGTCTTCATACAAGTTTTTACCCCTACTGATGCAATCCTACTTTTGAAAGCACATGATTTGTTGTAACAACAACAAAGCAACATACAAGTCCAAATAAATTGTCTCTATTAAGATGGATTTAGCACCTGCTGGTGTCATGTAGTGATGTCCTGCCGAAAATAGTTTTTTCTTTCTTCTTTTTTCTTTTAATCAACAACAAAATGTATCTGTTGGAAAGTCCTACATTCTTAGTTTGAACTATGCCCTTTTTAGATGATGGATTTATGTTGGTGTAACTAGAACTGGCGAGAGAGAAACACAACAGTTGAAGCCCTTGTTGACCACATACTCCCAATAGGCCATTTGATTATTTACATGTATCCCCAAAATGCCTGAATCCAATATCACAGCTTTCATATTGTGTGTAAGTCGCATACTCCTCTTTGTGAATCTCTAGCTGCAAAATCCCACTTTATCCCAAAGCTGACGGCCAACGTATTTGTTTTCTTCACTTACAAACGGTGCTTGTCCCACTAGTCAGCAATGTGGCCAAATGTGTGGACAAACACATTCACAAAACTTGATTCCGACTTCTGAAGTTTTGAAAAATAGAATTGTGCAGCATAGCTGAAAAAACATGTTAGAAAGTACACACGTTCTTGAGATATGTACTTGTTTCAGTTCATGCAATAATGCAGTAATTAGAAACAACAACTCTATAGGGGTATTCCATTAGTGTTTTGGGAATAACCCAATGAATAAATGGTTGTGGAGAAGTTAGATCTACAGTCAAATTAGAGTATTCTCGTATGCTGATGTAAGGAAAGCTTTTTAGAAAGTCTTGTCCTTTTGAAATAGGGTGTTACTTTCCTGTTGGAGGTGGAGGTTCAAGCAGCAAATTAACTACAACATTCAGCGCAAATACTCCACAATGACTGGTCGAGTAAAGGCATACAGCTGTTTTGGTGTGAGCATGGGGGAAGGAGAGCATGCTGTATGACCGAAGAAGCCAAATTTACAATCCTCTGCCGCAGAGTCAACACCAAGAAAGGCTGAGAAAAATTGTATGATATTTTGGAATGGTAAATGTATGCGTGGAGCCACCGTTTTGCCTATAAAATACCAAACAAATCCAAATAAGGCAGACAGGATTGGTTCTTTCTAATGAGTGATAATCAGTTATTGAGGAATCAAGTAATAAGTCGGTTGAGTTATGCATACAGTTGGGAGTGTAAACCCACATTGGTCTACTGCTCGAATTGTCTATTTTGCACTTTCTAAAAGTTTAGACTACTTGCATTTAAAAGAACTGTTGACTATAATCCAACTCTAATCTTTGCTCAAACCATTCCAAAGAAATGCTAGTTCAGATTGCTCCATGGATGAATAACTTTTTTTAAATTATTTTTTTTAACTTCATGGCCAGTCCATAAGCATTATACTTGATCCACCATTGCAGCTTCGCATTTGTCATCTTTATTAATATTTTTTAATTTGCATCTCTTCATCCTTACCCGCTGCCACCAGCGGCACAACCATCACTTCGCAGGCAAACAAGCCTTTACTGCCCGACATTGTCTCCATCCAGACTCCGCGGGAAAGGAGGTCGAAATGACGGATGCAACCATGGGAGCGAGAACCGGGGACAGTTTATTTACACCCAAAGAGGCTGTGTAAGTTAAGAGGGAAGCCGCTGCGTGTGTCTCCCTCTTTACTTTCACCGACCCCCTCCTCCTCCGCTGGCAGAAATTTATAAAGAACAAAAAATCCGACGAGGGAGGGAGGGGGGTTGATATACGCCGAGGCTGAAATCGAGAGGCGAACCCAGGGAAAGAGGAGTAATTTGTACACGGGACTTTCCCCCTCTTAGTCCCCCAAAAGGAGGGGGAAAAGTCGCAATATTGGAAACGAAAAGGAACGAGCTTCTAAAGGCGTGAAAACGTCTGCAATTGTGGATACTTTATATATTTTTATTTCGAAAAAATATGGCCGAGAACGTTCTGGACCATGGCCCGCCTTCAGCCAAAAGGCCTAAACTCTCGTCTCCGGCACTTTCCGCCTCCGCCAGCGATGGAAATGGTAAGTATTGTTTTAAGAGATAATTTGTTACGGTGTTATTCGTTAAGTTTGTTATTTTGCGGCGGCTCGGGTGAACTTGTTTGAGGGAGAATACGTGGGATTACTCTTCTGTTTTTGTCGTAGCTTGCTAATGTTAGCTCGCTAGTAGTGAGTGTGTGTCGGACGTGAAGAAGAGCTCCCCCAGCTAGCTTGCGTGCTACCAGCCATTTTAGCCGGAGGTAGCTGCGTTAGCAACTCGGCTAACGCTAGGCTAGCTAACCGAATGCGGGTTCCCCAACTGACGGTCCCGTGTCAAATGTTTACTACGCCCGGGTTAATAAAACACGGATTGCCAAGCCAACTCGTGATAAAGTTGTTGGTGTCTTGTAGTTGTGTCAACTCGACAGCGACTCCCGTCCTGTTATTTGAGTTTTCGAGGCTTCAACACGTCCAAAGCGATCTGCCGTGTTGCCCCACCGTAACTCGGACACTTTCCCAACTAACGTTAGCTGCCGTTGATGGCGTTCGTGGAAGCAGAGGTTGCCAGTGGTGGCGAGGCTGTCCCCGCGTCGGGGACACATTTAGGGCACCCGCGTCCGACCGATCGTGGAGCGCAAATGGCCATTTTCGGTTTGTTTAATCGCGGATGGTGTGTGACAGCAGCCGGAGGGAGCAGTGGCCTGAGACCCAAACTGTGGAGCATGGACAGCGCCATGTCTTTCCACCGCGATATTAACCAGCCAGTCAAGTTAACCAGCAAAAATACTGCTCAAAACGTACAATAATCAATTAAATCACTCAATCATTCGTTTTGGAAATGAACAGCGGCGTCTTGGGCTGTCCACTAAGCTAAAGTTGTCTCTCCGGGAAGTCCGCTTCCGTGGAAAGGGACCTTTTCGGTTAAATCATCCAGAGGTTGCAAACACGTACGTTGCCTCGTTTACCTACATAGTGGTGTCAAGAAAAGGGATCTGTTCATAAAAGGTGCAGAATATTACACTGAAAATGATTGTCCTCCAAGAGTATTTGCGACCCTGCCGTGCACTGATCCCAGTCACGGTAATACATGAAAACACATGTCAATCTCAGAAGATTGGTGTTATTTGGATAGTGTTGCTTGTGCCTCCGAAAATCAGTTTGTAGATAATGTTATGATAACTGGTTTGATCGTTTTCAGAGTCCGCTCACCAAACCGTAAGGATGCAACTGTAGATTTTTGTATCCTTGTACATCAATCATGTTCTCATGTTAGCCATGTCACAAATCATTAACATTACAGAATGGCATCTGACCATAAAAAGGGACGAATAAGCCTGTGTGAGATTTTGAGCTTTAGCAATTGTTCTTGAGGGGGGCAACACCATGTATCTGCTTTTATTGCCTGAGCTGTGTGCCGCTTAACTCTGCATTCACTGACACACTGAGTGTGCGTCTCTACCAACCTGGCTCCATTTTGTTGAGTTACTTCTACATCCATTTGTCACCTAGTCTGTACGAACCTGTCTGTGTAACATGTTGAATCACTTCACTGGTCAGGGATTCTCTGTGGGTGCATGCGTGTGCTTGCATCGTCGTTTGTGCGTGCAGCTTTACACGCACACATCATTCTCAGTGTCGTTATAAGTTTAGTGCTCAGTTGTGTTAAACTTGATGGTATTAATTTGTGATAACTTGATTAATCACATGATTTTCTGCCATTAACAGCGATTATTCACTTTATGCGCGAAATTCAATAAAACGTTAAAGAATAATGTAGTGCACGCTTTTATTTTAAGTAATGTCATCATAACACTGTAATAGGCACTCTCGGAGCAACAGCACGTTTTCTTTTTTAGGTACCAGAAGAAACATTAGTCTTTTATCAGGGGACGGCATAATGCAGCATATGTTCAGTTGTAGAGTGAAGCGCTTTAGCACAAAACAATGACTTTTCGGTCTGTAAAAACTGTGGATTTCCTGTGAATCTCAGTGGAAGCACATTTTTAATGATTCAAGTTAAGCAGTTACCCAATGACAAAATTAACTTTTAACGTCCACTTTTTTTTTCCATCCATTCCTCCAACATCCTACTCATCTGCAACAAGCCACTTGCTAAGACACACACGGTAATTTACAATTACAATTTTAACAATATGACCAGGAAGAGAAAACGACCTTTCACAGGGTGCAGATGTTCTGCATGTTGTCAGTGAGAGCAACAGTTGAAGCTCATTGTAACGCCGTCACTCCGTTTCATACAACTCGTGTATTCTCCTTTCGGCGGTGCCTGTTCTAAGCAATTCTAAGGACGCTACGTTCTTGTTGCGTTGGTTTGTCGACAGTTCTCCCGCATCCGCCGACGTCTCGCTCCCTTGTTGTTTGGGTAGCCGGTAGGCTGACATCAATGCTGTGTAACGCCTTTACGTCGTACGTCAGACTCGTAGTACTTCAGGCTCGTAGTATTCTGGTGATAAGATACTTCCGGTTTGGTTTTCTGGTTACAAATAGCATTGCTTTTATCAACTACGCCGTCTGGTAGAGATTTCAAAGGAAAATGTCCACCTTTCTCAGTTTTCTTGGCTAATGTGCGCAGCAGTGTTAAGCACCCCCCCAATGCAAAAAAAGATAAAATGAAATGGTGTTAACGCATATGGAAATCATTGTCGGTGTTAATTGATTACTACGTTAGCGCATTCACAGTGTGCCCGGCTCTAGTTTTTCTTCCTTGTCAAGCGTGCTCTGTCATGCTGTAAAAATGAAGGATTATACCAGTTTAACATGGCTGTGGACCCTTTTGTCTTCTCGTCATTCCCTTCTTTTTTTAAAATTTTTTAATCTCATTGATCCGCCTCCCTTAAACTTTGCATCTCTTCTCCATTTTAGATTTCGGCTCACTGTTTGACTTGGAGCATGATCTCCCCGACGAGCTCATTAGCGCCAATGAATCAGGCCTGGTCAACGGCGGGGACCTCAGCCAGTTGCACACTACTCTCGGAGGAGGCAGCGGAGGGCCGGGAGGAATGGGACTTGGACTTGGCGGAGGCCAGGATGCGGTGGCCAAGCACAAACAACTGTCCGAGCTTTTGCGTTCAGGGGCGCCCACCTCGGCCCAACAAGGGCACCAAGGAGCCATGGGCGGCCCAGGAGGCCCCAGCGCCATGGGGCAACACTTGGCCAACATGAAGGCCTCTCCTGGCCAGGGGCCTCCGCAGATGATGGTCCAGGGGCAGCAGCAGCGCCTCTCTCCTCAGCAGCAGGTCAACATGATGCAACAGAATGCTTCAGCTGGAATGATGGGTGGCCTAAACAGGGCCATGATGGGAGCGCAGCAGAAAGGCAATAATGGACAGCAGCAGCCAGGCATGATTGGGAGCCAGGTGATGAATGGCTCCCCCAGGATGGGCTTTGGGAATCAGGGGATGGGTGGCAACAGCAACCTGTTGGCTGAGACCCTACAGCAGCAGGGAGCTGGGGGCCAGGCCGGGATGAGAGGCCAGCAACCGGGAGCCATGAACAAGGTAGGTTTACTAAGGCTTAACACTGCATGTCAACCATTTCATTCACTTTTGAAATGCGGATGGACTTTATACAAAATAAGGACTTGTAAATGAGACATCGGGTGAAAACAGAATGCTTTGTTTCAAGTAGACACTAAGGAACACGGCGTCGTCCCCCCTCAGTAGGAGTTGGTAGATTCTCTTTCAGTTTATTCTCAAAACCTTTTATTGCGGCCCAAAACCTTACTTTTCAATCAGAAAATTGGATTAATTCAGGAATGTACTTGGGGTTGAAGTGCCCCAGGAGGGACAGGAAAAGAAATTGCACTGGAAGTTGGCTTCTGCTGAATGTGGCAGAGACACTGATTTTAGCCATGGATATCTAAAGGAAATCACTCAGGGTCGGAAAAGTCCAATATAAATGCTGTTGGCCCTCTAAAGGAGAACAAGGTGCTCAAATAAGTCATTCGATGTGTTTGGAGAATGGGGATGTTAAGTTTTGATTATCACAGGTTATAAATTACTTTTTGATCTTTAATTACATATTACTTCTCCGGTTAACTGATTTGGGAGTAAAGTTAGGTTGTTTTTCTTCACTTTTCATTAAAGGGAAGCTTAATTGGTACACAGGTGGAAAACGCATGTTCTTATCGTAGATGGAAGCATAGGCTTTGAAAGAGTCTTTATGTCCACAGATCCTGCTCATTTAACAGCTTAGATTTGAGATGTTTGCGAAACGCTGTAAGATTTTTTTTGCATTTACACCTGATATGAAATCACTTAGGGGCGGCACGGTGGCGTGGTGGTTAGCACTGTCGCCTCACAGCAAGAAGGTCCTGGGTTCGATTCCGCCCAGTGGCCTTTCTGTGTGGAGTCTGCATGTTCTCCCCGTGTCTGCGTGGGTTCTCTCCGGGTTCTCCGGCTTCCTCCCACAGTCCAAAGACATGCTCTGGGGATCAGGTCAATTGGGGACTTTTGCCCGTAGATGTGTGAATGTGAGTGTGAATGGTTGTGTGTCTCTGTGTAGCCCTGCGATTGGCTGGCGACCAATCCAGGATGTACCCTGTCTATCGCCCGAAGTTGGCTGGGATGGACTCCAGCCCCCCCGCGACCCTGTGTGCAGGATAAGCGGTTTGACAATGGATGGATGGATGGATGAAATCACTTATATAAAACTTAAGATGTGGTTTCAAAAAGGTTCATGCCAGTTGCATCCTACATAACTTTCTTCTGCTCTTCATCATCTGCTCTAATTCCCCCTGTTCAAATTTTTCATTTGTATTCCTAGATGGGGATGATGGGGAACCCCGGGGGCCCTTTTGGAGGTCCATATACGGGGCAGGGGAATCAAGGTCTGGGCGGCGCAGGGCTGGGCCCTCAGCTCCAGAACAAAAGTCCTCTGGGCAACAGCCTGGCCCAGTTCAACGTGGACAAGAAGAACCAGCCCATGCAAGGAATGGCCGCCATGGTAGGGAACAAATACAAACAACGTGTGTGTGTGTGTGTCTCCGATGCGTTTCCGTATTTTTTTCCCCTTCCTACTTGATTTTACCTTCCACTGTTCCTGTCGGTTTATTACCCTGGTCTAAACCGTGCCACCTCTTCTCATTCCCATCCCTTTACCCACCAGGGCTCTCAGCAACCACAGACGGGTGTGGGCGGTCCCTCTGGTGCACCTGTGGGAGGAGCCCCAGGGATGCTGCCCAGCGCTCAGGGAGGTCTGGTTGGTGCCCGCGCCCAGGTTTCTGCGGCCTCCGCTGCTGCCGGAGCGCCGCCCACAGCTGACCCTGAAAAGCGCAAGCTAATTCAGCAGCAACTGGTTCTCCTGCTTCACGCACACAAGTGCCAGCGGCGGGAGCAAGCCAACGGGGAAGTCCGGCAGTGCAACCTGCCCCACTGCCGCACCATGAAGAACGTCCTCAACCACATGACTCACTGCCAGGCCGGCAAGTCCTGTCAGGGTGAGTTGACTAGGGATGAGTTTTGTTTGGTTTATTGTTTGATACTTTTAAAATGATACCGGTGCCTGAACCAATACTTTATGAAAAAAACGATTAATGAAATTCAAGTTTTTTTTCTTGAAATTAAATATATTAACTGTTTACAATTTAATTACATGCAGTGCTTCCCCTATGTAAAAATTTTATTTGAGATTTATGCTCGCTGCAGGAACTAAAGATATGCAACATATTGAAAAGCATTTATGTTGGATTGACGCTCCTTGTGTGTCTCGATGTATTGACTTCATGATTGCAAGCAGGTGCAACACAGAAGAGCTGCATTTGGCACGAGAACATATAGTTGTTCTACCGTGTGACAGAACTTATTTGTGTATTCAGTTAACACTTTGCTGCGTAAAATAAGGCAAAAGAATCAAACTATCTCCTGCCATTCATGTGAGGAAATTAAGTCATGTGTCTGCAGAACGCCGCTGCTCTCGGTTTACAGCTTTGAGGGAGGGGAACGGACCGTCTGACGGGAGAGGAGGGTCGTTGCGGATTCGCGCTGTGAGCACTGGTGGGCGGATGCTCACCTGTGTGCGCGCACGTGTCTGCCTGTGTCCATCGGAACTTGCAGATTTTAATAACGGAGGGGAAACAGCGACATAAATAAATATAAATAGTTGTCATATGCCCCCGTGTTTGACAAGCACACTTGTGGCTGAGACTTGTTACATCTTTTACATTAAAATAGACTGGAAACAAAATTGCATCTTGCATGACTTACACATATTTTGAAATGTATTAATTGCGATAAAAAGTTTGTTTTTCTTCTAAAGACTAGATCTTAATAGTAATGAGTAATCACTTCAGAAAGCGTGAATTTAAGACAATGTTGTTTCAATTGTATTTTAAACACAAAACTACGTGATCATCTTGGAGGCCCAAATTCCATCAGGTGGAACAAGTTGAACTAGCGACTCTTCCTGCTGTGCTCGTGCACTTTGCTCTCAACTCTCCATCATTTGGCGGCTGTGTATGAAGCACCAACAATCTCCCCACATTTAGCCAGGACGTTTTCAAACCACTGCACAGAACCACAGCTACTTCCTTTGCCAAATGAATCACTGTTTCTGCCGTACAATACGGCCACCCGCCATCTTGCATGACTCACACGGCTTCTTGTCCCTTTTGAATGAGTTGGGGGGGGCAAGAAATCACTTTCGAGCGTCATTTACGCTCTACCCATTTTAGCTTCCGAGTGGCTGTGGAATCTGTCGAAAAACAATTGGCCAAAAAATACTGCGGCAAGAAACGGTTAAATGCAGGCATTCCCAATTTCATTTGATCCTAATTTCTCATGATGTAAATGTTTTTTTTCCCCACCAACTTATATACCTGTTTTTCCCAACTCTGCGTGTATTTCTGCCTTTTCATCCTTAGTTCCTCACTGTGCATCATCGAGGCAGATCATCTCCCATTGGAAGAACTGCACGCGGCACGATTGTCCGGTCTGCCTGCCGCTGAAGAATGCTGGAGACAAGAGGAACCCGCAGTGTGAGTGTCTGTATCTGACCAAATTAACGTTATATATTTTGTTCTTTACATTATGCTGTGAGCATCATTAATGTGCATTATTGTTATCTCATCGCAGTTTTATTAATGGGATTTTGCAGATATGTTCATCTAGAAAGACCGTTCCAACATTATTGTATTGGCAATATTGCATAGCCTCATTGGAGCTAAACATAATCCATATTGAGCCAATTGTTAATATGATATTTTGCTGTTTTTCGATAAATATTCAGTCTCAGGGTTTTTGAATGCTTAGTTTTTTCCATATGCTGCTCGGCATATAGGATGTATTATAAACACCCTGCTGCCTTCTTGTTATGTCCTCACAGCTCTACTCAGTGCAGCCGCTGCAGGTCTGGGCAGCTCTCTTGGGTCAGTACCTGGTGGTCAACCAAGTACTCCCAATCTCAACCCGCCAAGCCAGATTGACCCCAGCTCCATAGAGCGAGCCTACGCCGCCCTGGGCCTCACCTACCAAGGCAACCAGATCCAGTCCCCGACTGCCCAGCCCAGTATGTCCAACCAAGGTTTGCAAGGCCCGGCTGGCATGAGGCCTCTGAACCCAATGGGTCAGTTCACCTGCTGCACATTTTGTTTCTGATAGCCCTGGTGATTTAGCGTTTAACCAGCTTGAGGCAGGGATTGTCAAAAGGTCGTAATAGTAGTCGGGTATAACCAGAACTCTGACAAGTAGGTGCTAAATGTTTACGTCAAAGGGCTCCAGGTAAAAATGACATTAGGGCTGGGTGATATACCGCTATCGAATTTCCTTTGCCGTATGAATTTCCCACATCGTCATATCGGTGCTTTAGATTGGGTCATGGTTATAACTACAATAACACAACGCTCTTTAACAGGGTAACAGTTTGTGAAACCTTTTGTAACACTAATCATGGTACATTTATAAAATTACACCGCCGAACTGCATGCTGGGTACAGCCCGCTATCACAACAAGACTCCAAACTACTACTTGAAAACACCGAAAAGAAGTATGCGGAAGGCACAACGAGAGACCGGAGATGCACTTGGGCCCAAGGGTGGAGTTTTGTCTGGTTGGAGGTTTTGTGGTTTTGAAAATCCAATGTAAATTAGATATATTGCATAGTTAGTTGAGAACACTAGCAGCTAACACGCTAACAAACTAACCCGCTAACTCGCTGGCCAGTTGCTAGCAGTGAACGAGCGATGCTTTTCGCCACGAATGGATGCCTTTACTCCCAAAAAAATGTACCATGATACCGCCAGAGTCCGTGATATGAATTTTTGGCCATAACGCCCAGCGCTACTTCACGTGCGCTGGGCGCACGTGATGTAGCCCCATAGTAGCCCCATAGTTGCGGTTTGATTAGCAACCCAATAATATAAGACATCCTGAGGTACACGTCCAAGAGCAAGGTATATAACGTTTTATTAGTAGGGGAAACAAAAGGAATGCAAACTTATGAAGTCCTGTCCTCTGCTCTGTAGGTGCGAACCCTATGGGGGTCAATGGAGGTGTCGGTGCTTCTCCTCAGAGCCAGCAAGCCAGCCTGCTGCAAGATACCATGATGCACCTCAATGTGAACAGCCAAGGGTAAGAGGGAACACAAACATCCTGCTCGTGGATCCCTTAATAGGGACACACACTATCCATGTTTTCCATGTTATTCATTAAAACTATGCCTGTCTACCTCTCCCAGTCTGCTGAATGATGCCAGTGGGGTCGGGTCCATGCCCACGGCAGGCCCTCCGTCTTCTTCGGGCATGAGGAAAACCTGGCACGAGGACATCACTCAGGACCTACGAAACCACTTGGTACACAAACTGTAAGTATTAAAAAGGAGCTTAAATGATTTCATTGCATATGAAATCACATTCCTGTTGTCGTGTAACGTTTCCACACGTTGTGCGTGTGTAAAAGGTGATAAATGTGAATTTTTTTAAAGTTCAGATAAGCTGGCTGACATTGCCCCAGTCTGTGCCTCTCACACATAACTGTTTGTAACGTTAGGAAGCCTTTCATTCCTCTTTGGCGGCATTAAATGTGTCTCATAGACCAGGTACTGTATTTTGAGCATGACAAGATGTTTATTGCTTCTACTTGACCTCTCCATATGACTTAAAGGCCTCTGAATCTCACTTTAAATTACTATGTTTCTTGTATTAACTATAGTAGTCTTTTCATCACACTTCTAGCAGCACACCATGTTATAAGCTTCTACAAAGCAGATCCTATTTGTTTTAAGTGACAGCAAGTAAGGGATGCATTTTGTGTGTTGGAAAGCACTATGCACAGGAACTATCCCAAAGAGAAAAAATCACATTCTCCTGTATTAGAGCCTTCAGCCCAGCTACTAGCACAGGAAACCAAACATAAATGCTCTCAAAGACATTATTATTTACTATTATACTTATTTAAGTAATAAGGTAATGTAACAGTTCGGGGCGTTGTTCGTCCCGGCGCACAGCTAAAGATAAACTACTGCCTCAAGTACCTTATTGCTTTTATAATACGGTTACCAGAGAAATTATAAGTAATAAGTAAATAGCTGCCTTTCAGCACAAAATAGGTCCAGCCACCACGTTGTGTATCTCATTTCAGTAGTCTAGAGAGAGAAAATAGTCCCTGTACGTAAACAGCATTGGGTCACGCACCATCTCATTCATTCACATCGCTCATGACGTCCCCGTTAGTTGTCCAGTTGCGAAAGCTGGCGTTGCCCCGAACTGATAATTTGTGTGATTTCCATTTTTTTGGGGGATCGCCACCGAGTTAAAAGCTAAAATGTCAACTAACAGTCGCGCAAAATCTAACCTGTTACTTTGAGTGCGCAGTGATACGGAACGCTCGGGTCAATGTGAACAGCAACTGTACATTATCGCTCAATAATGTCCCCTCGTGACTCACTTTCAACCAATCAGAACGCTGGATTTCATCTACCCGTATTACAATTGTTTTATTGTTAATTACTAAGCAATACTTCGACTGAGACTTGACATTTCACATCCTCATTTCTGCTCTTTTTGCTTTTGCGTTCCCTCTCATACCCACAGTGTACAGGCCATCTTTCCGACTCCAGATCCGGCCGCGCTAAAGGACCGGCGAATGGAGAACCTGGTGGCCTATGCCAGAAAGGTTGAGGGAGACATGTATGAGTCAGCCAACAGTAGAGTAAGTTGCTCTCTCCTTTTCAGCTCAGTGTGTTACAGAAAGGAAGGGGGAGACTGCTGGGAGGTTTTCCTGTCATTTTGCAGCTGAAACCAGCCACTCAAAACTAAAGAAATGCACAGTTGTTAGACCTAGGTAAGAAACCCATAGCTTATGAGCGTAACTTGAATTACCTCAAGTTTACTGCAGCAGATAAAACATCTCCTGTTTGCTATACTGCTGTAGGTCCTCCAAAACGATTACTGCCGTTTTCCATTTCAACTTTAGTTTTTCAACTACTACCTACTACACCTACTGCTCCTCCATGTTTCCCCCTTTGCCGCGTTTTACTTATTTCGTTGCCCTCTTCTTTGAACAGGCGGAGTACTATCACCTGCTAGCGGAGAAGATCTACAAGATCCAGAAGGAGTTGGAAGAGAAGAGGAGGACCCGGCTTCAGAAGCAGGGTCTGGGCCTTGGTCCTGCCGGCATGGGCCAGTCCCCCACTGGACTGCCTCCAAGTGAGTGGACATGTAGCATATGTGGACTTTGATGAGCTAACGTTCAACATAAAACTCCTGCGTCATAGCTTGTTAAACGCTAAACACGAGAGGGGGAGTTAACGTGAATTCCTTTTCGTCATAGTTAATTCTTAACTTAAGTAATACATGTGCGTTCTTCTCTGTGGAGTAGTATTAGTCTGTATGTTCTTTGGGCTGGTTTAATAATAAGACTTTATATTATAAAGTAACTGCCCCACGGATCTTTTTTTTGAAAGAATCTCCAGCTGACTCTTTTCAGTCATTTGTTGCCACACAAGTCCAAATCCCACAAATCTTTTCTCAACAAAACCAAGAAAAGGATGAATAATTCCAGCGTTTTTCTGACTTTTTTTCGGAATTCCACATGCTTGATTTTTAAAAATCTACCATCTCTATTCTTACAGACGGCCCCCTCTCTGACCCATCAATGGTGCGACCACCTGGACCAAATCAGATGGTCAACAGGATGCAAGGGCCAGGTAAACAGATACTGAGAATCAGGGGACTTTGAACAATATTTGATCACTTTTTATTGTTGTACCAACAATAAAAGATTTAAGTCAAGGACACGGGAAAGATCTCACAGGAATGGTATACCAGTCCTTTTCTTTGTGCTGGAGTTGTCTGCATTGCATTCAGGACACACTTACATAACAACATGTGTACGTCCTGCTCATGCATGAATCGATTTAAGAACATCATAATTATGTCGTGTGGTTTCCGAATCAAATGTCATGTGTTAACTCTCTTTGTCAGGTATGAATCAGTTCAATCAGATGGGGATGCAGTCTATGGGCCAGAGGTCAACGCCTCCTCTCCCCATGGGAGGATGTGGGAACCAGGTCAGTCCTGAACACACTCAATACATCATATGATCTTTTAATGTGCCCATAAACTGACAATGAAATTCTTATGGACAGTTCCATTGTTTCCACTAAAAATAGATATTCAAAATCCACCAGGACAAAAATCAGCCATTGCCGATGTAGAATGAATTAAAGAATTAATCTTCAATCTCTCATCTTAAAAAAATGCTTCTTAAACCACTTAAATGGTTTGGTAGAAAAAAGTTTCATCAACATGTGTTAACCCTTTCCCGTGGCCTTTGATACCTCTAGATCGCAATGGCCGGACCCAGGATGGGGCAGCCGAATGTCAACCAGCTGCAGAACCAGTATCTGTCCCAGGGACAGTTTCCTGGGTCTGGAGCCGGGACTCCTCAGCCGGGGATGGCTCAACCTGGAGCACCAACAGGCATGCCACAGGTAAAGGATCAGAAGCCCCTTTCACACAGACATTCTGCAGTAGTGCCGTAAAGAAGAACTATTGAGAAGATACAGTTACCATCAGTAGATATTATTATAATTACCTCCAGCAGAGTATTTGAATTAATGTTAATCATAGTTCTTGGACAGCACTGCCTAGGTACCCAGTGTAGCGACTGAAAACTAGTGTTCATAAAATACATAAGAAATGCCTAAAATTCATGGACTTGACTAGAGCGTGAAAACAATTGACAAATATCGTTTATGGTCTTCTTGAACTATGCACATGTTTAAATAACCCTCCTCTTGTGCTCTCTTCAAAGACGCAGATGGGCACTCCTCCATCGCTTCCCGTTGCTAGTCCTCTAGCACAGCCGGGTTCAGCCGGTGGACCCAGTGGTGTCCCCTCAGTGGGGCCCATGGGTCCTCAGAGCGTTGGTGGCGGAGGTCCCAACTCAGTTGGAGGACCCCCTGCTTCCTCCATGACTCCACCAAATGCAAACCAGCAGCCCAACTCCATCCCCCATTTGGCAGCCATGCGTGGCTCACCGTCCCCGGCTCACAGTCGATCTCCTACTCCTCACCAAACCCCCCCGAGACTAGCCGGGTCCCAGACCCCACAGCCCCACACCCCTAACGCACCGCAATTGGGTCCGCCCTCAGCCCCCCCGCAGAGCCAGCTTGGCCAGGGCCCCGGCTCCAACAAGCCGCTCCATCAGCAGCACATGGGGTCCGCTGGTTCAACCACTCCGTCTCACCCTGGGTTGTCCTCCAGCTCCACGTCGCACGGTTCTCAGCTGCCCCGCACTCCGGTCAGTGTGATTTAGACTTTTAGACACTTGAACGCGTAAACATTGAAGACCATCTCATTTTAACCCTTAGATGCACAAGTGGGTCAAAAATGACCCGATGAGGTTGTTTTCTTGAAATATCTTCGTAATGAAAAATTGTTATCATTTCATATTCCAGGTATTCCTCAAAAAACATGTTTTTGATATAATGCCATTTACATTTTTAACTTACCTGTTATACATTTTAAGAAATTGTAGTTTTTGTATTACTACCCCAAGCTTCCATAATTGGGTCAAAAATGCCCCGCATGCATTTTCTATGGAATCCAATGGGAACCTTTGATTCTTATCAACTGTGGCTGTCAGGAATACATTTGACTGTGGACCACCCAGACTATATCAGAAGTGTCAACCCTCAGGAAGATTGTTTTCGAACAGCTTGTGCCATTCAGGGGTAGGTGCAAGTTTCTATAGTACATGCCAAGCAAGCCCGCCAAATACGGCCTAAAGATCTTATGGGTTTGTGATGCACGCATCCCCTATGCAATAGATGGTATAGTTTACACGGGGAGACAACCAGGGGAAGAAGTTCAGAAGAATCTGGGGGAAAACATTGTCCAGAAGTTGTGTAGTAGATTTAGAAACACAGGTCGCAACATCACCATGGATAACTTTTTCACCAGTGTGCCTCTTGCGCAGCATCTATTTGAGAAGGATCCCACTATTGTGGGGACTCTACGTCAGAACAAGCCAGACATTCCTCCTCTGATGAAGCCTTCCAAGTCCAGGGAGGTTCACAGCAAAGAGTTTGGATTCAACGACAGCCTTACCATGGTCAGCTTTGTCAGAAAGAAAGGAAAAGCGGTTGTGCTCCTAAGCACGATGCACCACGACAAAGAAGTGGATGAAAATGGCAGAAAGAAAAAAACAGAAGTGATCACATATTACAACAAGACGAAAGGAGGTGTAGACACCACTGACCAGATGGTTGGCACCTACACCTGCAAGCGCCAAACACAGAGGTGGCCCATGGTGCTGTGGTACAACATAATTGACATCGCCACCCTGAATGCCTACACCTTTTTCACGGCTCAGCACCCAGAATTCAATGCACGATGGCTCTTCCTCAAAGAGCTCTCAAAGGAGCTTGTCACACCACACATGAGGAGTCGACTGGAAGGCTGCCCCCAACTGCAAACCCAATTCTTGAAGCAATGGAAAGGTGTGGGGTGACAAAAGCCACAACCCAGCCACAGGAAGGAAGCAGACAGGGCCAACCAAAGAGAAAGAGGTGTCAGATCTGCCCAAGTAACAAAGATCGCAAAGTCAACAATAGGTGTGGGAAATGCAATGTACCTGTGTGCAATGATCACAGCCAGAAACCGGTAGTTTGTCTGAACTGCATTCAGTGATGTCTCATCAGACATGAAATCATTCTTCTGTGGTCCTAAATATAATACTAAATATTATATTAGTGATTATTCTTAACCAAAATGACAAAAAATTGCATAAAAACACACAGATTCTAATATGGGTCATTTTTGACCCACTTATGGAAGAGTGTAGGGTCCAGTCACTCGTGCATCTAAGGGTTAAGACCAGTTCACTGTATTCCATTGATCACATAACACTAACCAATACCCCTCAGGCGTCTCCACATATTGCTTAGTCTTTATCACCAGACCAAACGTTTGAATCCTTGTTGGTGTCTGGGTTTGTTTGCTTTATCTGTTTAGCTTTTCAAAAGTGAACCTTTTTATCTCATCAGTCACGTTATTTAATTGCGTTCAATTCAAATTTCAATTCAAATCTTCACTATTTCCATACAGCTTAGTTTTGTTTTGTCTCTTTCTCCAGTTGTCCCAAAAGGGTTCGTTTCCAGCAGACAGTCAGGCCCATACTCCAGCCTCTGTCAGCAGCCTGGACACTTCGTCCCAGCAGCCCCAGTCGAACGCTTCAACCGCCAACCTCGACCCCAAGATGGAGGTGAAGCAGCAGGATGATGAGGACGAGAGCGACAGCGGCAGCTGCTCGAAAGGAGGAAAGCTCAGTAACCTCAAAACGGAGGAAAAGCCTGTAAAATTAGAGGTGAAAAAGGAGGAGTGCTATGATGAGGGAGGTAAAGGGGTTTCCATGGATACATCAACGGCGATGCCAACGGCAAAAATCAAGACTGAAGACAGGAAACTGGAGATAAAGAAGGAGGAAGACGATACCTCAGACTCATCTTCAACACAGGCCTCGGTGAAAAAGAAAAGTGAGGAGGACTTAAGTTCTTACTTAACTGCTGATATTACATGCTTAGAGTAAAGCTCACACAAAAATGGTCATAGAATTCAAAGGTATCAAAACATTTTCAATCACTTTTTCATCCCATTCACCTTTCTATTTCCTCCCAGTCTTCAAGCCCGAGGAGCTTCGTCAGGCCTTGATGCCCACACTCGAATCTCTCTACCGACAAGATCCAGAGTCGCTGCCCTTCAGAATGCCTGTGGACCCACAAATGCTGTGCATACCTGTATGTGTCCCTCTGAGCCTGAGATATGTTTGTTTCTGTGCCTTGTATAAACTGCACGTTTGCCAAAGTTTGCCAAAAGTTTAAAACTTGCCCATTGGTTTCTTTCAGGACTACTTTGATATTGTGAAAAACCCTATGGACTTGTCTACTATCAAACGAAAGCTGGATACAGGTTTGTACAGACACAACAAGGTTTGGTCTTTCCTGAGAAATATAATGGACTACAAGTAGATATTAGATGGATTCAGCGACGTGTTTATGCGCAGGCAAGAATATACAGTTGACTTTTTGTTTCATCCTATCATGCCCTGTTTGGGTTGTAGGTCAGTACCAGGACCCTTGGCAGTATGTGGATGACATCTGGGTGATGTTCAACAACGCCTGGCTGTACAATCGCAAAACATCCAGAGTCTACAAGTACTGCTCCAAGCTGGCCGAGGTTTTTGAGCAGGAGATTGATCCCGTCATGCAGAGCCTTGGCTACTGTTGTGGGAGGAAGGTGAGACGGGGCTGGATTAATGGCTACACGGGTTGCCACCACTAGGTGTGTTGGTGAGGGGACGACGTAAACAAAAATAAAGTCTTAATGTTCAAGTTAAGAAGGAATGTTAACGTTTAAAGACGACTTCTGGTTTTATTTAACATCGGTTGATTTGCCTTAATATAAATATGCATTCACACTTGTCGGTACTCTTTTTGTGCCCATTCTACATTTTGTCTGAAGTTTCAGTGGTTGGCCCTTATTGCGAGAGGCTTAATGAAGGGCCGCTTCTGACAAAGAGGGGAAAGTAGCACCTGGAAGTTACAGTAGCTTTAATGACTGAGAAAAGCTGGAATGAGCTCAACTCCCCTGACGGGAGCAGTTTCACAGCTTTAATGTGGGATGTGTTTATTTCATCACACACTTTGCAATGTTCACTGCCCAATCAATATTTGAGACACAGAAATTACCATCAACCAACCAATCAATCAATCAGCCAGATCAACACACAATGCTACATTTACTTTAACCACCTTTATACTATAAAAGTTTATACCGTTTTGTGATATTAACACAATTCCGAATTAAGTTAAAAAATGACAAGTTGTGTTTAAAGTAAGTTCACTTTAACCGTATTGTGGTCGTACTGCCATTGCGGTCAATGTAAACTAGCCTTGATCAGTTGAGGTGGGTGTGACTGAAGTTTTGTTAATGGTCAACTGATTTATTAAGTTCTATAACCATTTTTTCTTGTTTTCTTCCATCAGCTGGAGTTCTCTCCTCAGACACTGTGCTGCTACGGGAAGCAGCTGTGCACTATTCCCAGAGATGCTGCTTACTTCAGCTACCAGAACAGGTATGGAGGGAGAGAAATGTCTGTGTAACAAAGGGTGACGGGTGACTAGATGCATGAATGGATTAGTTAAAGAGGAAGGGCTTATAACAGATGATTTGAGGAAATAAGACTACCAATCACAGAAGCGTACGTTGAGCTGAGTGGACCTGAGGCAGATTAGTGTTCAGCTGATACATATTGTTCCTCCCTTCACTTAACGTTTCCCGTTGTATACCCTTCAGTGTGGTGCCTAAAGCACAGGCATTTTAACAGTCGGTCTTCTCGCATTCGTGGTTCTTGGTGTCAGTAAACCATCAATAACAAATACCGCCCCACAGAATACTTGAAATGTTTTAAAGGAAGAAATTGGCTGTTTGTGCTGTTAATTTACATATATTGAATTTTCATGGGCACCTTTTTTGAGAAAGAAGCGCCAATTATGCCAAAATGCTCCCAGTGCGGTGGTCCGTACCTTTTCAGATTCCACACATCTTTCATTGATTTTTGAAAATTCTTCCTGTCGGATATCACACACCCATGGAAACCTTGTTGGAATGTGAAAGGACCGACTTCAAAATGAGCGAACAGTTGTCTGTGCTGCTTTGTTCAGTGTCTGTATTGCGTCCTGTTAGCCTCACGTTTAGCACCGGTTGACTCTGCTCCTGCTCTGTTAGCGTAGCGGCGGTCGTTGCTGCTCATCCTCTCATGTCTAAATTGCTAATCTGTGCTTTGCCTCGGCTCTCTGCTGCGCGTTGTCTTGGTTTTTTGTCTTGTCCTCGCACCATTTGACCCGTCTGTCCTCCCTTGCAATGGCTGTGTGATACCAACATTGGCTTGCTTTTGCCTTTTTAACAACCATGCGCTTCCAAACCCTCCCCCCACCCCCTCCCCCCTCTCCACTCACCCCTCCAAATCATGACCGGCCGTTGCGATGACGACTTCCTGCTGCCCTGCGCTCCCTCTTCCTGCTTGCCCCGCTTGTGGCGCCCTGCCTTGCCCGTACGCGGTACCACTTGGTGACTGCCCTCCCGCGCGCTGTCTGTGATTGACTGTGCTGCGGCGGACGGTGTAGTTCACCAAAATTTGGGCTTGTTGCTGACAGGTACCACTTCTGCGAAAAGTGTTTCAACGAGATCCAGGGAGACACGGTTTCCTTGGGCGACGACCCCACCCAGCCACAGACGTGAGTATCAGTCTGTTCCATGAGCATGCTACTAAAGTTGATCGAATCTATTGGCTTTGTGGTTTTTAAAAATATTTCCACCGATTCTTAAAATCCTATTGGACTGTTTTACAGTAGGTAAAAAAGAACATGTCTTTGAATAAATATCCTTTTGTGAATTTGTCTTAACTGTTGCAATTTCAACAGAATCAAAAGAATTGAAAAACATAAGCCGTGCAGCATTAAATGTTGGATTTAGAATTTAACATTCAATGTTATGAATAAAGCTTTAGACCATTCGGTGAAGCTCTAGTGCAGACTGGCTATTTGTTCTTCCTCCTTTCATACTCCCTCTTGATTCATTTCAGATCAATAAACAAGGAACAGTTTGAGAAGAAGAAGAATGACTCACTGGACCCCGAATTGTAAGTTAACCGTCTACCATTGGTCAAATCTATTTTCATGGATTTAAGAGGTTAACTAGTATCTTCACCTCCCTCCCTCCCTCGCAGGCTTGTTGAATGTTTGGACTGTGGGCGCAGGATGCATCAGATCTGTGTGTTGCACCACGAGACCATCTGGCCGTCGGGGTGAGCAGCTATACGTTAAATTCCAGTCTTTGTCAATGGGAAAGTCCTCATGTCTTTTTGTTTTTTTAAAGTTAAATAAAATGTCTCAACCTTTTTCTCCCCCATAGTTTTGTATGTGATGGCTGCTTAAAGAAGACAAACAAAACCAGGAAAGAAAACAAGTATTCTGCCAAAAGTAAGCGGCAATGCCTCTTTCATTCGGGAAACTGATGTACTGAACTTGTGACCTAAATCACGTGAAACTGCTGTCACACAATTCTCCCATGTTGTCACCTTTGCAAACTCAATGGAACACTTATATTCTAATTTGTCTCCCTCGTTTTTAGCAGCTCACTAAACTCAAATAACCAAATGCTTTGCTCTCCACAATTCAGGGTTGCCGCAGACAAAGTTGGGCAGTTACTTGGAGATGAGGGTCAATGACTTTCTGAAGCGTCAGACCCACACGGGCGCCGGAGAGGTCTTCATTCGCGTTGTCCATGTTTCTGACAAAGTGGTGGAGGTCAAACCAGGCATGAAGTCCAGGTACGGGAATGAATAGATGTATCAAAAGGTCAAGCCTGTTTCACCATTAACCACAATGTAGGATTGTAGATGTAATTTGTGGAAGAAATCAGTTTGCATTTAAAATCAAATATTTAATTGAGAACATGCTACAGAGCAAATAACTGACATTCTATTGATGCAGATATATTTTCTGATGCTTTATTTTACAGTCACTAAGTTTAGATGTTTTTATGGGGTTGTTTTTTCCTCCAGATTTGTGGACAGTGGAGAGATGTCGGAGTCTTTTCCATACAGGACAAAAGCCCTTTTTGCCTTTGAGGACATTGACGGATCAGACGTCTGCTTCTTTGGTATGCATGTTCAAGAGTACGGCTCCGACTGCCCTCAGCCCAACCAGAGGTAAGACCTCGCTACATTACAAACGCTAAAGGGGACATCTTTTTTACATCACTCATTAATATTTCCTCTTTCCCCCACTCAGGCGAGTCTACATCTCCTACCTGGACAGTGTGCACTTCTTCCGGCCTCGCGGCTTAAGAACAGCAGTCTACCATGAAGTCCTCATTGGTTACCTGGAATACGTCAGGAAGTTGGGGTGAGTGCTGCTGTTTCTCCCAGATCATTTGTTTTTGTCTGACTTTTTTGTCTGAAGTTGTTGTCTGACTTTTTTTCTATCACAAAGCTCACCTTTAGTCTGTAAATGAGTTTAGCTTATTGTGTTCCTCTCACATGTCCTCTTCAGCTACACCACTGGCCACATCTGGGCCTGCCCACCAAGTGAAGGGGACGACTACATCTTCCACTGTCACCCTGCAGATCAGAAGATCCCAAAGCCCAAACGCCTCCAGGAGTGGTACAGGAGGATGCTAGACAAAGCTGTGGCCGAGCGCATAGTGCACGATTACAAGGTAGAGAGTCCTGTATATGTTGGAAGAAGGCACCATTTTTTTTTACATTGAGGTGTGTATTTAGCACATCAATGAAGATGAAGTGTAAATGCATGTAACGTTAGTGCTGATAGGAATGACTGTTTTGGATACCGTGCTTGGGGGGGAAAAAGCCCCACTAACTTTATTTTCCAATTTACCCATATAGGATGTCTTCAAGCAAGCGACAGAGGATCGTTTGACCAGTGCCAAGGAGTTACCTTATTTTGAAGGAGACTTCTGGCCCAATGTGTTGGAAGAGAGCATTAAAGAGCTGGAGCAGGAGGAGGAGGAGAGAAAAAGGGAGGAGAACAGCACGTCGAATGAGAGTATTGATGTAAGACCGCTACGATATTGCTATACCGTATATATCTTGCTGTGTTGGGAAAAATGATTAGCATTGTGAAGCGAGGTCTCAGCAGGATGTAATCAGCTGAGCTTGTTTTACGTGATACTGATGCCCCCCTTCTTTCTTGTGCAGGAGACAAAAGGTGACAGTAAAAATGCAAAGAAGAAGAACAACAAGAAGACGAGTAAGAACAAGAGCAGCCTGAGCCGAGCCAATAAGAAGAAGCCAGGGATGCCTAATGTCTCCAATGACCTTTCACAGAAACTCTATGCCACTATGGAAAAACATAAAGAGGTAGGATTTTTATTTTCGTGTTTTATTTTAATAAATAGCTCATACCTGGTTTCAAAAGAACATTTCACACGGCCCTCATCTGTTCGTCTCTCTGTTTCCTGTTCTGTTCTAGGTGTTCTTTGTGATCCGACTGATCGCTGCACCCATGGCAAATGCATTGCCCCCCATTACAGACCCGGATCCCCTGATGGCATGTGACCTCATGGACGGCCGCGATGCTTTCTTGACGTTGGCCCGAGACAAACACCTGGAGTTCAGCTCGCTGCGGAGGTCCTTGTGGAGCTCCATGTGCATGTTGGTGGAATTGCATAACCAAAGCCAGGACCGCTTTGTCTACACTTGTAATGAGTGCAAGCACCATGTGGAGACTCGCTTCCACTGTACTGTCTGTGAGGTGAGTTGGGAAGGGCACTCCTGTTGTTTTGATATGTGGTAATAACTATGCACTTTATTGGACTGTTGGTGTCAATACAAACCCTGCTATCGATCGTCTAAACAACCATCCTTCATGCCTTCCCTCACAGGATTACGACCTCTGCATCACATGCTACAACACTAAGGGCCATATTCACAAGATGGAGAAGTTAGGCCTTGGTTTGGATGACGAGAGCAGCAACCAGTCTACAGCAACCACTCAGAGCCCCGGAGACTCCCGGCGCCTCAGCATCCAGCGCTGCATCCAGTCCCTCGTCCACGCCTGCCAGTGTCGAAACGCAAACTGCTCTCTGCCGTCCTGCCAGAAGATGAAACGCGTGGTTCAGCACACAAAGAGCTGCAAGAGAAAAACCAACGGGGGCTGCCCCATCTGCAAGCAGCTCATCGCCTTGTGCTGCTACCACGCTAAGCACTGTCAGGAGAACAAGTGCCCCGTTCCCTTCTGCCTGAACATCAAGCACAAGCTGCGCCAGCAGCAGCTACAGCACAGACTCCAGCAGGCCCAGATGCTACGAAGGCGGATGGCCAGCATGCAGAGGGCGGGTCAGGCCGCTCCGGGAGGGGCTCCGGGGGGCAACGGACTACCTTCCCCAGGAGGCAACAACGGAGCGACGGCTCCCGGTACCCCTACATCTGTGGGCACGCAGCCTGCGACCCCGCAAACACCCACCCAGGGGAACATGCCGGCCCTTGCTCAGCAGCAAGGCGTTGGGATGGGCGTAATCGGGGGTATGGGAACACCGGGCCAGCAACAGCAAGTTCAGCAGCAAGGTGGTGCAATGACCCCGCAACACCATCTGCATCAGTTTCAGCAGGTGGTTGGAGCAGGTGGAGGGGGGATGATGAACTCTCCTCAGCAGCAGATGGTGCCTCAGCTCCAGCAGCAGCTTCCCAATGTCCAGCAGCAGCATCCAGGTAGCTTGTCCCCATACAACCCCAGGCTGCCTGGGGCTCATCAGTCCCTGGGCAAACCTGGCATGGGTCCTGCCACTCCTCCGCAGCAGCAGCAACCCAACCAGGGCCAGGGGCCCATGCCTGTTCAAGGCCAGCAGCAAGGGCCCCCCCAGGCCGCTGTGGAGACGGCCCTAAAAATCCAGCGCCTGGCAGAGACCCAGCGGCAGATGGCTCAGATCCAGGCTCAAGCCCAGATACGCGGCCCTGGACAGGGGGGCATGATACCCTCTCATCACCAGAACACCCAGGCCCAGATGGGCATGGCCCACCAGGCCCAGGGGGTTGTTGGCAGGACTATGTTAGATCCTCAGCAACAGGGAATGCTAGCTGGGATGCAGTCGCAGTTGCCACCTCAAGTTCAGCAGCAGCTGGGTGGTGGTGTACAACTTCAGCAAGCAAACCAGCAGTGGGGGGCTGGCGGTCCAGCCATGAACCCACAGCAGAGAACAGGCATGATGGGGCACATGGCGCAGCAGCAGGCAGTTACACAGCAGCAAATGACTCAGCAGCAGCAGCAGCAACCAGGAAACCGCGGGCTGATGCAAGTGATGGGAGGATCAGCGGGGGCGCCTAACTCAATAGCAGCTGCAGCGGCATCAGGAAATCTCCCCCAGGCAGCACTACAAGACCTCCTGAGAACACTGCGCTCTCCGAGCTCACCCCTTCAACAGCAGCAAGTCCTCAACATCCTCCGTTCCAACCCCACCCTTATGGCTGCTTTTATCAGGCAGAGAGCCGCCAGATATCAGGGCGGTCAAGGTGGCCCCGGAGGAGCAGTAGGGCCTCCACAGGGGGGCCTTGGAGGTGTGAGGTTCCAAGGGGCTCCTGGAGTACTACCCGGTGCAGGAGGGCCTGGAGCTAACCAGCTTGCTAGTATTGATGGGCAACAGCAGGTTAATGTGAGTCAGCCAGGGATGAACATGGCTCAAGGTGGAGCAGGGGGAGGGAATATGCCCACCATGGCTCAGCTTCAGCAGTTGCAGCAGCAACAACAGCAACAACAACAACAACAGCAGCGCCCAATGTTGCCTGGCAATTTACAGCAACAGCAAATGGCTGCATTACAGCAACAACAACAACAACAACAGCAGCAGCAGCAGCAGCAGCAGCAGCAACAACAACAGGGAGCAATGCAAGTAGGGCAACAAGGCAACATTACCAGTATGACTCCGCAGTTAAGAGACTTGTTTATGAAAAGACAGCTGCAGCATCAGCAGCAACAACGACAACAACAACAACAACAACAACAACAGATGGGAAATCACGGACAGTTCCAGCAACCTCAAGGACTCCAGCAGCAGCAAGGTTTCATGCAGCCGGGCCAGGGACAGCCGGGCGTGGCGCCATCTTCCCAACCCCAGCTAGGCGGTGGAGGAGTAAGGGGCCCCCCGCAGCAGGGAGGACCACAAAGTGGGCCAGGGCAGCTAGTCCAGCAGCAAGGCTACTCCAACACCATGTCACAAGTAGCTGCAGCGCTCCACCAGAGGCTCCAGATGCAGATGCAGCAGCAGCAGCAGCAGCAACAACAACAACAACAACAACAGCAACAGCAGCAGCAGCAGCAACAACAACAACAGCAAAATTCAATTGGTGCGCTTCAAGGACAAGACGGAGGGGGAGGCACGGCAGGACCCCCGCTCCAGTCTGGACAAGGCGGACCACAGCAACAAGGTAATGTGGGCGGAGGGGGAAGTGGTGGTGGGCCTTCGCTTCCACAGACGTCGCAAGGCATGCTTCACCAGAACATCCACCAGAGGCTGATGCTGCAGCAGCAGCAGCAGCATCTCGGTGGGGGCTCTCCGGGTCAGCACAGCAGTCCCATGAGTCCACAGCAGCAGATGGCGCAGTCCCCCCACCCCCACATGCAAGGACAAGGAGGACTGGGTCCGGCAGGGTCGCTCAGCAGTCAGGTCAGGTCGCCGCAGCCTTCGCCAAGGCCACAGTCGCAGCCGCACTCCAGCCCGTCCCCGCGCATGCAGCCCTCGTCCCAACCACAGCCCTCGCCCCACCGCATCTCCCCGCAGACCCAGACTGGCTCACCCCACCCGGGCCTTCTAGGCCAACACCACCCCAGTATGGCGCCGCCGCAGCCACCACAACAGCAACAGCAGCCGGGCAGTTCTTTAGATGCCGGTCAGTTCAGCTCCGACCAGAACGCCATTATGTCCCAGCTGAGTGGGATGGCGGGGATGCACGGTGGGCAGGGGGGGCAGTCGGACATGTCAGGTGGGAATAATAATAACAACAGCAACAACAACAACAACAACCAGGAGCTTGGAACGAACAATAACCACAACAGTTTAGGCCACATGTAGCCTTGTTCCATCCTCTCTGCCCCGATGCTCTGATCAGACTTCTGCTTTGGGGTTTTAGAAGTTTTTATTTTTTATTTAAATATTTTCATGATATATGAATAAGAACTGAAGCTTCCTTCCTATGGGAGATGCGACATAAATCTTAGAAGTCAATAAATGAATAAATTAAAACAATGGTAAGTTATTGCTGTTAATATATATCTATATATTTTTGCCAATTGTGTACAAAAAGGTGGAAGGGCAGTGTTTCAGGTTGAAGATATTTCTTCCTTGGTCTATGAAACAATATTTTTGGGGGCTGAGAATTTTTGCCTTTTTATGAATATTTTTAAGATTTGAAATGTGGCTAAAAATTAAAGTTGACACAATGTACCTTTTTTATGGTTTTGTTTTCCTCCTCAAATACCCAGTCATAATTATGTATATTGCAGAGAGTAAGTCTATTTTATTTCTGAATTTATTGTTTATTCCTCTTCTTCCCTCGATGGATCGTCACAAGCGTCAACATATCTTCTGTTGCAGGGAATTATTTTTCTGAACAGTTTTGACATCGATGTACATTTTACAGTTGACTGCAACAACTCGTGTGTGAGTGTGTGTGTGTATATCTGTGTGTGTGTATATCTATACACACACAATTTATGTTCTATGACGGGTGGGTGGGTGCGTTAAAATGCAGTTTAATTTTCACAGGTTTCTTAGGTGGTAGTTTTGTCTTTGTTTATTTTCACAGGGTTTATAGGTTGGATTAAACCTCAGTGTTTCGGTTCCAAGCGTTCTGCAAAAAAAGTGCAGATCAGCACAACAAATCTTTGCACCCAATGGGCCACCCTCCATGTCCTATGAATGTGCACATCTTCCTTAGCCCCCCCATCCACCCCCAGCTGGACTGTTGTTAGATGATCATTGGGCCCCCGTTTGAAAGGTTGCCCGTGTACATATATTACAACCTTGAGTATGAGCTGTGATGTGAAGATGTCAAAAAAAAAAAAAGTTGCCCATGTTTTTTGGGCTGCAGAGGTTTGACAAAATCCTGCCTGTATCCTGAAATCTCCATCCCACGGTTTCCCTTTCAGTACTTTACTCTTGCCCTTTGGTTCCTCATCCTCATGACTGCCCCCCCTTCTCCCCGCAACCGTTAATTCAATGTTCGTACTGTACAAAGTAAGAAATGGTGGACTTGGATAATGTCTTTTGTAATGAAAGTGAAACATGTAAAAACAAAACAAAAAAAAACAAAAAAACTGTACATACTTTAAATCCTTATGAGCAGATCAATTATTTTCTGCTGCTTGTTTGCCCTCTTGTTTGATTGGATATTTGCTGTATCTGTAAAAAAAACAACACAAAAGTACTCCTGAGCTACTGTACAGTATTGAGATTCTTTTCTAAAAGGTACAGTGTGGGGTGTAGTCGGTCACAAGCACCAATGCGCCTTTTCTGTGTATTTTTGACAAGGTTTTAGGGAGGAGTTATTGCAACGAGTCACACACCTGAACAATCTTTAAAAAGTTAGACGTGAGCCTGCACGATGTTGGAGCCGAGACGGGTCCACTGGCCGTGTGGTCTGAGAGTTTAAATTTGGTCATTTAGCTTTTTACTGAGAGGACTGACGACACAATATTCACATGCCCATTATTTTTCTCAAAAGCTTGGGCTTGCTGGGTTTGGGGAGGGGGTGCATAAGAACCAGGTGGCAATATATCTTGAGACTTATTTTATAAGAAAAAACAAGGAAAAACTGTCTTTTATATAAATATATATATAGATATATTATTTAATTTTATTTTTTGGAAATAAAACTTGAAGCTACAGGAATTATTAGATAAAACATGTTTTGTTTTGTATTAAAGATGTTCTGGTGATGCAAAAAGACACTGCAGACAGTCATTAGGTTTGCTCTGGGGAGGTTGTGGAGTATATTATACCATCCTTTTTCAGAAGTGTTTCATGTACATGAATATAGTTGTAAACATACTGAATCACTGTACAAACTGATGGCAACTGAACAAAATAGTTTTGTTAATCATTTCTTCTCCTAAAAAGAGACTGGAAATTAGACTATTTAAATATTTGTTTAGTATTCAAATGGAATCTTTGACCACTTTTTCGTTCCTCTTGTTAACAATTTTGGTGCTTGCTCAGAGAAAGCAAAAATAACTATTGCTCCATTTTCATTAGTTTCTTTTTTTTAAGTTATTTTGGTGGTCTGATTGTTTATTTGCCAATAAATTAATTGTACAATAAAGTATGTTTGTACCATTGGAAAAATACGCAACTGTTTTTCTCTTTTCTAGTAAGATATTTTCTGCAGCCGAATAAACAATTATGTGACACATTTTTGCATAACCCGCTGTTATTAGTACAAATTATCACATGATGTTCCCTTTTCTATTCAGTGAGTCACAAACCCACTGGTCTAAAGAACCCCCCCCATCACCTTTCCCCTTAGGAAGGATCAATAAGCAGCCAAAAAACAAGGGTTTAAAATATTAAACATTTATTTTAATATTACCATAGAAACGTTCTTTACAGTGACACTTGTTTCAGGGTTACATCACAGTAAAGTGCAAGGTTCTTCTCTCGGTGGAGACGGAAGCAACTTCAGGCCGCGTCGCATCGCCGCGCTCGCTTTGTCTTAAACCGTATAAAAACTATTCCGCTTGACAAATACACCGGTACCTTTACAGAATAAATATACATTCAAATCAACATAGAAAAATAACGACCCCAAAAATGACGTTTTACCCCCCATCCATCTTCTTTCCCTCTAAAGTCTCCTCGTATTTCAAGTGTTAATGGCATCATCGGAGGAACCGAATAAGCTGGGGGAGTAAAAGTGAATGTGTGTGTAAAGGATAGAGAAGGGGGGGTTTAGCCCTAAAAGCTCCACAGACAAAACAACAAAATGGTGCATCGTCAGGCACTTTGATCCCTTGCGGCTCTGCTGCCACACAGAGACAGTTGTCCTCTGCGTCCTCGGGGCGGATCACATCAGCCCCCGTGTCCACGGGGCGAAAGGCGTTCGGGCGGTTTTTATTTTAAGTCTGTCGATCTGCTGGTCAATTGATGTGTTCACTCATTTGATCGGTTATTGGATCGGTAATGTGCTATTTATGCACATTAGTGCATTTCAGATAGAGAATTTCTCAGTTAGATTTACAAATATCTCATATCTCATTATTGAATTATACAAGGCTTGAACACTTGTACTAAAGTGCATCACAAGATAAAAGCAATCATTGGGGAAGAGTCTGAATTTTGTGTGAGAGTTTAGTATTTTAGTTTAGACGTAGTAGCATCACCTCATGTTTCAGAGATCTGACTTCAAAAGGAAGATTATCTTGCTGTTTGCATTATTGCATAACTACTATTACAAAGCAATTTAAATAAATACATATAAATGACATATCGTTTAGCTGTGATAGGTTAGTAACTGGACGTTTATATACCAACATATTGATATCTTTTATCGCGGTCTAACTCTACTAACAGGCTGCCGACAGCAAATACAGTACAAGCACATTGTTTCACATTACAGTCATCTGGTTTCTTGATTTCGGAGACAGCAGCCAGAGACCTCCGTGTCTCCCTCGCTCGATGTGCACTTTCTATTTGAAACGGTGTGCTACTTAATAACAAGTGCATTCAACTGATGATGGTGGTCAGCTACAATTGTCGTGTGAAATGTGCAATTGAACGCTTGTTTACTTTGCTCAATCTGACTTGGCAAATTGTGTCATTTGTGCCGACTGCACAAACTAATAATGCACCAGCGGAAAGCAAATAGGAAGACTGAAGATAACACGGATGGACTAAAGCAGGGCACCATTCATACAAATAAAAGTAGAAAAGGGCTTAATGAATGTCGCATGAGGAAGGAAGACCTGAAGAAATGGGAGTTTTGGGATCTTCCATCCTGCGTACAACCCGTCTGTCAGTGGTCTTTTCCACCCTGAGGGTACCGAGTAGTTTGCTCCTTCCCGAGCGAGAGGGAATAAAGGCACCAACGCCGCCTACGCCCAACCGCCTATCACGCACCGTGGTTAGCGTGGCCCCGCCCCCTCCTCTCCCATTCAGACGTCACGCGTCAGACCTACTGGCCCCAGTCTCTGAAGAAGCCCATGCGCACCCTCGACTCTCGGAAAGTCACGGTGAGGGAGTTGAGGGTGACGTCCGTGACCGTCACCTCCCCCGGGCCGCGGGCGGGCCTCCAGGCGCGGCGCGGCGAGGCCACCTCGTGGGGTCCGGAGGCGGGGCGGCGCTGGTCCGTCCTCTCCTGTCCTGGGTGAGACAGGGAGAGAAAAGACGGAGGAGGGCAGAGACGCCGTCGGACAGTGATTGCATCAAGCCCAATCCTGTGTGCGCGGTTATTGAGTTAACCGGCCTGCGTGCATCGTCTCCGCTCTGCAGGACGGGATGTACGCACAGAGCAGGCTCTCTGGCTGCAGGAGCAGGCGGCCCTAAGCGGCCCTCGGCCTCACAGTCGGCGCGCCACGTCGCCGTTTGGCGCCTCACCTTGCATTTTACTCCCATCTTGCAACACAATCAATGCCTATCGGCTTAAATTGACATGCACAAACACATTTTGTAAGGAGTTTACAACTTATATTTGATCAGGATGAAGGAAGCGCCATGTGGTGTTTTTCTTTTAAATGCGCGCCGGGTGAAAAGAGCCCGTGCACGTCTACAAGGCTCACGCGCAGTCAAGTAAACTGGGTCGAGCCGGCGATTAGAGTCCACCGGCTGACCGACTGACACACTTACCATTTACAGTGCCTCCACTGTTCTCTGTCTTCTGCTTTATAGCTTCTTCTTTCTCCTCCTCCTCCTCCTCCTCCTCCTCCTCCTCTCTACTTTCTACATCTTCCTCCTCTTCCTCTTCCTCTTCCTGCTCCTCCTCTTCCCAGTCCTCGTGCGAGGGACTCGGAGGGTCCGAGTCGAGGCACGTGTACTCTCCATGAGCCGGCCGCCCCTCGTCCCCGTCGTCGGGGGGCAGGGAGCGCGTGAGGGAGAGACGCAGGCGAGGCGGCGGCTGCTCGGGGGGCTTGTGAGCGCTGCGGAGATCCATGGTGAAGACGGTATCCTGGATAGAGATCCAAGGGAGGACGACGGGGAAATGTTAGTTGGATTTCAGTGGCACAGTTAAAAATTCTGATTGACTACAAGGGGTGATAGAAAGAAAAGAAACCTAGTTTTATCAAGTATAAAGTAACGCATGGCAACTAGACAAAACTTTCACGCTTCAATTCTTGTTTTTTCCATTGAACGCCAAACTTTACCTGCAGGATGAGTCCTTTGGCTTTGGATCCTTTTCTCTTGGGCCCCAGAGTTCTCTCTCTCTGCTCTCTGAAATGGACCAGCATGCAGTTTAAAAAACAGGGACACGGCATTCTCTGACCGGGTTAAGAGCGGTATTCTTAGGCTCTTCAAACACTGTTTGTGTCGTGGTCTTTCATTGGATATCCAGGAAGACAAAGCGGTCCCATAACAGTTCCCTGAGGAGCTCCTGCCCCACTGGTAGCACCATGGAACACCTTTTTTCCCTCATGTGTCCCTGCTTCTTCAGCTTTTATCATACTGGAGGCACGCTAACAGGTACACGTGTTCGCCAACAAGGCCAGTGTCAAAATGCAAAAGCCTTACTTCTCTTCATAGGCCTGCACCAAGCGCTGGTCCAGAATGTGCTCCTCCGGTTCCCATGTGCTGTACCTGCGAGAGGTCGCAAGAATGGGTTTGATCTGTCAATGCAGGGTTGACCAACGCGGTTGGTGACAGCCGGAGCATATTAGAACACGTTTGTGACGGTTACATGTTCTATCAGCCCTTCAGGTGAAATTGACATACTTACTTTGGAGGCCAGCCTTTCCACTTCAACAGATATTCCACATTCCCCTGTAAAGACACGCCGCGTGTGAGTGGTATCAGACAAGAGGTTCATTCTGCAGTCTCAGTACTATCATCATTCTCCCAATGACACTTTCTTTGCAGATGTTGGCGATCCTACATGTCTCTCTTTGATATATACTTTTTTTATCCTGCGGCAAGTCAACAGACAGTGTGGTACAGTACCTCAGACCCCTCAGATTGGAGTTCGATGAGGGTAGTCAGGCTGCAAATACCCCATCACTGGACCCAGTATGAAGGTATATTTTGCAATGCAAGAAATTTGCCCTCAAAACTGTTTTTTTCTTTGCATAATACAGACGCAAATATAGCTTCATAACCTTGCAGGGTGGTTCATCTCGCTGATGGTGGGCCGGACGACAGTGATAAGTTGCTGTAGGTCACATCGCATCTCTATTTGATGTCTATATTCCATCATATTCTTGCTGTTGATTGGAGCGCACGTGTAGGAGGGAGTTTCATGCCATCAGACAATATCCGTACTTGAGCGATGATGTGAAATGTCCAAGTGTGTTTTCCTGTTACAAGCCGGGGCCACTCAGAGTGAGTCATCCGTGGTGGTGACGTCACCCCAATAACAACTTCCAAGCTCTCAAAGCTATTCTCAGCGGGTAAAGTCGCCCCTTTTCCCGACTTCAGTTTCCCCTTTTACAGGAAATTGGCTTAAAACGAAGAGGCCACATCCTCCATAAGCAATGTAGGTTCAACTGTAAAGCATCCGTTAGGGCAACTAGTGATGAAATGTCACCTGTAAACAGAAATATAAGGGTTGAACCTGACATCCTATTAGTGAGTATCAACGTGAGCTGACATGTTTGACACGTGGATGGACAGATATTGTCCACTGTGGTTTTAACATTGGCCTCTGTATATTCTGCCTACCAACTTTCACTCTATACCCAATTATTCATGAAGCTTAAACTCAAACCGCTGATCTTTTAGACAAATGAGAATCGGGTGGATCTCAATCGTAAACACCAATAAAATAGAGCATTAGTGGCATCCTTCTGCTCCCTGTGATTACCTCATTTATCAAGCAAACACGCCACATGCTTACTGAGTGTGAGGATCGCAATGATTTCACATACTTGCTAAATTAATTATTTTCTGTTTTGGGTTGGTGGCAAGATGAGATGAAAAAAACAAAACAATAGTCCAAAGTAACTAATAGTATATTGCAGGATATAAACCCATCACAGAAGCAATAAAAACTACTCGGGTCAGGATTTCAAGCTGCGCAACTGCATCTGTCATCAGCATATATATATATATATATATATATATATATATATATATATATATATATATATATATATATATATATATATATATATATATATATAACGGGCCCACAACGTCTGCTTCACCGCATCGTTCATAACACCCATAATGCCCGTTTAACCCAACACGTGCCAACACATGCGATGACAACACCTCCACCCCTCACCTCCTCCCCCCTCTCCATCACCTCCTCCCCCCTCTCCATCACCTCCTCCCCCCATACCGGCTGACTGGGTCGTATTAGGTTCACCTTTTTAACTCTTTTCCTGACGATCGACTCCACGGCGAACACTTGCTCTCCAATCGCCGACAGCTCCATGTCCGCGCGCGCCACGACGCTTCCGCTCGTGACAAAAGTGACGGCGGCTTTCTCCGGTGCTGACCGCGCTGACGTCACCCGGTTGCGTCCCTCCCTCCGGGCGGCCGGCGTGTGCGAGGGCACGTTTGCCGACTCGCTTCAGAGGGGTCAGTGCGCGCGCCCCGTGACTTCTACAGAAATCTGCGACACATCTGCACACCGCTTTGCGCGCGCCCGACCCCCAGAGCGCGCGCTCCCTTCCAAGGACCCGCTGGCTGCTCGATCTTCACGGTGATGATGGACACCGACAATAAAATACATACTGTTACAGGTACAAGTAGAACGTATCAAGAACGTCCCTTGTAATTGATGCGGGCCTATTATTATTATTATTACAATTACATTAGTACCACTATCGATTGCAGTGTTTCACAAGATAAATCCAATGGGTTTGGGATACTTTTGCTTCATAATGCTTAATTCAAATTCACCTTATGGAATAAAACCACTCGAAAAGCTTTTGACAAATGACCCCAAGCACACATTTATAGGGCTCACAAGCCAAACATTATTAAACCACTATATATTTCACAATAGTATTGTATTTTGAATGCTTCTCATATTTTATCTATGTGTTATGTTAAAAGGTGTAAATACTTAAGTAAAAGTGCGAGAACCTCACAATTCTACTTGAGCTGATGTGCTGAATTACTTTCCACTACTGACCAGAAAAGGTTGGACAAAAAGAAAGATCGATCCATTCGGCTTCGTGTTCTAAAGAGACACCTTCAATGCAAATAACGACACATTTAACACGCACACACCGTAGCTTATACATAAAGTGCCAATAAAAGCCTTTTTATTTCTATGCAACAAAAAAAAAAATACAGTGACAATCAGGACTCCTTAAGTAGGATGAGCTGGATGGATTGTCGTGGCAGAAAAAGCACACATTGAAAGTGATTGTGCGACACTCGTTGCGATGTGAGTCGGTCCAAAAATTCTCAGTGAATTAACGGCAGCCTCTCTGATGTGTTGATTGTGGGTTCCCTCGGATACGATACGACATAAAAGGCCTGCAGATTTTGGGTGGGAATCAAAGTGCGTCATTTATAAATAAGACATGCGCCGTTATGAAAACATGTTATCTTTATAAAACCATACTATTTCAAACACATAATAGTAACATAACGTAAAGCCCTTAGCTGCAAAAGTGAACAAATTATACTTGAGGAGCTTCATCGGTTTCTGTTCTACAACTTGGTGCTTTGGAATAAATCTCTTGAAATGGCATCAAACTGCACAGCGCCTCTTAATCTTTCAGAGGAACCATTCTTTCTTTTTATGTAAACAAGTTAAGGCCAATATTGTCTTAAAGAGACAATACATACAGTATTAACAGTTTCCCTTAAACTGATAGATTTGAAAGCTACAAACAGTGGAATCTCTCATAAGGCTCGTTTCAAACCGCCCCTCGCCTCACTCCCCACCTCGGCGTTCTCCTTTTCATCCCACATTTCCTCCTCGTCCCCTCGTCTACGCGAGGCACACCGCTCTCCCTCCTCGCCAACGGACAACCTCCCTCCGCTCAAAACTTCTCACACTGAGAGCAGACGCTTAGGGACCCCCTGCCGAGGGGCAACCGGGGACTCGCTGTCAGACAAGGCGGGTCCTGCTCCTGTGCTACGGGGGGCTGCTGTGGCCCCTCTGGACCGGTGTGAAGCCGTGAAGAATACCACAGCGAACACATATCCTCCCCCCCCTGTGGCGCGTCCTTATTCTGCACGTTGATGTGGTGCTTTTTAACATCCACTCATATCGACCGTTTAGATTACAGTTCAACTCAAAGATCATTTGATATCCTTTTTTTGGCGTTAAGTTCCAAAGAACCTCAAGCTGTAAAGTAAGATTTCAACAAACCGTTACGTTCATTAGGGATTAATTTCACAATTAATCAATGTCAGTAATGTCAATAAAATGTCAGACAATTGTGATGAATAAACATCACAACGTTTCATATTGAAATAGCTTGTTTTGTATGACTTGTAAAAGCCAAATATGTTTAGTTTAATATCCCAAGTGAGAATTTTGGCAGATTTCTTTGTGTTTACAGTTAATAGATTCAGAATAGTTGCTAAGTTTAACACTGGAAGGAAGCTTGAACAGCTACATTTCCATGGCAACTGAGTCGGATTAGACAGGTGATGACTTTGAAATGAGACGTTTGACTGTTTTTTTCATTGATGTCACTTGGTAACTCAAAGTACGCCCAATTTCTGTCATTTAGTAAGTTTGATTTTCTCAATGATTTAGACAACAGGTATTCTTATCGCCATAATTTGACTGATCTAATGTTGAATGTGTATCATTCCACGGAATGACAGAATACGTTAGTATTGCATTACTGCCTTCGATGTCAAACACTCCTCATTCCTACTAAGTAAACATTTGAACAATTTACAAAGAAAGCTGGGTGAAGGATGCTCACTCTCTCCTTGAGAGGAAACGAGGGATAGCATCCACTAGATGGAGTGCTTAACCAGGGCGTTGCATTGCTGTGTTGCATATAAAACTGTTGCGCGTGTGTGTGTGTGTCTCTCGGTACAGTATAGGCTCAGACTGTGTGTTTGCTTAGTGGATGAAATACAAAGTCGGCATTGTGATGCATCACTGATTTTGACCTGTGATATGAAAAGAGGGGAGGAGTGAGATGGAGTCACACCGAGGCAATCAAAAGGGCACGCTGTGGTGAAAATGAAGGAGGGGGGTAACTGACAGACGGGGGGGGGTCAGGTGAACATCACGATGGGAGCAGGAAGGATCCCCAAGGGAGACGGCACATTAACTCAGCAGTGAGCTCCCATGGCTTTGGAAACTGGTACAAAGAAGATGAAAAAAAGAAAAAACGGACATTGAAAAATAGTCAATATATATATATATGTAAATGTATATAAAACATAATAGCAGAAACATAATGGTAACGTCTTACAAGTCTTAACTGCGCTGTGAGTAAAGTGTTTGCTTCCTTCATTGCTTTGCATCCTCTCAGATAAGAGTCCAGCAATGGCTGTGTAAACAAAACCCCAAAAAGTGGGACAAAAAAGATCTGCAACTGTGCGTCCATGCGATTGGCTGTGCACAACTTTACTTCCTCTCCCGAAACATTCCGTAATTGGCCCACCCTTGGCCCCCGATGGCTGCCTCGACCCTTAGCCGTCAGACCGCCATGCTTGTTGTGCCTCCACTTCCTCTGAGACGACCAACAGGAGTTCACAGTTCTTCCCTCGCAGCTGCTGGCGTAGAAACTTCCTGGTTGTGATGTGATAGGATAGGTAGATAGGACAGCCACAGTTATGACGAGGAAGGGCAAGACCAACTACTCTCTCGTATCAATTTCTGTAAAAAATTGTTATATATATATATATATATATAAACAAACAAAATGGCAAACTCTATAAACACATGGGCAATATTTAAAGCGATTAATGTGAAATTAATGCAACAGAATATTTTAACACGGTTAATGTACGTTTGCGTAAATGAAAGCTGCAGTCAGTTACATCAAGATGGAGAGAGCTTTTTGCACACAGCAGAGGAATTACTCAGAGGGGGCAAACGTAGCACTTACACCACCACTGTGATAAGTTAGCTGATAGGCTAAGCTAGCTGCTATGCTACTTCCATCTCAACATCTAACGTTACTCTGCGCGGCACAAAGTCTGCAGAGGACCACCACTGTGTCATTAAAAGAAGCTGTGGGGAGATTGTTGGCACACAAACACAGTTGAAAGTCAATTGATGAGGAGTTGAGGGCAAAGTGCACGAGGACAGGAGACAATATGTTCAACGTGTTCCACCCGGTGGAATTCTGCCTTGAAGATGATGTGTGTAGTTTTGTGTTTAAAATAACATTAACAATTAAACAACATTGTCTAAAATACAGGCTTTGTAACACTCATTATTTTTAAATTTTAGTCTTTAGAAGAAAAACAACTATTCATTAAAAACAACATTGTAACAACAACATTCATTAATCGCCATTAATGAATTTCAAAATGTGCGATTAATTAGTTAATTTTTTTATTCTATTGACAGCCCTAAAAAAAAAGTTATGTAATGTTTTAAAGTTGCTGGTTTATTTCATGGCCACTAGGGGCAGCAGAAACTCAAGATGAACACGATTACTTTGCAAAGCAGTTGTGTACAGTGTGTGGGCCAATGTTGAAGAGGACTTTTAGCTCTCTTTTGGGGTAAATATCGGGCTAATAAGCTGTTAAATGATCATTGGAACAGAAATCAAAATAAATAAATAAAATAAAATATCTTTGCATGGTCCATAGGCGTAAAGTAGAATTCGTGGCTCTGGAATATATCTAACAAATAGGAGCCAAAGTGTCTTTTTAAGGTCTCATAAAGGGACGCAGCCGTCATAGTAGGAACGGGCGAAACGCACGCACGCAGACGCACACACAACCTCTCACCTGAGCTCATCCGGGCTCCCGATGGGTTGAGGGCCGCGCAGCTTGGAGTCCAAGTTGTAGTAGACTCCCCCCACCTCTCGGACCCCGATCCAGTGCTGGCGTTTTAGCGGCAGCCGGAGAGGCCCCCAGCGCAGGTTGGACGGCATGTTCAGGATGAAGCCCGTCACGTTGGACAACTCGATGCTGCATACATCCCTGGAGGAAGAAAGGACATTTATTGTGGCAGTGAATGACTAAATGACCATTGATTATTTTCTCCGGCACACATTAGGGGTGAGACGTTTTAGAAACACTATTGTGTAGAAGACTTTCAATCCAACAGAACAATCTGAATGGTGGCAATATGCAAAAGAAAAGTCTCCACTACAGCTGGAGAACTACTGAAAGTAGCAATTAGATCTTGAAGAATTTATCATACACTAAGTATATATTGCACTTTGTGGAGCCAATTTAATTAAATTATTTTACGAATAAAGCAACATGTATCTTTCAATCCATTAAATGTCAAACGGCTGGACACACCGTGGCTTCAGACAGGCTTATCAAGACAGTATTTCACAATAGCTCTCTCAGAATAATGAAAACATAACTAACCTTCCCTAAATCTTCCTGTGAGCCTCTTTGTCCAAATGATGTTGTTTATGTGTAGCGTAACGAGCGCACGCCAGCGATGTGAAGAGGATCACATGAATTCATTGCCTTGATGTATTCACAATGTGGCCGTATCATGACCACAAGGAGGTCAAAGGTCACAGCTAGATTACAAACAACTCCTATCCAGAAACTGCATCTCTACTGAATATTTATAAATGAAAAAAAACATTCAAGTTTTATTCAGAAGCTTATCGGTGGAATCACGCGTGCTGCATCAGTCAGCATCTGCGTGGCGGTTTTGTCGCTACAAAAGGAGAAGCTTGGAGTTCCTGTTTGGGTCGAGACAGAGTAACGGGAATATGGCTCTTCTGATTCACCTCTTTTACTGGTAAAAGTCTGTTGTAACAACAGGGTGGAATAACTGTTGGTGAGGGGAACAGGAATGCTGATGAAACGGCCGCTTAGATTTTAAACTCTGGAATAGCTGACTCATCACAGAGATCATTAAGACACTGCTGATTAGGTGTGTTTGGGAGGGAGGGAGAAGCCACGGCCAATGTTTCAACGTGCCAGCAGCACCGAGGCAGCGTCATAAGTACGTCTGCACCAACGTACAGAGCAGCAATAACGTGCGCTGTGATTGGTCGACGGGGCAGCGTGACCTCAGTCAAACAGAACGCTGGCAGGCAGATCTTAGCATTCAGTCAGCGTGAACAGCACTTTTATGCTTTTACATCAGCTATCGGAGTGTTGATCTGTCTTTTGTATTCTTTTTATTATATAGCTGATAGCGTTCCCTATGATGTAAATAAATTGAGTGTTTTAGTGTCTTGATGGTTTGCTTTGTTGTAAATAAATGAGACTGGTTCTCGAGAGTCATTGAGTTAATCACATTAATTTGACTATATGCATTGTTCTTTGTTTACCCAGCATCCCATCACGACGCATTCATGCAACTGCAGTTAGTGTATTTGTCGGTGTCCTCATTTGATTTCACTTTAAATGTTAGTGTTATGTGAATACGAAACAAATAATAACCTGTAACTGTGGCGTCATACTGTCCTCCAGCTACCTTACAGTTCCTAGTGTCATCCCCAGCCCAACACACCTTCTTTTATCCCACCAGACTGCCTCAAACCCTCGAGTCTGCAGGGCTGCCATTATGACGTTCACGTCATAGTTCCCGTTTCCCAGCATGCTCTTCTTGTGAGGTGTCACCAGAGTGCCGGGAGAAAGCCTGCAACGAGTTCACGAGAGAGATTCAACAGGTCAACCCACGCACGCCGGTTGAGTTGGTGATGCAGATTGGTACGGCGGCTGCCCCACCTCTGGTATATCTCCTGCAAGGTGTCCCTGCTGAAGGCCGCCCCGTCCTGGAAGACGTTGTTGAGCGCGTGCAGGGCGCACAGCTCCCTGCGCTGCTTCTCGTGGTAAATGGCCGGAGGTGTCAAAGAGGCTTGAGGAGGCAGTGGCGCGGGGCGGGAGGAAGAGGATGAGAGATCCTGATGCTGCTGAGAATCCGTGGGATCCCTGCACCTCCTCTCCTCCGCTCCCACCACCAACTCCCCTCCCCCCCCTCCCCCTTTCTGCTTGCTGATCTTCCAGCGCATGCAGGCCAGCTCATGCAGGCCGCCCAGGGCCTTCCCCTTCCACTCGCCAGCTGGATACGGAGCGCTTCCCATCCCTCGACAATCGCCACCACCGCCACCACTGCCGCCGCCGCCACCTCCTCCAGCTCCACCACTACCTCCACAACTACTGCCTTCAGGATGCTACGTCAGCACCACGACAACCATTGCCATAGCAACCTCTCAGCCGCTTGGAAGAGAGGAGCTTTTCAGTCCCTGTGAGCGGTGGAGAGGGAGGGGTGGTGCTGGCGGTGGTGGTGGTGGTGGGGGGGTCGAAAGGTAAATGAGACCTGTGGGTGTTTAACACCTGCTCTGTCTGAAGAATAGATGTGCGCAGAGGTCAACGGGAGGGAGGGGTGGGGTCAAAAGAACCGGGGCTCGAGAGGGGATCGCCAGCAAAGAAAAACCCTCCAGATGCTCACAGACGAAAGGTTACTCCTCCACCACTACGGCAGTGTGATCATTCAAAGTGCTCTGTGTGCGTTTCCTCCTCCATCTTCTCAGTGTGTGTGTCGACGGCTCTTTCCATCTAGTCACTGAGCAAGCTTGGCGGTTCTTTCCATCACTGCTGACCAACAACCAGCACGTGGCGCTGAAAGAAAGAGAGGATCAAGCTGTATATTCATACTCTACTGTTTGTGCATAGTCCAGTATTTTAAAAAAGAACCCCTACGGTGATGAATTCCCACCACAAGTTAGTAAAGCCTAAAACGTCATCTAAAAGAAAGAAAAAATGATGGGAGGGGGGTATTGTTAGCTTCCACCACCTCCTCTGGGTCAGCAAACCCCAGAACGAGAAGCAGGTAAACATTTGCAGCAGTCTGGATAGAGGAAGCAGCCTGTTCAGTAAGCTAGCAGAAATACGGCAACAGCTATGAACAAAACAAGCGCGCACACACACGTAAACACACGCGCGGACACAAACACACGCAAACACACACAGACACGTTAGAAAGCCCACGGCGCGTTAGCGGTGATAGCGGCTGTTACACTGTGAAACCAGAGGAACCGGGAGAGGAACCATAGAGGAACCCTAGAGGAGCAGATATGTGGCGACAGTCATGTGGCTCCTCTGCGTGAGCGTGTGTGCGCGAGCCGCTCGGCCGCCCGCTTCCTTTAACGTCTCGTTACTCGCCGTTTTTCTCCGCCGGACCACTTACCCGCTCGCTTCCGCCCGCGCGCGTCTCGACCGGACTACTTTATACCGGTGAGTGAACTGGATCCTCCCGTTCCCGTTTCCTTACAGGCTGCTCGGTCCTTTGTCTGTGCCAAGCTCTCCCAAGGATAGCGCTCTCTCTCTCTCACTCTTTCTGTCTGTCTCTCTCCCAGTCTGTCTCCGTCCTCGCGGACATGCGCAGTAGCGTCCTCGCGGCTCATATTGCCGTCACCGCCGCCTGCGTCAGTAGTCCCTCCCTGCAGACATTACTACAAATAATCAGTGTTGGGCAAGTTACTGAAAATGAGTATTTACTTACAGTTACTTCTTTTAAAGGTAATTGAATTACTTATCAGTTACTGTGTATCAAAAGTAATTAGTTACTCTGGAAAGTAACTTTTAAGTTACTTTTATGTCTGCTTTTTAAATGTAATGAATATAAATAGGGCTGAACAGTCAAACAAAATAAACATATTTTTTAGACCTATTTATTGTAATCAACAGGGCAACAGGCCTTCAAATCAAGCAATAGTATAAAAGTCCTTTTTAACTTAACTTAATACAAAATAACTGTTTCAGGCATTTGCCTGAAGGCAACTGACTCGACAGTTGACAGGATGCATCTCATCTTCAACATAGCGAGCAATCAATCTATTCAGCTCTGCCCGGTTTATCGGCTGCACTGCAGTCCGTGTAAAGTGGAGCCGTGGTTGTTTGCGTGGAGCGGCGGCTGCAGTGTGGTATATTGGATCGAGCACTCAGTGCTCGATTGTGTTTGACTGTCACTACGACGGAGTTCTGTGATTGTTTGTTCATGCCTGACGGTTGTGTGATTTGAGCGCCAGTAAATTACCTAACTTGTACTGCGTCCTCGTCTCCGTGCATTTGTATCGATTTAGATAACCCACGTGTAGTATATGACTATAACAGTGATTATACATGTAGCATAAAGCCACAACATCCGCGGGCCTGCGCTCTTTCGTCATGAGCGACGCGATGCTGTTTACATGCACGTACGGCGACTATTCTGTGACACACAACGTTTGGTGGCCACAACTATTTTGTGCTGACAGGCAGCTATTTACTTACTATTTGTCGGCCCTCCGCTTGGCGTCACAAAAGAGAGTAACGCGAGTAACGAACTCATTTCAATTTCAGTAATTGTAACTGCGTTCATTTATTCGTTACATGCTCGTTACCGCTAAAAGTAGTGGAATTACAGTAACGCGTTACTTTGTAACACTGCAAATAATGAAGAAAAGATTAATGACTTTTGGGTAAAGTGGTAAGTTTTATTATTAACATGTTCATGGAGCTTGAACATGATGTACATGGCAGGTAACAGGATACACAAACAGCCACAGTCAGCTGGTGCAGACCAAAACAGAGTTTAAAGGAGATTGAATATTGCAATTGGGTGATATGCGTAAATACGCCACAGTTTATGGGTGTTACATGTGGTTAATAACTCATTATGCAATAAAACCAAATACAGTCAATAGTAAAACGTTTCACACTGCAGCAAAAAAATAAAACTGACTTTCAACGCTGCAAACAAGAAATGTAAAATAAAGTTGTGGTTAAAATGTTTTGTTTTCAAACCCAAAAACCCAAGCTGCCGTTTGGTGTTAATAATCAGTGCGCTGTAGTGACCAGAGAAACTAAGAACATTTAAACAGCACCTCGTGGAAAACATCAAGAGAGATGATATTGATACTATGTTGTCAAAGTTGAATCTTTCTACATGTAAAAAGATAAATATATCATTCATTGACCTGTTACTGTCATCCGCTAAAAATAGATTAATGATTTTTCCTTCTGAGCACAGCTGAGCAGTATTTCATAGTCAAGCAATTGTTATTTTTCTGGTCTAGCTGCTGTTTCAGAGGCTTCTGGAGAAAGCAAACGCACTGCTGAACAATGTTATTTTCCCTGCCCATCTTTAAAGTTTGATATTACCCTTAAATTATTAAGGATAAAGGAGGGCCAAGCTTCGGAGCAGTGTGCCAAAACATGAGGCACGGGCCTCTACAAAAGAATACGCTGACAGGAAAGAATTACAACACGCCAAAACGGGAAAGTGTGTATCGGCAGGAAATCGAACCAAAAGCATCTGCGGCGTGTTGAAAACCACGAGCTGGCCATAAGTTCATTTAGACAGTCGTAAACCAGCAGAGGGACAAATATACTTCAGGCAAATAACCGCCCTCTCACATAAAGCCAAAATTAGACCCCCTCCTCTCACACACATACACACACAGACTAACAAATAACACCATTTCACTTCCCCCTTCTCTCATTTACATGTGTCCCAGTTTTCCAGCCAGTACGGCGGCCATGTCAGCAAGGAGCTCCTCCCTGATGCCGTCCTCCTTCCTCTGCAGCTCGTGGACGAAGTGTCCTCCGTTCATCTCCCTCACCCGTCCCGCCAGCTGCTTGCGCGTCCTGCTCTTTGCCTCCGGGGGGCAGTCCGGCCCGTTGTCCACCAGCTCTGGCGTCTGGTGGCACAGGGACCGAGCCCTCTCCAGAGCCCCCGAGTCCACATCCGGCCCGCGGGCTTCTGTGTGAATTCGACCCGGGCGCTCGGCGTGGGTGAGCACCGGCATGACGTACCCCGCCACCCCGTCTCCGAACAGCTCGAGGGTGGATCGCATCGCCTGGGCCATCTCCTGATCGACCCCGGTGCCGGAGCCCCCAGCTGGTGTTACCAACAGGAAGGCGTGTGGTCCAGGACTGGAGAGCTGAAGGCTCCTCAGAGCTTCCCGGGCTCTCTCCTTGACCCCCAATGACGACCCCAAAAGATCCGGGGTGTCGATCACTGTGACCTCTGTGCCATCCAGTACTGTCCTTCTCCTGGTGCTCTCCATTAAGGGACCCACGGGTGCCGTTTTAGCACTGTCGCCCAACAAAGTATCGGCCAGAGACGTCCGTCCTCCACCTCTGGGCCCGAGGACGATCAGCCTCAGGTCTGGTCGGTTTGTCCGATCCATCTCTGGATCAGCGGCGGATGATCCTGCACAGGTGACAGGATTTCATTACGTAAATGCTAAAAGGTCAGATTCTCAGCCCAACTGGGTCTGAGTGAGCAGCCTTTATGTTTTAAATATTTAACAAATAACCGATTGACACATTTAACAGACAAATCCCCTAAATGTAGAATGAAGGTGAACTGACCTGTGATGACGGCGACCAGCCCCTTCAACTTGGAGGACGATGCTGACCAGAGAAGCAAATTGTAAGGCAGTGGCTTTAATTAGAGGCCTCATATCACTCAAATAGCTGAACCATTCAGATACTAAATTGCTCTCTCGTGTCTGCTGAAATTCCGAGTCTCTCGCTCAGAATACCCAAACGTACCCACCCAAAACGTCCACTCGAATCGCTCGATGAAGAGTGCGCAACGTTGAACCATAACACACGCAGGCGGCACTCACCTCCCACAAACCGCCAAATCTGAGACCCACGTTTGCACAGACGCTGGATTCCTGGGACACGAGAGGTCAATTGAAGAGTTAGCATGTGACAATTTTTAATTTTTTTCTTAACTTGGTCAGAAATGACGGGTGTTTATTTCGTACCACGAAAGGTTCCCACCAGGTGGCTCACCCAGCTCCAGAGAGACGACAGACCTGCGGCAGAACGCACATTCAATACGTCACATCGCACACAACAAACGCTACTTAAGTAGCTCTGCGAGCTGTCCGTTAAAATCCGGGTGGGTGACCTCTGACCTTCGGGTACATAGCTCACCAGTTAGAGAGCAGAAGAGACGAATTGGCCATCGGATCAGAGCCGGGAGCGCTGCAGGGAGAACAGACTGCTATCAGTATCAGCATTACAGCCGGGGGGGGGGGGGGGGGGGGGGGGGTCATCATTGACTCATCGTGTGTTTTGGCCTTCTGACCATGTGACAGATATAGACTATTGCCAGCTTTATCTCTTAGAGATAATTGTTTTTGATCATTTAAAGAGGTCTGATGTAAGGGTTTGCTGTCGGGCGTCCTCCCCCCATCTGTGAGGAGGACGCATGATTCCAGGTTGAACCTCTGATGACTGATCAGGGCGCGTGCGCGCTCACGGGACGACAGGCCAATCAATCAGAGAAACCCAATGGCTAACGCGTCGGGGGAACCTCGTGAAATGAATCTGATCTTGTGTGTACTGACTCTGCGAGAATCTGTAGAGGAGATACCCGACCACGGTAAAGACCCCCATCTGCGAGGTGTTGCTGCTCATCCACCAGCCTAAACAGAGAGGAGGAGGCAGCATTAGTACCAAAATAACGTACACAGTTTATCACGGGGTTTACCTTCCAATTCCAATCCCAGGAAAACCACATTCTTGGATTTAGTGCTTTTTGTTTGAATGAGTTTCATTTGAATCGTTAAGCAGAAACATTTAGCACAGTTTAAATTTTCTCAAATATTCAGAATTGTTGTCCTCTTCATTTCTGATAATTATTTCAGACAGATCACAATTAGATTCAACATTAGGTGAATAATGGACAACTCTATATAAAGTTGACTTTCATACAATGGAAGTTCAACCATAAAGAATAATAATATTATAATAATGTTTATTCCATGAACTGGACAGACCGCTATATCATCTCATAAAGTATTTTGCCTCACCTGTAACAGCGTCCTCAGAGTTCTTTTCACACTGACACTCCATTTCTCCACAGTGGACAGACCTTCAGCCCGAGTCAAGGTAGCGCAACTATGTGGGAGCACTTCTGCTCACAACAGTCCATAAAAGCATTAAATATTAACTCGACACCTGGCTTAACAGACACGATTAAATCTGCCTCAATATTATTTCCATGTTTGTCAACACAACCTGGTAAAGTGTCCAAAGTCTATGTTAACATGTCACAACGTCTGCAGGCGACGTAAACCAAAACAGGACTAGATAATGTAGTTTAAAATGTCTATTTAATCCCACAGCAAAGACAAAATGCTCCTAACGCTGAATTACGTGCGGCGTATTCAGATAATCCTCCCCAGGAATCGACGCCACTCACCAGGCTGTGAGATCCAGTCTTCCTGCTGAAACATTCGCCGGCTCAGGTTCCGCCCTCGACAGCCTTTATTGAGCTGTGGGCCGGTATGTTGATCTCCTGCTTCGGTCGGACACGCCCTGTTTTCTTCTTCTTTTTTTTTGACACCAGGAACTGGAAGTTCTGCTCGGACATGTAAATCATACTGACTCGAGCTTAACGAAATAAAACAAAACGCGCGGCTGTAAAAGGGTTTAGTTTTATTAACCACAATGCAAAATGATCAACAGTCGTCCACACAGGTAACGGCCTTCTTCTTCTGACTGTGTTTACTGTTCAGTGAATACAAACTCACACAAAGCAGGTTTGAGAAGTCCCGCTCACAAAGAAACTGACTTGTTCCTTTACATTCAAACATTATTCATGTAATGTGGGTTTGGAATACACAAACACCAGCACCGAGGCACGTTTCCTCATAGAAGAAGAAACAACAGGACTCTTGTTTTTTAGGAAACGGTTTTTCGGCTGTACCCAAATTTCACAGGCAGCATTGCGAGTAAAAAATTTGTATCCTGCTTTTCAGCAGATCACCGCATTTGCTGCATTCAAAGCAGTCGAGTATGTTCTTTTTTTTTTCTTTTTTTTTTTTTTACATCGAGTTGTACGTTCAACTCCTCATTTTCCCAGCTGGGCAATCAGAGCATCTATCAGCTCCTGCTTCTTGGTCCCGGTGGTGCGAACCCCAAACCGCTTACAGGCGTCTTTCAACACGGGCACAGTCAGCTTTCCCAGGGTGCCGTTCTGCGCGTGGGCCCGCAGCTCGTCTTCTGCCACCTCCACTTTGGGCTTCTTCTCCGCTCCTCCTCCGGTGTCAGCTGCCGGTTCAGTGGAGCAGAAAGCGTTCAATTAAAAGAACGAGTGTGAGCTACAATCCAACAACCGAGAATCAGTAAAAACAACTTTGCTCAGCTAGTTTTCTGCTCTGACCGGTTTTGCGTTTGGCAGCTGCTTTGTTCTCGGGGTTGTAGCCGTCCGGGTAGACCAGGTCCCTAAACTCCTGAACCAAAGGACCCAGGCGGTTGTCGATCTGGTCCACCTTTGGCACTGAGGCCCGGGAGCAGAAGAGAGACGGACAGGTGCAGGTTAGTGGAAGAAACAAGAGGACGCTGCACCAGACACACGGGGTTTGTTTCCCTCACTGATGAGGTCGTCGATGTCCTCTGGAGCCATCATATCCAGAGCCAGGGCCTCCAGGTTCCTGTACTGCTGCTGGATGACTGGATTCTCAAACGCATCACTCCTAATTGGAATAGGAAATCATTTGTCTTAACAGAACATGACAGGCGTCTCCAAACCAGGATCACTGTACGTACCTGTATTTGAAGCGCAGCTTGGAGACAATCTCCTTCATCTTGTCCACCTGTCTTTGTGAGGCTGTGGGGAACTGGGGAGGATCCAGAGTCCGCATGTCGTCAGCGTACGGCAGATAGATGACGTGGAAACCTGAAACAGGCCCGAGGGACGACATGTTGCCGTTAGGCTTCTCCACCACAACGGCCAAGGCTGTAACGTCGTAACTGTCTCTTCTGCTTTTTAGCCCATCGGCTTATTTAATAAAAGAAAAACTAATTGACAAAGGCAGTTGTAGGAATCTGAAGTTTGCGGAGCCCAGCAGTGAATCACCTGGAGGTGAAATCTGTACTTTCCCCTCGTCGACCTCCTCTTTCTGAGGCACCAGTGCGACAAATCGAGGCGGGAAGTTCCGGCGAGCGACGCAGCGGCACAACGCGAACACGTTCCTCTCGCTGCACTTTGTCAACAAGGCGGAGAAGAGACACGCGCTGCCTGAGGCGGGGAAACACAGGACGGATAAGAGACAGAAGGGTTTCAATATTGCTTCATAGTAGCGAGTCGGGACACAGACGGACAAACAGCGGTACCTTTCACTTCGTCCTCCTCGGGGTAGAGGAAGACGGCGGGGCGGATGTGGTGGTGACGTTTCAGCTTGGCCATCGGTTTGAATCCGATGAGAGACATTCCAGGATCTTCAAACTTCTTGATGGCGTCCACCTCGTCCCTCTCCATAACTATCTGTTTTTTACCATACACCTACAGCCAGGAACAAACAAGTAAAATATAAAAAACACCGTCAATGGTGGTCAGCAACTGCTGATTCCACTCAACGCTATACATGAGAATCTGAGAAGAGACGCATGCTTTACCTGGGACTTCTTTATCTCACTGGGCAGCAGCAGGCTGCCCGTCTGAGTGTGGAAGGTTCGGGTTTTGCTGCGGACCGGTTCGTTGGTTTCCCTGTAAAGCCTGATGGGAGCTGGTTTCCGCGCCGTCACGGCGGTTGCGTATATTCCGACGGCTACATTTAGACCCTCGCCGAGGCACAGGTTCATCCTAAGGTGGCAGAGAGGGACGGATGGCGCGAGGAATGGAGGGGACGCAAAGACGAACCAAACGAACGAAAGCAAACACATGGGTGGGTGGTCTGTGTGAATGGGTCCCATCTCTACCTGGCCATGGCTCTCTTCTTCTGCTCCTTGGCTCGCACCCTCTTCTTGAGGTCCTCCAGTTTGTCACAAGGCTCCAGCTGCAGCCCCAACTCGCTCTCATCCTCGGGTGGACTTATGACGTCCCGAAAGAATGTCGCCACGTCGAAGCCGCCCGGTTTCATCAGATGCATCAAATCGACGACGACGCCTATGAGAGAAGAGAGGAGCCTCATGACGTACAGCCCAACGTCCGAAACGCCGGCTTTGAGCTTTCATGAAAGAAGAGCAGCCTCAGCTGAAGGCCCACCGGTCTCCTTGAGGTCGCCCGCCTTGGTGCGAGCCTGACGGTCTTTCGCGCCGTCGCTCCCGTGTGGTTCGTCCCTGCAGGTGAAGATCATGAGCCGCTTGTGCGAGAGGCGCAGCTTGATGTCGCTGTAGAGGTTGGCGCAGCACCACAGGGCGTCGCCCAACGACGTCTCCCCGCTGCCCATGGTCTCCGCCGCTAGTTGGGCCCCTTTGTCCCCCCGCAGAGCGTCCACGTCCTGCACTCGCTTTGCACCTGCGGACAAAACAACGACGAGGAACAGAATGAATCGGGACGTACGGAGACGCGTGAGGCCGTTTGTGGAGTCACCGATACTGCGTTCACCGCCGCACTGATCCAGAGGCTGATGAGGAGGAATTCACTACACTGCTTTTATTTAGCGTGTATTGATCAGTAACCACTGACAGCAGCTGCAACAGCCTTTTTTTGGCGCTCTTGTGTTTGTTAACAATGACAACTTACGCAGTTGAATATGCTTTATCGGAATAGATGCAGGGCGTGAAACCTGCCAACATTTGTATTTGTGTGATTCAAGTGAACTGTTAGTTGAAAAAGTGCAGCGTCTCACCGGGTTCGTCCAGGTCGTGGTACACGTACACATGCTTAAAGGAGTTCCTGGGATTTTTGCTCTGCTCCGTGCCGTAGAAAACCAACGCCATCAGATCCCTGTGACTGCTGATGATCTTACTGGCGTACACACTGCGCACAACCTACGAGGACACAACACAGACACTTCCTGAGACACAAGGGACCCCTGAGGATAAAAGCAATGATTGAGGCCTATAATAATAATGTTTTTAGCCAAAATAAAATATTTAATAAAACAATTTTTTCCTACAAGTGCCTTTCCAACTACATATTAACAACCCTTACATACTTATCTAGGTCATTTCGTCACATATATCTAAATTCCAACAGACAAATACAATAAAAAACAAAGGACAGCTGGTCATCATACCTGCATGGTCATGTCAAAGTTGGAGGGCTGTCCGTCTTCTCCTTTGATGAACATTTCCTTGGAGGCATCAACCAAAAAGACCAAACTGTCTCTCCCTGTGGCCTTGTAATCTGCGAACAGAGACGCAGAGACAGTGTCTTAGTTATTCTGTGTTAAATGACATATGAATAACTATAGATTACAACACCAAACTGCCTGGCATGCAAGTGGGATCAAATCAAAGTTGTCATATACAGCTCCCTTATTGGGGAAGAGCAGAGTAAACAAACAAAGGGGGCAGAGGGCAATAACGATCACATCTGTTGCATTATGTACAGCTGATGAGTAGTAAGCAGAGAGGAGGCTTTGCTCTCACCCCCAGACTGCTCTCCTTCCTCCTGGTCCTCCTCGTCCTCCTCATTGCGGTAGAAGGTGTTCCACTCCGCCATGTGCGCTGCTCCTGCCAAGCGATTCGGTACCTTACATCAATAACGCCGCATCGTTCAGCTCTAAAGCAGTTTTAATTTACTGACTTAACATTAAAAACGTAATATGTAAAGCTGTGTTTCTTTGACAGTAAAAGATGCGGTACTAATTTAATCAGATAACAATAATTATGCAAATGGAAACGAGAAGATATTAACATTATAGTTAATGCAGACGGATATTTCAACTACGTCCAGGTAACGTTAGCTAGCTTAGCTTGTGATTGGCCGCTGTTCGCTTTAGTATTTTTGGGGTCACCTAATTAGCATATATATATTTCTATGGATGCGTGACCATTATAAGGAGTAAACACGTTAAAACAATGAATATATATAAATATATATAAAGTAACTATATGAGCATACAATCACTCGTCGTACTCCGCTTCTCTCTGCCCACAAGTGCAGAATAGTTTCAATGGCGTGCTCGCTCCCCGACGTGAACGAGCACGCTGAAAAGCGTGCGTAACAGCTCGTTGTCTATTGGACACTTTTCTTCCAACATGACGTACTGACCAATCCCAGTGAAGTAGGCGGGGATTGGCTTCGCTGAGACGCTCCACACCGGAAGAAACGCCGCTGTCGCCATGCGAAGGCACTTTGACAGTCATGTTATTGTTTACAGTCGCGCAGTGACACAGCACTTGCCGTCAGCACCCGGCAACTTTGGCCTGATTCATATTTGATACAGTACTATTACTTTTTATGTGAAATAGCTTGTTTCCTTTGTTTAAACTTCTGTTTATTTAAGTTTTGCTTAGTAACGCGAAGCACTTGGTTAACTTAGTTAACCATCGCGAAGCACGTCCATCTGTGCCATCATGGAACAAACGCGTTCGTACCCGGTGATACTGTACATTTACGACATGTCCAGAGGCATGGCCCGGCAGCTGAGTCCTATCATGCTAGGTGAGCTTTAAACCAGGCAACTTGTTGCTCGACTTTGGTAAAGCCGTGATGGAGCCTTTAGACCGGCGAGAGGAACCAGGAGAGAGCGGGGATGCTACTCAGGCCTAAGCGCCTCAGCAGCTTCTACTAACCTACTACTACTACTACTACTACTACTGCTACTACTGCTACTGCAAGTAGATTTAATTCCGTTTCTCTATCTTCACAGGGAGGCAGCTTGACGGGATATGGTAAGTAGACTAAACATATATAAAGTTAATGTGAGCTGTGCTTAATCACTTTCATTGGCTTGCATTGTTGGATGGTGCTTTGTTATTTTACAGGCACACTGCCATTGTGGTGCATGGGAAGGAGTTCTTCTTTGTGGGAGAAGGCATCAACAATTGTCCACCGGTAAGAGTCGGCATAATTCTTTTCCTCAAGCACAAAGCACACAATCTACAATCACGCTGATTTACAGGAAACCGCAACCACTCATGAAGGAATGGATGAAGAAGTGCTTGTCTGGGTGTTTTGCAAGTAGTCGTGCTGAGGTGTTTGTGTGCGTTGAATCTTAGGCCGGCACGCCTCTGGGTGAGCCCGACTCCACGGTGGACCTGGGCTCCACTGAGGTGCCCGAAGACGTCTTCATGGAGTACCTGTTCTCCCTGGCGGAGTCCACGTACGGGTGTGTGCTCAGGCTCCTCACACAGATCTACATCACCAGCGAGACCGTCCCGACGTCTAGTTCAAAAAGTTCTTTATTGTCTACCAACGATATTTTAGCTTTTCTAATTTACATGCAAAGAGTTGTGGCAGTGGTTTCTTTTGTGTTGTGATTTAAACCTCTGATCACTAGATGGAAGTGTTGCATCATATCTTAAACAGTTTGACCCTCCACCCCCGATGTAATCGCACACACCGAGAAAGGAAGTAGCGTAAATCGCAGTACATTGCATCGTATCCTCGGTATTTTATCCCTTGTCTTGCCAATGCACGGCTCTTATTAAAATCCTCACCCTTCCTCCCGTTACCCCTCCGTCAAACTGTTGCTATCTCGCGTGTCCTGCTGCTCACCCGCCCTCATCTCCACCCTGCTCAGCAGCTGCGCTTTATCTCCCGATTAATGGCTCTTCTCTCTCTCCATTTGTCTCTCTTCTTGTGGGTTGCACAGCGCTGACAAGTACAACTTGTTTGAGCACAACTGCAACACTTTCAGCAACGAGGTGGCTCAGTTCCTCACGGGGAAAACCATCCCGTCGTACATCACAGACCTTCCATCTGAAGTTCTATCCACGTGAGTCAACAGGTGCCCCGAAAGGCTTCTCTCGTCACCGGTGCACTTCGTAACGTCTTATTTTCTATTTTTTTAGTTACAGAATCTCTGCTTGTTTTGTAATGACCATTTAGGACTTATAAAGCTTTATACAGTTTTCATTCCCAATCCAAGCCAATCCACCAAGTAGTGGAACTAGTTGTGCCACTTTGGTGGACTTTGAATATATTCAGGACAGAATAGTTGTTAAAATGCTACTTTTAAATCGGTAATGCATAGATCCAGTCACCACGTTAAAACACCATCACACTCTTATGCACGCTTTGTGTGTTCATTTTGTATATTGTTACTGTTCTCGCGAATGCCAAACATCCAAATGTAATTGGGCAAAGAAGCAGACGCAGAGTTTTAAATGATTTATTGGAAGGTCCGACACCTTCAATATCTACTTGTGTCGATCAGAGAAATACACTTGGTTTGATTGGCTTGTTGTTTTGCATCAGTCAGCTTCCTGACTTCACACTGAACATCCCAGATGGATGATGTCGCGCTTTCTGCTGTGTTTCCTCTGCAGGCCTTTTGGTCAGGCCCTCCGTCCGTTACTGGATTCCCTCGTCATAAATCCCGGAGGCAACAACATCACTGGACAGCGATAGACTGGGCGGCTCACATTACAGGACATGTAATGTCTATTACTCACGTTTCTAATTAACCCGTCATCATTTGAATGGTTTTCTCTATTCAGTTTATGAATTTTCTACACATTAGAGTTATGAAGGGGGGGGGCAGCCACTGGGGGGCGGGGGACTGAAAAGGGTATATTTAGACATCTGTTGCAATTACAAGTTCACAAAGTGAGAATACTTAGTATGACGTACTTATCTTGTGTATTAACTGGAGGCGTTATGATGACAGCAATCTACTTTTAAATTGTTATTTTATATAAATTCATATGAGGATTTTATATATATTTTACTTTTCAAGTGTTTTATAGAATCAGACAATAATAATGAGTAATTTAGGCTGCTTAAAACTATACAGTTTCATAAAACTAGTTATAAAAAGATAACTTATGGCATATTTGCTCAAACTGTCACTATACCCTGACAGTTGTGCACGAGGCAGATAATCTGGCTCTCAGGGTCCCCAATGGCATTTAAAAGATGCCAACGCACCAATCAATGCCAACCATCAAGCTGGTCCAATATGGATCAAGATTCTTGTGCTTTCTTGCCTATTTCCTGCATCAGATATAATTATTTCCCCACGATTAAACAGTTTTAGCCGATGCGTCAAAAAGTCTCATAGTGCTACAACCGAACCCGTCTTCCACCGCGTTGTGACCACATCAGTTCCTTGGAGACGTGATTTGAGTGCCTCTTAAAAGGTGCCACGTTTCTACTCGTCACTTTAGCGCCTTGTGGTCATTTACAAATATGCACATTTATGTATGTTTTTAAACCCGTGCACATCTGGGCTCCACAGTGTGGTGACGGCGCTGCTTCACCGACGCCGTGACTAAAGTGTGCTGATCAGTCATGGAGTC